>NC_090929.1:1283008814-1283626734 GCF_040938575.1 Ambystoma mexicanum | reverse complement strand
ACTCCACCACAGGGTCCGATCCAAACGACGAGCTCCAGGACACCCCTACCAGCACACCTGCAAAGAGGGCCAAGACCGATGGCCAAAGACCCTCCACCTCAGCTGCACGCATCAAGACACGGCAGCAGCACATATCAAGTGGCAGCACACAGGAGGGAACATCAACAGGCACCCCAGCAGCCAGCATGCCCACAACAGCACCACCACAGGTCCCCCCAATGGATGCCACAGAAGGTACTGCCTCTGGTGGCAGCAGCACCATAGGTGACACCCCATTAATGGCAGCATGCTCCGACACAGAAGACGGGGATGTCGAAGTCAGATCCATCCATGACCTGTCCCAATCCACCTGTCTGTTCCATCCCGTACACCATGAGGATACCACGCAGGGACACCCACAAGACGACGACTGGCCATCCCCCACAAGCCCTGTGGCAGGGCAACATGAGGCGAACAGCCCCTCTGTGACACCACCGCAAATGGCCATGGCACAGCACAGGCAACAGTCCCTCGACCAGTTAATCGTGCAACAGCAGCAACTGGCCACGCTCCTCAAGGACCATGCCGATGGATGTGGGGGCACTAAGGCAGACATAGAAACATCAACTGAGACACTTAGGGCACAAATGGAGAGTAGCACCGAGAGCCTGAGAGTCCAAATGGAGAGTAGCACCGAGAGCCTGAGAGTCCAAATGGAGAGTAGCACCGAGAGCCTGAGAGTCCAAATGGAGAGAAGCACCGAGAGCCTGAGGGGGGAACTGCATGCGACGTCCAAAGACGTATGTGCCGAACTTGCCGCAGTGCGCCGTGTGCTCACTGAGCTCTCACAAACCCTTAGGGACATGCATGGACGTGAGCAGGCAGAGACATCATCCGTTGCAAGTTCCGTCCAGGGCAGCCCCCAACGTAGATCTGGGAGGAACCTGCGCTCCACAGGCAGGGGTGCCCCTGATACCCGCAGAGGGGGCTTGCAATAGCGACTGCCCACTGACAATGAGCATCTTTGGACACTGGTGTTCGGGGGGGAGGTAGGAGGGTGGAGGGGGTGTGTTGGGCTCACATGGGTGGCGGGTCGATAGGGTGTTCAACATGATATCACATATGCCATAAACAATGCACGATCAACCAATGAGATGTGTGGACAATGATCTTTGTGTACTAGGCCATCATAGGCGTACAGTCCATATTGTGCATGTACCAGACACACACAGTGCCACGAGTCCCGTGTCCATGTATCAGCCACCAGGCGTGAGTGCTAGAAGCATGCATCTATGAGATGCTGACGAATTTCACGGCCCTCCTGTGCCTCGCAGACTCCTTGAGGTGCTGCCACATCCCCACCCTCATCATGACCATCTTCAGGTGCTTGCAGTTCTGCGTCAGGGGGCATGGGCACATTTCTACGTACGCACATGTTGTGTAGCATGACACATGCCATCACCATCTTTGCAACCTTCTCATGGCGGTACAGGAGTGCCCCGCCAGACCTGCTGAGGCACCGGAAACGGGTCTTCAGTAGGCCGAATGCCTGTTCAATGACTACACGGGTACATGAGTGGGCATGGTTGTAGTCCTCCTCATGCTGGTCCCGTGGGTTCCGGACTGGTGTGAGGAGCCATCTCTTCAGTGGATATCCGGCATCACCTGTATGTGGACGATAAACGAATTATGTGGAATGCCATTGCTACGTACGCACCCCCCCCCTTCCTGCCAGGTCATTGCCGCATCACATACCCCACATCATCATGCATGAAATGAGACTCACCGAGTAGCCAGGATCTGTTCCCTGCGTGTCGCTCCATGTAGCGTGGTATTGTAGAGTTCCTCAAGACCATAGAATCATGGGTTGATCCAGGGAATCGGGCACAACAATGTGTAATGATCCTGTTGGAGTCACACACCATTTGTACATTCAGAGAATGAAATTGTTTTCGGTTGCGGTACTGGGCCTCCATGGCATGTGGGAGGACCAATTCCACATGGGTGCAGTCGATGGCACCAATGCAACCCGGTATGCCGCCAAGTGCATGGAATCCCACTTTTGTGTTGGTAATTTCCTGCTCCGAGCGTGGTAGAGAGATGTAGTCCTCTGCGTGCTGCAGGAGGGCATCGAGCACTTGCAATAGTGTCCGTGAGAACAGTGGCTGTGAAACGCCATGCAACTGTCCGACTGTGTGCTGGTAGGTGCCTGTGGCCAGGAAGTGGAGTACAGACACCACCTTCAGTAGGGGTGGGATGGCGGTTGGGCTATCTATCATGCTGACAAGGTCAGCCTGTGTCATGTCCACAATGGCGGCTATGGTGTCCCGGTCCAAACGGTAGAGGGTGTGGATCTGCTCATCAGTGAGGTTGAACGGATGTGCTCGGAGGCGTGGGATTGCGGGCTGCCTGCGTGGTGGTAGTGGCTGTGCTGGCAGCCCTTGCTGGCCCTGCCTTGCCCTCCTCCTCCTCCTGCGTCTCCTCTGTGCGGCCGGTTGTAGTTGGTGTTCGTCTTCTTCTTGGAGTTGGAGTACTTGCAGTGCTATCAGGTCCCCCAGGGCCAACATCGCGAGTCCTGCCGGTAGCATTTCGGAGTGGGTGGGGTTGTGGGAGGAGACTGGGTGTGCAATTTATGTGTTTCCAGGCTGTATGGCCTCCACCTGTGGTGATTCATTCCACCTGTGCAAGCTGCTCTCCCCTTTGGGCGAGCACGTCCCGCACACAACGCTGCAATTCGAGGAATGGCATCTTGCTATTACAATCATGTATTAGTACCCGATGGCCGTGTGACATTGGTTGATATGT
Organism: Ambystoma mexicanum; assembly: GCF_040938575.1. NCBI lineage: Eukaryota > Metazoa > Chordata > Amphibia > Caudata > Ambystomatidae > Ambystoma > Ambystoma mexicanum. The sequence goes on along the minus strand of NC_090929.1, from coordinate 1,283,623,950 downwards.
TCATTCGGCTATGGTCCCATTGTTTCACATGCATTCTTTGCAGTCGCGAACAGACTTGTGAAGGGTCAGTGGAACGTAGTACTCGAGTAACGGTGGACCCTCATGCATCACTGTACCGAGGTTCACCGACGGGCGGGGCGTGCCATTTGTGAGTGAAGGCAGTTGCCATTTTCACACACAGCCGCACTAGATGGATTAATTTGTGATTTCAAGCGGCCACCGATGCCTATTCGACGTGATGTTGCAAATGAGGAATTCGAAGGGCGGCGCTTTCGGTCTTCAGCTAGCGGCGAGGAGATGCCCACAGGTCTGACTGCAAATATAACGTTCTATTGTTCAGTGTCCTTGGGACAGGGGCCATGGCGAGGATGCAATGATTGATATGAATAGTTTGGGATGCGCAATAGCGAAGTGGATGATGAGGCCGGACGTTCCCAAATACATGTTACTTCACAACATTGGAATTACGGGCTGGGGCACAGTGGATTTTGCAGGCTGCATAACGCACAGACTCAATGGAATTCTCACATGTTATGTGAGTATGGAAACAGGCGTTATCATTACGGGATGAGGGTATGATGAATGGATGCATGGACAGATGATTTGATACGGTGTTTGCCATGTACAGGGCTTCTTGGAATCTGTCCGCCTCCCCTGCGCTATGTGATGCAGGGCTGCCATAGTGGGACCATCGTCTATCTGGCCTTGTTGAGCCCTCCCTGTCTCGACGCGCCTTCAGACACTTGTGTCCATGCACGTTACCAATCCCATCTGATGGATTCTGTTTTCACAGACGCATGCACAGGTACACTCGTTTGTGATGGTGTTTTCACCTCGATATGGATAGTTATGAGTCGCAAGTGGTTTTGGGGTGGCGATGATCCTTTGGAGTGGGCTAGCATGCATATGGCTGTGGATTTAGTGTGATCATTGAAGTGAGTTGTTCGAATGTAGTTCTGATGGCCATTCTATTCTTTTTCTTTTCTTTTGGTTGACAGGTATCTCCTCCCCTTTTGCCACTGCCATCTGTATGCCACTCCTGCAGATGGGTTTTACTCCCGACACCTGCTGCTTCGTGTTAATCAGTGGAGCAGCATTACGATCTTATGGGACGATTGCCAATGGGCCACATGCCCTTACGCAGTACTAGTGGCTCGGAGCAACATTTCGGCCTTTCAGCTGGACTAGTGCCTCCCTATTGGGACGGCCCTGCGGTTCTAGGCGCTTCCATGTTGCCTTTTCGTACGGGAATGTAGCCCCTGTGTACCATGAAGGAACAGGGCGTCACACAAGAAGTAGCTGGTCATTTATTGCGGATGCAGCCCACAATGGTGAAATGTGTTTTGGAGTTCATGGCCTAATGGCTGTATGGGCTTGGTGAATTTGTTGTGCATTAAATTTCTATTCTGATATGGGCCGTGTAGCGTTCTTCTTTGCAAGTGATGTGGCATATTCCTATTTGGGGGGCGATGTATTGTGAGGAGATCTGCATTGGGTTCCAGCTTCGGAGTATAGTTGCGTGGTACTGTGCTGTGCGCGTTTGCCTACGAAGCCCAGTGAGGTCAGGGGTGAGGGCTGCCAATATGACTGTTTGAATGATGTCATGCTCAGGGGCGGGGGATTAGGTTTTGTGTAACAGATGCCGGTCAGCCAGGTGGATTGGTGGAATGATGTGATTATCGGAATATTGCTGGTCACAGGTGCCTGTGTTTGCGTGCGTTTCTTGGTGGGAGACTGAGGTCATGTCCATTGGTATGGCTTCTGTATTCGTGCCATCTGTGCCCTGCAGCTCCCATTGGCCCCTCTTGTGATTCTTTTGTTCGTTGGCATGCATGGGTGACTTGTACATTTCACTGGTTGCATTGTGACTTCGTTGCACCTACGGGGAGTTGTACTATGTGGCCAGGGAGCGGTGTACAGGCACTCAGTGGGGCCGTTTACGGTTGATTCGCGATGCCGTACTTCTCACCATGGCGGAATGGTACTTTCCGCCGTGCTTGATGGCGTTAAGTACATGTCCGCTAGGGTCGGAATTCGCGTACCCTTGCGCCATGGTGCTAATTACGGTTTGGCATGGCGCGCGCGCGTACTTGGTGCAGTTAGCGTTGGCGTTCACTACGGTGTCGCTAATGGCATCGTACTTTACGGTGACGGGTCATGATCGCACCGAGCGCTATTCGATGGCGGTATTGCATTTCCGCCATCGTTTTTCGATTTCCGCCAGGGTCGTAATGAGGCCCATTGTCTGTGTGTGTGCTTGAATGAAGATGCATGCACTCATCCTGGCTGTGTGTAATTTTATAACACACTGGGCAGTATTTTTCATAATTATACTGTTATTTCTCCCATCTTTTAATATGAAATAACATTTTTCTAGATAGCTGTGTGTGTAAACAAACATTTGGAGAGCAGAAAGGTTTGCAATTGACACTTCATCATAGCAGATGGGAGAAATGACAGTAAGTTCATTTTACAGTTTATACAGGGTAAGTGACAGTTACTCTGTTTATATTTTTATTTATTTAATTTTACATTTTTAAAGTGCTCACACAGCCCTCGGGCATCGAGGCGCTGTTACAGGAATTGTTTGTTTTTAGTTGCGTAATTATTTTGTCTTAGTTTTGTATTTATGATGCGCTTAAACACCCAGAGGTTTCTAAGCGCAGACCCGGGGATCGAACCTGCGTTGATTTGTGTCGTCTTGCTTCCAAGGTCACATGTTGCACTGAGCTATCCTCCCAGGGTGTATTGTATTTCTAGAAGAGCTGTACATGTACTGTGTAGAAAATATTTATACATGTATTCTGTGTTCATGCATGTGAATGTGCATGAATCTGCAAGTAGAAATCTTGGGGAGTTTTATAGTAGTTGTTGCTGTAGGTCCTTTGAAGTCACAGCCCAATTGTACTGCGAGTGATCAATAGTACAACTAAAGTGCTGATTTGTGATGATAGAGTTAGATGTAGAGTGTTTGGATGTGATTGGTGGATGATTGTGTGACTGCCTAACAGTAGCCAATGAGGAAATGCAGAGAGTGAAGTGGCAAGGGTAGACGGTCTGCCCCAGTGTTCCGCGTTCCGCGGCCACCACGGCTGTCCTCAGACAAGGTGTGCCACATCCGGTGTTTCTCAGCTAATCCAGCATGGAAAAGGGACTGTAGGAATCAGCCAATCAGATGTTGAGGTTGTGGTTTGTGTTGAAACAGGCTGTGTGTAGTGAAGATGGCAGAGGCGGAGAAACTCAGGGTGTTGGTGGTTAGAGATATGTTTGTGCATGGTTTGGAGCAGTTTGCTAAATGCAGGAATGTGGCAGACAATTTTGATGTTAAAGGAGTGGAGGTGGTGTGGAGCACTGTGCCTAGTTTCAAGGTGCAGGAAATTGTACAAGTGTGTGGAGATATGGGCAGGGTGAACAGTCCACATGTAGTTGTTTTGCACTGTGGTGCTTTGCATTTGGGGTATGCCAGTGTCCCTACTTTGTTGGTAGATTTGAAACATTTGGTTCAGGCAGTAATGAAAATAATTCCAAATGCCAAGGTTGTTTTTTCTGGTTTAGTACCTAGGGTAATATGGGACAATAGTTTTGTTTTTTGTCCTCAGCAGGTGGAGAGAGGAAGATAAAGGGTGGGCCTTATTGAGGTAGGTCACATACCTTCTCATTCTCTGTTTTACAGTAAATTTGGTATCATTATATTTGACCCATCCACACTTCTTTTTTATATATGCAGTGTAGTGACCTGCATTGGCTGTGGCTCCTGTATGGTAGATTATACCTACTGTTGTGAAGGTTTTCTTACCAAGTGATAGTTTACCATGTGTGAATCCAGTTAGCTTGCAGTTGTTTTTGGTACCATCTGCATTATAACATAAAAGCATTACTATTATGTATTTACTATGTGGCTGTCTTTGTAAGGTGGCAAGACCCCCACACCGTTCATCTTGCTAGTGACAGAAAGTGGCATAGTACAAACACACATGTGCAAATTATAGGCCTCTAATATATAACTGCGGTCATGGGTTCAGGGGACCACGGCCTGGCCAGAGGGGGTTGCAGCAGGGTTTGCTCAGACATTCTCATATGAGCTCATTTTGTGAGGGCTCGAGACTTGCTTCTTTGAAAAATGTTTACGTGATTTGCCATGTGAAGAGGAGATGGGCTGAGCTGACAGGTGGTGTGGCCTGGCTGTGGGTGTCACTGGGAGAGTGCAAAGTTTTCCAGGGGAGCAAAGTAAATCCGTAGAAACGTCACCCGCATTGCGCAATGGTAGCAAACAATTCATATGTTTTTCAAAAATATTTCTAATGCCACTATGGTCTGAAGGGCATTCTGAGTGATGGTCAGCACTGTTGAATTTTTGCTTCTGAGCTGAACAAACCCACGCATCGTACACAGTATAAGGTTCAATTGTTTTTCGACCTTGAAACAAAGGGAGGATTCCAAAAGTAATGCATGAGGGAGGGATGTAACACTTTCAAATATGATAAGGTTCACCATTCCAAAACTGGACAATTGAACCTGTAATTTGATTCTATGAAAATGTGTTGACCTGAACGGAGTGTGTGCATTACGCCGATAGAATGGAAATGCTGAATATTATGTAAGTTTTACTTTCGACGATTTTATAGACGAACGAGTCAACTTATCATTCGCCGACCATTATTGCTGGCTTACATTGTACTCGGTAGTTCTTTGTGGCATTTTGTAATGACATGCAATTACAACCTGTGTGTGTACTTGGCTTTGTCCTGGGCTCATGGGCAGTCCAGCATCGAGATGCGTGTAGTCCACTAGTGGGTTCCCACAGGTTCCACAAACACGTAATTCAATGCTAATATTTAATAAAAATTCCGTCTATGTGTTCTTCTTGCCCTTAGCTGGCTCCCTGATTGTAGGGTCATCCTCCGCATCCCATTTCGAGCTGACCATACTCCATAGCACTAACTTCTGAAGCACATTTAAGAGTACTTTCCACGTTGGTTTCTCTTTGTTCCCATTGTTTCATGTCCGTATTCATCAATAGTTGTAACACGGTGCCAAATTAATGGTTAAAATTATAAACTGTAATAAAGATTGGCTACTGAGACACATTTCTGTTATCTTTTTTAAACAGCTACATCCTGCCTTTCTGCGATTGTCATCAATTCCAGATACCAAATGACAGGCTTTTTAACTGCCAGCTTCAGATACACGTGAATGGGTGGATCACATTGACTCTTTTTTGGGACGATCACCACGGGCCGATATGCCCTTATGCGGTCCCAGCGATAAAGAGCAACCTGACATTGTTTACGGTGGCCAACCTGATGCCAAAGCCATGCAATTCACAGTGAGTCCAAAGCGCTTCTTATACCCAAAAGGAACACTGCGTGACTCACAATAATCATTTGTGGATCGAGAACGAAGAATAAAATTACCCAGTTGCTTGAATATGGCAATCGCCGGATGTTCTTGGAGCATTTATTGTGAAATAAAACTACTTTACAAATTGTACCGTTTTGCTATTTCCTTTAAAATTATGGTTTTATATTCTGTGTCAACTAACATTATCATGTAGGTGATGACTGGGTGATGACTGGGCGCGTTTGGCTATGCTATGTTGCCCAGTAACGTCCTGTAGATCGGCAGAGAATATCACTAGGTTTGGTAATGTCAACCTCAAGGGTGGGGCATATGAATTAGTGCCGCCAGGGCAGTCCACCTTGGGCGATGCAGTAACTGATTAGATTATCACAAAATGCTCATGCCCTGCTGCCTGATTTCTCATGTGTAAAAAAGAGGAAATCTACGGTAAGGTGCATTGGAAATGTTTGTATGATCGATCAACATATGCGTAGAAACACATGCCCAAACCGTCGGGACAATCATCTTTCTGAGTGCACTATTCCTTTAATAGATCAATTTTTTGCTCCATTCGCTGCAGATGATTTTCTAAGATCTCTGTTTCTGTATTATTTGTATTGTCTGCATGGTGTATTAAAAAAATGTGGTAAGTACACATAAACTAATGGGTAATAATTTGGTTTATATAGAGAAGTGTGGTGTCTACCATTAGTATCACTGTTTTCACTCATTTCATCACAAGGAAAAGTACTAGAAATGTCTGTGTAAAAAGAAATATATATATTATTTTTACTGCACCTAATACAGAAAGTTTATAAATAAATAAAATAAATGTAGTCTACTCATTACTTTCTTGCTAAGTTTTGCTGCTACTGCTGCGTAGGTGTGCTGCTGAGTTTTGCTGTGCAGTTTGTGTGAGGTAATTCTGTTGGAGGCATAATTATTTTGTTTTGGTATATTGCATTATGTTGCATATGTTATGTAATTGGGCGGTTGATGTTTTACACATACAGTTTCCACTTCTAATTTATTTTTGAAAGTAATGTATTTATGTGCTGCTTTTTGAACATGTTCAGTGTTTTTATTACATGATACAACAAGGTAAGATAGTTCCTGAGTTTTTGGATAGAGTTCATGTTGACCGAGTCTGTCCGCGAACATATGCATGGTCAGCAAACATCAGTTCCACTAGCACAGGTAGGGGGTTCAGTATGTTCTATGTTATATGTATATAAACTAAGGGAATCATAGGAAACATTTATCCAATTTACATTTTCTATATCTATATTCAGTGAAAAAAACTGTGTTAAAAGGACGTTATGGTTAAGTTGTGCTACTAAAAACCTATGAAATTCAGTGAAAAAAAGGGACGTTATGGTTCCAAGTAAAACTGAAAAACCCTTGAAATTCGCCAGTTATGGTAAACGGAGCAACCATAACACGCGCCACCACCGCACACTGCTAAGACTAACACCCAGGACATCAAAGATGACATCACAAATGTCATTGATGATATCACTGAACAACCTCGGCAACAGAAAAATGGTCCATTGCCCACTATTTGAGCCATACCTAATTTAGGCCCTATGTTCACTATAAAAAACTATGATGCAGTGGAGTAGCCTTGTGCGTATACCAAGAGACATGAGACAGTTTCAAAGATCGATTCTATGAACAGTATCAAACGCTGCCCTCAGATCTAAAAAGGGAACACAGGCACAGCACTTTTTTTTTCATTAACATAATTGTGGATAATAAGCATTAGTTTAAAGACCTGACCAATGCAGTTGATCCGTTTTTGGAAACCGGCCTGCTATGGTGTTAAGATATTGTTATTTGTCACTCCTTCATCCAATCTGGATATTCAGACTTTGCCATAGATTGTATCCATGAAATTGCACAGTAGTTACTTGTATCCACTTTTTTAAGTAGGGTTAATCTCATCAATTGCCCTAAAACCCGGGTACCTACCTGGGGATTTGAACTGCATTAAATAATGCAGTACTGTAGAGGGCCCAAAAAAAGGATAATTTTTAAAACATTTCGCATGAATCATGTCCAAAGCAGGTGCCTGCCTATTATATACAGATTTCAATTTTTTCCGGATTAAAAATTGTTGTTTCCTTAGCAGATACACCAAGTTTGTGAACTCATGTGTCAGAGGGTATATTATTGCCACGAGGCTCCCGATACAGGATGATAGCATTTTCATACCATACTGTCATGGAAACAACACTTTTTGGCTGACTTTCTGGCATAATCATAATCTCTTGAGATGAGTAATTAACCATTTCCAATTTTTGGTCTTATTTTTGTTGATTGCAAGAAAAATGTGTTTCCTTCTTATGTTCTCAAAACTCTATCTTGATTTTTGTAAGACATTTTATAATCACTTCTCACTGGTTTTACCATCTAACTGCTGGTTAATTTTAACAAGTACCACGAGATTTGTTTTGGCTCTTCTGCACTCTTTATTAGGGGAGTACCGAAATTCATTTTCGACTAAGTATTGAGCCGAATTCTGGCTCAAAATGAGCTATTTGGCTTCCGCTGAATAATTTAATTAATTATCACTTGAAGCTGAATAGATTCCCCTAAAAAAATACATGAAGTACTGCTTTGACTGTGTGCCTGGAAGCGTTCAGGCATGTCATGTGTATACTTTAAAAGGATCATAAAAACAATTGCTGCTGTCACTTTTTTGATTGAGTTGAGGCAGACCAAAGGTGTGAAAGTTTTAACCAAGTCCTTGCCCTTCATGTGCTGGGCAGACAGACTTTGATTTGGTGCTTTTCTGGGGATGGGTGAGCTGAAGTAAAATTGTCAATATTTGTATGTATCTCTGATCTCTCCTGTATTTTGCAGGTGAATGCCATTAAGCTGGAAAAATAGTTTATGAAGTCGCTGTTGGGAAATGGTATTTTCTTTATGCGCTTATTGATTTGTTGATGATCTGTGTAAAGTCTGAAAGTTATAGGTTTCCAATCCCACAAAATCTAAATAATATAATTAAGTGGATTAATAAAAGCTGTTGCAGAGATCCAAGTAAGTTCCAACCCCTGGGTGAAATAGCTCAGCATGTAGTGTGCCTGCAGCAAAGAACTGTATTCAGCCTGCAGGCCAAAATTTCAAAGCAAATAAGATGGTTCAGAAGGAAGTTTGTCTGTGGCAGAGATGTGCTTGTAATATTGAAACATAGGTCCTGCCCTCCACCTTTCTCATGTTGCCAAAATGAGTGCCTTTTTGAATTGGGTAAAAGTGACAGATGTTACTAAGGACCGTGGCTATATTTCTTTTAACCAAAATGCCATAGTATGTAGCAGTAGAAATAATACTCCCAACATTAGAGTTAGAAAGATGTATATTTTTGTAATAAATTCATGGAGATAAAAGTTCAAGATTTAGAAAACATTGGACCAAATGGATGGACAAGTGAAACAAATAAGTAAAATAAGGATGTGCCTGCCAAGTAAAGATCTGAAAATCAGCGCTGTCCCTTCCCCATAGGCCAGCGAGAACTTAAGAGAACTCGGCATTCCCTTTATATTTTAGTCTGTCTTTTACCATGCCTCGAAAAACCACACACATACACCAATCAAAAAAGAAAGAAAGAAAATACTATTAGAGAAAAGAAACATTTCAAATGACTCATCCCTACTCAGTACCATAGGTAGAAAGCTTGGCTTTAGAATCCCAAAGGTTTGTATTCAGTAGCATTTCAGCAGTCATCAGGGTGCTAATTGATGTAATTATTCCTTTTGTTTTTCAGTGACTTGCTGGAGCCAGAAGGCTAGATATGGGCAGGCTCAAAAGGAACATTTGAAAGTGCAAGTAGGCACATCCCAGTCTCCCATCACTGTGATTTCATACATGCATACTATACTTTTGGGCTAGTTTTATTTACTTGGGCCCTGCCCAGCACGCAACAACTTTGAATGCACAAAAGTACAAACTGTGCTGTTATTGAACAGTTTATTTTCTAATAATGTATTCCTTTCATGGTTAACACAAATATTATCCGTAGCCAAAGAAAATAAATGCAGAATTAAGAATGGATATACATATTTTAAAATGTGCTGTTTATATACAAAGGGTTTTTCTTGTCTACATAACTTTATTTATTAAAAAGGCAACTATTTGGCTCTTTATTCAACATTTCAATCTACTATTCGAGTACACCTCTACCCGTTATTATACTAAATTTTAGGGTTTTGTGTTACCTTATTCAAGGAAATATTATGTTGCGATATGTGTATGTAAAGCATCAACCATTTCTTCATACACTTGGTTATTTCCGCCAACTCATACATATGATTAGCCATTGTTTCCTCTATGAACAGGAGTGCTACTTGATACACATTGGGAATGATAGTCATCTCTTTCCCCTTTCCCAAGGTATTCTTCTGCTATAACTTGAGGTCTTAATGAAAAATAAATCTTTAACTTCTGCATTTTGACTCTGAATAGCCCAAAAAGAACTCCAGGATTCATATCACTTCCCAAGCTCTCCCTAATTACAATATTTTCAACATATGACCAAGCATTTACACTCATTTGAATAAAGTCAAATAGGGAACAGCGCTTGTCATTGCCAAAAGTCATGAAAGCAGGGCTATCACTACCATTTCTCCTGTTACAAGCTGTCAACCTCACCATGATAGTAAATTGTGCTAACTCTTGTCCCAGGTGGTGTATCCTCTTGGTTTTGTGGCTCCAATCTCAGACATACCCTACTGTTAAGTGTGTCAAATGAAAGGAATTCATCCCTTCTCCCCAAGGGGTAGCCCCACCCCCGGTGAGGCTAGGGAGGTGAACCCATATTGCAACACCCTCCCATGAGGTTGAGGCAAGCGGGACCTCACTGGAAGAGACTCCCTGTTTGGAGACAAGGACTCCCGTTCCTTTGAGTAACTCCATAAGCATTCATCATAATGGCATATATGGGGCTATCTGAAATAAACAACAGTATGACATCCAGAGATTTGCCTGAAGACAAAGCCACAATATGGCATCACAGACAAGAAAGAGAATATGCCTCTTTAAGGAGAAACCTCCATTTAACTGAGACGAGTAGACTGTAAGAGGAGAACAAGCCAAGGAGAGGCAATGCAGTGAGAGAGCGTAAGCAGGGGGAGCCCCCAGACATTATGACAGTTGAGGGAGGTGGAGCCAAGGAGAACCACAGAGCCAGTAGCTCCAAAAACCTTCTATGGAGGCGTTGAGTCCCCAGGTGTCTTGCAGCCAAACAATATCCATCATGCTTATGCACTCTCTCCAATCCCCATCAGGCAATTCATTTTCCACACTCACTATACTCCTCAAAATAATATTGAATTGATCACTTTGAACATTACAAGAAGCTACCTTGCTCTTATTGCCAGCTACTTAGGCGCAGGAAGACACTGTCATTTGCTGATCACTTTTTTCTCTCTATAAGTATGACTGCCACTCCTCGGCTCCCATGGATAATCCTGAGAGACATCTGGGTCAGGCTGCTTTTTTTTTTTACTAATGGGTATGTTGTTTTTGCTGCAGGTCCTTATTTGCTGGTGGAAATGATTTGACTTGAATTTTGGAGCCCTTTTATGGTAAAGGCATATATTTGATAGACACCAATCCCTCCCCTAGATAGTGGTTGTTTAGGCTCACTTCAAAATCATCATTAATATGATGGTTGGGGAAAGGAAAATGCAGTTTTTAAAGTACATGGGAATTTTGAGAAATGATGGCTTAAATGAAGCACATGAGGCCTGAAGGTCGATCTCTTTGCTCTCTCTGGAACAGAAAGGCTTTTGGAAGGCCCTAGTGCAGGGATCTGCAGCTTGTGGCTTTCCATGTGTGCAGGACCATGAATCCTATGAGCCCTCACCATTGATTATGTTGGTTAGAGCTGAAGGGAGCTGTAGTCCAAAACATCTCGAGAGCCAAAGGTTATAGACCTCAGACCTAATGCATCGTTACTTTAGCCACGAACATCCCAGCATAGAGTTTAATTCGATCTGAGCTCAACCATCAAATGCTCATACCAATACGAACACTTGAATTCTGGATCGAAAAATGTTGAGCTTCAAATCCAAATCATTTGAAATATGTTTAATAGGCGTGGATCTGATTTTGTTGAGTTAGTTCATCCATCCCTAATGTTGCACATTAAACCTCTCCATAGCTCTGTTCAAATGCAGAACATGTTTATATTGCGATACTTGGTTTAACTTTCATTTTCTTTATTATTACTATTGACAATTCTTCTCCATCCAGACTTCCTTTATCGGATAACATCAGTAGTTCCATTACGTCTTGTGTGGTATTCTCGTTCTTATAATGCTCAGCAATGTAGTGATCTACCATTCATCCCTAGATTCTTCTTGTCAGACTCACTTGCCACAGCCTTGGAGACCACGCATCTAGAAGGGTGACTCTCTTCACCAATCTTTCATTTTCCAGAAGAAGCGTCATTTTGTGATTCATATCTCTTCACTTCACATTATTCACACCGACAGGCATTTTATAACGCTTTCTAAACTGTCAGCTAAGAGAAAACGTTTCCAAAGGAATCTGGAATACTGTTTCTCAATTTAAAGTGATGATAATGAGCAAACTTGGAAATGGATTGGTCTTTTTTTCTGCACCAGCTGCACAATTTCTCCCCCATTGTTTACAGCTTGATTAGACAATGTGATTGCATTGCACATTGCATGCTATCTCCAGTCGCACGTCCTCCACACGTATTGACTATTATAAAACATCAATATTTTGTTCAACCCAGAGAAAAAGGAGAGCATTGCCCCAGACCACCTTCTGCTTTTGAGTCTACAGCCAGCAGACGATAAGATCCATTACAAGCTCCATCTGCATAGCACACTTTTCATCATACACGAAATAGAATCACAATGTTTTTGAAGCCATACTTTTAAATGAGACAAAAATTCAATAATTAACGTTAATTAGATATAACATTATTTCTGCTATTTTGATAACTATAATACAAAATTAAAACAATAAAACGATTAAGCTTTGTAGAACTAAAGCAGCTAACTTCCCAGAAATTCCTATTTTGAAGTATAATAAGAAAATACCATCATCATCATCACCACATATCATCATTCCTTCATGTCATGTGTTGTTCGAAACAGTTATACTAAATGCAAGCCTTGAACTATTATTCTGTCTTTTCCATGGTTATATTTTTGCTTAACCAAAAAAAATGCACGTACAAGTGCTGATGTATGTAAAAATGATAGTAATCTATGCAAGACAGACTAAATGTAAGAAAATAGGACAACAGATAAAAACAAAACACAACAGTCCTCCAAAAGGCTTTATCCACAGAACCGACAAAAATAGAAAGGTTACAGTATGGCCCCCCAAACCCCTCCAACATAAAATGAGGGCACAAATGTATTGAGCGCTCTCAGCCTCATCTGAGTACATGCAACACCCTTTACGGAACGGAATCAAAAGTCTAAGGGGCCGATTCATAGAATTCAGCGCACAAGTGGCGCACGCGGCTGGCGCACAGTGTGCGCGTGCGAATCCCTGCGCCAGCCGCGTGCGCTAAAATCCATTTCCGCGCACAGCGTATTCATGGATTCCAGCCACCAAAACCAGCCGTGGCGCACAGTTGCGCAGCGACCCTGCAGCAGCGCCAGTTACGCCTCCAAGAACGCCTCTCGCGCAGGGAAAAGCCATCAAAATCCCCAACCGAGCGCAAAGGGCAGCAGCAAACGCAGAGCTGGGAGCGTGTATTCCAGGGGTGTGCGGGTGTTTCCATACGCGACTGGGTTGGGTACGTGTATTTCATGGGTGCGCGAGAAAGTCTACACGCGATTGGCCTGGGTACGTGGTTTTCAGGGGTGCGCGAGAAAGACTACACGCGATTGGCCTGGGTACGTGGATTTCAGGGGTGCGCGAGAAAGTCTACACACGATTGGCCTGGGTACGTGGATTTCAGGGGTGCGCGAGAAAGACTACACGCGATTGGCCTGGGTACGTGGATTTCAGGGGTGCGCGAGAAAGTCTACACACGATTGGCCTGGGTACGTGGATTTCAGGGGTGCGCGAGAAAGACTACACGCGATTGGCCTGGGTACGTGGATTTCAGGGGTGCGCGAGAAAGTCTACACGCGATTGGCCTGGGTACGTGGATTTCAGGGGTGCGAGAGAAAGTCTACACGCGATTGGCCTGGGTACGTGGATTTCAGGGGTGCGCGAGAAAGTCTACATGCGATTGGCCTGGGTACGTGTGTTTCGGGGTGCGCGGGTAGTTCCACACGCGATTGGCCTGGGTACGTGTGTTTCGGGGTGCGCAGGTAGTTCCACACGCGATTGGCCTGGGTACGTGTGTTTCGGGGTGCGCGGGTAGTTCCACACGCCATTGGCCCGGGTACGTGTGTTCCGGGGTCCCGTGAACTTTCACACGCGATTGGTTGGGATCCACGTGTGTACTGTCATCACGTGCAATGAGGGATACTCCCTCGCACGTCACGTCACAGACACGCTCACGCGCTGAGGGCCTTCTGTCCAATGAAAATGCGTATGCGTGCAGACGCGCTTACGCGCTAAGGGCCTTTCCTCGAATTACACGCTGACGTGCAGAATTTTCACGTGCCAAATCACTCCGTATCAAGCTGGCCACGCGTAAGCACACGGAAGACCACGCTCCTGCCCAGAAGGCCGAACTACTGCCCCCCAGAGCCCCGAGCACGCTCCCACCTGCCATCTGCTGCTGCCTGACTGCCTGCTGCCCACGTGCCCTGCCATTTGCTGCCTGCACATCAGCCAGGGGTGCTGTTGGTGTGACCACCCCTGCTGGAACCAAAGACTCCCGACTGGGATTCCATCGCTCCACAGCCCAGCCCCAGGACCCAGTTGCCCACCCACTCCTGCCTCTGGGGTTGTCATGTCGGGGCAAACTCCATCTGTGACCACTGACAACCCCCGGCCAGAGAGGCAGAGGGGCACCAGCTTCAGTGCCACCGAAGTTGGTGTCCTGGTGGAGCAAGTCCTGGGGCAGTATGATGCCCTCTTCGGAAGTTGCCGCGCCGACAAGGAAGGACGGACTCGGATCTGGACTGACATCGTGACTGCCATCAACGCGGAGGGGGTGGCAGTCCGCGACTTCCAACATGTCAAGAAGCGCTGGGAGGACTTCAGGTCCAGGACCCTGACCAAGGCCCGGCGCCTCTTGAAGGCAGCGGATGCCAAGGGGCGCCGGGGCCACTTGTCGGAAGAACAGATGAGGGTCCTGGAACACATATCCCCAGCGCTCCACGTCCAGGTCCTTGAGAGGCAGACCCGTCTGGAGTCGAGCGGTGAGTGTACATGCATCCTGATTGTGAGCAGTGCGTGTTGTGATTGTTCAGTAGTGTGCAGGTTGCACATCTGTTTGTATGGGGTCGAGTATGGGTGCGGGTGTACAGGGCCGTGGGGCTGACACATGCGAGGGCTGTAATGTGTGAGACATGGATGGTGCCTGTGTGTGTGGGCTTGCATGCCAAATGCAGTTGTGTGGGCACACAAGTTTGTATGAATGTGTATGTGAGTAGACATGTCTGTGATGTCACGCATGTATGTTGTTTTCAGCTGATTGTATCAGCGCTGTGTACATGTGCATGTGTGTGTATTTGACAAGGGTGCAACAGTGATGCAACATGGATGCATGTGACAGCTTTAAGTGGATGCCTGATGGGCAGATGTGACATGGATGCCCGTCTGAACACTGCGACACTTAGCAGAGGTGTACACATGCATGCAAGTGTGGTGGTGTGTGTACATGTGTGGTGCACTTCCTGTGTTGCATGTGATGTCTGGCTCACCTTTGGCTGCTGATGCTGTTGTATGTGTATGGATGGTGTTGGCAGTTGCAACATGGCTGTGGTATGGCTCGTGTGTGCAAGTTGTAATGACACGTGTGTTGGGGATTGTGATGACATGTCAGAGGTTTGCCAATGCCACTCATGTACAACTGTCATGTGTGTATGTGTACATTGTACAGTGCCCTGATGCCTGTGTTTTGTTTCTCCCTGTCTGCAGCGTCAACTGATGAAGAGGGCGGAGAAGGTGCTGTGGAGCACAGCGGCGGGGATCCCACCGCCAGCCGGAGACGCAAGGCCCGGCTCCCCTCCCAGGTTGTCATCTCGTCGGGGAGTGAGGAGTCCGGTGCCGCGTCCCAGGCCGCAGCTGCCGGGGGGAGGTCCAAGAGGCGGAGGTTGCAGTTGGACTCCTCGGCAGCAGAAGGGGCAGCTGGGACCCCACAGGGCCCAACGGGGGAAGATGGCACAGAGTCATCCAGGTTGGTGGGGGGTTTGGTGGAGGAGGAGGCCGTGCAAGCACCGGAGATGGGGTCTGGGGGTGGGGATCCCACTGGTGCTAGTGGTGCAGTGCAGGACCAGGGACAGGAGGCAGCACAGGCCGCCGCGGAGGTGCCTGTGTGCAATCCTGTCCCTGATCCTGTCCCTGCATCATCTTGCACCAGCAGGGATGCCCATGTCCAGACCAGTTTTCAGACAGGGGATGAGCTGACGTCAACTGGCCTTCCTCTGCCTGCGGACGTGGCTATCCAGGCCCGGGTTGAGCCTGTCCTGGCTGGAGTGGCGTTGCGTCAACGGGCCATGCGAGGTGACCTGCAGTCTTTTCATGAAGAGACTGCACATCATCTCGAATGGCTCGTTGACCACGTCAGCCTGCTGGGACAGGTCACCCAGGCCGGATTCCTCCGTCTGATGGGGCTTGCCACGACCCCCTCCTCAGCTGGACCCCCTACGCGCCAGTCGTCCTCTGTGCCATCTTCCCACCCATCAGTCACCTGGGTGCCCTGTGGAGCTGCCTCTGACGGTGCGGCCAGGCTGGTGGAGGAGGCATCCCTGCCACAGTCGGGAGTCGGACGTCCAGCAGGGGTGGCCACGTCAACGACTGCACCCCAGCCGGCGGAGGATGTGCAGGCAGCAGGAGGCAGTGCAGGGGCAGAGGCACAGCAGCAGCAGCACCATGGTGGGAGCCATGAAGGCTCGGGGCCTTCGACATCGGAGGGGCAGGCATCGGCCGGAGGGCAGGAGGACCCAGGACAAAAAGTGTCTTCCGTGTGGCAGCGGTTGGGCCACGCCATAGATGCGGAGCGGCAGCGGGCGGAAGAGGCACGGCTCTCAATGGTCAGGGCGGAGAACTCCATGCAGAGGGCCCTGAGGCGGGTTGAGTGCCTCGAGGCAATCCGCAGGGCTTTGGAGGTGGACACGTCGACGGCCCTGCGGACCCTCGGGGCCATGGAGGAGGACCGCCTCCGGGACATTGAGGAGGAGTTCGATGATGCCCTGGCCCGGCACATCCAGAAGTGAGCCGTGGAACTAGCCCGCTGCCCTTGTACATAGTTATGTAGGTAGTGTTAAGTTTCATTTTTGTTTTTATTTCATTTGGACCTTTTGGACATTGGCCACATTTTTGTATATAGTTTTTTTTATTAGTTAGTGTAGTTAGTTAGGTTTCCTTTATTTTGTTGGGATGATGGACCCTGGCTTCTTGCATTGTACATAGTTGTGGACTTGTACATACTTTCTTTTTTAACATTATCCATGGATCAATGGCTTATAATTTTTTTTCACATTGGATTTTGTTTGGTGGACATTGACTTTGTACTACATTACTTTGGATTTCTATATTCTTTAATTTTTTTTTTATTTTGAACGGACATGCTTCTTTTCATTTTTTTCCATTCACATTTCTGTTTCTTCATTTTTGTTTCTATTCATCTTTCCTTTAATACATTATTTATTTGTTGCACTTCAATGTGTGGTGTCTCATTGTTTTCATGCATTTCATGTTATGTGTTTTGAGAATCACTGACACCCATTGGTTTGTTTTGGAACTTGCAATTGGTGTTCTGTGATGTAATTGCAGAATATGAGTGGGTGGATGCAATACTCGGGTGGGTGTTTTGCATTTGGGGGCTGACCATAGAGACCAGGGATCTGGACTGTGATGACATGTTGGGTGGGGAACATGAGTTGGACATGGGTGGGGGCCTGCTGGAGGCTGCCCCTGGTGGTTGGGGGGTGGGGGTGGTGGGAGACATGGGTGGGGGCCTGGTGGAGGGTGCCCCTGGATGCTGGAGGGGTGGGGGTGCTGGGAGACATGAGTCGGACATGGGTGGGGGCCTGGTGGAGGGTGCCCCTGGATGCTGGGGGGGTGGGGGTGGTGGGAGACATGGGTGGGGGCCTGGTGGAGGCTGCCCCTGGTGGCTGGGGGGCGGGGGTGGTGGGAGACATGGGTGGGGGCCTGGTGGAGGCTGCCCCTGGTGGCTGGGGGGTGGGGGTGGTGGGAGACATGAGTGGGGGCATGGTGGAGGGTGCCCCTGGATGCTGGGGGGTGAGGGTGCAGGGGGACATGAGTGGGGGCCTGGTGGAGGGTGCCCCTGGATGCTGGGGGTGGGGGGGGGTGGGAGACATGAGTGGGTGCCTGGTGGAGGGTGCCCCTGGATGCTAGGGGGTGGGGGTGCAGGGGGACATGAGTGGGGGCCTGTTTGAGGCTGCCCCTGCACTGCTGGGGGGTGGGGGTGGGGGGAGACATGGGTGGGGGCCTGCTGGAGGCTGCCCCTGGTGGCTGGGGGTGCAGGGGGACATGCGTTGGTGGGCAGTAGTGCTAGTTGATATGTGGGTTGGCTGGTGGGCATGGCCATGGTGGATGGGGTGCCTGCAGGACATGTGCTGGGTAGGCCCCTGTGGTGTGAGCCACCTGCAGGGGCCGTGGAGGGTGTAGAGGGTACACCTGGGAGGACCCACACGTGCAATTCACGTGTGCTGCTCCCCGCGCACCCCCGGAATACACGTACCCCGCTCAATCGCGTGTGGAACTTCCCGCGCACCCCTGGAATCCACGTGCCCGGCCAAATCGCGTGTGGAACTTCCCGCGCACCCCCGAAATCCACGTACCCCGCTCAATCGCGTGTGGAACTTCCCGCGCACCCCCGAAATACACGTACCCCGCTCAATCGCGTGTGGAACTTCCCGCGCACCCCTGAAATCCACGTACCCGGCCAACTCGCGTGTGGAACTTCCCGCGCACCCCTGGAATCCACGTACCCGGCCAAATCGCGTGTGGAACTTCCCGCGCACCCCTGAAATCCGCGTACCCGGCCAAATCGCGTGTGGAACTTCCCGCGCACCCCCGAAATACACGTACCCCGCTCAATCGCGTGTGGAACTTCCCGCGCACCCCTGAAATCCACGTACCCGGCCAAATCGCGGGTGGAACTTCCCGCGCACCCACGAAATACACGTACCCCGCTCAATCGCGTGTGGAACTTCCCGCACACCCCTGAAATCCACGTACCCGGCCAAATCGCGTGTGGAACTTCCCGCGCACCCCTGGAATCCACGTACACGGCCAAATCGCGTGTGGAACTTCCCGCGCACCCCCGAAATACACGTACCCCGCTCAAACACGTGTGGAACTTCCCGCGCACCCCTGAAATCCACGTACCCGGCCAAATCGCGTGTGGAACTTCCCGCGCACCCCCGAAATACACGTACCCCGCTCAATCGCGTGTGGAACTTCCCGCGCACCCCTGAAATCCACGTACCCGGCCAAATCGCGTGTGTCACTTCCCGCGCACACCCGGAATACACGTACCCCGCTCAATCGCGTATTTTACTTCCCGCGGTGCCACTTTTTTGATGCGCTGGGACTCTACCGCCTGGCTTCGTGTGGCGGACGTGTTTCAGCTTGTGCGCGGCTTTGGCTGTGCGTGGGTTTGCCCTATTCCATTCCATGAATACGTGTGGTTCGTGTGCGTGTGGGCGTTACCTCTGCTTCCGTGCAGTGCATCCCCAGTTACGCCCTTATTTTCGCGTGTTGTTCCCCATTCCGCGCGTTACGCCCCATGTCCCGCCCACTTTCTGCTGTGTGCGCTGAGGTTGTGCGCTTTCACTGTGCGCGTCGCGCACCGTCGTGCACGCCTTTCGCGATGTTGCAGTGACTTGTGCGCCATGCACGGGTTTGGCGCACATCCCGCGGTGAACACGCGCAGGGACTTCCATGAATCGCACGCGTGCGCGTGCGCCTGTTTTTTTCCGCTTGCGCATGCTTGCGCATGCTTGCGCCTAGATTTTCGGCGCACGTTGGTTCCATGAATCGGCCCCTAAATAGCATCATTTGAACATAAAGTGCATGGATACCACGAGGCAATGAGCACTTTCCCAGCCTGCAGACACGGCTTTCCAGGTCCCAGCCACACTAGCACTGCAAATCATTTGGAACGAAACACGAAATTCTCCTCTCAGCTGCTTGACCTGCCCAAAAAGTAATTCTGTGCGATAGGGTTTTTGGTATGTTTGGGCATCGTGAGCGAGGCGTGGCATGGCACTGTAGATTCACAAACCATGGCACCCACTTCCGAGCACATTTATGAAACTTACGCTGACTTTGTAAAAAATAAGGTGTGCTGGATAGAGCATCTGTGGATTAAATATACTCAATAGCAATTGTTCTGAACAACAATCAAGTCCATCGCATCCGAATGTAGCAATGGAAGGGAAAAATCGTGTTGAAATCAATGGTCCCAATTTAAAAGGGACAACCCCAGCTCCACTACATGAGACCACAGGCAACCACAGACTTTCTTGTTGAGCCATAGATAACAACGTTGAACAAGGTTGAAAATGTTAAGCACTGCTCGTGTTCTTGTCCTGGGGGTAAATTGCCTGGAATTATGCACAACACGAGTCCTCCCATTGGTGCTGAACAAAGAGTGTTTGCCATCTGGCTCTGTCATTTGTAATGGGACAGATGGTATACAAATAAAAGTATTGAAGGTTTCCCAGGGTTACCAATGCAGTGGTAACAATGGATTCAAAACCATCTATCACGTTTTGGTTAAGGCTAGGCTCCATAAGCGACAGAGGTTATGCCCAATCAAGGGTTGCTTTTTGCTGCCCCATAAGCATCTAACATGCACTTTACGTATACATCAGATAGAGTTTAAAACACTTCTGGTGTTGTTTGTGTTCCCATGCAAGGTTGGTGTGGTCTAACGCTTTGGACTACTTTGCTCTCATGTGTGGCAGGATCAAGAGTGATGTGCATATGCCTTGTTTTCCCACTGAAATGCATGAGCTAAACAAATGGCATGGTAGGTTGACCAGAGAAAAGTCTATGCACAGAACTCGGCCCTCAGTTCACTGCACCATATTGAAACAAGCATGAACTTCGTGATGATTCTCATCAAGACAGAAATATGTCTGGGGCTGTGCTTTTGTCTGTGTGCGCACTTTCATATATGTCTGTGCACATATGTGTGTATGCGTCGAGATGATAGGCAGTTTCAATGTCCCTTTATGTCAATAGATCTAGTTTGCATCCAAATCCTGATCTAGTGATGAATGTTATTTTTACATATAGATAATGGATGGGCTAAATCTGAATTCATCCTCATGCCATTATGTTGGACTCTGTAGCTGTATTCCCTGTGGTGTTTCTTGAATTAATTATGTTTTCCTTAGGCAGCCATGCATCCAGAAATTGATGAAATTACTACTGTTCTGCAGTAGTAATGTGATGGGTAGTGGCTAAACTACCTACTCAGCACTACATTACCACTATACATGCAGATATGCAAATCATAAAGGTAAAACAGCCATGGACAGATGGGAATACCTACTTGATGCTTGCATGATATTGACTTGCTGAGGCTTTGGTAATTGTGTACTCTTAGCAGTCACCATACTACAGCCAAACATGCCTTTCTATTTAGAGATTACCCAGAGACCAGACTGATTAAGACCGATAATTATTATATTTTAGACCAGATATGCAGAAGCTAAAATGCCACCTCTTACTGCAGGCACTTGCTGTCTAAAGAACTGTCAGGAATGCACATGTACCTTTGAAACCTGTCCTGTGACACTGGAGATCAGAAAATGCACAGGTCAGGAGACACACACAGCAAAGACACCTAGCCACTCTATGCTTTGGCATGAAGCTTTTTGAAATGGGGGTCTGTTCAGAAATAGAATTCCCATCATCATTGTATAATAATAAAAATCACCTGTGCCAGATAGAATTCTGTCACAAGTCAACACTCAAAATAGCCATGACATCATACGCTCAAGCATGCACCTATCATAGGACACCATCTAGTAAAGATAGGCAGAAGAGAATTATACCATGAATGTCTGAACTCTAGATGATTACTTCATAAGTTTCTTCATTTTTAGTAAATTAAAGAATGTATCTTCTAGCCAGGTTTCTGAAAACTATGTAATCAGTGATCTTTTAAATTGTGTTTTGTACAAATGCGATCAGGTGTGAATGATGAATTAGTAAAATGCACACCTTGTTGCTGAAATTAATGATTTGCAGTCTTTGATTGCAACTGGGTGATCAGTTGAGTCAATTAGTGAGTTAGTGATCGATGTCTAAAGTGACATATGAACAATGGAGACTCTATTAAGTTTATTATTGAAATTAGAATGGCTGATCTTAATGATGTAGCTTGACTCATCGAAGGACTTTGCAAATTTGACCACATCATCCTGAACCTCATCGAACTGCATTGGCTCCCAAAGCAAGCCCATATCATCTTCAAATCCTGCTGCATCATCGACAAGGATGTCACCTTGAAGCCCCAATATACCTCACTGAGAAACTCAGCATCTCCAGAGGTCTACAATCCACCAAAAGTAAGGACATGTGTAGACTTGAACTCCTCCAGTGGAGGAAGGAAAGAACCAGAATACAGGCCTTCTCTGACTATGCCACAAGACTCTGGAACCTCATCCCCATCAACATGAGACTCACTTTACAGATCAGGAAGGAGCTGAAGAAGGTTTGGCACCTCCCTAACACACCGCTCCAGATACCCTCTACTCCCTACCCTATGTGAGACTGGGTGATCTGTTCCTCACAATTTCCTGCCCTGGTTGTTTGTAGATCCCTTGCTGCCAAATTGCCTGCACCACCCCTTCCTTGATAGTACCAGGCTCCCTCTTTCTATGCTTCCTTCATCAAATCCATCCCCCTATGATTGTAACGCGCTCTGTGACATCCCAAAGCTAGGTTTGCACTCAATAAATACCTACATAATAATAATAATAATAATAATAATAATAATAATAATAATAATAATAATAATAATAATAATAATAATAAT
Source organism: Ambystoma mexicanum (assembly GCF_040938575.1). Taxonomy (NCBI): domain Eukaryota; kingdom Metazoa; phylum Chordata; class Amphibia; order Caudata; family Ambystomatidae; genus Ambystoma; species Ambystoma mexicanum. Next base: position 1,283,601,473 of record NC_090929.1, on the reverse strand, counting down.
AATTGAAAATGTGATAGGAGAGATATGAGGGATAGTGATTCAGATTGATCTTCCTTCCAATGATAATCTCTGAGATGAAGAAACTCCAACATGGCTTCGGTCTGGAAGTGAACAAATCTTTTGGGTAAGTCAAGATCATATAATATTTGAAAGAATATTGGTGGCTAACATCATACATGTTGTATAGTGCTTTTGATAGATGCATGTGCCTGGTGATGTAAGAGAGAATGTTCTGTGGGAAGGTTCCACACCGAGGCAGTTCGAGAGAGCTTGCATGGGTGATAGGAGCCAGTGGTTTTCCTACAAGCCATCTTATGTAACTTGATGTGACATAATAAAGCTACTTACTGGTAACCTACCTGAAGAGCCTGAGGATCGTGCTCTATTTCACTTGCAACGAGCTGGTCTTTCTGTGGGGTCTGGAAATGAACCTACATGGAACAAGAAGAAGCTTAGGTGAGAGGCCTGCGCAGGGGGTGCTGAAAAGGAAGAGTGAGAGGAACCCCTGCCACTAACAAGTAAGTCCCATCCCCGGGAACGAAGAAAGCGAAGACAGGGAGATGTGGCCCAGTAGAAGACCCAGGGTATAGAGGAATTCCCCAGGACCTAAGAAGAAGTCATGCACCAGGACTGAAGTAAGGCTGCTCAGGGCTGAAGAAGGGCACCCAGTATGACGATCCAGGGCACAGAAGATGCTGTAAGACCCAGTGCACAGTAAGAAGGCCCAAGGCAAGTGAAGTAGAAGTGGCAGGGCACAGGAAAAGAAGTGCTAGTGCCAGCGCTCTGTAACCAGGTTGAAGAGGTCTCTCCAGGGCATGAGAGCCAGTGCCAAAGGCTGGGAAAGAGGACCCAGAGTATGGTATACGGAGCACAGTGAGGAAAACAGTGACTTCGTACCAACTGCTGAAATGACAGTGGGAGGAGAAGTGCTGCCATGAATAGCGCTACCTATGAAGTTTAGAAGGACGCTTATGAGGTAAGGCTGGGCACTCGTGGTTGCTAATGAAGGTGGTAGGAGCAGGGTTTGCCTACAGCAAGTTGTTCAGCCATGGATGAATCAGCAACTGTTTCCTCCATGATGCCATGTGCATGTCCGGAAAGTCGTTTGGAGCAGGGAGCTCTGTTAAGGTCTGCTACCTGGATTTAAATGATGACGTAGCCCGTATTGTCCAGAGAGATGGCGAGGAATAGAGCACACGCCTCTTTCCTGGAACATTGAAGTACGGTGTGCTGCAGGAAAAACAGTTTAGTGGTGGATTAAAGTACCTTGCAGCATGTAAGCTATGTGGCTGTGTCATGTGGAGAGAAGATATAGAAGAGTGAGGTGCTGACAGAATGACATCCGTAAATTAATCTGGATGTAGGGACAAAGTCGGAGCTGTGCTATTAGGAGTGCAACTTTTACCTGAGGATTGAGATGTATTCCGGTGGCTGCGTTAGGACTGCACAGCAAGTGAATTGAGGTACATTCTGCATGTTAAAACTGTGGCATGGGAAAACAGGTGTTATGATGAGGGCAATGGGTGCTCTGTATAGATTCTGCATAGATTCCAGAACTATTGCGCTGTCATCAAATGAGTTACTTTTGGCAAGAACAAAACTGTCATTGATGTCTATGACATTTGTAACATTCAATACGAGAGTGTGGAATTGTGTCATATTGTAAGTTGACACCAAGGTGTAAATGTAAAATGTGTACTGGGTTTAGGATGCTGCAATGCTCCTACAACAAAGGCCTACCAACTAAGGCCATTCACCTGTCTGTGCCTGTCGTTGTCTGCAGCGCCAAGGGGCCATTCATGCTGTCCATTTGCCTATTTTATCTGCCAAAGCACACAGTAAGAGATCTTCATTGACTGATAGTGTGGCCCTTCCAGCCCCTCAAGTACCCTCCCACAAACCAGCGATCTACTTAACCCGTGTGGTGCATAGACGCTGATGCCCCACTACGTTCTGAACCTCCGAACTTCGCATAACTACGTGCGCATGCGACTCTGCTACTGGTGCTGCCTCAGAACGCACATCATTACAGCTAATATGTCTTAACCTTAGCGCAACCCCACTCAAAGCCGCCCAAGTCTGTATCTACAGACAAAGTGGGTGCACACGCCACATGCTTTGTCCAACCGCCTCCTCTCCTGTATTTTACACCTAGCATACCCTAGCCACTTGCTTACTTCACAATACTTTGATACTGTACTAAGCCCAATACGAGCAAATTAAACTAGCCCTCCACAGCTTCTACATCGTACCTTTACTGAACAGCCTGTGCAATTCGAACTAGCCTATTACAATAACTGCATTGTACCCTTATTGAACAGGTTGTGCAATTCGAACTAGCCTATTACAATAACTTGATTGTACCCTTATTGAACTGCCCGCGCAATTCGAACTATCCTACTTCATTAACTGTATTGTACCCTTATTGAACAGCATGTGCAATTTGAACTAGCCTATTACAATAACTGCATTGTACCCTTATTGAACTGCCTGCACAATTCGAACTAGCCTACTTCAGTAACTGCTTTGTACCCTTATTGAACAGCCTGTGCAATTCGAACTAGCCTATTACAGCAACTGGACTGCACCCACATTGAATTGCTTCTGCAATCCATACAAGCCTATTAGAGCAACTGCATTGTACCCTTATTGAACTGTCTGTGCTATTCGAACTAGCCTACTTTAGTAACTGCATTGTACCCTTATTGAACTACCTGTGCAATTCGAACTATCCTACTATAGTAACTGCATTATACCCTTATTGAACCACTTTAATCAAATGACATCAGTACTGAATTGCAACTAGTCTAGCATGCGGAAAGTATACCAGTCTATCACAGCAATCATATTGGATCAGCATCTAACTGTATCCAAACCCCCCCACACTCCTGCCTGATTAGTCCTCGCACCGTTATCTTATCCCAGAACTAATCTGATAACCCACAGCCTCACTCCCCCCCACTGCCACTGTCTGCAACATTATTACACCATGTATGTACATGGCCTTTATACAGTCTTACTTAGGACCATTCTTAACCTGATCTGCACGACCAGCCACACCTGCCCACTAGCCTTTGCCACAATAATACCACCACCCAACATCATGACTCCTGATCACTTACTGATCCCCAAAGTCCACTTCCTGAACCTTCCTAAAACTGATATGCCTTGCAACCCCACTACCAGAAACCTCAGACTCCGAGCCAGGCTACCCAAACTATTTGAACCACTCACTAGGTATACACTCCCCATTAAAACAGGAAATACTTGAAAACATGTCCTCGTATCAAACCCATTAACCCTCATTTAAACTCACCCCACCTCCCCTCCTCACTCTTACCTGAGAGCCTCACACAGAAAAAACTAGACAAAATGCCTCCCAAGCACAAACCTATCAAACAGGCAGGGACGTCATTTGGGGGTCGCCAGGGGTCGCAACTGCGACCTCTGTGGTGTCCCTTGCGACCTCTGTGGTGTCCCTTGCGACCTCTACTAAAAAAAAAAAATTATTTATTTATTTTTTTTTTTTTAAGTTATGCAAGCTCCTGGGCTGTGGCTCTTTACTTCTGGGGTGGCTGGCTTTCTTGTTCAGGCCCCTTAAAAAAAAAGACTTGAGGCACTTGTTCTTATTTTTCTTCTAACACTTTCAGCACTGACCCTAAATAAGAAAGAATAGGTATACCAAATAATGTGTCTTTCTGGAATTCTATACAGTAATTGCTGGCCTCATTAAAGGTTTATTTCAGGAACACTTCAGGGGGTGAGTCACTGATTTAGTCTGTTCTTAAACGCCTCACTAAGCCTAAGCCGTTCATCCTTCTGAGGTCGATAAATGAGTACCAACACAGGTTGGGTGATATTGGGTGTATATTTTTTCTATATAAAGCGCTTAATGATGTGTTATTATATAGCACTTACGCTTATCATTTGGTCATGGACGTCTGCGTGCATACACAGTCATTTGGTAATACGGGCCAATAAACACTGAACTTAATGATACATATGGCGATCCATTCTTGTATGAATGTACATCACATAGTGATATCATCACCATATTTTTCATAGTGTACAATGCTATGTGATGCCACTTCCTGTTTTTTCAACGGGTGAAATGTCGTGTACCATCGCTACCCGCTATATCACTTTGGGGCGGGGTCTAATGACATCACTTCCTGTGATGTCATCAGAGGGTCAAGGATCGGGTGATGTCACTTCCGCTACCCCTGGCATTTTGGTGAAATGACGTCCCTGCAAACAGGTCTCATTAAAATCACCTATTGTGGCTAATACTCCAAATATCAGAGGCGCACTAATAAATGCCCGCTCCATAGTAGCACACACTGCAGAAATTGCCGATCTCTTACAACTAGAAAATCTCGACTTCTTAGCTATCACTGAATCCTAGCTCCATACCGCAACACCATTCGTACTACTCAATACTCCGGATAGAACCGAGTCTCGTGGAGGAGGCCATGCTATAATAGCAAAACTAACCTAGCTATGAGACTCGCCCCATCACCCAACATGGAATCCTGTGAATCCCTCACTGCTAAAGTACATATCACCAGCACCCAAACCCTCAATATCCATCTTCTTTATAGGCCCCCTGGCCCCTTGGGGTCTTTTGAGGAGGACCTAACCACCATCCTCTCCGATAACTTAAAAATACATCCCAGAGGCCACCAGGGGGTGCACAGGCAATGGCTGCCTGAATCCCGAGCTCCTTCCGTGACCAGGTCGCAACGAGGATTGAGCCCCCCTTGAGACCACCCCACGGAGAGCAAACAAGCCGGTCCGTGCTGTGAACCCCCGGGGCCCCCGCTGGGAGGAGTAGCGATGCTCGGGGTCCCTCTGAAGCCGGAGATCCAGCCACGAAAACGCCTCGGAGAGCCCGCGCGGCAGCGGAGTTGGAGGAGGAGCCGAGGCCCGCCAGGCTTCGTGGACTGCGGAGGAGGGTCCGGCTCCCCACGCTGCAACAGGCCCCCAGCCCCACGTAAGCGGACGGCTGAGTGAAGCCCCCGACCTCCCCTGGCGGATCGGACCCAACACATCGGATCGAGGCGGCGGCCTCTCTGCTCGTCTCCCGCGCAGCTGTGTGACGGTGCAGGGGCCGGGGAGACCTCCCCGCCGCCATTGCACCAGTCGGCCCCCTGGGGCCTCCGGAACACCTGCACTGGGCAGAGGCAGTGGCGGAATCGTGCGGTGCATTCTCTGCCATCTCCCCCATCACCCCCCGCCACCAGCAGAGGAGATACACGGCGGGGGGTGGAGCACGCTCGGTGGGGGCCCTGCCGTCACCAAGCACTGGCCCAACACCCCGCGGCCGGCAAGGCGGCCCCCCTCCCTCCCAGGAGTGCATAGAGGACGCTGGGGTCCTGGGGCTTCAGCTCTGGGTGCGAGGCCCCCGCCAGGAGCGGGCGTGGCATGTGCCGCCCAGCAATGACCCCCCAAGCTCCGAGTGGAAATATTAAAGTGTAAGGGGGGACGCCCCCCCTTATTCCCTATTTCCCAAAGGGCCCTTCCACTACTGCAGCACCGGAGGGCCTGTGAGAGGAACTTTCAGCCCCCTATAGAACTGAGGCAGAGTGCATAGAGGACGCCGGAGGTCCTGTGGCATCAGCTCTGGGTGCGAGGCCCCCACCAGGAGTGGGCAGGGCATGTGCCTGCCCAGCAACGACCCCCCAAGCGCTGAGTGGAAATACTAAAGTGTAAGGGTGGACGGCCCCCCCCTTATTCCCTCTTCCCCAAAGGGCCCTTCCATCAAAGCAGCACTGGAGGGTCTGTGAGAGGAACTTTCAGCCCCCTACAGAACTGAGGCACACCCATTGGCGAGTCCGGGGGACAACCAGGTGAGCTGGCAAAGATCCTTGCAAAAATACCGCTACCAAGAGTCGGGACTAAATGATCGCGGCCCGCACCACGCTGGAGAAATGGACCATTCGGAAGCCGCGACACCCTCAACGGTGGCAATGGAAAGGGGCTTTGCATCCATTTTGCAAGAATAAGGGATATGCGCTCCGACATTGCTCAAAAGTTTGAGAAGATGGACCAACGGGTTGACAAAGTTGAAGACAGAATCCTTCAGATTGAGTCCAATCAATCTTCATCAGCAACCCTAGAGGTAGAGACGAACATGAGGTTATCCGCCCTTGAAAAGAGGGAGGAAGAGAGGTCGAGACAAATGGACGATTTTGAGAACAGGGAACGGAGAAACAACCTCAGGTTTTTTGGGGTCCTGGAGGCGGAAGGGGAGACGAAGAGAGAGCTCACCCGAGTGGTGCGGAACATAATCGGCCTCTTCTTTGAAGAAGAGATGACCACTGAACTCACATTCGATCGGGTGCATAGAGCGGGAGGACGGGCAGGGGGACCCCGATTGATTCTGGTCCGGTTCCACTACTATTTGGAGAAGACACGGATACTGGAGGCTGCCAGGAACGCTCAAGAGATTACATACAACAACTCCCAAGTCATCATTTTTCAGGACCTCTCCGCATACACATTGGCCAAACGCAGGATGTGCCGCCCCCTCACACATCTGCTGAAATAGAAGGGAGTACGGTACAGATGGGGCTACCCCTTCTCCCTGACCTTCGAATCCCAGGGCCATGGACGACGTTGATTACAGAAGAGGACATCAAGGGAGCCATTCAGGATTATGTGGCAGATCCGACCCCTCGGAGGATGCCGCTAGGGCTGGCCCCGGGCGGAGCAAACGGTCTGGGTCCGTCAGGCGAAAGAAGGAAGAAATCTGGGACATGGAAATTTAGGAAAATTAGCACACCCTCCCCAGTGAAGGAGGGAGAGCGGAATGACTCTGAGGGTTGATCACCGAGGGGTCCCAGTCAGTTACGGTGTGAAGGAGTGGATCTCTGGGACGGCCAAAGTCATCTGACCACACGCAGGGCGGTGATCTGAACAAACTGAAGGCAAAGTTGAAGCCATAGTCCCCCGGAACAGCAAGTATAGCGGGGGCAATTGAGGGGACGGAGCGGGGGGGCTCACAATAATGGGATTTGCAATGATCGCCTGGCCGAGAGGGGCAGGCTGGTGGTCCGGCCAAAATGCCAGTAATGGCGGAACGATCTGGCTGGACGCCGGGGCAGGGGGTGGGGGGACACAAACTAGTTGGGGTTTGTTTGTCGGGTAGAGGGTTTGGGGTTCAGTTGGGGGGAAGTTGTACTAGTGTCCGAACGGTGATTCAAGGGGAGCGAGAAGGGAGAAAAGTTGCAATGTTGTTGACCATCAGAGCGGGAAACATAGATTATAGCTGATAGCCGGCCGGCCCTGGGAGTGGGTACCCTAAATGTGCGGGGGCTGAACACCGCCACAAAAAGATCTCTGATTTGCAGGGAGTTCAGGAGGGCGAAACTAGACCTGCTGTTCGTGCAAGAAACACACTGGGCAAGGGGGAAAGAACCCAAGCTGCGAGGGGGGGGAATCGAGGAAGTCTTCCATGCATCCCATAAGGCTAAAAAAAGAGGGGTGGCCATATTGGTAGCAAGGGACGTGTGGGGAGTGGGTACCCTAAATGTGCGGGGGCTGAACACCCCCACGAAAAGATCTCTGATTTGCAGGGAGTTCAGGAGGGCCAAACTAGACCTGCTGTTCATGCAAGAAACACACTGGGCAAGGGGGAAAGAACCCAAGCTGCGAGGGGGGGGAATCGAGGAAGTCTTCCATGCATCCCATAAGGCTAAAAAAAGAGGGGTGGCCATATTGGTAGCAAGGGACGTGGGGTTCGAGAAGGAGGCCATCTTGAAAGACCCTGAAGGCCGATACCTGTTGGTACGGGGCTCCCTACAGGGTTCCCCCCTTAGCCTGGCAGTAGTGTATGGCCCGAACGAAGGACAGGCCCAATTCTCGGAAGAAGTAGGGGAAAGGCTCAGGCTGTTCACGCAAGGTTCGCTGGTGGTTGGGGGTGACTTCAATATGGTCTTAGACCCCACCATGGATAGGAAGCGGGTAGGCCCCCCAAGCCCCAGACCCACAGAAGAAGCCATGGCTCAGACATTTCAGAGAGTGAACGAGGACATGGGCCTGATGGATACAAACCCTTCCCCCAGATCAGGGATCCCATCTTTTACCTACTACTCAGCTATACACAATTCGTTCTCTAGGATAGATTATATCTTGGTGGACGAGATCCTCCGTCCGTATGTAGCAGGCTACAAGATAGACCCAGTCCCCTGGTCAGACCACGACTTGGGTCCGAATTACGGTAGCAATGGGTTGGTGCAGGGAACGTAGAGGCGCTGGAAATGCAATGATGCCTTATTAAAAGATGAGGTCCTTGCTCAGGAGGTCTTGGACTCCATAACAGAGTTCTTTGAGCTTAATAATAATGGGGAGGTGGCCACGCACACGCTTTGGGACGCCTTTAAGCAACCCTGCGAGGGGTCCTTATAAAAATAGGTGCACAAAAGAAAAGGGAGAGAGAGGCCCAGGAGAAAGCCCTGCAAGAAAAAATAGCCCGTCTCCAACCGGGGGGCTCCCCGGCGTGACCCCTAGAGCGCGACCGGGTGGCCGCACTAGAGGACTACAGGCTCCAGTTTAAAGATCTACTCCTACACAAAACGTAGAGGAGCCTCCAAATGGTAAAACAAAAATATTACGAGAAAGGGGAGAAGGCGGATAGGATCCTAGCCTGGAAGTTGAGGGAGGTCCAGAAGAGCAGGAGGGTGAAGGAGGTGAGGGATGCCCAGGGGCTCCTTGGTTGCGACTCTCCCCATATAGGAGAGGCGTTTCGCCAATACTACAAAACCCTCTACTCATCCGAATATGATGGAGATGACAACCAGATAGAAAACTTCCTGAACTCTATACAGATCCCATCCCTCTCGGGGGAGATGGCAGAGGGGTTGGAAGGCCCGGTAACCGAAGATGAGGTGGACAAGGTGATTAGTGGGATGGAGGGGGGAACTTCTCCTGGGGAAGACGGCTTCACAGTTCTCTTTTACAAGAGATTTCGCTTGTCCCTGGCCCCATACCTAGTGAGGGTCTTCAACACTGTGCTGGAGGGGGGCATCCTCCCCGAGTCCATGATGGGGGCCGTGATAGCGGTATTGCCCAAAGAAGGAAAGGATCCCACAAAATTTTCCTCATATCGCCCCATATCACTGTTAAATATTGATGTTAAAATCTTGGCCAAGGTGGTGGGGAGGCAGCTGGAGGGGATAATGCCGAAGCTAGTTCATGGGGACCAGGTGGGCTTCATTAGAGGAAGGCAGGGGTCAGACAACATCCGGAAAACGATAAACCTGCTCCACTTCACTCAAACATCAGGGCTCGACGCGTGTGTCCTCTCCCTGGACTCGGAGAAAGCCTTCGACAGGATTGAGTGGCGCTATATGGAACTCCTCCTCCACAGAATGGGCTTCGGGACTCACATTATGAGTTGGATAACTGCACTCTACAGAGGCCCCAGGGCAAGGGTACAGGTGAATGGGAAATTGTCCGAATCATTCCCCCTCTCCCGAGGGACGAGGCAGGGTTGCCCACTCTCCCTCCTGATATATGTCCTCACGATGGAGGCACTGGCAATAGCGGTAAGAGCTCACCCGGACATCAAGGGTATTAGAAGGGGTGAAGTCGAATTCAAGCTCTCCCTCTTTGCGGATGATGCTCTGGCCTACCTGGTGGACCCAGGCTCCTCGCTCCCCCCTTCCTGGCCCTGATGTCGGCATTTGGACGCTTCTCTGGCCTGAAAATAAACACTGCGAAATCTGTCATGCTCCCGATGAGAACAATAGACTCAGTGCTAGATCCTCTGGACATGTTTCATGGGATTAGGGTGGGGAAGGTCGACATAAGGTACTTGGGGGTACTTCTCACCAGGGACATATCGAACTTGGGAAGCGCTAACTACGACCCGATGATTGCGGAAATCACTTCCGATTTGAGGAGATGGGGGAAGATGATTCTCTCATGGTATGGCCGGATGACTGCGGTCAAAATGAACATACTGCCACAGCTCCTGTACCTTTTTACGGCACTCCCGACGAAAGTCCCAGCACAGAGCCTCAGAGATCTACAAAATGGGGTTTGCGACTTTGTATGGCAGGGGAAAACCCCATGAACTGGAAAGGCCACTCTGACTCTGCCAAGGGAGGAGGGGGGATTTGGGTTACCGGACTTTCACCTTTACTTCTGCGCTGCCCAACTGCACGTCCTCCTGGAGCACATGAAAGAGGGCCTGGGAACATATTGGTCATACCTGGAGGATATGGATGCCCACCCCCTAAAAGTCTGGGACCTTCTATGGGCACCTCGCTGGACGATCCCGAAACATCCACGAACCCACCCGAGCCTGGGAGTTCTCTGGGACATCTGGAAAGAGGGACCCCGCACCGCATACCTCACCACATGGCCGTCTCCGATGTCCTCTCTCTGGGGCCATCCCATTAACCTGAGAAGAAAAGGGTTCAGGCACTCCCAGAGCTGGTCAGACATGGAAATTGAGTGGGCTGGGCAGATGTTCAGAGAGGGCGAATGTTTATCATACGAGGACCTGAGGGACACTCTCAGTCGAGGGTCGCTTTCCATCTTCGAATACCTCCGCCTGAAGGGCATCCTCTGCGACCAATCATGGGGCCCAAATCTGAGGAGACAGTTGACCCCCTTCGAGAAGCTCCTCGACAAGGCAACTTCCAGGAAGGGGGCGGTATCAAGTATGTACAAAATTTTAAATACCTACAACCTTCAAGGAAGAAGGAGCTTCTGCTCGTTCTGGAACGACCTGGCGGGGGAGGAGATCTCAGAGGATGCCTGGGCCAGAATATTCAAAATAGCATTTCACGGGAACCTTTTCACCTCTGACATGGAGCACAACTTCAAGATGATACAGGGGTGGCACAGGGACCCCGTGAAACTGTCAAAGATGTTCCCGGAGGTGTCCCCAAGGTGCCTGAGAGGATGCAGGCAGATAGGATCTAGAGGCCACATGTGGTGGCACTGCCCGAAAGTACAGACCTACTGGGAGTCAGTGAGGGACTGCATAGCGGAAGTAACAGAGGACACAGAGGACCGTTTGCCACTAAATCCCCTAACAATGTTGTTGGGCCTCCCCCCGGAGGAAACCGAGCTGTACCGATACCCAAGGATGTGAGAAACCATGCTGAGGGCGGGCGGGGTAGCTCTGGCCCAGAAATGGAAGAGCCCGGAGGCCCCCTCCAAAGAGGACTGGCTGAAAAATGTGAAAAACATGTTCTTGATGGACAAACTAACGGCCATGGTGAATAACGACACTAGTTCATTCCTCGCGACCTGGTATGGAGTGCAGCAATCCTGGGAATGGGAGTTTCACTGAACCCAAGGAAAGGCTCCCGCCCCAAAGTGGACGGGATTAGCCCCGAAAGGCAGGACAACCCGAGCTGGGACCCCACGACCTGGGGAACGGCGTCAACAAGTCAGCTGGTGACACGGTCACCGTTCCCATCATCTCCGAATCCCAAGAGACGGAGATAACAGCGGGAGTCTCCCATGGTGAATGCACTGAACTGGACACGGGGAGGGGGGGCGGGAGGGGTTAGCGGTGGGGGCACAGAGGGAGGGGTGGGGCAAGGGTGTTTCTAAGTTCTTCTTGTTGTTTGTTATATTAAAATGCCAATAAAAACTAAAGTTTAAAAAAAAAATACGTCCCAAAGACTACTTCTAGGCAACTTCAACCTGGGGTTCAATGACCCCAAAGAACAGCATGCCACACGAATCGCAGGCACCCTTGCAGAACTAAGCGTCAATCAAAAAGTTATTCTCCCTACTCATAACAAAGGCAGAACTCTTGATTGGGGGGCTGACTATAACTGCCATGTCCCCATCACCTCCATCTCTCCTCAGACATGGACTGACCCAATGCCAAGAACACCTGCCCCCCAAACAACCCGCTGGTACCTGCAATCCCACTAGAAACAAAAGAAACATCACGGCCGAAAAACTTGTCCCACTTATTCTTCTGACACTGAACTCACTCATAGTGCCCACAGATCCCTTCACCCTTGTTGAAGAATACAACAAAACAATGACTGCAGCTCTAGACTCCATTGCCCCTCTCAAAGTAAGAAAGAGCAAACCCAAAAAGCATCTGAACTTGTGGTTCTCCCCGAATCTTAAACCACTCAGGCTTGAAAAAAAAAAGTGAACAGATATGGAGACAATCACCATCAGTTGGCAATAAGACCATCCTCAGCAATATAACCACCCACTACAGGAAGGAAATATTACTATCTGAACAAGACTCCTACAACCAGAGAATTTTGCAAGCAAACTCCAGCATAAAAAAACTGTTCACAATCCTTAAAGAACTGGAAACTCCCATCCTAGCCCCATACACCTGCGAGAAAGACAAAAGCTGATGCACCAGGATACAGAAAGCCCTCTCCAATATAGTAGCGTCCCTCCAGGTCAAGATTGGCAACAAAAAAGAAGTCCTCTGCCAATCCACCCCCATAGCCAGTACACCTACGTCCATCCCTACACAACAAGCCACTCTAAAACCTCTCACCAATTCAACTTCTCCAAAGTATCGATCTTAGAGGTGGAAAACGTCATTCTCTCCCTCAAACCATCAAACTGCCAAGGCAACCCATCACAAATTATTAAAGATGCAGCCAGAGACCTATCACCATTTATATCTAAGCTCATAAACGCCTCCTTCTCCACTGGTACCATCCCATGCACCCTCAAGGAGTCATGGGACCTTCCAATACTCAAAAGACTGTCACTGGACCCCTCTATCCCCACTAACTACAGACACATTTCTAGAGTTCCCTTCCTTCTCAAGATACTAGACAAGGTAGCCTACCTCCAAATACAGCAATACTTATAATATAACCACCTCCTAGGAGTCCACCACTCTGGCTTCAGACCCCAACACGGGACTAAAACAGCGTTGATAGACCTCAAGTCACAAATTGACACACTTAGAGACAACGGTAAAACCACTCTGCTACTACTTCTCGACCTATCACCGGCATTCAATTTAGTAGACCACAAAATCGTATGCAACCACCTGGATTCGGCAGCACACTTCTCACAAGAAGCAATAGGCTGGATACAATCATTTCTAAAGAACAGGACCATGGATGTATTCTCAACCTTAGCATCTGCAGACCCCATCCCCATAACTTGCGGGGTGCCCCAGGGATCATGTGTCTCTCCCACCTTGTACAATATATTCGTGAAGCCCCTTTTCGATTATCTTGATGGTCTTGGTATCACCTACACTAATTATGCCAATGTTCCCCAGATCCTCATACCACTGACGGGAGATTATGACAAGGATTTGGCCTTGGTGAATAGAGTGTACCTCATCATCAAGGCATGGATGGCCGCTCACGGCCTATGCCTGAATGATGACTAGACTGAGTTTATAATCCTCAACACCACCCCCAACATTAGCAAACTCAGTCATAACTACAAAAGCTTTACCAAAGATGGCAATACCCCCGTGAGTGTCTGTGTGCCCCCTGAACCCCGTGAGTGTCTGTGTGCCCCCTAAACCCCCCTGTGAGTGTTTGTGTGCCCCCTTAACCCCCCTGTGAGTGTCTGTGTGCCCCCTAAACCCCCCCGTGAGTGTCTGTGTGCCCCCTAAACCCCCCCGTGAGTGTCTGTGTGCCCCCCTACCCCCTAAACTCCTTTCTACCCCTTACCCCCCACCCATCTCGTTTTTCTTTTCACCACCTTCTCACACCTCACTATCTTTCTCACTCCTCTCTTACTCCCCCCCACTTAGCACTTACTCTTATCATTGTTACCCTGACTTTGATATCAGCTTGTCTGTCTCCCTTCCTCCCCTCCTTGTCTTCTCCTTCCTCCCCCTCCTCTGCTCTATTAATTTGTCGTTGACAAATTTGCATCGTAGCGTGTCTGTTATTCCCTTTCTCCCCTCTCTTATCCCCCCCGCATCCCCCTTCCCACCCCTCCTCTTGTTCACCTCCTGCACTACATCAATTGCCGTCAGGCATAGTAATGTTACTGCTTGTTTTGTTCTCCTTCCTTTTCCTTTCCCTCTTGCCTTATTTGTCTATGCACTTGCACTATCAGAAATGTCGTGAGGCCTATTACGATAGTTATTTTTCACATTCTGTATTGTTTCAAGGACTTTTATTGAATGTTACTGTATTTTTCCTATGTTCCTTCCCTCCTTGAAGCGCTTTGAAACACATTGTGTATAGGCGCTATATAAATAAACAATCAATATCAATATCAATACCATCAAAGTAGCCAAAGAAGTCAAAACTCTAGGCTTCTACCTACACATCACACTCTCCTTCAACAGACAGGTCAATTCCATGACCTCCTCCACCACCTACACATGTCGACTAATCAGAGCAGCCATGCCCTTCCTTTCCACCAACAGCATCATGACTCTGGCAAGAGCCCTAATTTTGTTGAAACTGGATTATTGTAACGCCCTATATCTGGAGACTAATAAATATATCATTAATAAAATTCAGATCCTGCAAAATAATGCTCTCAGAGCAGCATTGGGTATCTCCAGAAAAGAGCACATCTCTGGCATAAGGAGAACAAATAATTGGCTCAACACAAATGACAAAATCTCTCTTAAAGCAGCCTCCCTCACACACAAGTGCCTCAAAAACGCTTCCCCACGCCACCTCATAGACACATTCAAGAGACATTTCTCCAACTGCCCTACTAGAACTGCCAATTTCAATCTCCTTACAGTTCCCAGATTCAAACTCTCAAAAACTGGAGGAAGTAGTTTCCCGGTGAAAGCTGCCCAGTTGTGGAACTCACTCCCCCTGCCTCAAGGGCAGACCAGACCTAGCAACACTTCAGGCAAACCTTCATTCACTGGATTAAGGAAAATGACAGCTTAATCTTAGTTTGCCTTATCCTACACCACCTTACCTGTTATGACCGCCTTTACATATATAGTCTCCTATTGTGTTGCAATCTGAATATATCGGTATATTAACAGAATGACCACTAAATTTTAGTCTGCCCTATCCTACACCAATTTACCTGTTTGACCGCCTTTCCTTTTTCTGTATATACTCTCCTCTTGTGTTGTAATCTGCATATATCTGTACATAACTGTACAGTACTGTAACCAAAGCTGAAAACCTTCCTTCTGCCTTCTGCGCCCTGATAACCTCGGGTCTGGCGCACACTATAAATAATAAAACAAACAAACAAACAAGCAATGCTTTGTGAAGTCGGGTTGTGTGTGTAATGTACATATTGATTTATCTGTTTTGAGCAATACTGAAAATGCTAATGTGCATATATTATGGTGACATGGTATGTGTATTAATGAAGAGGTATGCTTGATATGAGGATTGCTATAGCACTGCAGGAGGGTCAGTGTGATTAGCAGTATAGGATGACATGGTGTTTTCTATGTAACATTGCAGGAGGAGCAATGTTATTTGGGAAGATGCAAGGATAGTAGGAAGATAGATAGCATTGCATGAGGTTCAATGTTATATGTAATAACTTTTGAGGATTTTCAGGTTAGAGCCGTGTTGCAAGCTATGGACTTTTAGGCAATGATAATACCTTGCTGCTCTAAAGGCAACAATGGACTCTGAAGCTAAAAGATGCAGAGCCTAGCGAGTTGTGTGTTGAAAACCTGAGAATGTGGGCTAGAATTAACCTGCTTGAGGAATTTCAGATGTATAGCTGTGCTCAGCTATGGACTCTTAGCAATTTATTTATAAAATGTTAATTATAATGCTTGGGGTATAAGAATATTTAACATGGTACAATGTGTGTTAACTGTTGAGTATTCCCATGTTCTAGTATTGGCATAGTTAGCAAGGTAAGAGGTCGATGTACAGAAATGTCAACCAGAGTAGAAATGGATGTACACCTTCCGCCATGTGCGAGTGGTTGATGCGCAGAGATGGCAACTGGAGTAGAAAGGGGGTACGCCTCACATCATGTGAGAGTGGTTAATGTGTGGAAATGCCAACCAGAGTAGAAAAGGGGGGTACGCCCTCTATCATCTGTGTGTGGTTGATACATGGAGATTCAGCCTGAGTAGAAGGGGGGGTGAGGCAGGCATGGTATCAAGAGAGACACAGACACAAAGGATAACAGTTTGAAAACATTTATTATTAAAATTAGTAGGGATGGTGGAATACCTAACTTTCCCTAACTCTAATGGGGTTGTTCTCTCAACTGATATTGCTGAGGAGAGTCAAGGTCATTAAGTCCTAAAACAAAGTCTGGCTGTCTCAAAACTTTGTTTGTCCTCACTCTTGAAACACATGTTGTGATGGGTCTTCTTAAAAGAAAAATGGTGGTGCATTAAAGAAATAGAAAATAAGGCTAGACTTAGGTGGCCTTGGTCATGTTTAGTTAGTTCAAAACAGGCAGCAAAACAAACCAGTTCACAAAAAGTTCCCCAAGTAAAAATAAGGTAGCTCCAAAAACGTGCCTTAGGCTCTTCCAGACACTATTCTCAGTTTGAACGTAAACCAACTGACAAAAAAAGTGTAGGTTATGTTTGGGTTCCCTTCCCCAAGCTTTTCAAAACCAACAATTCAACTCAGGCCTCTCAGGGTTCCTTTTCTTACACTTCATAAAGTTCACAATCTTTACGGGCCTCTCAGGGTGTCCTTCCCCAAGCTTAGGCCTCTCTTGCTTCAATAGTTCAACTAAAGTTACAATTTGTATAGTTCTCTCAGGGCTCTCTTCCCCAAGCTTAGGCTTGTTTGGTTCGACAACATTTCACAGTTCCTTTCAGGCCTCTCAGGGTTCCCTTCCCCAAGCTTATGCCTTCTGTGTTTCACCAGTACAACTCATAGTTTTGTTTGGTCCTCTCAGAGTTCTCTTCCCCAAGCATAGGCCCCTCTGGTCTCAAAAGATTCATACCAAAGTTCATAAAACACAAATGTTCATGAAACACAAAAGTTCCACTTGTCAGGATGCAACTCTCAAAGTACAGTTCATTTTCTTTGTTCAGAAGAGTCTTTATATGACTGTAGGAATTTCGCTCCCACTTCACCCTCAATGTAGCTCCCCTTTTCAACCTTCTCTCAAGTTGTGCCGTTCACCCCCTCCATTTAACACCAGGACAATATCAGAGATTTTCGAGAACGCAGGGCTTTACTCCTCCCCATACGTGAAACTCTGATACACAGCCCAGTATTCCTCTTTCACTCTGTTCTTTATCTTGCTTTCATGAATGCAGTGCTTCTAATGCATGGGACTTTTCTTCTCCCATGTCTCAGGCAACATTTGCGCTGCTGTGCCACTTGCACTCTTCTTTTCTTGCCTCTTATTTTCTTTCTGCGCCATTTGCACACTGTTACTATCTCTTTTCACTCGTGCCGCTCGCAGGCTTTCATTTTTCACCGTTTTCTTCTGTGCACACTCAAACTTTCTTTCTTTTTTGGGTTGCTGCACCGTATTGTTTCTGCCTTTTCTTCTTAACTTGTAATGCTTTTTCCTTCTATCCTTTCGTTCCGCTCGCACACTTCTGTTTCCTTCTCTTGATGTCATGCCACCTTTCTTTAGTTAATGCTCCTGCTCCAGCCTCACACACGCGCACCAGGTTTCTCATCCCATAGAAAATGAACGGTTAGCGTGGTACTGCCGGGAAGGCTCATCAGCTTCAGTGTCGAGGTGAGGGTCTCAAGACCTGCCCCTCAGATACCCCTGGTATCTGGATACCTTCCAGGCGAACAGGCAAATGCCTGGACACGAGCAACAGGAGGCTGAAAGCCCCAATCCTGCTCCCTCGAGACACAATTCCCTCGCCACACTGCAACCCCTCTGACACAGTTCGGTGTCTCAACGTCCAGCTCTCTCTGGCAAAACTCCACCTTTCACACCGTGGTCGGCATTCAATAGAAGACAGGTGTGCGTAATTAGTGTCAAGTGCCTGACTCTGCCTGACTTCATTAGTTGTAGAGAAGCAGGTAAACACTATCCTGTCAGTTCCCACCTTCTCACCACCATCATATTGGAACAGTGAGAGAAGAGCCATACGTGGGACCCCTCTGTTATTCCTATACTGCATCAAGTGTATGAGAGATGTTATACACTCAGATAGCCATATAAAATAGACCCTTGCACTGAAAGTGTGGAAGGATGTTGCATGCCAAGGTGTCAGAATGCATCGATGGAAATCATGGACGGGAGTTAAAATGGAATCTGACGAAGACAAAGTGATTTTACAAAGAAGATATATGAACCTATGTTGAAACAATATGAAAATATTATGTAACAATGAAACTGAAGCACTGAGAGTCACATGAACCTAAAACTAAAGTAATCATGGATCTAAAGAAGTTAAAGTAACTTACTGACCAATAACTGTAAATATGCAGTAGCGCAAGGTGGAAAGAAAATGCATAGAAGCTTGCTATAGAGGAACATATAATGTGGCAAGGACGGCCATATCAGGAAAATGGTCGTAGGTTCACATTGAATTAAACCAAGCTACCTCAACAACAGGCCGAGACTGAAAGAATCAGGAGACATGGAAATACAGACCCGCAAGCATACCCGACGATGAGTCAAAGTTGGCCCAGAGCGAAGATACTATTTCGAGGGATAAACACAGAGCACAAAGGGAGTTACATGGATAATATCTGAATGTGGGACCTTCTTTATAAATGAATAAAGACGAAAACATCTGTGAGGGCCAAACTGTTGGTCAATTAAACGTGTACAAAGTTCATATGATATAGAAGGAGGAAATAAAATATCATCACATACATTTTTAAAATAAAGCGAGCCATTAAAATATATTTTGATTGGGATTATAAACAGTGATTGACGTGGTATATTTGATGAAATAAAGAATCAAATAAAACAATGGGTAAGTATCCAAGATTGAAACCGATCTGTCATCATCTGTCATCATGGGAGATACACCTCTTTACATTTATGTAGGACACTACCCAGATAGACAGCGAAAATGAGGAAATATCATTCAGAACAGGTTTGAGGCAAGACCAAAAAGACACTCATGACATGGCCTCAGGAGGGGTCACTGTCAAAACATGTATTGTGGCATATAACAACATATTTGTATGCCACATATAAGGGGAAAAAAGTTGCAGAAAAGATTTTTGATCTTTGGAAAATGTACCAAAGCGAGAAAGAAGAGATCCAGATTATAAGGCGTGGATGCTCAATCAGCATAACAGGGAGGATAAAATACCTCTGCCTCCACTTACCCCTCCTGAAAAGGAGAGTGTAGAGACAGAGGAGAAGGAATTTTACCCTTTGAAGGAATTAAAAGCAGTAGTGGTTATGTTAATCAAATGTATACACCACCCGCTTACATCAGACAGGATAATGTGGAAGAGATCAAGAGCAGGGAACACAAAGATATATTAGCAAGCAATGAAAGAAAACAGCATCATGAAAGGAAGGACAAAAACGACAGACAAATAGAGATAGAGGAAGAAGCAGGGAAACAGAAAGAAATCAAGGACAAAGCTAAGGAAATAACACTAGTACAGAGTGAATGGATGGAAGTGCACATATTGCTTAAACTAGACAGTAAGGGTATTGATGGGGTTCAAGAAAGAGAGAAGAGTAGGAAAAGAAAGAGAAAGAAGAAGAAAGAGCATGCAAAGAAGAGAGGGACATAGAATGCAATCAAAGGGAGGAAAAACGAAGATATGAGGCAAGAAAAGAAAAGAAGAGAAGAGACAAGAACAGATAGAAGCCCAAAGAATGTAAGTACATAGGTTGCAATGAAGCAAGAGGAAGATGAATTGAGGGAGAAAAGGAGAAGTGAAGAAGACATTAACAAGAGTAGGAGATTACAAGATGATGAAACAGAATATTTATGCCATAGGAGCGTAGTGCTGATTGAGGCACGAGAATGAGTGGGGATAGAGAGAGGGTCACAAGAGCCCCATAGCAAACTGCAAGGAATACTACTATCATCATGGGTTGGTGGGCAGGATACAGAAGACATAGAACAGAGGCTTGTGAAGATATTCAGGCAAATGACAAACAGAAGAAGGTATGGAACTCAAGAAAATATAGAAATATCCCTATTAAATGGAACTGAAGGAAGATCAGATGACATCATAACAGATGAGTATGGGACATTGTCCTTAAATAGATTAGATCTCGACGATGAGATAGGAAACAATAGTCACACGAGTTAGGGCATAATGATGTCAGATGAAGAAAGGGGGGAGAATGAAAAGGCGCAAAGAGAGGGCGCATGCAGGCTTTCACAAGAATCAAGTGTAGAAAAGGTATACAATTGTCAGATTTAGAGGACCCTAAATAGAGGACACAAGAACCAACACCATATACTGCGCTACTGCCAGTACGATTTCATAGTACTGGGGATATATCACTGCCAAATGTAAGTAGCTTAAGCCAATACCATTAAGGAAACCAGTGGGTGAGACCAGCTCTGCTTTGACGACAAGGACCGTAGGTAAATATGATTATCAATCAGGATTTTCACAATTCCCATTATTGGAGAAAGGGGAGGACGACGACAATATATACCATGGCCACAGATGGATAAAGATCATTTAAGGTGTACATTGCTGAGTTTAACGTCCGGTGCAGGAAAATTGATTTATGACATTAGCTATAGCAAGCACAAAAGGGTTGCTAGCTGCTATTTTAGGGGAGAGAGCTGACGACATTTGGATCGAGCAGGATATGCAGGTGTGACTGCGCAGAACACGACAAGATACATGATGGCGTGCCATTTAATAATTGTAGAGCAGACTACGAAGATGGGAGAGAATGAAGATCCTATTGTTTATATTCAAGACATTTAAGACAGATGGTGGCAGAAGACTTGCAAACCTTGCGATAAAACTGTAGCATTATTTTACCACATTTTGAGCCAGGGGCTGCCTGAGCCAGAGCAATCCCAATGGAAAAAAGAGGTGGTATTGAAAGTGAAGCCAGGGCCAGAAACACAATTGACAATCGTGCATCACTGCAGATTAATGCATGAGAAAAATATAAAGAAAACTGAGACTAGAAAGCAGGACTAAGCACAGTTAGTTTAGAAAAAGTTGTCTAAAATAGCCATTGAAGGACTTGAGATGAGATATTGACAACTAATGAAGGTGTGGTGGCACAGGAGACACCCAGTGCAGCAGAATAAGGTAGGATATCCCGCAGATCAGAGTTGGTATAATTATTTGCCGATAGGAAGAGGGAATGGGCCTAGTAGGCAGACGAGGTGGATTTCAAAACTTCAAAGACTAGGAGAATATAATGGTGGATAGCCACAATAATGTTGCAATTGTGGGAGAATGGGACATATAGCTAGGCCATGCAGATGCAGAGGAGGTGCGCAACAGAATTGGCAAGCTCCAAGAGGGGGGATGAGTTATGCTCCACAATATTGTGTATTTTTGTATTTTATTTGGTTTTATACAGCACCTAAACCAAAGCTCTGAACATAAGAACAAGCACGGTAGAATAAAAATGAAATTGGCATTTAAAACACAGCATATATCTGCTATTGCAGTAACCTTCATTAACTCATTAACCCGTTGAGAGGAGGTAGGATTGCAGAGAGACACAAAAAGATAAATAAACACTGATGGAACGAAGAGGGAACGTATTCCAGTACAAGAGTGCTAAGAGAGAGAGAAAGAGCAAAAACAAGATTGAGCACAGGGTGGACGAGGAGCTATGAGAAGATGATGAGAAGCAGAACAAAGTGGACGAGAGGGAGAATAGAATGCAATAAGAGAAGAAAGATAGGGAGGAGCAAGACCATGGAGAGATTTAAAGACTAGACATAGAAAATAAAATGTTAAACACTGATGGAAAGAGAGTCATCCTAGATCAGGCAAAGAAGATGAGATAGAATCACGAGGAGCAAGCAAACATACAACATGAATAAAAGCATTAACTATAGATTTCAACTGAGCTAGACGACATAAAGGAAGTCCAAAGAGTGCAGACGAACAGTAGAAAAGTCACAAGAAGATTAGTCGAGACACCAATAGTTGAGTGGCTTTAAAAGTCATAAAAGCACAGGCTTTTCAAATATTGTGCAGATGAAATCAACAGAATGGGCAGATAAGGAAATATGGTTACTGACAGAGAGATCTGAATCAAGCTAGAGACTCAGATTACGGGCCATAGGAGGGATAGGTAACTGGGAAGGAGGACATTATATGAATAAAGTGGATGGAGAAGAAGAAATAGTAAATGGAGGGAACAAAATAACTTCCGTTTTTTGCGGCATTAGGTACTAAAATGTTTTCTAACATCCAATACTGAATCCAAGACTGAATGGCAAGAAGACAGGCACTATGTTTATGGTCGATGTCATCAGTAAAGTGTGGAAAGGAAAGAAAGAGCTGTGTGTAGTCATCGTAGAAGTGATGCAAGAAACCAAAAGAGGAAATAGCCCGAGTAGGTGTAAAGTGAAAAAATAAAAGGACTGATGACCGATGCTTGATGGATACCATAGGTAAGTGGACACGTTTTAGAAGAAACCCCAACCCAGGGCACTGAGAAAGTCCTCTGGGATAGTCATGACTCAAACCAGGCTAAAGTAGAGCCAGAAAAGCCAAAAGAGGAAAGATCGGAACGTAGGAGTGGTGTGTGATCAACAGCGTTGAAAGCAGCCAGAAGGTCTAAGAGAATAAGAAGCGAAGACTGCTTAACATGACCTAATATTATGCCCAAGATCAGACGAATGCACAGACATTTGCACCACAACTTCAACAAATGCCGCCAGAACTGCTGTAAATGCTATTGTCGCAAGGGAAATCACAGCAGGCACCTATGCAAACACAACCACAGCAAGCACAGATACAGCAGGCTATTGTACCACAATGGCATATGACCCCACAAACACAACAGGCGCCCACACCCAAAATGGATAGTGTGACTGTGATAGCAGGAAATCCTTTCACAGGTACAGAGATACATTTATATCCACAGAGTAACTTGATGTGTCCAGTACTATTGGTGATACTAGACCCCCCAGAGGACCAAGGGTCAGGGTGACGATAGGACGCAAGACATTTTCATTTTTAGTAGACACTGAAGCCACTCGTTCCTGTGTCCGTGAGGGAAAATACCCAATGTCAGCTATTGCTATGAATGCTCACGGTTTCTCTGGGGTGTCAAATTTAGTTCCTTTTACGGATGGATTCCCAATATCCATAGGAGAAAAAGATATATCAATGCCATTATTATATTCTAGGCAGATGCCAGTTCATATATTGTGATGTTACTTAATGACAAAACTTAACAACACAATATCTTTTACTGATGAAGGGATTGTGTGTTCTACTCTAGGGATATGCTATCTGAATGTGGGAGAGTTTATATTAGCCTTTACAGGCAAGAAGGCATTACGAGGAGAACCTTTAGATCCAGAAGTATTTCTGTATGGAGTGACGATTTTATTATCCTGGTTACCACATTGGAAGGTAAAATATTGAGAATACCTGATGAATTTTTGTTTAGACCAGAAATCTTCATGGACGATGAAGAAGGGCAGATTATTCCTTTAGAGTTGGAAGCAGCAGTGGTCAGAGAAGAAAGAGTGATGCTGCATGGAACAGACCATGAGGGAAGGGGATGGAGAACAGTGATAACCCTTAGTGAAGGATACATGTTGACAGATATGATAGATGAAGAATTGTTCAGAGATGATTACTCTGATGATGAATTAGTGTTTTTATAAACATGACTTATTGGATCAAGGTTAGGAATATAGATATACTGCAGAGAATGTCATTGGTAATAGGAAAACCACAATTTATTCAGGAAGACTTTGAGAAGGTGCAGAGATTTTGTGGACTAAGAGCCCATATGATGTGGGGCTTTTAAAAGGAGTAGGTGCAGTTCAAATTAAAACCAGGAGCTCTTTTACCATGAGCAAAACAATACCCCATGTGCAGAGAAGCAGATGAAGGTATATTTGAGAACATCTCCACTTTGATGAAGCAAGGCATATTGGTGCCATCAGATTCATGATGTTACACCACTGTGTAGCCTGTCGAAAAATCAAAGGGGGCATCATGGAGATTTATCCAGGACCTATGTCCCTAAACAATATAGTGGAAGCTGAGTTTCCCATCCACAGCCAAAAAGTTCTCAGTTGTCTATTTGAAAAATGCATTTTTTTAATTCTCCTTTATGAAGACTCACAGGATTTGACCTCCTTTTCATACAGAAATACGCATCTGAAACATACTAGTCTGCCTCAAGGGTACTGTGAGACCCCCTCGATCTTTAACAGAGTCCTCCAGATGGACTTTGATATGTCCATCTCGAAAGTGCAATAATTCAGTATGTAGATGACATTTTGGTGTGTAGTGAGACAGAAGAAAGGTGCAAGAAGAGAAAGTGACGCCTCAGAGAGCAGCCGCAATCATGAAAACCGTAGCACCAGAAACAGTGAGGGAAATGCAGCAGTTCCACGGTTTATGCAATTATTACAAGACCTGGGTTTTTTGGTGACAACACATACATACAACAACTTTTAAAATGACTTTAATAAGCACAGGTAGATAAGAGCACGATAACATGGACAGATGAGATGACTGAAGGGTATGAAGAATAGAAAAGAGCAATCAGTACAACTCCTCTGCGAGGAATCCCAGATTACAATGAAGAGTTGTATTTATTTTCCCATTCAAATGGAAAAGTCATGACAGCAGTGCTTACATAGATGACATTAGGACATGGACACAAACCATAGGCATATTATAGTGGGATTTTAGATCCAGTAATGAAGGTAAATTATCCCTGTGAGCAATCTCTAGCTGATGTTGCATTTGCAATCGAAAAGGCTTCAAGTATAACAATGGGGTGTTCAGTAACGTTATTTGTATAGCATGCATTATTTGCAATTTTAGAGAAGCCTAAAAGTTCATTGACCACATAAAGAGCATCAAGGTATGAGGTGATTATTTCTAATCATGCAGTTAAGATTGTTAGATGTAAGACAGTGAATCCACCAATGTTTATAGCACAGCCAGTAGGAGAGAATTATAATGAAATCCCCCAAGTTAGAGAAAATGCCATCGGGGGGAGTTGTTTTTAATGATGGTTCTTTGAAAATGTACCAAACAACTATGAAAAGGCATACCAGATCAGCGGTATTGAAACTGAATAGAGAAGATGAATTTGAAGTTGTAACAAGCACAAGGTTGTCTTTGAATTATTCAGCACATGCTGCAGAATTAGTTGCGCTCATCGAAGCGCTGTGAAACTTTGATGACAAGGAGGTGATGGTGTACTCTGACTTTGCCTATGTAATGTCAACCAGCCATATAGATCTGTCATGCTATAAAAAGACGGGTTTCCTCCGTGCCAACTGCACTCCAGTGCAACATGCGGCCCTATTGGATAGGCTTATTGAAGCATTAAGTCTCCCATTGACCCGAGCAGTCATAAAATGCTCAGAACATTCCTACAACACGATTTAATTTCCCATGGAAATAAAGCTGCAGACGCAGAGGCCAAAAAAACAGCATATTACCCGCCTATATCCAGTTCAGAGAAAGAAAATGTTAAACAAATGACAGGACAATGATTGTTGGTAAAGGAGGCCTATAACATGTTGACTAGTTTCCAGTTAATTAAGATATAATGCCAAACGCCACAAAAAGAACAGGATTTATGGAGAAAGTGGGGTTGTTCTTTATCCCCCAGTGAGGCAATTTGGAAGCAGGATAGCACTGGAAAGCCAGTTATGCCTCTAGTATTATTGAGAATAGTGTTTGGAGCGACTTAATTACACAGCACATACAACTTGAGAGTCTAGCTGCAACAGTTACAGAAGTGTGGTTCTCTCCCAATCTCCTGGAACATGTGGCACAGTTCATTGTGAATTGCATAGCATGCCGTAGGTTTACTGCAGGGCTTACTTTGCAAACAGTAAGACGTGCAACACCTAAAACCAATGGCCCATTTCAGCATCTGCATATAGATTATATAGATATGCTACAGATATGCAACAGTTATAGATATATGCTGGTCGTAGTATGTCCTTTTTCTAGATGAAACGAGACAGGAACATGCACACACCCTGATGCCTCATGTGCTGGCAACTTCCTTGTACGCAAGGTGTTCCCTGGGGGGCGCAAAATTTTGCAATCTGACAATGGACCACATTTTGTAAATGAACTTTCCAAGCATATTGTACTTTTCTGTGGGATAAAACACACATGTATGTTTGCTTATCACCCACAGGCCAATGGTATCTGTGAGAGATTAAACCGACTCCTCAGAGAGGATAGCCAAAATCTAGATTACTTTAAAAAGGGGGTGGTTGCATTGTCTGCCCCTTGTTTTGTTCTCACTGAGCAACCAGCCTGGTTCGGATCACCATCTAACTCCTCATGAGATGGCACTGGACACTGTTTGAGAACCCCATTGACTCCTCCAACTATGGTAAGAACTGATGGCGACAGTTTACGGAGGGCATTAGGTGATGAGATGCATTATTATTTAACACCAATGATTGCAAGTGTTTCTTTCATGTCTCAACAGATCAAAAACAGAAGGGAGGGGTCAAAAAGAAGCAACAAAGACAATCAATTGCATGAAACAGAAGATTTGCAGAAACCTCTGAGGTTGCACCCAGGAGACCAGGTGCTGGTGCACACATTCATACACACCTGGAGTATGCCCCACTTTCACAGTCCTCATGAAGTAGAGGAAGCCAGCCCCACTGCAGTGAAATTGTGGGACGAAGAGCGTGGCTACATCTACACAACATCAAACTATATAAAGGAGATACATCGGCCCCTCCTGAAGACATCCCAAGAGAAGCAAGAGAAGTATTTCCATGTGTGCTGATCCATCCAAACAAAGCAAGAGAAGTAGTTCCACGCATGCAGACTTGCCAAATGACTAGGAATGAGAACAAGGAGAATGAAGTCCACACAAGCATCATAGATTAGGGTTTGACGCTTTTTTCCATTTTTAAATCAACTTTTTTAAATCATCTGAAGATCATTGGTTCTCAAATTTGATAAGGAGAATACAGACTTGCAGTAACTTTGGAACACTCCTTTTAGACAGGCTGCAAGGAACAATGTGAGAAGAGTTCAGAATTTAAAGCAGAACGAAGAGTATTGATCATTGTTTATGATACCCATTATCGCACAAGTACACATTCTTATCTGTTATTTTCTCCTACATATTACAGACTTATCCAACCTTAATACAGGCATAAATATTATTACATTCTTGGGGGACCCAAAGAACAATTGTATTTGTCTGAAGAGTGATAATTGCAAGAATACTCCAGTTTTTGACATAGAAGTGATTAAAAACGAGGTAACAAATGTACATATTTAAGTAAATATAACATGGAGAGACTTCAACATTTTAGAGATTCATTGCCATCCAGAAAGACGATAGACGAAAGTGATATTGACGGTGATGTAAGCTGTTATTATGATTTGTGTTTTTCTCATTATTATAGCATTGATATGGTGGGTATTAACAAAACATCTACTGTTAACCTCACTAAAAGTATAAATAGTGTGTTTTACGATACCAGTAGGAGTTTATTTTGGTTTGAAAGTTCTGTTGAGGAAAACCAGGAAGATATAAATACATATCTTGATAATTCACCTCATTTAAAAAATAACCTACTGTACCAGCACATGAGAAAGTTGGGAAGGAGAACGTCAGATGTAATGTGTTATCTGTGTTCCCTAATATCATACACTTTGGGAACATCTAAAATATTCATAGCTACAGAAGTAACAGTGAAAAACGCACATTGACTGACACATCTTGCACTTTGCCTAACCAGAGGACAATTTCAAGGCAGGACAGCATCCATAGTGTGGTGAATAAAGCAACATTGTCAAGAGAAGACAATTATGCACACAATATAAAGTCAAGAGGAAAACAAGAAAAAAATGAATAATAAAATATGAACAGCCTGGAATAAATGGAGCATGAATTATGACAGAAGAAAATTAGGTGCTCAAATGTGAAGACAAGACTGTGGAGGAAAGACGAGAATTCTGGAAATGAGACCAGCTACGAATGAAAAAAAACAGTGCTTACTCCTGAAGGATGGGCTGAAGGATTGGTTGTGTGCAAAACATTAGCATTATCCGGACAATGGGAAGCAGACATGATGAACACAGAAAAATAATGTAAAGATCAGTGGCCCAAGACTACATAATGGGTCAATGATGAGGGGGGACTGCTGCAAATACTACCTCTGAAAAATGTGTTGTATGTTTCAGAAACAATGGCACAATGAAAGTAGGAGAAAATATCAAGTGTGGTTATGTTTTTGACATTTCAGGCATGAAGGAAGAAACAGCAGTACTAATGGAACACTACTGGACCTGCGGATCCAGAGCATATATGAAGTTACCACCAAAGTGGGGAGTAGTGTGCTCATTGGTACTAATAAGTATACCAGCCCTGGTAGTACCACAAAGCAGCTTGCAGACACTACATTTCCCAAAAATTGATGCACACCTGAGGAAGAGAAGATCGTTTAACAAACGCAGACAAAAGGGAGAGAATTATTTTTCAGCAAAATCAGAAGATGCATATTTTGACATGCCAGACAAACATAAACAAGACAGCAGTGATACTTACATCTATATTTCTGCCAGGAATCCAGGCTGCTCTGAATGCCAAATGGTTAAGAATAACCAGGTGGAAGCTGTTGCAGAAGATAAACATGACAATAAATGGAGTTAATGTATTTCAAGAAAAAACTAGGGTGATCAGTTTTATGGCCCTCTGGAACAGGTATGTCTTGGACTTAATTACAGCAATGGAAGGAGGCGTGTGCGCAAAGATCGGGCATCCTTGCTGTACATTTATAGCTGCCTATGATGAAGATAATGGGACCCTGACAGAAGCCATAACTATGTTGTCAACTTTGCACACAAAGATGGTGGAGGAAGTAGACAAAATTGAAAATGATGATTGGTTTACATCTTTGTTTTCATGGATTCCAACTTGGCTAGCAAATGCTTTTAAAATGCTTGGAGCAATACTAGTGTTAGTGTTGCTAGCATTCTGTCTCGTAAGGATCATCTGGGGGCAATATAAGAAGACAGCCAAGAAAGCTATTGGGATGAAGATATGATTGACATTGATGCTGGAACGGGTGATTAGATGCAAAATGAAGCCACTATCCATGAGAATATGAAGAAAAGTATCCTTGCACCCCCAGGAACCAAGTTTCACTATCGCAAGGATTGAAAAAGATATGTAGGACGTTGGATTATGTTCACCATCTGGAGAGTGCCGTCATATGAGTGTGGATGAACACAAAAAAATGCAGGACACTTGACGGGGGACAAGGATTTGGATCCTAAAAAAGAAACAGGATGAAGAGAAGATGCTGACAAATGAGGAACAGGAGGTAAGTTTCATGGAAGATGATAATTTGGTCATAAATTCAACAAGAGGGGGCAATGGAATGTAGAGGAGCAGGTAAACAATATCTGCCAGTTCCTGTCCCCTCACGACTATCAAATTGGTACAGTCAGAGAACAGCCATACATGGGGCCCCCTGCATCGCTCCTATACCGCATTAAGTGTGTGAGAAACGTGATGCACTCAGGCAGCCATATAGAATGTACCCTTGCACTGAAAGTATGGTAGGATGTTGCATGGAAGGATGTTACATGTCAGGGTGTCAGAATGCATCGATGGAAATCACGGACGGACATTAAAATGGAATCTGACGAAGACAAAGTGATGTCACAAAGAAGATATATGAACCTATGTTGAAACAATATGAAAATATGAAGTAACAATGTAACTGAAGCATTGAGAGTTACATGAACCTAAAACTAAAATAATCATGGATCTAAAGAAGATAAAGTAACTTTCTGACCAATAACTGTAAATGCGCAGTAACGCAAGGTAGAAAGACAACGTATAGAAGCATGCTGTATAGAAACGTATAATTTTGCAAGGATAGCGATATCAGGAAAATGGATGACGGTTCACGTTGAATTTTACCAAACAACCTCAGAAACAGGCCGAGGCTGTAAGAACCAGGTGACCTGGAAAAACAGCCCCATGAACAGATGCAACAATGTGTCAAGGTTGTCCCAGAGCGAAGATTCTATTTTGCGGGATAAGCGCAGAGCACAAAGGGAGTTACATGGATAAGATCTTGATGTGGGACCTTCTTTATAAATGAAGAAAGACGAAAACATCTGTGAGAGTCAAACTGTTGGTCAATTAAAAGTGTCCAAAGTTCATATGAGATAGAGTGAGCAAGTCTCTAGAGGCCAAAAGGAGCAACAGCATCCTGCATAATTAAAACAAATACCAGTAAATGAAAG
Source organism: Ambystoma mexicanum (assembly GCF_040938575.1). Taxonomy (NCBI): domain Eukaryota; kingdom Metazoa; phylum Chordata; class Amphibia; order Caudata; family Ambystomatidae; genus Ambystoma; species Ambystoma mexicanum. The sequence goes on along the minus strand of NC_090929.1, from coordinate 1,283,571,231 downwards.
GTTGAAATGTACAAATCCCTGTTTTTTTCACATGTGGCTCAGAAGTTGAAACCAATGGCTATTCCTTAGAACTTCAAGCTCAGATAGTGGTGTGCTCATGCTCCTTTGAATGTTCCAGGATAGTGAGCAGCACCAAGGTCAACTACAAACAGGAGACTTTGGCTGAAGGCCTACCAATGAGAAATAATTGACTCATTGCGAAAATGGGGCGTAGTCGGATGGAATTCAAACACCTAGTTTTCATTTCACATATGTGCTGCTAAGGAGCCAGAAGTCCAAGGTTGGGATATTATGCCAACCAATCAGTGGTGTTGGGGGCAACGTAACACATAATGTTGCAGGAGCCAAACCTCTGTTAGTTTGCCCGTTATAATCAGTACTGGATGCATTTAGAGGTAGTTCAAGTCTTGCCCTAGAGACAAGGGGTAGCAAATGAAGCACTTATCTTAATATGTTCTATAAGTAAATATGTTCCCTTCACCAATCCCTACCCTTCATAGGTTTTGTATTTTGTCATGTAGAATGACATCATAGATGAGGTATATAGAGGTATAAGACTTCCATGTACTCAAACTTGAATGTGAGTGTGCATGCATCAGTCCGATGTCTGCGAGGTTGCCCTGCTTTATTAAACTGAGAATAAAGTAGTACTTTGCCATATTCCTGGAATTTGTCCAGTTATTTGGTTTATGACCATTATTGTTCCATCCAGCACAAAAGGCGCTTCAAGGTGCTGCAGCACAGTGTAATGTAGTAGGCCTCTCCATTCATCTTCCTCCTCACAGTACTTTTCCCATGGGTAATCTTTCTAACTCTCGGTCGCCTCTTCCTCGTCCCACTATATGTTGGAAATAGGGAGGGAAAAACAGATCACGACTGATATTGGCTATTAATTGTTTAGGAACAATATGGTGAGGGGAGAAGGGGGAGCGCTGGTTGTATCTTCATGTAACTGGGGTGATTCCCCTTTCCTTATGTCATTTCTTACTGCTGGTAGCATACAATGGAAAGACTGGTGTTGACAACAAATAATGTGATCTGAGGTAGGGGGAATATATTAGTGTCAAGGCTAAACAAAAACTTCTGTTCCAGCTGATCTTCATAATTTCCCACCTTTGCTACATAGCTAGACTTAGGCCTCCTTTTTGGAACAGGGATACATTGACCTGCATATTCCATGAAGGCTTCAGGGACATCGTCCTCATCCCCTACTGTCCTTTTAGGATACTGCACTTTACCTGGGGTTTTTCCATGGTTGTACCCTAGACTCCCCCACCCAGGTGATCCTCCCTCGCTAGTCCACCGTCAGGGTTGGGATCCATAAGCGATGGCCCTCTCCTGGCCACCTGAATAGATGAACCCCGGTGTCTACATGGGAGAATTCCTCCAGGTTTCTTACAGGGGGTACGCCCTCTGTCAGGTGAGGGTGGTTGATGTGAGGAGATTCAGCCAGAGTAGAATAGGGGGTATGTGAGAGTGGTTGATGCATGGAGTTGAATGCGTAGATATTAAGCATGAGTAGAAGGGGGTATGCTTTCTGCCAGGTGAGAATGGGGGTATGCAGTCTGCTGTGTGTGTGGTTGATACATGAAGAGTCAGCCTGAGTAGAAGGGGGTACAGCCTCTGTCAGCTGAGAGTGGTTGATGCAGGGAGATTCAGCCTGTGTAGAAAGGGGGGACGTCTTCCATAATGTTTCTGAGTTCCACCTCTCAGTAAAAGGGCACATTGTGTGAGTCCTCCTTGTGTGTATGTTGGTGATGTGTGGATGACCGTGTGGATTTTGGTGATGTGTGCATGTCCATGTAGATACCTGTGTGTGATGGATGGTTGGACTTGGTAGGTGTTGTGTAGTGCTTTGGATGGCTGCATCTGCCTGGTGATTTAAGAGAGAATGTTGTGATATGAGTGAGATAATGTTCTGTATGAAGGTTCCACAACCAGGCAGTTAGAGAAAGCTGTCTGGGTGATTGGAGCCATTGGTTTTCCTACAAGCCATCTTATGTAACTTGATGTAACAGAATAAAACTACCTTCTGGTAACCTCCCTGAAGAGCCTGAGGATCATGTTCCACTTCAATTCATGTGTATGATCATGTCTAGTGATAATGGTATGCTTTAGAGCTTGCTTTGATGCAATGTGGTCCACATTTCCTAGTTGCCAAGCGCATATAAATCTCTTGCAACCATATTTATTTCTCCAGTGACATGGAGCAGGGTTTGTATGCATTGTACTCCTGGTGGAATGGTTGTTTGTATTGATTCAAGAACAGGGATGCAATGTTGATTATAAATTCCCTGAAAGGGTGCATGTACAAAAGCTCGAAGTGAAAGAACAAGGACATATCGAGGCTGAGTACCACAAAGGAAATACACCAATCATGGGCTGAACAGATTCACAGATCTTTTATTACTGTACAGTATACAAAGTAACACAGATAGCTATCTGGCTCTCAACACCCCACAATGTTTACCAGCCTTTCAGAGAGAGGTGAGAGAGTGCAGGACATCTAAACGTTCATACTTTTATACAATGTTGTGTAATATTGTCCAGCCTCTCTTTACGTTAATAATTTGTGGTCTAGAGTTCGTGCCTAGTTCACATACGGATCATAAAATATTATACAAGGGATTACATAGGTTTGCATTTCCGTGGTGGCACAATGGCGATGTATGTTCTCAAATCCTGCAGTAAGCCTTATTCTACATTCCTGCACAATGTAGTCCGGCCTGTGTCTACGCTCAAGGTTTGTTCTACATTGTCCCCAATGTGTATTCAAGGATGAGTCTTGTGAGCGCAGACAACACTTAAACAACAGTTCATATGCAGTGCAAGGCCTTATTGCCTAGTCTAAACAGTCGGCTCTTGGACAGTCTAAACATTAACAGAACTCAAATATCGGGAAGCTTGGTTGCAAGTTGAAAACACAGTCCACCATTTTAGAACGAAGAAACACACGAGTGGAAATCAAAATGGCAGACGAATCTTAAAATGGCGGCGAAGTCAACCCAAAATCGGAACTATGCAATGCGGTTTTCCTCGTAGAGCGACTAGGCTTAGGCCAATATAAATATGAAGGAGGCACTATACAATTACTGTTTAACAAAAGAAGAGAACATGTGGTGAGCCAGTTTATGACGGTGTGAATAAAGTGTAACATAGACCAGGGAGAAAAATAAAATAAATAAAAGGGGGCACATGATGCAAGCTAAAGAAGGGTACTTTACAATGACATTACTACATGGCACATGGAGATGGGGACAGCTAGGGAGTTGGGGTTATGAGGATGTGAAGCTCTAGCCAGCGAACATTGCACCCTCTTCCCCCACCCGAATGTCCATTATCCTCATCACACATTGCTGCAGCTCATCTTCCAAATCTTTAAAAACATGCACCACCCACCCCCAACACCCACCCAACTTCTGTTTTTTGGTATCTCTGCTTCTTTGTTAACCGGTTGGCTGAAACATTCACTTATCTTCTGGGCAGAATCAACAATGGACATTGTAAGTTTGTGTGCCAATAGAAAAAAGCTTGATCTTCAAAAGACCCCATGAAAATGGCCCAGTACTAAATGATAATTACAAAAGCATTAAGACGAAAGTCCACCATGATCCTTAAAAGTTAAGATCGAGAAATGTGTTAGCTATTGTGATGAATTGCCTTCTGGAAAGGGTGTGAAAGCAATGACTATTTTGATTTTTATTAAGAAATATAATGATGCCGGTAATTCCATCTCTGAAAGGGAAATCTGCTAATCTGATTCCCCTGCCATGAACTCCATGCCAAAAGCATAGTGTGTATGTGTGCCCTGTTGCATCAGTATCCTGATTCGCAGAGCCTGCTCTACCAGTGGCACAGAGCAGGTTCAGAGGTCAAAGATGCCCTCTTGTTAGCTGTAGTGACATCCAAGTATCTGCACCATAGGGGTTGCATTTACATTACCCCTATGATTATGGGTCTACCTCCTGGTGACAGAATAAACATATGACATACCTGAATTAGTGTATGGTGGATGTTATTCTCATAATTATTACAGCCACATTCAATTTGATTTTGAACGTTTGTCAGCACTGTGGGTCCAGTTCAGCCATGGAAGGATTATGTGTATTGCTCCCAGACAATGCCCACCCCTGTCGACTGAAAGGATTGTGGCCTTGGGGTATTGCATTTATTAGTTCCTTTGTAAGTGTAGTTAACACCCTTCCCCGCAGGACAGCCTCTCCACAGGATGCTGACCTGGGAACAGGGATCAAAAGGCACAACCATTCACAAAGAGTCAGGCCTGACACCAGGGGGCTGCATTTCTAAATGCTTTTATTTCTATTGAGAAGGACAGGGGGCGGAGTAGTATAGCCAGAGAGAAATCTGTACAGCTTGGGGAGAATTCTGCCATTGTGTTTCTCTTTCTTGTCCCCTCTAATTCATGTAGGACAAAGCACTTTGGGTTTGATGCCAGAAGGGCAAAGTCCACTCATTTTAAGAGCAGGGACTGGACCTCTGAAGTGGGCCACCTTTAGTCCAATGGCGTGTGGCATTTCACCTTTAAAATAAGGGGTTCCCCACAACTTCTTTGAATCCTCAGGACTCATCTTGAACTATCCTGAAGATTTTACTGGACTCTGCTAAGCAAGCAGTTTTTTCTAAAGTCCTCCATTTGTGGGGTGAAGGCAGAGGTTCTAAAGGCAGAAGAAAGATGGTCGCCTAACCATCCCCAGGGACCAATGGGTGTGAACCCTGCTGCTGGACCATAACCCTACCTCTCTGCCACCCACCATGTGCCTAGCACCTCACCATGCTGTATGTCCCCTGAAGGTGTGTGCCAGCCTCCCCATGCTTGGTAACCTGAGAAACGGGCTGACCTTGACCCTTGAGATCCTGGAGTAGTAAACCAGAACAGCCAAGATCCCTGCTGTCGACAATGACCCACTACCAACTGTGATTAGAGCACGCCTGGATGCCGAACGATCCAGCAGGATCTGTCCACACTGCCCTTTGGCATCCATTGTTCTCCATACCATGTCCACTGTTCAACCTCATTTTCCACTATACTGCACCAGCAAAAGCACGTTGTTACCCCAGCTTGAGCTGCCTAGCCTTGCTCAAGTCACTGTCCGAATCGCAAGCTTCGTCACAGCTGCACCTGTGAGTCGACAGACTCGTCTTGGGTTTTCACGACCTCTGAGCCTTTTCATTGAACTGACTCTCCTGTGGATCTTGGTACCAGCTCGACCGCTGTCAGTCCTCGACCCGCGAACCAGACCTGGTAACCACCCTATCATCACAGCACAAATGGAAGTATCAAGACTGCAGCTCTCCTTTTGTGCAACCCCACCTCAATGCAAGCTTGCCGCCTGACCATCATGACTGCCACATCTATGTCCATCTGTGACCCGAGTTGAAAGCACGGTCAAGGCTGAGAAGCCTAGCTCGAGGCTGTTAAACCCCCAAGACATTTGCAAAGGGTATTTGACTGATATATGCCCCCTAGTCCATCTTTGGGCCCCATATACTGGCTAGGTCATTTGTATCCCTTTTTTCAACTTGAGGAAATGCCCCTTGTCTGATCACAGAGAGTTCTGCATCTATTATACCTGTTCATATTCAGTGTCAAGTGAGGAGAAGTTTGTTCTGTGTTTGGGGTATGCATTTCAACACTGGCGGTAGAGGAAGAGGATGCCTATTGAACTGGGATATTCTGCTCTGTGCTCTGTGCTGGCCTTTTAAGGAATGCCCTCATATACTGCATCCTCTCATGAAGCGATGCAAAGTGAGGATAAGTGTTTTGGGTGTTTTGGGTTTGTATTTCTACACTGGCAGTAGAGGAAGAGGATCCCTATCAAACTGGGATATTCTGTTCCATGCTGGCCCTTTAAGGGATTCCCTCATATACTGTGTTCTCTTGCGAAGCACGCTAAGAGAGGAGAAGAGTTTTGGGTGTTTGACAGTAGTTGACGTTGGGTGACCGCTGCCCTAGAAAGGGCACAGTGAGGCGACTGCTGATATGACATCCTTTGGAGTTGGTGTGTGGCACTTTTAGTCCTTTCATTATCGAGGTAACTGAATTAAGTGAATATTTTAAATTCAAATTTGTATTTCTCTTACTCAAGGGGAGCAAATTCACCCATGTTAGGATGAAATTCAGCAGAAAGAGGAAATGCAAAATGTGCATTACATTGAAAAAGACCAGTAAACAAGTGTGTAGCCCTAATCTCATGGGCACTCTACCATCTCCGAAGGTCAAGAAAGACAAATCCACCAGGTGGGAGACATTTAAGCCCAAAATATCGGGGTTTCTCCTATCCACCTGTAAATCTAAGATCCCAGAACCTTGTACAACTGATCCAAATGTAGAAGCAGGCATGGACACCCAAGCGGTTTTAAGCCCAGGATCAGTCTCAAATGATTATAATCAATCACTTTGAATCTGTGCTTGGGTCTCCGGCGTGACTCTGTCAGAGCTGTTAAATCTTCTAAAGGTGTAGAACAGGATCTGGGGAATATCATTGGTTCTAATCTGTCGGCCAGCCCGGATTTACGTAGGCTGGTCTCAAAGACAGACATTTCATACTCTGCTATTGATGATGAAAGCATTGCTTTATCGAAGGCAATTTCCTTAGGTAAGGAAATGGAGAATGACCACACACAATTGAGAGCTATCATTACATGCGTAGCTAAGATAAAACCTCTCTCCTTTCTCTGTAACAACATTGCTTAAGAACAGCGCAACTTGAAATTCATGTTGACAACAGTCGGGGAGTCAATAATGGAGGCACGTATCATCACCTCTATGAGCAGCACTAAACTGGATCTGTGGGGGTGTCAGTGGCAGTTAAAATCGTATCTGCGCAACCACTAGACCCAACTATTATGATCGATTGCGACATGGAGGCTGCCCGTGCTCCGATGTCTGCACTGCCCATTGATATTTCATGCTCAGTGGATGAAAGAGTAAAGCATGTGCTGGACTTAACCCTAATCGTGGGGAAAATGAGGCGTAGACATAACCTGGAATACGCCCGGCCCACTTTGAAGAACAGTCAGGGTTGGAACCTAAAGTTAACATTATGCCCATCCAGTTCCCTTATTGGGACAACAACAAAATGGTGCAGGGTAGAGTAGCCTCCAATAAAGGGGTCAGAGTAACAAAAACACAAGTATATGACTCCACTAGGGAGGCACACTTGTGTGGCCCGATAGATGGATGGCTGGCTCCCAATGAATTGAGACAAAGAGCAAATAAATACCCTGCAACTAATACCTTAGAGCATGTGCCCTTACTGTCGAATTATGGTGACCCTGCTGTCTTGAAGCATTGATGAATTATATGAATTGGGTTTTGGAACACCAGGAGTCACAGTTCATTTCTTAAGCATCAAGATGGGATTTCCCATCTTCAGAACTGTGCAATTTTATTCCTGCAAAAGACTTGGCTCACTAGCCCTTTCCATCTAGATGGGTTTCAAATCTTAAATCGGAAGGCCATAACATTGGTAAGAAGTAGACCAGAGTGTGGATTAGCATTGGGAGCCCGATCATATATTTACATACAGCTTTTTTCACGTGATCCTAATAACTCCTATATTCTTCTGGCATTTATAACGTTTCCAGACCAAGTATTGGAATCTATTCTAGCCATAAATGTGTATATGCCTACTGTGGCCCAAGATCATGACATTACTGCTATTTTTTATATTATGGAACAATTAATATGTGATTGGGAGGAGGTGTGTCCCAAAGGCCTTTTGATTATTGAGGGGGATTATAAAGCCACCCTGTTATTGAGGCTATGTACGATGCCGTAATGAGGGAAACTAAATATCTGGGAACTTTTTCTCCCAGGTATACTAAATGGGGTGGTCTAATTCAGACGCATCATGTCTCAATGCCAAAGAACTTAGTGGCAAGAGTATACAGGACACATGATCAAATAATATTTCCCACTCCTGTCTGGATTATGTGTATGTGTTGGTGGGTCGATTGTTTTCGAATTGTTGTGGGGCTATGAAAATTGGACATAATGCACTGAGTGACCATGTGTTAGGGAGAATTCTCCAGAATGACTAATTTCCATTACCTACTGAGTCCCTCAGCAGCTTTGCTGGATTTCTGGGAGTTATTTCTTTCACCTGGTAAGAGTGTGAGCCTTTTTTCCCACTCTTACATGTGTTTTGATGTGTGTGTTTAACATTTTCTTGTGTTCATAGACTGTGGAGCCTCACCTACTATGTAGGCATCATCTTTTTACTATGTGTTGCACAGCACCTTCAGTGCAGTGACACAGGGTTGTCTTTTTGGCTTCCCAACTCCAACTCCAACTCCATTTTCTGGGACTGACTACTGTCTCCCAGAACATGTAAAGTTGCCATTGACTTTATTAGTCTCTTTTAAAACTCACAGACCCAGTACAAACTATCTTAAATAGAGTTCTGGAAAGGGTTAATACTTATCCCTTTTCGCGTGTTTCTCTTGGAGCATTGTTTCGCTCCCTTGGCTGGTGGCAGTGGTAACAACCCTATTTTTCCTACCGAAGTTATCATAAATAGCCCTGGTATTGTTTTAGGCTATCTTGGTAGCCTCGAACTTAAACCCGGTAGACCATATACGTTTGAAACAGTTCTGGCTGGGTTTACTCACCAATTCTTTTTGTAAAAGTCTTTCTCGTATTTTTCTCTGTGCGCCAAACCAGGTTTGGTTCCTTTGTTCACTGTCCTTTTGTGGGCTTCTACACAGAAGCCCTCCCGAGGTGCCTGTATGTCTGGGGGGACAGGCTGTGAGGGAGGGGTGTAGGACTCCTTGCACAGGGTCTCCTTGGAGACCCATGTCACACTCTGATCTGATTGGCTGTGGTAACTGTCCCGGCGGGACAGCCACTCTGCTGTGTGATTGACAGCCAGGCTGTTTGAATGGGGGAAAACTGCACAAAATGCAGGTCTCTGGGGCTGGAAAGGCAGAGTTGCCACTGGAACGAAAGAACCGAAGAGGAGCTGGCAGAAGAGGACTACAATGACTGAAGCCCTGCTGCAGGTCTGCATCTTCACGCTCCAACGACAGGGAAGATCTTCAAGGAATCTTCTCCCCTCAGGCTGGTGGGAACAACCAGTTCACCAAAATGCTTGCCAGGTCTCCCTTCTCTGGTCGAATTTGCTGTACAGAGCTACAGTGAACCGGATAGCCAGGAGGAACGGACCCTGCTTGCGTTTTAAGGAGCGCACCTTTTATTTCATTGCTTTGCTTAGCTTCTGGTTTCTTCCCTGGGCAGTGCAGGACCCTCCAGTCTTCCTACTTCGTGTAAATCCGACAGTCGCTTCTGAAACCTTGAGCCTGCAGGACCTGCCAGGAACGTCCTCCTAAGCTACAACCTTCGTCTCCATTTAAGGTACTTTTCAAATCCAGTTGTTCGTTTCGTCCAGCTGCAGTGAAGGTGTGTGAAACCTTTTGCCAATCCGAGGGCTTGTCCTCCTCCATTCTTTAAACTAACTTTTCTGCCGACCAACTTCGTCTTAAACTCTTGGCAAAGACTTAACCGTGAACTACACTGAACTGTGTGATCTTGAGCATAGACTTTGGTCCATTGACTTTGGGCCAGGCCCCTTTAATTTGATTTCTTCACTGTAGTTCCTTTTTCTAGATTACACTGCTTACTTACTTGTTGGTGCTGCTCAATTATTGTCTAACTTTGTCTTTCCCTCCCTTTTAAATTGCTGGAGTGCCATTTTGCTCACACTTCATTTTGAGCCTAACTTGTCCAGAATCTATTGGGTGTGGTGTAGTGTATTAAGAGTGTGATTTTTCAACTGCTTTACTTTAGTGAAATGTTATACAACTGATGTGTAAATACATGTATATTATTTTACTCAGAAACCTTGAGTCAGTGTTTGTTTGAATCATAGTAATTGCTGTCCTTTGTGTAACTATTGATACTGCTCACTTACTCTTGCGATAAGTCTGGCTGCTCAGCCATCGCTACCACTTTACTGTGTAGTATAGGCTTGTACCAAAGGTGAATTGTACTGTCACTTGTAGTCAGTCTTAATTGTGTGTGGTGTTCCCAAATGGTGCTGCATATAATTCTGCCTAACACCATGCAATCCTTAAATGGAATACTTTGGTGGCTAAGCCCATCATCCATGCCTACTTAGGCACTAAGCTTTCTATTAATAATCAAAACAACGGTATGATCTGGTCACACACAAATGTATTTAGATTAATCGATTTTTTTAATTGAACATGGTACAACCACCCTAAACTGGCTAAAGAGAAACGCGTGGAATTTCAAATCTTTGATGGCTTTGTTGGTGCACCAGCTCTGTGTGTCCAGTGGGATTTTTTCTGTGCGAGCACAAGAAATGCTCAATTTGATGGCACTATTCAGAAAAAGAAACATGAATTTAGAACCTCTAGAGTGGCCATTATAAAACATTCGGGATTGGCTGGCCATGAAACTTAGTAAACTTGCAAACAAATATAAAAACTGGGTAAAAAATAATGATAATTGGACGTTTGTGTTTGACCTACTTAAGTCGAATGATAATAAGAGGTTTTGGGCCTTTATCAGACAATCTCTTAATGAAAAATACGATGTTGCAGTCTCTGAAAAGGACTGATTGACTGTTATTAAAGCTCTATTTTATAATGTTCTTGCTCGGGACAATAACTGCAAAGTTGGACCCCTTAGATGGAATGGTGTGATTGATTTTGATTAGATGATATTCTCCTGATTGTCAAAGCCCTACAACATTTTAGAGCTCCAGGACCAGACGGGCAAGCCAATGTAGTGATTAGGGCAAATCCAGACATATGGTCAAGTACTCTGTTTGAGTTATTTGTTGAGGTATAGAGAACTGGTATTATTCCCCCCTGCTGGCGAACTTTGATTTTGATCGGAGTGTTTAAGAAGAGTTGTAGGAGTAACTCCTCTAACTGTCGGCATTCAGCCATGCTAGACAGTAGTTCAAAGATTTGTGCCTCCTTGCTTCGGAAAAAGATGAATGCTTGGGTAGAGAAGAACACACTTTTGCACATGTGTCAAACGGGCTTCCTAAAAAGCATTCAACTGCGCATGAGATCTGTGATTTTTTAAGTATAATATCAAGGCCATGAATACTAAGAGCAAGCGTTTATATATATGCTTTATACATTTTTCAAGGGCTTTCAACACAGTCAATCAATCTATGTCATGGGCCAAATTGCCTAAATGGAATATCAATCTGCATTTAGTACATCTTATTATGTCTCTATACACTGATACTATAGTCAGAATTCACACCAACCGTGAGAGTCCGTTGACACAGTGCATTTGTCTCAATGGATTAAAACAGGGTTGTGTGCTTGCCCCTATAAATCTGTACACCGCTGATCTGGTGCAGGCGATTAACAAGGTACGAAATGTCCCCCCATCTTTAGATGGTGTACCTATTCCCTGGTTATGTTATTGCGGACCATACACAGATTGGTGTATAGCGCTCGATTGAAGCACTTAGCACCTAAGCTAAGCAGAATGATTTAATAATTAACATTGACAAAACAAAAATTCTGCATTTAAGCAGGAGAAGAACACAGGATACCGGCTTTGTCTGGAGACTTAATACCACCCCGATTGAAGGCGTGAGTGATTACCTGTACCTAGGTTTTCCTATTAGATTGCATCAAAATTACAGGTTACTGAACGATTTTGATATGCCTAAAATCATGAGCAAATGCTTGATTTTAAAGAAATGTATATGTAGAAATGGGGGTTCTAATTTCGAAGGTATGATTACTGTATACAACACATACATTGTTCCCGGGATACTATATGGAGTGTTTTTTTCATCTGTATGCAGTAGTGCCTGGCTAGAAACAATGGAAGGGAAAATTACGAGGCCTATTCTGAAAGTACCCCAGTCAGTACCATTGCAGGCTCTTCGATTGGAATTAGGGGTACAATCTATAAGATCGACATGGTTGATTGCCAGATGTAAACTAAGGTGCTCTATGTTGTCCTCTGAGCAGGGGTCTCTAATGTCACTTGCAGCTGAGTTAAAAAGTCGAATCCCAACGATTTTATTATAGACCTTCAGGATACTGTAAGATGCCATGTATCTGCAAATCGTATGACAATTAGGGAGGTCATGGATAATCCGAAAGTTATGGACCTTCTAAAAAAGAAAACAGTTGTATGGGATAAAGACATGTGCCAGAGAAGGTTGGCAAGGAAAGAAATGTGCTCTTTCTATACAGGTCAGAGATTCACTTTTAATAAACCCTGCACTTACTTGATGACATTCTCTAATTCACAAGTAAAGTATTTATAACCTATTAACGGTTCACTATCCTCGTGAAGAAAGGCTATCTAGGCTGTGTAAACAGAAACTAGAGACCTCTCGTCACTTACTCACTAGGTCTCGGGAGGATAGTTCAGGGGCAGCGTGCTTGCTTTGGAAGCAAAACGACACGGAGCACCATAGGTTCATTCACCGGGTCCGTGCTTAGAAACCTCTGGGTATTAAGCGTGTTATAAATAATAATCATATCATATCATCAGTTGTTCGAGTGTGACGGATTTCTATAAGAAGGGCTATCTGGTGGAGCAAAATTATCAATGGTTTATTCTAAGTGACCAATTTTGGAATAATATATATTGTGCTAGGTCAAAGCTTATCACGGCAGAGGCCTTCTGTGTTTGGAAAGAGCCACTGAAGCTGATAGAGAGTGTAACGTAAGTGCCGTGGAAGATGAATTTGAATTTCTTATAGAGTTGAAGGAAATATATACTATGGGCCTCATTACGACCCAGGCGGTAAGTTACCGCCTGGGCCGTGACTTTACCACCATGGCGTAAACTACGTTTACGCCATGGTGGTTGGTGGACTTACCGCCCCATTCCGACCTTGGCGGGGCGGTAAGTCCCCAATCCCCATTTACCCTTCCCCATTCCCATTTTTGCTCCATAGGGTATAATGGGAGTGGGGAAGGCGTTAATTACGCCACCGTAAATTACGGTGGCGTAATTAACTCCATTGTCCCTTAGCGCCATGGATTTTAACACCTGCTAAAAGCAGGTGTTAAAAGCGCCATGGCGCTAAGGGACCTCGTACTCTGGCGGTAAGGGTCGGCGCTGTTAACGCTGCCGTTAACCCCTTACCGCCTGGGTCGTAATGAGGCCCTATGTATTTTAGGATTTTAGCGAGGCTATTTGTTATACATGTAATATGATAACTATATAAAGGTATGTACTGTTTTATTATGTGGTGATATTTTTAATGAATGTAATATGATAACTGTATAAATGTATATATTGTATTTTGCTTTTAATGTGAGGTATGTGCTTAAGGTTTAGTTTAACCATTGCACATAAACAAATAAAAACATCAAATATGTTGTGTGTATTCTACATGGGTGGGTTTTTACAGTGTTGTCTAGTTAGTCTTGCCAATTGTGTGTCTGATTAAATGATATATGTTTATAGAACCTTGATTTTGTACTGCGGTTTTGGTTGCTACTGAACCACATTTGCATGCCTCTTAAGAGTAGAGTCTTCCTTCAGCCCATGTTAAAACCAAAGGCGAAGGAGCTATATAGCTCTTGACCATCCCTGTTTTACCTTTATGATTGTGTTGGTCCTTGGTTTGTAGAAGTGTAAAGGCTGAGAGGGCGTTTTAGCCTCTACTCATCCCTGCACTCCTGCAGGGCAGAAGGCAATTTGTAACAGTTAGACTGGTCAACAGACCTATCTAGTCTGATTACATTATACATTTTGATAAATAACATAAATACACCAGCACACAATGCAAATGAAGTGGTATATTAAAGTCCCAGATCATCTTATGAAATGACAATGTGTTAAAAACTGTGAACGTTTATGAAATCATTGGGACAGTTCATGTAATATAACCAATAGTTAATAGAATGAAAGTTCTCTGAAAATTGTATATTCTAGGAACTTCTCTTGAGTGCAAAATCTTTCAGGGCACTGAAAGGCATAGTATTTTGGGTGGCATCAACAGGAAATGTGAGATTATTCTGGCCAACAAAAGTTGGGTACGAATTTGAGAAAGTCAGCAAATATCACAATGCCACTGATTGTTATTTAATGTGCGATTAAACAGATGTAATGGAAGTATATTTATATCGTATGGATCCAACAATTTCAATACCTAAGCAATAGACTGGATATATCATTTTCGGTCACGTACAACAGGACTAATAGTCAATCAGTGATGATTTGGTAAGATGTGTGGGGAAAACATGTCAACAACAATACATTTCTTATGTTTTGAGGACAAATCCGGGATATTATCTGAAAATGTATAATTTCAAAATAGGAGATATAGGGCCTTATTACGGGTCAGGCGGTAACTCTGCCGGTGCTAACGATGGGTTGCTACCGGATCTATAATAATTTACCAGTACCTGACTTTCCGGTGCCACTGGATCATTATGAGTCCGGCAGCCCAGGAAGTCAGGCACCAGCAAATCAGTAGTCCTCATTCCCATAGAGTCTAAGTGGGTACATGGGAGCACTGGCACCGTAAGAAATGGCGCTGGTGCTCCTGTGAAGAGTCTGCCTATCGTGGCTGCTGGTTCCGGCAGGGTCCGACCTGTCGGGCACAGCGGCCACAGCAGGCAGACACAGAGTTTGCCAACCCGGAAAGAAGCGTGCCAGTGAGTTTACCGGCACCCTTGTTTGCAGACCGGCAAACTCCTAATGAGGCCCATACTATCACTATGTGCCATATTTCCATAGATGTCAGAACCACGTTTGGGCTGGGCTCTTTCCTGATGGCTTCTTGAATTGAATGAAAGCCATCAGCTATGTTGCCTTGTGGTTGCTTCATGAGAACAAAACATGGTTTAGGTATCATCGCCAAAGATACAGTGAAAGAAACGCTGCATGCTTGATCAGCGCAAAAGAAATTGTTTCCAAGAACATCCACATGTCAATCTAGTGAACATGAAAGTCCATTATCTCAGCCATGGCATGCAGGCATGAAATGCAATCAATTCTGAAACCCTGGCACATACCCATATATTAATGATTAAGGTTCTATAGGTCTGAAACTAATGTCTCAACATTTACTTTGGTATTTGCGTAATGAGACCGCCTAGTATCTCACTTTGCGAAGTGGTGCCCAGATACTGAATAGGTTGAACTCACTTGAGCTTGTTATCATTAATTACAAATAGAAAGACACATGTGTTCCTGCCAAAGGAGAGAGCATTCATTTCAGCATTATTAACAGTCAACCCATTAATCTTAAGGCACTTGGCAAGGTAGCTAAACGAGCACTGCAGACACAATGCAACTCAAGTCAGTCTAGTATCAGAGTGGCATCTGCTGCCTAAATGGCTGACGGATAATGCGTGTACAAAGCCTGGCGTTGCGCTGGTGAGAAACGGCAGCCATTTTTTCAAATCATTATACAAGGAATGTACAAAACTGTGTATTGTTCATGTACTCATCTTTTTTTGATTGTGGCACTGACTTTTCCTAATGCTTGCAACTGTCATTTTGGTCATTTTCACTATTGGAGTCGTCATGGCAAATGAGTAGCCTTTTTCAACAGACCTTTTTGGTAAACAAGTGATCACAATCAAAGAAGGGCATGACAAAATTGGCTGATGCAGGTTCAAGAAGATACCAACATTTTCTTCCACGTTTTGACCGAAAATGTCGAACAAGGGGAGTGGGGTTGCAGGATTGTCCCCCACCCTCCCTTGTTTGACATTATGGCCAGAGACATCATTTAGGGGTTGCCAGAGGTTGCAAGTGGGACCTCTGAAGTCTCCCTTGCGACCTCTGTGGTCTCCCTTGCAACCTCTAAAACAAACAAAAAAAATATATCTTTTTTTATGCAATTTTGTTTATGCAATTTTTTTATGCAAACCCCTGGGTTGTGGCCAGCACCATGTGGCTATTTACTTCTGGAGTGGCTGGCCTTCTTGTTCAGGCCCCTTAAAAAATAGAAGAAAAATAAGAGCCACAAGTCTAACACTTTCAGCACTGACCCTAAATAAGAAAGAATAGGAATACCAAATAATGTGTCTTTCTGGAATTCTATACAATAAATGCTAGACTCATTAAAGGTTTATTTCAGGCACACTTCAGGGGGAGAGTCACTGATTTAGTCTGTTCTTAAATGCCTCAACTCAGCCTTTCATCCTTCTGAGGTCGATAAATGAGTACCAACACAGGTTGGGTGATAATGGGTGTATATTTTTTCTATATAAAGTGCTGAAGCATAAGTGCTATATAATAACACATCATTATCATTTAGTCATGGACGTCTGCTTGCATTCACAGTAATTTGGTAATATGGGCCTATAAACACTGATCTTAATGATGCATATGGCGATCCATCCTTGTATGAAATACATATAACATTATAGTGATATCGTAACCATATTTTTCATAGTGTACTTAGGAACAAAGCTATGTGATGCTACTGCCTATTTTGTCAAGGGGTGAAAGGTCGTGTTTCATCTCTTCCGGCGATATCACTTTCGGGGTGGGGTCAAATAACATCACTTCCTGTGATGTCATCAGAGGTCAAGGGTCGTGTGATGTCACGTCCGCTACCCCCGGCATTTTGGAGAAATTGCATCCCTGATTATGGGAATAAAGGGGTTGCTGAGGTGTTGCTTGTTTCCATAACAAGGAAAGCAGGGGGTTGGTGGGGGGGGGGGGAGTTGGTGGGAGGGCTTTACAAATGTTTAAAACAAAGTTTAAAAAAACAGACACAGTGACGTGGATATTTACACTTCGTGCTTTTACAGTCCGTTCATTTCAGCTACGAACATTTCACATAGATTCGTCTTCTGGGACTCAAGTCGAGCGTAAACGTGGGTGGACAGAGTCCCCCACTTTTTTTAGAAGCCCCACCACCTTTTTCAGAGGGCACCTTGATATGCTAATTTCCGATGACGCCACATTCATTTGGTATGTTAATGTGTCCTCCCACTTTTTTTTTAGGACTTGACCCCTATTGTCCATCTCACTGAAAAAACTAACAATTAGGCTACTTCAAATGCGGCAAGCAGACAACTTAGGGCAAAATTCAAACACACAGCAGGTGTGTATGTTGTGTATGTGGTTTTGTAGTTCTGTAGTTGTATTGGCCATTCAGCTGATAGCGGTCCTCTTGTAGCAGCGCCATTGACTATATGTGAGATTTTGTGAGAGGGCATTTTGTTTTCTGATGCCATTGAGAAGGTACGCTATTAAGTGTGACAAAATGGCGTACTTGCTGTGACATCTTTAAGTAAGTCTTATATTTGCTGAATGTTTGTGTCTTGCCCTTTGTGCTATTTTTTCCTCGATTAGTTTAGACATAATTTCACGTTTTTCAGAGTGTTGATGAAGGTGAGCTTTGTGTCTTTGTAGTCACCCCTAACTTAACATTGGTGTTTCCTCAATCAGCAAATAGCTAATTTGATGTCTGGTTCATATCCATACTTTCCACATCATTTCCACATACATTCCTGGATTTTGTATTGTGGTCTCACGGGAAATTAAACACCCTAGTGTCCTACGACCAGTCCGTATGGTTCAAAATGTTTTTACTTAGATTTGATGCACCCACCGGCTCAGCATTGTTAAGTTATCTGAGCTCAAATGGTTGCATTCTGCCAGAGGTGCTGAGGGATACATGCATAACATGCTCCAATGCAACACACTTTAGATTTGTATTTTTAAAATTGGGGCACATTCTCTGAAACATGGTTAAAATAAAACTCAACTGGTGTTGTGCTTTACTATGTGTGCTAATTTGAGAAATGCTTGGTCACCTTGTTGTATAAGATGGCCTGCACATTTGAGGGGTTCTGCACAGCTTCCCAGCTTATGATCTGGCCAAGTCCCCTTATATTCATAAGTCCCTGGAGTGCGCTCCTGAAACTAATATACGATTGGATCCCAGCATCCACATGGGTGGTGGGAGCACATTTCTCATTGCAATGCCCTTAAAGCAAAGTAAGGCATTTTGCCTTACTGATAACATGACTTTTTAAAAATAATGGGCCTCATTACGACCCTGGCACTGACCGAATGAAGGAGGCCGGTACGGGACCGGCCCCCTTCATTCCGTCAAGGCCGATTACGAGGTTCCCTTTGCGGGACCTGGATCAGACGTCTGGGAAAACCAGATGTCTTTTCCGGGTCCCGCAAGGGGAAGAGGGAGGTAACAACAGGACACTTATAAAGTGCGAGTTGTTCCCTCCATCCACATTGGTTCCTGCAAGGAAGAATTACCGGGTCCTCCTATGTCGGAATGACCCGGTTATTCCTCATTGCAGGAACCCGGTAATGGAGGCCGGTTTGGAGGCAGCCATAGAGCTATTAGCTCCAAGGCTGCCTCCAAACTCGCAATGAGGCCCAATGAGTCCAAGGCCTCACCAGAGATGTGAATACTGCCTGGTAGACCCTATATTTCGCATGGTGGGAACTGCCAGGGGCTCTATATTCCACGTGCAAGTATTCTTGCATGGTGGCTGTGTTTTCTTCATTTTTTTGTGTCAGCTTACTGGGAATCTCCACACAAATCCATTGCAGAGTTCCACATACTCACATTCTGCCTCTGAAATTGATAGGATAGGGAGTTGGCCATCTAGAGCCTAGGCTTTTTCTAGCTGTGGAACATGAACAGTAGAAACCAAGACAGAACAGGCTCTGTAACTGAATATTGTCTAGATTCCTGGATGGATCCACATTGGAGAGAAAGCTGAGGAAATGTGGTTGTTGACATCCCAGCAATTGGATGGATGTAGAACTGTGATTGTGGGGTGAGCTGGTACTCAATCGCTCAAAGTACAATTACCCCAAGAATCTGCACCCATCTCTTTTCTGCATCAGCTACAAGTCCAGAATACAAGATAAAATTAAACAAGCTTCAACATTAGCGGACAGAGACGAACTCTGGAACAGATACTTAGCGGGTCGAACAACAGCGGTTGTATTAGCTATATCTGGTTTTGTCTGGATGAGACATCTGGGATCTGAAAGCTTTTGTCTGTTACCTCTGGAAATCCTATATAAAAGAATAATTAAACTTAGAAGATATGAAATGTAATGCTTACCGTTCAGTTGGTCATATATAAAACTGTGGCTTTTATAATTGTTGTATTTTATTAACTTGTGATGTTATAGAGTTTTGTAAATTATTGAATCTTGCTATTGTATTACTTTCTTGTTCTTTTTAAACAATATAATGTATGAGTTTCTGTTTTATTAAACGTTGAGTTTTACTCAACTGAAAAAAAAGATAAAATCTACGGAGGCATGTGGGGACGTTGTTCTGAAACAGCATCCCCAAAACAATCTCTGTTTATGGGAGAAGCCTTGTTTGTATGTTTGGCATATGTGTGTGTTTGTGCATGTGTGTCTGTGTTGGTGTACTGTGTTGCAGCTGCGATGATAAGAACTGCTCTGAGGCCAAAGTGTTAATTAAATCTGCACGGCTTAAAACTGGGTAGTTTGTTGCCACTTGATGTCTCACAGGGATTAGATGCAAACAGATACTTTTTAGAACACAAGGAGTCAAAGCTTCCATGTCTGTTCCTCCTGACATAGAAACAGAGTAAGCATCATGCAAAGAGCACATTTTCTTTGGTACTGTGTGCTCACAATTCTGGTCATAGGGAACCATCAAATCATTGAATCGAAAATGTCATCAAAATTGATCATCCAAAATGCTTTAAGAAAATTGAAGAACTACCACAGTCGAAAAAGGTGGAAGATCACTGCCAGTACATAACTGGACTGGGACAAAGATTACTAGTTATGATTATAGGCAGCACCTGGTTTAGTGAAATCGAATTTGGAAAGCCTTGATTTGTTAAAGGAAAAATAATTGATTTTACTTTTGTATGTAGGCTAAAGGTTTCAAATTTTGTAAACCAACTTGAGCCTAATAATACAAAAATAATAATAATAATGCTTCATCAGCAAAGAAGTATTCAATGAGTCAAATGATTTCAAACCAGTATATCTTTTAGCAAAATCAATATTAAAGGTATGTTGAAAGTCATAGGAAAGCAAGTGATGTAGCCAATCCATTTCAGATTCAATAATCCTTTGTCAGGGGAGATCTGTCTTTCATGGTAAGCAAAATCAGCCAGCTAAAATTGAGGACAAACAAATGCATGTTATAGATAAGTTCACATGTTGGATTCTATATAAAGAAATACACATGAAAGGCAAATACCTGTCAGGTGAACGAATATAGTCCACTTTAGTGTGCAGAGTAGAGGTTATAGCTTTTGTCGATGAACCACCCTGTGATGAGCCATGTAGATGTATAAATATACCTGAAAATGGTCAGTAAAACATGCACAAACAGAAATAGAAAAAGATCAAAAACAGTACCTGAATATTTAGAAATTGCCCTCCACATAAGCGTGGTGTGTGGGAGAAAATAGAAACAGAGTGAGCCACAAAAGATAACGCAGATGTTATACATTCCGAATACTCTCCAATGTCGTGTACTCTAGTGACACAATATCCCTAGATACTAACCTGAATATTAGCTCAGCTTGGTCCTGTGTACCATTTGAAAACAAAACCTTATTTCTTTTGTAAGTTAATTCACTTTCCCTACACTTTCTATAAAGAAAATGTATTATTGGATATTCTATTTATGCAGTATTTACTAACAACCCACATAACTTAGGTGTTATCCCTTGGCTGCTTGACCCACATTAGCTGAGGTCAATGGAAAATACTTGAAGAAGCCAAAGATTACGTAGCTTGGTGTGGGTACTCCTGAGGTACTGAATACTGTGTCAGCAGAGTCTTGTGAGTCTTTCCTGCTTTCCTGTTTGTTGCTGACTTGAGGAACTTTTCTATTGCTACTGCCTGGAGGCAGAGCCTATTTGCTGCCTACTGGTGCCGGCGCCATTAAACCCATTCCACAATATTATGAGGTTCCATCGCGGGACCCGCTCTGGACGTCTGGTTATGCCAGACGTCCATAGCGGGTCCCGCGAGGGGACCAGGGAGCTAACAACGGGCCCATTACGAATGGGCCCGTTGTTAGCTCCCTCCCCATTCCCATTGAGCCCTATGGGGGCTCGAATGGGAATGGGGAAGGACCAGGCCCTGGTTCACTGAATGAGGAAATACTGGGCCCTCCATACTCGGAATGTCCCGGTATTTCCCCATTCATGGAAACCTGGACCCAGACACGGTTTTGGAGGCAGCCATGCCCTTATTAAGGGCATGGCTGCCTCCAAAGTTGTAATGAGTCCCCAAGACTCTCGGTGGAGAGGACGCAGAGTCAGCAGAGCCTTTTGAGTGTTTCGAGGTGAGGTGGTGAGGTTTGCAGTAATGAGACCCTGAGCCTTCACCGGGTCCAAGAGGGCGTGGACGTGGGCTTCAACACCCTCTGACCCGGCTACAACTGCTCCGTGGAATGAGCGATGCAGTGCCTAGAATCAAAGCAGTTCCTCTTAATCAAGTAAGACTAACTAATGACACTAATGATACTAACTCCTATACCAACACTTGTAGGGTGTCAAGTACGAATAAAAGTCGCACTTCAATTAGTACTAGTGCTAGTACGATCTTTCACAGCCCTCTACAAAGTCCTGTATATGCGACATCTATGGCATCCAGTTCTGTTTTGCAGACCCAACAGAATCCCTCGAACGCTGGAACTAAACAGCCCCCGCCCTGCTTATCAACCACCAGCCCACATGCAATAACAACGCCCACTATGCCCAATAAACCTGATACACCATCACTTACTGTGCCTTGTGATGCAGCGCCTTCTGATGGAGCTTACGGATGTGGCAGCCAAAGGGGGTGTTCGCGGTTTGGACGCTGCTGGTGGCTCGGTGTGTGCACCACGCATATCCCGGGCTGTCTCTGCCTTGCGTGTGCTTGCCATGCGTGCGTGGTCGGCTCGCCGGCAACAGCTGCGCGACCCCTCCGGTGAGCTGATGAATGGCAGGGAAATGAAGCACGTGATGCACGCAACTCCTTTCTACTCTGCATCTGACATGCTCCAAGATTTCCCAGTGTCGCCCAATTCAGCGCATAGAGAGAGTGAGCTCTCCTCTGAGTACTTGGGTCGTATGTCTAAGCTTACCACACACTTCACGTTTGATAATAAAGCATCTCAAATGCCCGCTCAAGAGATGACACACAGAGATTGCCCTTTTGCATCCAACAACGATGTATTCACTCACTGTGATCCCATTGGAATGACACGCTCATCTGCAAAGGAGTTTCCTATGCAAACAGAGGTAACGTGCCCCAAAATGTGGGATGTTGCACAAGAATTTCCACCTGTGCAGTTCCGACATGTTCCTCGTGGAAGTCAGTTCTCGGAGGAAGGTACCTCATGTAGGTTGGGGTCAGGACCCAGATTATTGTCTCATACTGCCATTGGGGACCTCACAAGTCTTGATGTACATCAGAAGGTTAACGCAGCCAAAGACTCACAACTTAACAGTTCACCTCTGAATTCACTTAACAGAATCCCAAGTCGAAATTCACTTGAGGGAGTGAATAAACTTTTAGATGACCTTTCGAATATCAATTTAGCACAAGGTGTAGTAAAAGCAGATAAGGCTAAAATAGGATCTAGTCGCAATATCTCAGCAAGAAATGGCATGTTTCTATCCAAAACGAATCAGACAAATGATGTTATGGGTCGAACTGCTCCCTCTAAACGTAGAAGGATTGAAGCCATCAACTCAACAGGCATTTATTTCTCACAAGCAAGTGCACCTAAGGAGGTGAAACAAAATGTAATTTTCCAAACACTGAGTAATGATGGATCGATACAGAACACTACAGATGCAATTTCGAGCAAGACCTCCATGTCCAATGATAAAGAATTAAGCTCAGATGATTCTTCTTCGTACTCATCGTTCATAGAACGAGAGTATCCGAAAATTTGAAGAACATAGCACTGTCCTAATCCACAATGTTTGGAAATATCACTTAAACAGGACCAACTAATTGCAAAACTTGCCAGAGACTTGCAACCTATTCTAACATCTACTATGACCCTGACCTTGTGTCCATTCATCAAATTGTATGAACAAACGAGGGAGAGCATGAATGATCTAACCACATTAGTTGCCTTGATGAACTCCAAAGTTGTTAACTTGGAAGGTGACAATAACCTATTTAAACAAATGTTCTATGAATCCACGAACAAAATTGACTTTTCTCTGGTTATCCTAGCTGATCAAAAGCAAAATAATATTGAAGATAAAAAACTTCTGGGGGGGGGGTGGCCAAATAAGCTATCGGTTTACTACGGCAACAAAAACATTCCTCACATGATGGAAACAATCACCTGTGTAGAACATCTCAAGTGCCTTTTGAAAACAAAACTCCTGGAAAAGCTATTGTAAACAAAGATTTAATTACAGAGTCAGTGGACATAGAACCCTCAAGGCAGGCCCTTATAGAGGCACTGATTGGAACTGTTAAACTGGTCCATAAATTGGGATTCAGGACAAATGTCCATGGATGCAACAGCCTCCCTGAATGATACAACAAAAAAGCTATTCAAATAATGGAAATATAGCCCCTGAGACACAGCAAGTTCATTCTAAAATACTAAACGATAACATAAAAATCATGGTAACTGACCCTGAACGAATGCTGAAATTACATCCTTCGCCAGAGCGGTGGTAAGTGTACAAAACACGGAAAACAACGCAAATGCTGATCTACAATCACCTTCCACCTCTGCGGATCTTAGAACCTGTGTTACCTGTAGATGCAAGCACAAACGCTATGGAACCAGTATTTTCAATTTTCAAACCCCCCCCAAAAAGAAATCGGAAAAAGCGCTCAACCGAAACCAGTGCAACTCAAAAAATCAAAAAACCTAAAGGGGAAAAAAGCCTGCATAGTCAATAACTCGAGAAAATGTCTTAGTAATATCATAGCTGTAAGCTTTACCCTAAATTTAAATGCCGTTTGCACTCAGGTAATACCTGTGGTGCCACCTAACCTGACATCCAGTGATTTGATGCAAGATCTAACAATAGATACAAACCCAGGTATTAATGGAATTCCTATTGATCTTTTGGACCTATCTGTCTATGAAGACAACGATTTAGAGGAAGCTGAACGAGACCAAGAAGCAAACCGTGTTGACGGTTTAGAAGAAAAAAACATCAAGCCTTCTGCTCTGCCTCATCCCTCAACAGATAAACCAAAAAGAGCATGCATGATAGTGCCCTCTACTGGTAATTCACCAACAATGCTGGAAAACCCCCAGAGCCCTCCATTCATGACCTTATCCCAAAAATTGAATAAACTTACAGCCAATCATGTTAACGAGGTAAAAGAGTCGATCATGCCTAAAGCAGGATTTCAGGCTAGTACTAATAATGAAAAAGAAAAGATATCCTGAAAGAACAACGAAGACAGAAATAGAAGTACGAAAAAGATCTGTAATCTACAGGAGAGGGGATCTCGTAAGAGTGAGCGTAACAAAGGCCAAAAAATATTTACTGTGAAAAGTAAATTAGAGAGGGAAACCTCAGTAAACAGCTAAATGCAAAGTACTGTCTATGTTTAGAACGAATAGAGGACATTGATGATGATCTGTCTCTGAATCGAAACAACGTTCTACAATTGTTGCATTATGTGCCAAGTCTGCGTATGATCAACACAAACGACATACAAATTGTCGAGTTCTTCAAAGAGAATCAAAATGACACAGTGAAACTTCATATCGACTCCCGAATAATTTGATTCATAATACTAGACGCTGCCCTAATCTTAATTTCAATGGGTTTTGATATCACAGAGCCACATACCCCTCAAGATCTTGAAATTAGACCTTTCCCAGATGACATGTCCTGCAGGGACAGTATACAAAATAAACGTCCCGTGCAGACAGACCGGATAAAATCCCAGTCTGAACTCACTGTGAGCAGCCGTCATGTACTTGAAACAAAAAACAAAGCACACCACCAAGATGTAACAACGCCCCTGCAAGCAACGCAAACTAGGGAACCTATTAAGATAACTTTTATACATGAGGGCCCTACACTTGGAGGTGTTTCTATTGCATCTTGTGTAAATCAATCCAGCGGCAACGCCACAGACTGGAGTTGGATTTCGACAGCTCTAGTCGCTCAGGATCGAAGCTAACACTGTGAAGCAGGTTTAGCCAATACAATCACCATTGGATGCTGGAACACCCGTGGATTCGCTCACCTTTTCCAATCCAACTGGCTGGGAAATGTACATATAGCGTGCTTTCAGAAAACCTGGCTTGTCGCGTGTCCAACAGTAGAAGGCTATGAAATTGCCCAAAATCCACCAATTAAAAAGAAAATGGGTCGACCCTCGGCCGGGCTACTGACACTTCTACAGAGGAATTATGGCTACAAAATTCAGGAAGCCACTAATATTTCACCTTACATCCAACAAACATTATTAGTCAAGGTTGGGTGGAAAAAGAGCGAGCAAGATCACTTCCATGTTATCAACATCTATTGGCAACACAGCTCAAGTAACACAGTTGTCTTTGTTGATCAATTTACTCATCTAATAGATCAGATTTATGTGCTGGAACTAGCTCTGAACATTTTTATATGTGGGGATTTGAACATCAACTGCTTAGAGCTTGCAAACATAAAATACAATGTAAACGCAGCAAGAGTGTCCGTAGCTGATCAATGGTGTGCAGAAATGGACCTGAGAAACATACAACTTCTGAACGGTAATACCCCAGGCGACATACCAGCAAAAGCAACCTGGAAGAGATAAACCCAAGAGTCAATATTGGACTATTGTTTTGCTTCTGAAGCCTTACAAAAGTGTGTTAAAGCATTACACGTAGTTCCCAAACTCAAAAGTGATCACAATCTAATTTTACTGAATATCTATGGCCTTCAGAGCAGACAGTCACAATTATGGAAGCACAATATTGCAGTTGAATCCAGTCGAATTAGACTCAGACTAAACTAACACAATGTGAAATTAATCAATAAAGCTTATCAGAATGAGCATGGCCTCGTTGAATATCAACATCTACTAGCAAACTTCATCGTTAAGAAACAAGGCCTGAAGAATCAGATATTCATTAAGAAACATGCCTTTGACCTTGACATAATGAAACAGAAACGGAAGATGCGAGGTAAAATCAGAGCATATGAGAAACTGTATACTGTTGAAGTTTTGGCTAACATCAAAAAGATCAAACAGTTATATAAAAACTGGCTTAAATGAAATTGAGCAAGTATACTTCAACATGACGCAGAATTGATGCTTTAATAAATGCGAAATAAGAACACATGCCAGTTCTGGACTTTAATCAACGAATAAGAGGGCTCTCAGACAGCACTTCAAACAAATATGGTGACTGGAAATGACTGGATAAGTCATTATGAAGATCTCTACAAGAAGAAAGAAAACTCCCTCGACCCCGTACTGCCAGCTTTGGATACGTGGGACCGGCTATTTGAGCATTTCGACATTCTTGAAACTATTAACAGAATAAGCACATCACCTGCTCCAGGCCCTGATGGCCTAACCAACCTCACATTGAAAGAAAAACCCTGAAGCCTGGGCCGATTTCTATTATAACTTATTCAAAAACATCACAAGTACGTGTGCGACACCAGCATCCTGGAAAAGTGCAATAATCGTACCAGTATTTAAAAAGGGAAACAGGGCAAACCGCAAAAACTATTGCCCAATTGCACTACTGGATGTCCTAAGTAAGATCTATGCTACGCTCCTACAATGTAAACTTTTAGCCTGGACCACCGCTAGCAAGCAGATTGATCGGAGGCAAACAGGCTCCGTCAAAGGAGTGTGGTGCAGTTTAAATCTCCTAATTGTCAACATCTTGAAGATGGACGTGATAAGAACAAGAAACAACATCTATCTAGCCATAATTGATCTATCTCACGCATTTGATAGCATAGATCGTGAGAGATTATGGGTAAAGATGTCCAAGTGGAAATGTCCTGCAAGTTTATTATTGGCAATGAAGGACCTCCACACGCACAAATAAATATGAATTAGATTGGACCGCTCTGGCAAACTAGATGCACCCATCAAAACACAACACAGCACAGAGTTAAACAGGGATGCCCCTTAGCTGCTTTCATTTTCAATTTGTTTATTTCCAACATCGACCAAGACATTGAAAGCCCTAGATCTTTCTCGCCCAAATTAAATGGAGTGCCCATAAGTCATCTCTTGTATGCAGATGACTTCATATTATTCGACTCAACTCCAATTGCCCTCCAAAGAAAACTGAATGCATTGGGGCAATATGTAAGACCAAAGGGCTGAGCATTAATACTTCAAAATCTGAAATTCTTGTCCTGGAAAACCTTGGAGGACAAAGAAAAAAACATCAGCCAAACTTTCGATGGCATATGGACAAAACTGTGTTGAACATCACAATGAATGCACGTTATTTGGGAATGCAAATTAATTCGAACATAAATGACTCCCCGTGGGTGGAAACAACAAAAAAAAATGCCATCAACTTGCAAGTCAGGCAGCTTTTCTAAACAAAACATTCGGCAAATACTCCCTGTTGCCAGTATTATCATTCTATAAACTAAAAGTGGTCCCTGCACTAATCTTCGGCGCAGAATGCGCTTTTGGCTACGCACAAGATCTATGGAGTACACTTGAGAACATCTTTTGGTCCAGAGACTTGAGTCTACCTAAAGGAACACCTGCCGCATCTATCCAACACGAACTTAGCTTAACAGCTATTAAAGCCTGAGTGTGTTGGAACATGCTTTCTCTATACAGGAAATCCATGATGTCTGACACACCGTTACAGTTTAAGATCTTGCAAACATAGGTTCTGGTAATGAGAATTCAGTATATGTACTTTGGGTGAATCGATACAAAGCTCTAATGTGCAAACTCAATCTTAATCTAGACACATTACAAACAAACCCAGACCATGCTAAAAGAATGCTATGGAGACTCGATTGGTGTTTAACCTGTGACCAAAAAAGAAACCATTGAATAATGAAAAACGTCCCATATGATAAAAGAGCCCTCAATGATATCCAACATTTTTGGAAACTATTTCCTGATTTACAGTGGAGAAGAACATATATGAAGTGTCGCTTAAACTTGTTTAAAACAAAAGAAAGAACAAGTATCTGGTCTGAAACTCGCACCTCGATCAATCAATGTAGACTGTGTAACTCTAATGAAATAACGTTGAAACATTTAATGTTATTTTGCCATCTCTT
Organism: Ambystoma mexicanum; assembly: GCF_040938575.1. NCBI lineage: Eukaryota > Metazoa > Chordata > Amphibia > Caudata > Ambystomatidae > Ambystoma > Ambystoma mexicanum. Next base: position 1,283,543,043 of record NC_090929.1, on the reverse strand, counting down.
CGCCACAAAAGGACTAAACACTTGGGAAGGCTCATTTCGATGCGCCCAATGCTTAGTGCTGAAGATTGGTGGCAGATAATGTTTGATGAGACCAACAGGGCCTTAACAATAGCATTGACTTTCTTTATGGGAGAAATTTCGTCTCGTTTTCAAATTTTAAATGAGGAGTTGTAAATTATAATTTTTTTATAACCACTTCAGAACTCAAAAGTAATTGTATGTGGATCCTCCTTGAACAGACTTCTCCTCCTCCTTCTTTCATTCTGTTGGTTTTTTTTCTCTCTTTTTTTTTTAGCCTTTCTGAAGGAGTAAACTTAATTGAAATGTTGCATCAATGTGAAGAGCTCCCTAATGTAATGTTGAATGTAAAACCACAAGGATGTAATTTTATTTTAAAGGTTATAATAAAGCATACAAAAAAAAATACTGTGCCTGCAATGGGAAGTTCTGTTTTTTTCTGCAGTGTCAGGCTAGTGTGGGGGTCCGGAGAGTTTTCCTTGAGACCAGAAAAGTTGTGCTAAAGTCTGTATTGTCTGTCTGGAATTCCCCATGTTGTGAAGACTAGTGAGGATATGAGGCCACTGTATTCTTTTGGTGGATTCGACCTGATCAGTAGTTAGAACGGTCTGCAGTTGTTGCTAGTAAGATGTCATAGGATACTGGTCATAGGCACTTGCCAGGTATGGCTACATATGACTGATTAGACCTGACATGGGCTCTCTTTAAAAAGTTATCTTATCAACAAAAGGTCCATGTGGGAGTTGGACCTAGTAATACTCCCCATTATCTACTATTCCCTGGCCCATGTTCATTCTTGCTGTTAGCTTGAGGCAAGTGTCACTTCCAATGAGAATTGATTTCAGGCTACTGCAATGCTTTAAGTAGTTCACTATGAATTGCAATGTGGATGAAAGAACCCTCCATATATTTGTGCAGTGCCATCCTGGTTATTCTTCCCAATTTTACAGGTTTGTTCTCCTGTGGGCTTGGTTTACTCACCCCATACACCAAGCATGAGGATATATGTCATATTTACAGTCGCTGTGTTTTAGGATAGTTGCCCCAAGATTGATAGCTGGTACTGGGACGAGGAGAGCGACGTTTCCATTTCAATAAGTGGATGGCACCCACGTTGGGGAATGCTCTTCTGCGTATGTTAGGAGTATCCAGGCACTATCTGCCCTTCGAAGGCAGCTGAAAACATGTCTGTTCTGAGTCGGTTCTTCATGCCTCCCTCTCCAGCAGTCTGCTGCTTTAGCGCCTTGATGCCTTTGGGTTTTTGCAGCGCTTTATAAATTGATATACAATACAATCAATTGATCGATCAATCAAGCAATGAATTGGTCAATCAAGTTTGTTTCTGTTCTCACCAATGTACAAAACACTACACAAAATACACTGACCTAGTTTTTAGAAGTTTGTAATCCCCTTTGCACCTTCCAGAATTGAAACATTTCTCTTCATTGTGGTCAGATCCTTATTTTTCTTTTGTGTGTCCCTTGAAGTCCACTTGGAGAAATAAGCTTAAAGACTGTGTCAAATGGTGTTAGAGGTTTCCAACACATACAATAGGGTCATGCTACCTTAATGGAACTTGATATTCCTCATTTCTGGTGCACGGTACTTTTTACTCATAGAATAAAGTATCAGGCAAATGAAAGTGTCATTTTAAAGGGCTTTCTAGAGTATTGTTGTCACAGCCACAAAGATTCCGACCCATTCTGCTATGAATTGCACTGCTGGTAGCTGGACGAGCCTTGATTTGGTCCGTATCATTCTGAATAATGCCCTACAAGTCCTCTCATTAGACGGTGCTGCTCATTCCATTTTAAATGGCAGATGGGCTTTCACTGTGGGAATATATCTTATTAAATGTTCCCTTCTAATGACCATCATTAATCCTAATTTGTCATTCTTCTTTATGGGGTTTCCTCCTTCATTAAGGTGGTAATATCCTGTCTCTTTTAGAGAGTCCCTGTGCTTGAGGCATGGTAGTTGGCAAGCCACTTAATTTCCCTTAACATCTTGTAAGTGTGTTTTGAGGCTGCCAATTTTGCCCAAACTGCTACCCTTAAAGCTGCAAGAGTGAGAAGAGGCTCTGAGAAATACAGGCTCTTGTTGTACTGTTGTTCCTGCACTTTCCTGCTAGTAACTGTGATGATAGTTAGCTTTTACTTCCTTAATGTGTTTTCATTCCTTCATCATTTTAGTTTTTGTTCACCACTTATTTAGCAGTTTAGTTTAGACCAGTAGTCACATATTTTTATTTTGGAGATCTTAATTTAACTTATTTCATCTTTGTGCTCCCATGATTTGCACAAACCTTATGTGCTATATTGCTTTAAATAATGCCTGCATTAAGTGCATTCAAGCACGTGATATGGGTTTATACCAGTTGGAGTAGTAGCACATCCATTAGGCCTGTTTGACCTGGAGGCCTAGTTGCCCTTCCACGCAGCCCGCTTGTCATGATGTTTTATTAATTTGAATGTAAATGTATTCACACTAGTTTAATCGTTTTAGTTTTCAAGTCGTTCTGTTAGCTTAGCCATCCCTTTATATTGCTACTTTGCAAATCTGATGCTTTAAAAGCCGGTGTCATGCTTCAGATCCGGATACTGCTGTTTCTAGCTGACGTACGGATGTAATGGCAGTTGTTGTCGGCTGCCTTGTGGATTTAATTCAAGTTGTATCCAGCTCCCCAAGATGTACATTAATTAATGAGGTAATAGGCTGCGAGGCAGCGTGTTAACCCTGTCAGTAACGGCACACACCTAAGTTAAGGGCCTGAGTTAAGTGAGGGTCCCTTAACGAGTGTAGCAGTGCGGTTAGCGACAGGGTTGGCCCGTCGAAGAAGGGCATATCACCATTAGCACCCGTGTAGTTACCTACATGGTTGATGATGGTGTGTTGGAAATAAAGAAAGAAACGTACCTTTGCTGGAAATTTGCTGCACTGACTGGAAATCATTGTGCTGCAAAAACGAACGTTTTTTGGCTTGTAAACCAGCATTGCGAGGTGTGAAGGGGCTCTTGCTGGTGCTGGTGTGCTTCCTGGAGGAGGCGGGGCTAGCTCTGGACACGTGACGTATCACGTGACTTCCATCATCCTCAAGGCGCTGAGCCAACCGCCCGAGCGGTGAAAGTTGCTGCACTGACTGAAAATCATTGTGCTGCAAAAATGAACGTTTTTTGGCTTGTAAACCAGCATTGTGAGCTGTGAAGGGGCTCTTATGTTTATGTTTATGTTTATTATTTGATAATGCACTCCAAACCCAGGGGTAGCCAGGCGCATCAGGTACAAGATTACTTAAACTTAGGTTACATACATAGGATACAAACAGCTGATGCAATACATGTCATGTTACCATATTTACAGTACATATATACAAAAGTACAAGAAAAGGGTACCTCACAACCCACAGAGGGCAGTGTGATGGTCTGTAGTCCAAGTTTCAGAAGTATCAAGGCAGTTGTATGCAGTGATCCAGGGCCTAGTGCAAGGGTACAGTTTGTTAGTTGTCATTGGTCCAGATCCAACTTTTTACCTTGCATCTAAATCTGTAGTAGGGTGGATTAGCTCTCAATACAAAAAGAAGTGCATTCCAGGCGTGGGCAGCTTTAACAGGGAAGCTTGCTCCACCCGCTTTTGTTCGCCTGAATCTAGGAGTTTCTAGTAGGAAATGGTTAGAGGCTCTGGTGTGGTGACGGGAAGATTTTCTGGTCAGTCTGGCCGAGATGTAAGGAGGTGCAGTATTGTTCAGTCCTTTGTGGGTGAGAGATAGCATCTTGAGAAGAACTCTGTCACTGATTTTTAACCAATGATGGTCTTTCCTGATATTAGAGATGTATGCTCTACGGGGTATGTCCAAGGCTGCTCTAAGAGCATTATTTTCCAATATTTGCAATTGGTTTATGACAGTTTTATTGGCGCCCGCGTAAAGGGCGTTACAGTAGTCCAGCTTAGACATTACTAGTGCGTTAGCTAGTGTGATGCAATTGGTTTTAGAGAGGTAGGGTCTGCAGGTCCTGATTAATTTGCAGGTGTACGCTGTAGAGGAAGCCAAGGTGTTAACTTGTTTTTTGAGAGATAGAGTGGAATCAAGGTAGAAACCTAGTGTTTTTATCTCAGTTGCCACCTTAATTATATTGCCATCTACGTTGAAGGCAAGATAGTTGGGGTTGAGTTTTTTAAGGTTAGAGTCAGAACCCAGGATCAGTATCTCTGTTTTGTCGTCATTTAGGCAGAGGCCGTGGGAGGCCATCCATGCCTGAAAGTTCGACAAAGTTGCCAGATAGTGGTATGAGGATCTGCGTATCATCCGCGTAATTAGTATAAGTTACCCCCAGTCTATCAAGTTTGTCGAAGAGTGGCTTAGTAAAGATATTGTACATTGTGGGGGAGACACATGAACCTTGTGGGACACCACAGGTGATATGTATTGGGTCCACTGAAGCTAAGGGGGAGAACACTCTCATCGTACGGTTGGCTAGGAAATATTGTACCCAGGCTATAGCTTCACTTGAGAAATGGGCGGCAGACGCTAGATGGTTGCATAACACTGCATGATCCACCAGGTCAAAAGCCGCCGATAGGTCAAGGAGGAGGAGCATAGCTGTTTTACCTTTATCCTTCAACTCGTCGATTTGTGTTTTGAGGTCAATTAAGGCCGTTTCAGTGCCATGTAGTGGTCGAAACCAGAATGTCGCGATCCTATTAGTTGGTTTGACTCTAGATAGTTTTGAATCTGGAGGTAGACTACTCTGTCAATAGTTTGAAGGAGAAATGGGACCGTGGTGATAGGCCTATAATTAGTGGGGATGGCTGGGTCAAGAGTCTGTTTTTTAAGATGAGGCAGCACCCAAGATTCTTTGAGATTTGTGGGTACAGTACTAGAATTAAAGGAGGCATTGATTAATTTAGAGATGAAGGGTGCTAAATCTCTGGCTGTGTCCTTGATAACTTGTGCAGGGGAACTGTCGCCTTGGCAGTCGATGGTTTCAGGGATAATATAACTTTTTCAGTTTCCAACATGGATATGTTGGAAAACCTGAATGGTTTGCAATTGCTTTGTGTAGTTGTACTTGGTGTATCTGTCAAGAGGGTGGTATGTATTACAGTAGAGCTCAAGGAGGATTTTTTCTTTGCAATTTTGGATTGCAGGGTTGTGATTTTATTTGCTAAGGCATTTTGGATGCTAGTGCACCATAGTTTGTCCTTAGGGACATTGTCTGTGGGCGCAAATGGGTTTTCCATTTCTCGGAGAATGGAGAAGAGTTCTTTGGAGTTAGAGTCAGCTTTACTAATTCTCTCATTAAAAGTGTCTTTTTTAGTTTGGATGATTTCCTTCTTGTATTTTTTGGCAAAGTTGGCAAGTAAGGTTTTATTCTCAGCTGAGGGTGTGTGCCTCCAGATAGCTTGGAGTTTGCGTTTTTGGATACGTAGTTCTTTGAGGTGGGGGGTGAACAATGAGTTGAGTTGAGATTCTCGTTTACTTTTACGAAGTTTAATAGGGGCTATCATGTCCAAGGCTTTGGCCATAGAATTGTTGAATTTCTCAACTAGCGTGTTTGGGTCAGAGTTAATAGTGCTAGCGGTGAGAGCTGGGAGGAGTAGTGGGAGTAGTTTTTCAACAGTGATTTCTTTTTTTACTTCTCGTTGGCATAAGAGGTGCTATTTCAGTAGTATTTAGTTTAGGAGGCTCTATGGTGGCTGAGAAGCATATGAGGTGGTGGTCGGTCCAGGTTTGTGGTAAAATATTAGAAATGGAGGGGTCGCAGTTACGGTTGGCTATCCAGTCTAAGGTACGTCCTTTTATATGTGTAGGGGCTAAGACTTTTTGGGTAAGACCATGATCGACTAAGATTGATTGGATAGAATGGGCATGTTTGTCCTCAACATCATTGAATCCCAAGTTAAAGTCCCCTAGTAATAGGAGCTGGGTGGACTCTTTGATGCTATTAGTGAGGAGGCTGGATAGGTCTTCCTCAAAGTTACCTAGTGGGCCTGGTGGTCTGTACACTAGGAGAATAGTTAGTGTACTATTATTAGAGATGGGTATTTTAGCTGAGAGAAGTTTGCACGATGTAATTGCTGGCGGTGGGGTAAGTCTTACAGCTAGCTTCGTTTTGGCAATGATGGCCAGGCCACCTCCTCTGGAGTTAGGCCGATCAACTCTTAGTATATTGTAGTTGTCTGGCATGGCAATCATGAGTGCGGGACCTGCGGCATCATGGAGCCAGGTCTCAGAGACAGCAAGAAGATCTAAGTTGTCCATAGCAAGTATGTCCGCAATTTCTGTGTTGTGAGCTATGAGGGACCTTGCATTGATAAGGGCTCCTGATAAGGTAGGAGTTGTGATTGTGACTTGGAGGAGTCTAGGACTGGGGTGGTTTGGTCTCTTCTGTTTGTGGTGCGAGCCGATTTTTGATTTAGGACACTTTACAGCCTCTATGGCAAGAGGGTTAGGGTTAGTGGCTGTTGGAATGGATGTAAGGCCTTATAGACTAGTTCTTTTGTTTTTGAGGTTGTAAAGTCGAGGCAACCTTGCTCTGAGTTGCTGGTGCTGGTGTGCTTCCTGGAGGAGGCAGGGCTAGCACTGGACACGTGACGTATCACGTGACTTCCATCATCCTCAAAGCGCTGAGCCAACCACCTTTGCGGCGTTAAACCCAGTGGGGTCAAGGCCACTGGCTGTTGTGCGGCTGTTTGGCGCTGGAGGCGAACTGATCCTTGTAAGTACTGATAGTGTAGAGTCCTTGATTCTGCATTTAGTATCACCACCTGCATTTGTAAAAGACAGCACTTGAGACCTAACATATGAACTGAGCATTTCTGCATTCCATATCTGTATCATCTTGGACTTCGTGTGTCTACAAATAACGAGCAGCGGGAGACTGCGGGGCTAGGCCCTTTGATCCCAGTCGCTCAGTTAGCAGCACATACGATTGTAACACATTCAAGTGAGACCCGTGGAGTTCGGGGAGCCGCGGGATCGCTTTGATTCTTAATCTCTTGATCCTGCCTCTGCATTTGCAAAAGACTATTAGTGTGAACTCCGTTTTTGAACAACGTGGACATTCCTAAGCGCATGTTTACGAGCATGGCCTCACGCTTTAATGGTCCTTATCGTCTTACAACAGCTATGCCTGACAATATTAGGCATTGTATCATGTCTGAGTCTCAGTCCCTTCATGAAGATCTCCAAACAGATGTAGCGCCCAGTAACATGTGCTGCACATCAATTCAGCAAAGTGCTTGATCCAAAACTAAAGCGCTGAATAAAAAGAAAATCTCAAACGTGAACAGTGCGGATATTTATAAATATGGATTTGGAACAGTGGGATCTGGTGGCCCAGCTGAAATTCCTATTATAAATGCACCCGTAGCAACTTTGTCAAATGACGTGGTAGCTAATCATCCTGATGTAGGGTCAGGTTTATCTGGTCTGCCTGTTGTAACTCACGGTCCTCAAAGTGGTGAAAATGACAAAATGTCAGTCTCTATGTCAGACAGCATGCTCCTGAGAAATGCTTTATTTGGAGCGCTGCTACCAGTGATTCCAGCGGTAACGAGAGACCCTAAAGAGGCAGTTATTGACTTGAATTAAACTTACTCTTGTTTCTCTGCCAGCTCAGAAGGTTTTAATTTGTCAAAATCTCCTGACCTGTTCCAACAGTCTAATTGTAATACATCAGTGCTAGATGTTTCATTTATTTCTCCGACTCCTCGTAGAACAAATGATGATCCACAGGTCCCTCCCAAAACTCCCAATACTCCTAAAACCTCTTTTCTAACGCTTGAGGTCATGAATATCGCGCTAATGTCACTTGCTAAATTGTTTGAATCTATTGATGGCACTCTCAGAGGACTTACAGAAAATGTTGATTTACTTACATCTGAGCAAGTGAAACTAGCTATTGATGTTGCATGTTTGAGATGTGAGTCTAATGAAAATCTAACAACATTTTTGATCTGCAAAAGAAACTAGCACAATCTTTGGTTGAGAAACAGCCTGTCAGTGTGCTAAAGAGATTGGTTTATATAAATGTTCATACACAAACTGATAAGGATGATGCATGTCACATTGTGGAATTTATTCCAGATTCTCAAAAAGATCACGAAAAATTAGTAGAGGCACAATCTCATAAAATGAAAACATCTGTTCCTTTCCTGGCTGGAATTATAACAGAAAAATGTGTAGCGACGAATACTAATTCCGCCCCCTCTGTTGACCCTCATTTGACCCCTGTGCATAAAACATCACGTTTGACGCAAACCCCGAAATCCACGTATTCTGTTTTTGACATGAAGGCTGCTAATCGAGCTGCAGCTTTAAAATCAACGCCAAAAAAACAATCTGCCCAAATAAAAAAATCGAAGAATGTGAAATCTTTAAATATGGTGGTCTCATCTTCGTCAAAACAATTCATCAACAATCTGACACGTGCCAGTAGTCGGACTCAGGTGGTCTCGAGCTCTATAACAAGTAAATATGCTGCACTGACCAACCTGAGAAAGAACAAACATCTTGACGCGTGCCAGTCACCAAGAGTGATCATAGATCACCCTCCACTTGATGAATTGATCAAACTTGCTGAAGATCAGCACCTTGCTAAACAACATATTCATAAAAATACTCCTGCATCTAGCATGACAAACCCTTCACTTGTAACAGAAAACAACAACAGTGAAGACTCTGATGTTGCAGTAGTATCAAGACAAAATCTAAGACGAGAGATTGATCGATATTTAGAGAGTCGAAGTTTCGAGCCTCCTAAATTTCCTATTGTAGAAAATGGCCCTGCTAAATGCACTTCTGCCATTGCACCTATTTCCTTGCCAAGAACGACAGTCTTAGAATGTAAGAATCTCATTCCAAAATGAGTGTCCTTTGCTGAATCTGAGCCCCCAATTTCCCAAGGTGTGAATCAGAGAAAGTTAAATAATGGTAGATTGTTGCAAAATGATCTCGATGAGATTAAAAACTCAATTGCTCGCCTGTGGCTGTTAAATTCGAAGACAAATAATGTTGTGCCATTGGAAAAAAGCCCTAACAAGGACACGACAAATAAATAGGTTATGCAAAGGCATGCATCCCCACCTTCTGGCAATTTGCCCCTAAGACAATCGAAATTGATTACAAATAAGATAACACCTAAACCAGAGACCAGACATTCCCTGCTTCTGACTTGCCGTCAAGATCGTCAATATATAATGAACCACCAGAGTATTCTTGGTTTATTCTCTGACACTGTGATGCTCAGGGAAATTGAGTCGGATGATCTTGATCAGATTGAGTTTCCAAACAGGGATAACCTTAGTATAGCCCTTGTTTGGACTCGCTCTTTGATCATACACAACATCGCGAGGGAGATGTTGTTCAATTTAGGTTTTGTGATCTCATTAAATTCAGACGCAAAACACCCTTTGAAATCATGCCTCAAAACACCCAAAAAAATTTGGCGTGAACAATCTTGTACCAATTATCACATATGGGTTGGCGTCTGTGTTACCTAAATCTGAGTTATCCTGGAATCAACTTGAAGCGAAATTCTGGAAAGCGGTTTTAAATCTGTCTAAAAGTACACCCAACATGTTATTAAGATATGAACTAGGTCTTTTATCAATCCAAGTACAAGTGACCTGGAAAATGTGCACACTATTCAGAAAATGTATCATGAGTATCTCGAAAAGAAACAGCTTAGCTATTTTAGCTGAATATTTGTTAACTTCTAATCACTCATTCCCTTTGAAATGGAGAACACACATTATAAATGCTCTTGCAGATGCAGACATTTCAATTGAGTTGTTGTTAACTAATCCGAATCGTGCAAAGGTCAAAACTTACCAACTAGATTGGCTAATGACTCAAGAAAAATGTATGGGACTTAAAGATTTCAACAGGGATCTTTTTCGACATAAGCAATTACGTACAATGGCTGATTATCTTGCCAAATGCCCATCCTCAAGTTTAAGAACAAAAATGTTAAGATTATGTCTGAATTTGTGGCTGGTTAATGAAATCTTTGTTAGACGAGGCATTGTTAAAAAAGAACTAAGCTATTGTCGATTTTGCAATGACACATCTGTCACAGAAACCTTGCTTCATATTATTTTGAATTGTAAAGATTTTGTGTCTCAACGGACCACACTTGTCAAATGTATGACCCCGAAATACTTTGATCGCTCTGATGCTGAAATTTGGGCTGACATTTTTGGCTCTGTCAAAATATCTGTTAGAATTGCAACGATTCGCATTTTGGATGCTGCCTTTCCTTATGAGCAGATAAGTTTTAAGTCTCACAAATCTGAAACAAGATAGTGAATCTAGATAAAAATTGCCAATTAGAATGTGTGTGTTAAGCATAAAAGCATCATGAAACCATTTGCTAAATGGTATCACATGTTTACAAACTTGTTCTCTCCTCTTCTTTTAAGGAAGTATCTACAGTAATATGATGCAGAATGTAGATACAAGATAACATATATTGATCCTTTTATTGTGAATGCAACTGAGAAGAGTATGTTTCACAAATGATTTTTAAGAAAACGATGTATCATATTGTCAATAATTGAAATTCTTGTTTTTCTTCTTTACTAAAATATTTGTAAAGTTGAACTGTCCACTAAATCAAATAATAAAAAAATAAAATAAAAAAAATACCTTTGCTGCACAGCCCAAGAAATCATAAACATTGAAAACGGACTTGGAAAAGCATTACAAGACCCAGCGCTGCTCAGCAAAAGTATGTTTCTATTTTTTTGTTTTTGTTTAAATACACACGCTTATCACCCACAAAGGAAAGTACACGGGTGCTTAGAGGCAGGGGGAGGGAGTAAGGAGAAAGGAGATTTTTCTTTAGCTTTAATTTATCCTAACTCATTGGCTAATAATTCTTACCTAAAGAAGAGGCATGATCTATCGTTTTTAAAAACTGAAATCTTCTCTCTTCTTATGTGCTCAGCTTTTGAATCTATTCCTTTGAACTCAGAACTTACGCAACAAGTGGAGGTCTATAATGAAAATATTTCTTGAGTTTACTGATATTTTATCCCCTTCGAGGCATAAAATATGATATGGCATTTATAACGCGCCTAAACACAAGTGTTTCAAGGTGTGATGAGGCAAGGGAGGGGGAACAGAGGGAAGATAGACAATGATCCTACTAGACCAGGTGTCATTCGCGCAAGTGCATGGGAAGGGGGATGGGGAAAGTGCAGGGGGGGAGGGGAAGGGGACAGTGCAATACGTGGAATAATAGAATAAATAACAATAGTAAAATACGGCCAGCAGGTGGCAAGTGCAAGGGTAAAGGGTAAGTGCAGGCATCAGGTTTCAAGTGCTCGTGGTTGGACTGTAGGGATACAGAGAAGTCCCCAAGTGCAGGGGTTTCCAGGAGGGCAGTGCAGGTGTGCGAGTGGTGGAGAAGGGGACCTGGGCCCAAGATCAGAGGGTGGCCAGGTAAACCAGTGCAGTTTTGGTGTCAGCCAGGAAATCAGCAGGGGAGAGGAGGAGAAAAAGCAGAAGCAAAGAGAAAGGTTTTGAGGTGCTTCCGGAACCAGAGATGGTTCACCTCAAGTTTCAGGGGGGCAGGGAGGCTGTTCCAGATGGAGACCCCAGCCAAAGAAAGTGATCTACCACCAACTTGTTGCTTGGAGAGGCTAATGACCCTGAGGGAGTTGGAGGCGGATGAGCGAAGAGCTCGAGAAGGAAGATATTTAGGAAGAGAGAGTTGAAGGTATTGAGGCCCCAGGCCCTAGAAGGCCTTGTGGACGATGCAGAGGGTTTTGAACTTAATCCTCGCCGCCACTGGGAGCCACTGCAGAGATTTCAGCCTGGAGAGATACGGTCCCTGGGCTTGAGGCCAAGGACAAGTCTCGCAGTCCCGTTCCGGATGAGCTGCAGAGGGCGGAGTGTAGAAGCAGGCAGATATAGAAAGAGGCTGTTCAATAGTCCAGCCTAGGGAGAACCCAAGGGAGACAGTGAGCTTCTGGGGGAAGGAGAGGAAAGGAAGAATACCTCTGAGGAGGTGCAGCTGGTAGTGTGACTTTTTAGAGACATCAGAGATGTGAGGAGAGAAGGAGAGTGTGGAGTCGAAGATGACCCCAAGGTTTTTAGCCTCACAGGTGGCAGAAGGTGAAGGGCGAAGAGAGGCCGGCCAGAGAGTGACAGGAAAGGAGGGTGTAGGTGTGCTGATGAGGAGAATCTCAGTCTTGCTGGCATTAAGGCAGAGATCATTGGCGGCACACCACTCCTGGATGGCGAACAGACAGTCAGAGATGAGAGAGAGAGAAGAGGTGGCTGAGGGTAGCCTGAAAATGAGCTGAGTGTCATCTCCATAGCACTGGAAGTTGGGGCAGAGAGAGGCTATGCAGTGGGCAAGAAGAGCCAGGTATTGGATGAACAGCCAGGGAGAGAGGTTAGACCCCTGGGGAACACCACAGGTAGAGATAGAGATGGAGGAGAGGAAGGACGTGAGTTGGACCTGGGAGAGTCGATCGGAGAGAAAAGAGGCCAGCCACCGCAGGCCAGACCAGTGATCCCCAGGTTATCATGGAGACGGTTGAGGAGGATGGCATGGTTGACCGTGTCGAAGGCAGAAGAGAGATCAAGTAAGATGAGGACACACAGGGTGTTGGAATCAAGGTTAGAGAGCAGGTCTTTGCGGATGTTCATGAGTGCAGTTTCCATGCTTCTGGAAGCTCTGAAGCCAGACTGATGGTCATGGAGACATCCAACAGATTCAGTCTGAAGATTAAGCTGGGAGATGGCCAGCTTTTCCAGGAGTTTGCCCAGGAAAGGAGTGATGGAGATTGGGCAATAGTTAGCCGGGCAGGAAGGGTCGGCAGAGGGTTTCTTAAGAAGAGGGTGCACAAGGGGGTGCTTCAGGGGGGAGGGGAAGACTTCAGTGGTGAAGGAGTGGTTGCAGAAATTAGCAAGGGGAGGAGCCAGGGAGTCAATGTGGTCCTTGATGGTTTTGGAGGAACAGGGGTAAACATGTTTTGACGAGACTTTTATAGATCAGACTTGTCTAGAAAATTCATCTGGGGAGAACAGGGGAAAGGCAGAGAAGGAGGGACGAGAGGTGGCAGCAGAAGGGCCAGAGGAAGAGCAGGGAGTAGAGGGAGAAGGGGGAGAGGGAGACAGAGAGGACAAGATGTACTGAGTTTTAGAAATGAAGTGAGAAGCCAGTGCGGTGAAGGGGGCCTGGGAAAGGACAGGAGAGGTTGAGACTGTGGCAGGATTGCCCAGTTCCATGCAGATTTTAAAGAGTTCAGCCGAGTTGTTGGATGCCGCAGGGAAGTAGGCTTGAATGTGAGCTCTCTTCTTAGTGTGAATAGAGAGCTCTTATTGCATTTGGAGCAGGCGGCAGGCTAGTTTGTCAGAAGATGTACGTGAAGCAAGCCATTTCCTCTCAGCCACCCTGCATAATAAGTGTAACCCAAAATCTATATGACAGCAATGCTTTACACCTGGATTGGGTAAACCATGTTCTGATGTAATGAAATGATGGCATATGTGGCAGAAGAATAGGTATGAAGTAAATCATAACGTTTTCGAATTAGTCAGAAAGAAATGTAAACTAGAAATTGTATCAGACAAGAAATCGTTTTAAGTTTCCAAAATTAACTTGGCTGGTAAATCTGAAAAAGCTATATATCATACCTTTCAACTTTTAGAAATTAAATAACTCCCAAGACCTGCTAGACCCATTTCAATTAAATGGTTACATAATTCTGCACTTTATGGATAATAAGAACGACACGATTCACAAGTGCAGAGCAGCAGAACGGAAGGCAAACCCTCTGACAAACTGGCCTGCCGCCTGATCCAAAGGCAATACAGACTCTCCATTAATGCCAAGACAAGGGTCCCCATCCATGTTCGGGTATTGTGTGCTTCCAACAACACAGCCAAACTTTTCAAAATCTGCAGGGAACTAGCCAACCCTGCCGCAGTCTCCTCCTCCCCTCTTCCATCCCAGGCCCTCTGCACTGGCCACATACTTCACCACTACAAATCTGGAAATCCTGAGCACCCTTGCTACCCACTTCCTCAACCACTCTCCCATCCCCTTCCCTCCTATGGCCTCCCACCCTCCTTCTTCCTCTCTCTCCACATTCTCCCCTGTCACACCTGAGGAGGTCACCAGAGTTGTCCGCTCTATGAAAGTGTCCTCCTAACAGGTTTCCCTTGCTCCTCCAGAACCATCAAGGACAACATTGCCTCTCTTGCCCCCACTCTTGCCCCCATTGCTAATTTCTGCAACCACTCTTTTGCTACTGGATCCTTCCCCCCTTCCCTTAAGCACTCCCTAGTGCGCCCCCTCCTAAAACAGCCTTCAGCAGACCCTACTTGTCCAGCTAACTACTGCCTTATTTCTATCACCCCCTTCCTTGGAAAACTCCTGGAGAAGCTGGCCTTCAACCAACTTACCTCACACACTGTACTTGTTGGAGGGCTCCACAAACCATCACTCTGGATTCTGAGTATCCAGAGGCATGGAAACTGTTATTCTGAAAACCTATGAAGAAATGCTTGCATCCCTTGACTCTGCAGCTGTAGTCGTTCTACTTGATCTCTCCTCTGCCTTTGACACGGTCAACCACTCTATCCCCATAAAACAGCTTCATGACACCCTGGGTATCTTGGAGTGGGCACTGGACTGGCTGACCTCTTTCCTAACTGACTGCACATCGCAGGTTATTCTGGGCGCTTTCACCTCACCTACCTCCTTCTCCACCTGTGGTGTCCCCGAGGGCTCCAACCTCTGCCCTGGCTGTTTAACGCTTACCTTGCTCCACTGGCATGCATCATTTCCTCCATATTCCCCAACTTCCAGTGCTACACAGATGACACTCAGCTCTTCTTCAAACTTCCTACTGACTCTCTTTCTTTTCCTTCATCCTGGACTGCCTATCTGCCATTCAGACCTGGTGCATTTCCAATGATCTCTGTCTCAATGCTCAGATCCTTCCTATTGAGACGATTTCAATGGTTTGTTGAGGTGTATAAAGACTTGACATCAAGAGTTACCAGTATCAAATGTTCCCTACTCTTGATGTCAAGTCTTTATACACCTCAATAGACCACAGCAAATCCATTGAAAGCGTGGACTATATATTTCACCGATCATCAGCCTCTTATTATGACCATATTGAGATGCTCAAGGAACTGTTGTTGTTCACATTACAAAATAACGTATTCTTGTTTAACACTAAATATTACAAGCAACTCATTGGAATAGCAATGAGCGCACGCTTTGCGCCATCTCTGGCTAACATATTCATGCATCATTTCAAACAGGAATTTGCACTTGTTAACACACAGTTCAAACCATTTGTTCACCTATTGAAGAGATTCATAAATGAAGTGATTCTAATTTGGTCAGGTAATGAGATGGATTTAATCCAATTTGTGAATTACCTTAACTCGAACAAGTGGGGTATACAATTTACCCACACCTACAGTCACAGTAGTATAAACTTTCTTGATCTGACTATTTTCACAACAGAATATGGATATGAAATGAAAACCTTTTGCAAAAGCACTTCTTTGAATGCTTTACTGCATGCAGCTCGTGGTCATAAGAAACAAGTGATTGCCAACATCGCCAAGGGTGAATTTATAAGGGCGAAGAGAAACTGCTCCAAAAATGAAGATTTCAAATCCGAAAGTGTACAAATCAGAAACAAATTCATACAAAGAGGCTATGATGGCAGTAGTCTACACAAAAAGAACAAGAAATCAGTGAAATGAAGAGAGTTGACTTACTGACTGCCAAATCAGGAGATTCGAGAAGGTCAGCCAGGAAAATTAGACTGATCACCCGCTTTAATGCTGATAGTTGCAAGTTACAGTCACTTGTAAAAAAAGGCATTGGCATGTGCTTCATTTAGACCAGGATGTGACTAATTGGATAGATCCTTACCTGAGCTTCACCTTCAGTAAAGGGATCACCCTCAAAAATATTTTGTGTCCATCATTTATGAAAAATGCTAAACAGAAAAGGTCATGGTTACACATGGCCCAGAAGAAGGGTTATCATAAATGTGGAAATTGCACAATGTGCACATATGTTTTTGAAATCTCTACAGTTATTTTTACAAATTGGGGGTACACCGTATTGAGTCCTTTATTAATTGCAATATCAAATATGTGGTTTATTGTATCATATGTGTATGTGGTTTATAATAAATAGGCAGTACCATCAGACCTTAGCCATCCATTGGCAAAATTGCCAACAAATGGACAACAAATCAGATATTAAGTTTGCTGGATTGGCTATGGCAATGACGACACCACACAGTTGCAACCTAATCTTGAAATCACGCAGGTTAGGAGCAAGGCTCACATGAAAATATCGAACTGTATATTATGGTCTCAATTCAGACCATAAGTTTGCGTTTTTTTTATGAATAGGTGTTAGGGAGAATTCCCTCTTTAGGCTGAATTTCCTAACCTAGTGAGTCCCCCAGGAGCTTTGCTGGATTTCTGGAGTTTGTTTTTTTCTCCTGCCAAGAGTGAGACTCTTTTTTTCTCCCACTCTTGGACATGATTTATGGTGTTCCTTTGACTGTTAATGTGTTTTATGGGCTATGGGGTCCTTTACTCCATAGGGTCTCATGTGTTTTTACTATGTGTGTTACATAGCACCCTCCGTGCAGTGACACCCCACCATAGACTCCATACCCTGGGACTGACTACTGTCTCCCAGGGCATGTAAAGTCACCATTGGCTTTACTAGTCCCAAATTATTAACAGAAACCAGTACAAACCATCATATTGGGGACATACTGGTCGGGGCAATTCGATTGCCCCGGGGTCTGTTAGTCGAGGGGGCACGTCTCCGTCCCCCCTGATCGAGTTTTGGCTGGTGGCAGTGGATACTACTTTTTATATTCGACCGCGAATATATCCCTATGGGATTTTCCCATTGTTCGAGTCTACCAACTTTAATTATTTAATTCTCATAGCCTCGAACATACCGCCGGTTTATTTATTTAATATTAATTCACCAGTTGGTATTTTTTGCCAGGACTGTATTCTAAAATGGCGTTTGTCATGGGTTTTGACCCATGTTGAATCAATAGACTGGGTAGATGTGGGGATGAGCTGTCGCCGCCCATTACTCTATCCCAGAACAAACTAAATCAATAGACTGGGTGGATGTGGGGATGAGCTATAGCCGCCCACATTCACGCCAGAATAGGAGAACTGCGCAGTTGGCAAGAGACCTCTTCAAAGATACAACCTTCTTGTGGGGAATTCATTTTCTTAATCCCAAAAATGGTTGCATTACCAGTACTCACCACTATCAGAAAGCCGGCGTTTTAAAACCACCAGACCTTTATGTAAAACTGAACAAATGAAACAAAACCAAACCAAGGAAAGACTTTCTAATAGGTGGATACAATGTAAAACTATATTCTTAAATGACTTGAAGGAAGTAATTATATAATGTATATGTAAAAATTGTAAGTGATTTAAACTGGGAACAAAAAGTGACATTTAGCTGAAACCTGGCTTAATGTAACTGAATTCTGCCTGACAACTACGCCCGACAGCTGTTGATACTGGTGGATTTCTGGAGTTTGTTTTTTTCTCCTGCCAAGAGTGAGACTCTTTTTTCTCCCACTCTTGGACATGATTTATGGTGTTCCTTTGACTGTTAATGTGTTTTATGGGCTATGGGGTCCTTTACTCCATAGGGTCTCATGTGTTTTTACTATGTGTGTTACATAGCACCCTCCGTGCAGTGACACCCCACCATAGACTCCATACCCTGGGACTGACTACTGTCTCCCAGGGCATGTAAAGTCACCATTGGCTTTACTAGTCCCAAATTATTAACAGAAACCAGTACAAACCATCATATTGGGGACATACTGGTCGGGGCAATTCGATTGCCCCGGGGTCTGTTAGTCGAGGGGGCACGTCTCTGTCCCCCCTGATCGAGTTTTGGCTGGTGGCAGTGGATACTACTTTTTATATTCGACCGCGAATATATCCCTATGGGATTTTCCCATTGTTCGAGTCTACCAACTTTAATTATTTAATTCTCATAGCCTCGAACATACCGCCGGTTTATTTATTTAATATTAATTCACCAGTTGGTATTTTTTGCCAGGACTGTATTCTAAAATGGCGTTTGTCATGGGTTTTGACCCATGTTGAATCAATAGACTGGGTAGATGTGGGGATGAGCTGTCGCCGCCCATTACTCTATCCCAGAACAAACTAAATCAATAGACTGGGTGGATGTGGGGATGAGCTATAGCCGCCCACATTCACGCCAGAATAGGAGAACTGCGCAGTTGGCAAGAGACCTCTCCAAAGATACAACCTTCTTGTGGGGAATTCATTTTCTTAATCCCAAAAATGGTTGCATTACCAGTACTCACCACTATCAGAAAGCCGGCGTTTTAAAACCACCAGACCTTTATGTAAAACTGAACAAATGAAACAAAACCAAACCAAGGAAAGACTTTCTAATAGGTGGATACAATGTAAAACTATATTCTTAAATGACTTGAAGGAAGTAATTATATAATGTATATGTAAAAATTGTAAGTGATTTAAACTGGGAACAAAAAGTGACATTTAGCTGAAACCTGGCTTAATGTAACTGAATTCTGCCTGACAACTACGCCCGACAGCTGTTGATACTGGATCAACAGCTATGGTCCCAGGCCTGGCTGCCAGGCCTGGCTGCATCCTGAGGTCACATGGCCCTTTTGATTAGATTTGGGGTGGAGCAGCTGGGAACTATAGGGAGTTGAACAAAGGCCTGTCCTGGACTCAGGCAAATGTTATATTGGGGGGCCGTAAAGTGGCTTCCTCTTAGGGGAAACTGGGAGGGGCAGTGCCTCCGCTAGCAGCTGAGCTTGGGGGAAGTGGAAAAACCAGTTATTTCATCCTGTGATGTGGGAAGCCACACCCCTTTTTGACCAGGGCATCATTTAAAAAAGATAGATAACTCAAAGTGCGGACTTGTCAGAATTATATAAGTAATATCATTATTTTTGTGATGTTTCTGTGAACATTTTGAAATGCTTTAGGACCCTGTGGTGTATTCTGGGGGGTTGCTAGCGGAAAATAGGGTCTCACTCCAAATGTCTGCATGTTAAAAATCTGACACTTCATCAATTAATGTCCATACTCCTTGCGCACGTGTGTAAATTTGGGTAAATGTCCGATATTGCAAAACCAGTTAAAAAGCGCAAAATGTTGTCATTTTTGAATGCAAGCCCCCAGGAAGATCAGAGGCGGACAAGCATTGACCATAAGGAATATATAATGTGCACATGTAATTTCAACAAATTGTATATCTGGGAAGGATGTATTTGAATCAAATATAGATTTGTGGGCAAACTGACCAGGGGAGGATCCTCTGACCCATAAAACCTACAGCATCACTCTGACTTACATTTCCTTCCCCCAATCGTGGGAGAGCGGAGAATTGGGCCAATGACAAGTATAGAGGGGCAGGCTTAGCTAGGCCCAGGCACACACACATTTTCAAAACACATAAAAAGAGACTGCTGGGACAGGTAGAGACATTCAAATCCAGTTGCTGCGGAGCGTTTTGCCGGACCACACAACATCCAGAAGATACCAGTTCCAGACTGACTCCAGCTACATACTCCAGAACCTAGAACTTATACTTTACGACCTAAATCAGAGGCCTAAAACCACAAGCTGAGTTCTCTGCAGCAGGCCTAAAATCATTGCAAGCTACTCACAGCCGGGCGAGCTGCTTGAATCCCTTGCCAAGAACTTTTGCCAGGACCAGTGCAGAGATCCAGGAGCCGTGCAGAGACCGCTGTATCCGGACAGACCAGACCAGAGATCCAGAGTGACCCAGACCGCTGTGAGCAGAACCAGAGAGCTGACCCAGATCACTGTGAAGTGCCGAGACCAGAACCGGAGTCCAGTCCAAAACCTGACCAGATCCGTGGCGAGGCCTATTTCAAATTTATATTGTGAGTACCTAGCAGAACTGTGCAGAACCAATCTCTTAGTTAAAATAATCTAATCCAAACTATTTTAACCTAAGTAGAACAGCCTCCTAGAAATCGTGTCATCTGTCATTTGTAAAGCTGCACAACGGTCACCTGTCAATTCTGAAGCTGCAAGCTGTCACCTGTCATTTTGAGTTTACTTTAAATCCAAAAAAACTACCTTTATTTAATCGTCCGTATCTCTGGAACCGTTTGGGATAGGAACGAAATTTAGAATCTCAGCTTTCCAGCGAACCTAGAACCGACTTGCTACTCCTTATACTTCTGCCGTAATCACGGTTCACGCACTCGCGAATTTTACCGCGATTTGCGATTTGGTTAAAAATCCAGCCACGTTTAACCATCAGCAGTCATATCTTTCCTTGCTAAAAATTCGTTTGCCTCTTAATCACCATCTCTGAATCATTGCTAAAGTGAGCCTGAACTCATCCCAAGTATCTCTCACTCACCCTGAACCTCCTAAAGGGAATTAAAAGCATTTTCAGCATATTTCTCACTTCATTGCCACCACATTCAAAGCACTTGGGCCTGTGTTTTAAAACTCATACCGGTTTTCTCTAAGCTTGCTGGGGGGGAACTGAATTTCATATTGTATTTGATTGCATTCCTGAGAACTGTGTGCTCCTCTTTCCATCTACTTCCATGTCTTACATTGCATAGGGGAGGGGGGTGAATTGCCAGAGAAAAAGTGATTATATTATCTTTTGCTAAAATCATCTCAAGTATTTCTGTACTGCATTTTATTCCTCATTGCTTTTCCCTTGAAATCATAAAAGTATTTTTGCTACTTTATCCAACCTATACTAACTCCTCATTGATTATAAAGAAGTGTGCTAGTGTCAGATTACCCATTGTTGATTAACATTATATTTATAAGGGCGATATCGATTATTAATTTATTATAAAAGCGTGGTATCTATATTTTGTCTTATTTCTCAAATAAACCTTTAAACTTGCAAAACAGAACTACTTTTTGGCTCAGTGGGGTCAGGGGGATTCTAAGAGAGGGGTGTTATATAGGGGTAGTCATCCAGAACTCATGAACTGGACATAAAGATATATCAATAAGGGTTTCCATTCAGTATCCCAAACTAGGCATTGACTTAGCTGTAGTGTTGAATAGAATCTTCTTACAAATTGGGGGCTCGTAGCCGGGGATTCCGGATTAGATCTATCACTTGTGCAGATTAATACAGTGTGCTAACTGACAAGATATATACATCCGGTCGGATCACCACGCTGTGTTACGCTGTAAAGCAGTCCTCAAAAGGACGCTCTAAGGGAAAGGTCTGTTTTGCAAAAATAAAATACAAACTTCTGTAAGTCAGGAAGGAACTCAAATTCCAGAATGACGACCTTGGTAGATATGAAAATAGCCAGAGAGCACTTCTTAAATAAGCTATTCGTGAGAGGTGAGTGGACTCATCAGGACCAGACGGTCTGGTTGCAGGCAATCGCACCCCAGATCACTGAAACAGGGTCAGATACATGGAGAGACCAGGGTCCCTTACATGTGGCCCTGAGTGAACTATATATGGCCCCTAAGGCCAAGGATGAGCACAACAAGATTGCCAGGGTAGCGGCATATTTATATTTACATATGGGAGCCATGCAGGACAAATGTGCTGAAGGCCAAGATCTGGCGAGTAGGCAACTGCTGGCATTACAGAAGGCCCAATCTGATCTAGACTCTTCTGAGCAGAGGCTGCACAGAAGCCAGGAGTCCGAAAATGAGAGTAGACAGTACATCATTAAAATAAAGAAGGATATGGATATCCTGCAACAGGAAAAGACGGACCAGGATACCAGAATTCTGGCTTTGCAGAAGGAGCACCAAGACAGTCTGGACTCCTTACTGCAGAGCCAGAAAAAGCTGGAGCAACAGATCAATTTCAACAAGGCATGCACAGAGCAGGTAGCCACCCTGCAATTCCAACTAGACAGAGAGAAAGAGGAAAGCAATAAATTGATTTTGAAAGACCTGGATACCCAGGCAGAGTTTGATGAAGAACACCAGAAAGCTGGTGCCTTCCAAAGGCAAAGGGACGACCTGGCGGCACAGATGCAGACTCTTAGTCAGGAAAGGGATACCTTAGGCCAGGAAGTTTGCCACTTAAAAAGGAAAATGGAAGAAAATCACCTGGCCCTCCAGGGACTGGATGACCTCCAAAAAGAACACCAGAACTTGTTAGAGCACACCAGGAGGGTGGAGGATGCTCTGGCGAGAAAGGAGCAGGCCAATAGGGACACAGCTCAGGAGGTAACCCTCCTGCAGCAGAGACTGGCCCAGTACTCCAGGACCAATCAGGAGGCACAGAGAGAGAATGAGGCTCTCTGTCTGCACAATGATAGGCTCCAGCAGCAGGTAGCGATGCAGGAGAGACTGATAGAGTCTAGTAAGGCCTTAACTGAGGAACTGAAAGTGCAGACTCTTGCATTGCAACAGGGAACAGGGGCGGATAGAGATGAGGTTCGCTGGGAAAGAGAAACTCCTGAGCATAACCTCAGGAGCCCTACTGCCAGATGCCTTCACCTCTACCAGTCCCTGGACTCTGCCACCCCCATGCTGCCTTGCGCACATGAGCACGGGGCCACAGGGATGGCAGATTACTATCCAGCTAAAAGTATGGGGCTCATAGGCCAGTACCACCCAGGAATGGAGGGGCGGGCATCTGGGTATGGGCACCCAAGCACAGTGCAATTTAGGGGGGAACCCCAGGAGAGTAGGCCCACTAAGGGCATCCTGAAAACCTCTGCCCAGTTAGGTCAGTGGGGGGATACCCAGCAAATCTTGGCAGCAAGGACGGATCTGAAGACTCCTCTGAGCGGTACAGGAAACAGGAGACCAGGTCCCCACATTCTGCCAGCCATTCCCAGGCTCGCAGAATCCGGGAAAACCTGGAAGATCAGACGGGCACCTCTGGGAGCAGTGCTTCTGAGTCAGAGGATGAATGGACCAGGGTGACCCGAACCAAAAAGGCCAATAAGGCAAAAAGGGCCTTGCTTAAGGACCCATTGAAGCAAATAAAGGCAATAAGGATTGTTATCACGCCTTATCATAAGAACGCCAAGTATTCTGTTTGGGAGCACTTAGAGCTGTTGAGCAAATGATGGAGACTTTTCATTTGAAGGACAGCCAAAGCTGTATTCAATATGTAAAGTGGACCTTCTCACCAGAGTACTCCAGCTTCTTTGCGGGGCTGGAGGACCAAAATCATTCAAGGTGGTCCACATACAGGGCGGCCATCTTGAAACATTTTTCTGTGCACAGAAATCCGCAAGAGCCTCGCAAGGCAGCCTACAATTTGCAATGTGGGGAGGATCAGGCCCCACAAGAGTTTGTGCAAGAATTAAAGCGTGCTTTTGCGCAGACCACCAGAAGAGTGCGCACAGACAGCAAATAGTTTGTCAATACATTTTTCCATGCTCTCCCTAAATATATAATGACCCAGCTCGTGAGAGATTTTCATGAGAAAAGATCTTTAGACTGGGTCATTGAACAGGCTACCCGGATCTATGAGATGCAGAAGCCTATCGAAAATAAAAATAAAGCGCCGAAAAACCCCAAAACCAACAGTACCCCTGCTGCTGCCAAGGTGGCAGAGGTAAAGGTTGCCCCCGTTTTAGATTTGGAGATGGGGGGGCCTAAAAACCTGCCTGCACAAAATAATTCACAGCCCAGAAGGCCCTCGGGCCAGTCACAGACAGGGAGTCAAGGAGGTAGTCCCAAAAATGGGGTCCCCCGCTCCCCTGACTATGTAAGTCCCCGCTATAAGGGAAACCGACCAATCCTGGGTTATGTGTGGACTCCTCCAGCCCAAGGGGGGGATCCGGCCAAGCACCTAACCCAGGGAACTTCCCTCCCAACTTCCCACAGGAGGGCAGAAATTCTCCAAATCCTGGGCAGAACTTTTTCCCCAGGTATCCACCCAATTTCCAGCCCCAAAATCATCCATCCTTCTTTCCCCAATTCCCTGAGCCCAGACAACCTAATCCGGGAGAGGGGAGGCCAAGGGTGGAGGGGTACCAAAATCTTCCCAACCAGGGGTACTACCAGAGAAGGGATAGCTACCCTTCCCGGGATCAGCCCAGGGGAGAAAATAGAGCCCCTTATCAGCCTGAGCGGGTTTCACAACTTGAGCGCCAGGTCCAAAATATGGCACGAGATCTGGGTCACATACTGAGGGCTCAACAGAACCCTCAGATGAGCATGCCACTGCAGAATGCCCCAAACTTTGGACCTGGTGCTCCAGAACAATGACGGGGGCAGCACCCCGATAACCCACCGGTTCCCAGGGAGGAGGCACAAAGGGAAGGGGGGTGTAAAGCCTTGGAGGATGCTTCCTTCCCAACTTGTAAACAGCCCCAGGAAACCAGGAACCGGAAACAAAATCTCCTACCCCTGAAAGTCTGCCACCCAAGGCGCAGAGAGGAGGTAGGAGAAACAAAGGACCCAAACAGACCCACTTTGTGGAGGAGGTACAGGTCTTCCAATTTGAGGGAGAGGGATCCTCAGAAGATCCTGGGAAAATGATCTTCTCCTTCAGAGATGGGGGAACTCCTCCCAAGGACAAATGGGTACCAAGGGATGCCAATTCAGACTGGGGAGATGTGGAGACTGAGCTACCGCCGCCCATCATCTCATCCCAGAAACGACAATACCAAAATCCCCTGGTTCAAACCCATCCTGGTGACTGCCTCCAAAAAGGGGGGGTGGCCCAGAACCGGAACCAGGGGAACCCACAATGGCTCTGATCTCCAGTTGCCAACTTTGTCTTTCAGATTCCCAAGACTCTCCACAGAATTCTGCCCAAATCTCTTCTCTCGCCATGTCCAAAACCAGAAAATTAGCCCACCAGTTGTCCAAAAATGTGCATTATTTGTGCCCCCTTAAGGAGAAGGAGGGAAGATACTATGCCCCGGTACAAGTACAGGGGCAGGGTACAATTTTGGCACTGGTGGACACTGGATCCCAAGATACCCTTCTGTCCAAAAGGGCCTTTGAGGAACTAAATGCAGGAAGGGGGGAGAATTACCGAATTCCTCTTACCTCTCTTCCTGGACAACTGCAGAACTTTGACGGGAAGGAAATTCCCGTTGAGGGGACTGCAGACTTGGACATTAAAATTGGGCGACACAAGGTGAAACACCCGGTCATAGTGGTGACTCCAGAGGGCACCCCTTGTTCACTAGGGAATGACCTCTTGAGAAGGTTGTCACCTCTAATAGATTGTGTAAACAAGGTCCTCTGGACCCAGACTAGCCGACCAATAAAATTAAAACAGAGTGTCAACCATGTTAGTTTAAACGGCACCTGCCACATGGTTGAACAAAAATCTGACCAAGTAGAATTTAACTTCCAGAACAACCAAACTCCAGATGTGACAGTAATAGCAGTAGGACAACAGACTGGTGATGGGGGGTCCTTTCTATTTCTGAAAATCAACCTTCCTTCCAGTTTAAGGTGGTATTCACACTGGAAGCAAACACCCTGAAATTCTTTACTAATCCACAATCAGAAACTCCCACTCCTATCGTCCAGAAAGATGTGAAATCAGCTCAGAGCCTGGCTGATATTCAGCAAATTGGAGAGCAGTTGTTCATCCCTGTTCAGTTAAATGATGGGAAGGACTCTGTTCTCGTTCGAGTGTGTGTGTGAACAACGGTAAGAGCTTCATCAGCGAAGCCATGTTCCGCCAACTCCCAAAAGATCCAGCCATTCCCACATTCAAACTGATAGACAAATGGGAAATGGACCTGGAAGCACCTAATTCCAAACATCTCCTGCCAAGCAGGTGTATGCTCAAAATCTCCATTGGCAACAAGAGCATAGTCCATAATTGTTGGGTTGTGCGAGACGTCACTGCCGCCTTTTACTTAGGCAGTGACATTCTCAATCGCTTTGCCATTAGTTTGGACCTAATAAACTTCAAAGCTTGGTCCCGATTAGCGGATAATCCCATGGGCTTTGATGACCCAGAAAAAGCATTTAGGTCATCTCAATTGCTACCTTATGCGGTTGAAATTCAGATTAAAGAGGAAGTCACCATCCCAGAAAGGACCCGACAATTCTCCCTGGAAGTGAAAGTTAAAAGAGGACAACATTTGAAAAACCCTGATGCTTACATACATCTAAACGCTTCTCTCCAACAGCAAGGGTTGGGGGTAAACCCAACTCCATTAGTCAACATAGAACATGACACCATTCTAATAGAGGTGGATAACAGCGACTTAAAGAGTATTACTCTAGCCGCAGGCACCATTATTGGAATGGCGGTTGATGACCGACATTTTCCCACTGATTTAGGAAATGAACTGTTAGGACCAATCCCCAAGGACTGTTTTGACAGTGACAGTGATGACAATACAACACCAGACAGGATTTTTACCTGGCATGGGGGGAACTTCCTGGTGTACACTTCCTGCCCCTATGGTAAGGAAGATGTGACTTGTGACTTCAGGAGGGATGAGGTGATTTTCCAGGTCCATGAGGGTTGCCTTTCCCACCTGAGGCCACCAGTCGAAATCAGCACTCTGACCAGGGACTTCTCCACCCAGCTGGAGGAGGCCGCTGAGATAGCCAAACCAGAAGTCTTTCCAGGCTTCAGGCAGATGATGGAAGAGAGAGTCAACCTAGCTGATGCCTGTGTGACTCTGGAACAAAAGCAAAAGTTGAAACAAGTTTTCTTGGATTTCCAAGATCTCTTTGCGGTAGACTCATAGGACTGTGGCCGCACCGACATCCACACAACAACAATCCCCATGGACCCTGGCATGACTCCAGTGTTTGTGAAGCCATATCGCTTGCCTCTCGCATCAATGGAGTCCCTTACTGAAATAATTAAGAACCTGGAGTCCCGGGGAATAATCCGTCCAGTTCACAGCACCTTCAATAACCCGGTGCTGGGAATAGTGGAGACTCTGCACCGACCTCAGGGAGCTCAACAAACAGGTCCATACTTCCCGATGGCCTCTGCCCTACATTGACCAAGGGCTGGCTCAGATTCAGGGGTCACAGGTGTTCACAGCAATAGACCTGACCAATGGATACTGGACCGTGCCTGTCAGTAGGGAGGATCAATACAAACTGGCTTTTACCTTTGGGGGCCAGCAGTACACATGGACCCGGACTCCCTTCGGATACCTCAACTCCGGCAATGAATTCAACATTTTCCTACATAAGGCCATGCCCGAACTGGGTGCGAGGGGTAACCTGGCTTATGTAGATGATGTCCTCATCAAAAGTTCATCTGTGGAGGAACACATAGCAGAGATCCGTTATGTTCTGACACAGTTGAGGGCCGCCGGAGCAAAACTTTCCTTTCAGAAAGCACAGTGGTGTAGAACCCGTGTTAATTTCTTGGGGCATGAGATTACTCCTCAGGGTCTCTGTCCCCAAGAAAAGAAAGTGGAAGCACTCCAGAAACTGAAAGACCCCACAACTCTGCCGGAACTAAGGAGCCTCCTTGGACTGACTAATTACAGCAGAAAGTTCATTGAAGGCTACGCAGAGATCACTAGACCCCTGATTCATCTCTTGAAGGGGGGGTCAAGTGGGAATGGGGTCCAGAACAATCAGAGGCGGTAAGACAACTCTAAAGAAGCCTCTCACAAGCGCCTTGCCTAGCTTACCCTGTCAGAAACAAGGAGTTCTTCCTGGAGACGGGGTTCTCTAATACGTGCTTGACGGCAGTATTATACCAAAAGCATGACAAGGTCAATAAAGTAATCTCCTATGCGAGCAAAACTTTATACTCTGTGAAGGAAAAATTCAACGATTGTGAGAAGGCACTCCTGGCAACGGTGTGGGCATTGAAGAATTACCGCCCGTTTATCCAGGGGGAACACATCATAGTGGAGACTCCACACCAGTCTCTGCAATATCTCCAAAGTGACAGAATCCGGGCCGGAAATGTGAGTCATTCCCGAATTACTTCCTGGATTCTGTCAATGCAAGGCTTTCCTGTGGAGGTCAGATATGGCCAAAACAAGAAGAGTCCCCTCGCGCAAGGTCTGGCTGACTTGCATGATTGTGCCAGAGAAAACTGTCTCGAGAACGAAAGTCTAAAAATCAAGGACAACACGGAGGCATACCTTAATTCCCCACACAAAGTCTTTGATGAAGACAAGTGTGAGGGAATGACCACTGTCTATGTGGATGGATGCTCTTACCATGTTGACAACGACGGGGAGAAAGAACTGGTGGCTGGCGTAGGGAATGCATGGGTGAAGGAGTTCCCAGAACCCTCCGCTGGATACAAAATTGGTCCCCGAAGTAGTCAGGTGGCAGAATTGATGGCTGTGCATCAGGCCATCCTCACTGCTGTCCAGCATCAACTCCACAAACTGGTCATAATCACAGATTCGGATTATGTACGGAACGGGTTTGTGGAGCACCTGGTCAACTGGAAAACCAGAGGCATGTTATGCGCTAATAACAAACCCCTGAAACATGGGAAGTTAATCCAAAACATTTATGATCTGGTCACCTCGAATGGAATGACCATCTACTGGAAGAAGATCAAGGGTCATTCCAAAGTAGAGGGACCAGACAAAACTGGAAATGACTTAGCTGATCAGCTGGCCAAAACCGGGGCCATCCAAGGGGATCTAATCGAAATAGAGTCCCTGTTGGGGGAAATCCAGGTCACCGCTATCACTAGGTCCCAGACAAGTGCTCACAATGATCTTTCAACTGCAAAATGGAGTAAGGAGACCCCTGATGCTGATTTAATTACAGCTCAGAAGGGGGATCCAATTATTGGTAAGTTTTACCAACACCTTGAGGACCCTGAGAACTTTCCCCTGACGGATACCGATTACATTGGGAAAGAGGACCTAAGAGTGTTGATGAAATGTCCAAAAATGTTCCGAACCCAAGAGGGTTTGTTGGTAAGGAAATCCCAAGCTGGCCATGATCAGTGGGTGGTTCCTACCTCATTCCGAAGCCTGATGTTAAGTCATGCCCATGATGCGGCCACTGCCGGTCATCGGGGGTTTCACACAACACTGGAAATCTTAAGAGAGGTTGCATACTGGCCACACATGGGGCAGGACCTCGACCAATACTTGAAGGGGTGTCTTGTGTGTGCACAATTTCAGCCATCATCCCTCACACACAGTGCGCCTCTCCAAAAGAGGGGGATGACACTGCCATGGTCATATTTGCAAATCAACTTTGTAGGCCCTGTGATTCGCTCATCTAGAGGAAACAAGTATATGTTGACCGTTACATGCTTGTTTACCAAGTGGGTGGAATGTCTCCCAGCCCCAAACTGCAAGGCAGAAACAGCAGCTGCCCTGATGATTAACCACATCTTTTCCCATTTTGGTCTACCTCAAAGGAATGAGTCAGACAGGGGTAGCCACTTCACCAGTGAAGTAATGACAAAGATGTGGGAGATACTGGGGGTTAAAAGGAAGCTACACATTGCTTACAGTCCAGCTTCTTCTGGAGCAGTGGAGAGATACAACCGAACCATTGTGAGCATCTTAAAAAAGTTTGTGGCAGATTCTGGGCCAAGTTGGGATATCTGATTACCACTGGTCCTAATGGCCATCAGATCTACCCCTTCATCTGCAACCAAAATTTCACCATTTGAGTTGATGACTGGACGCAAGATGGTGCTTCCCCAGCATTTGCTCTACAGGACCCAAGAGCAGACACTGATAAATGCCTCCACAACTCATGAGTATGTGGAGAATTTAAGGAAACACCTTCAACATGCGTTTGCCTATGCTCAGCGGAATCTAGAAAGATCAGCTGATGGCATGAAAACCCACTACGACCTGAGGACCACCAGGAAGGAATATACTGTGGGGGACCGGGTCTATCTATACAATTTCCAAAGGAACCAGGCCAAACAGCAAAAATTCTTGCCTACATGGAAGGGACCGTTTGAAATTATAGACAAAATCTCCCCTGTGGCCTACACGATCTGCATCCCCAAAGGCGGTTTGGCAGAGGGGGAAGACAAGTGGGTCCATATAAATCAGCTAAAGTGTTGCTATCCCAGGCACACTCTGCAACAACTGGAGGAGTCCTCTGCAATACCAGAGGGGGCCGCTCCAGAGTAAGTCAGTTAAAAGTCTAAAATATTCCACATATCAAAAATATAGTAACGTAATGCAAATGTGCCCTGTTATATATTTTTTTTAAAATCAGACTGCAAAATGCATTTGGATGTATAAAATGTACATGTTCGCCACACCATTAATAGTGGTGGAAAAATGTATAGGAATGTGCATTGCCGCTTTGCTTTATCTTCCTAGGAGAGATGAAACCATGGAGACTGACCAAGGAGGACAACCGGGGACTGGGAGCAGAGACCCGAGGGGCCCAGGGTACCGCCCAATCCTCCCATCAGGACCAGCAAGGAGAACTGATTGATCGACTGGAGGGAGGAAAAGATGCTGAACTGTGCCATCTACAGGATTGGAAGAAGATAATGGGGACATACCAGCGCAAGGGCTCAAAACCTCCTTTGCACCTGACTTCCCCTCGACTTGAATCAAAGCGCAGTCGGGCGGGGGGATTTGTCATGGGTTTTGACCCATGTTGAATCAATAGACTGGGTAGATGTGGGGATGAGCTGTCGCCGCCATTACTCTATCCCAGAACAAACTAAATCAATAGACTGGGTGGATGTGGGGATGAGCTATCGCCGCCCACATTCACACCAGAATAGGAGAACTGCGCAGTTGGCAAGAGACCACTCCAAAGATACAACCTTCTTGAGGGGAATTCATTTTCTTAATCCCAAAAATGGTTGCATTACCAGTACTCACCACTATCAGAAAGCCGGCGTTTTAAAACCACCAGACTTTTGTGTAAAACTGAACAAATGAAACAAAACCAGACCAAGGAAAGACTTGCTAAGAGGTGGATACAATGTAAAACTATATTCTGAAATGACTTGAAGGAAGTAATTATTTAATGTATATGTAAAAATTGTAAGTGATTTAAACTGGGAACAAAAAGTGACATTTAGCTGAAACCTGGCTTAATGAAACTGAATTCTGCCTGACAACTACCCCCGACAGGAGTTTATACTGGATCAACAGCTGTGTTCCCAGGCCTGGCTGCCAGGCCTGGCTGCATCCTGAGGTCACATGGCCCTGTTGATTAGATTAGGGGTGGAGCAGCTGGAGACTACAGGGAGTTGAACAAAGGCCTGTCCTGGACTCAGGCAAATGTTATATTGGGGGGCCGTAAAGTGGCTTCCTCTTAGGGGAAACTGGGAGGGGCAGTGCCTCTGCTAGCAGCTGAGCTTGGGGGAAGTGGATAAACCAGTTATTTCTCCCTGTGATGTGGGAAGCCACACCCCTTTTTGACCAGGGCATAATTTTAAAAAGATAGATAACTCAAAGTGCGGACTTGTCAGAATTATATAAGTAATATCATTATTTTTGTGATTTTTCTGTGAACATTTTGAGATGCGTTAGGACCCTGTGGTGTATTCTGTGGGGTTGCTAGCGGAAAATAGGGTCTCACTCCAAATGTCTGCATGTTAAAAATCTGACACTTCATCAATTAATGTCCATACTCCTTGCGCACGTGTGTAGATTTGGGTAAATGTCCGATATTGCAAAACCAGTTAAAAAGCGCAAAATGTTGTCATTTTTGAATGCAAGCCCCCAGGAAGATCAGAGGCTGACAAGCATTGACCATAAGGAATATATAATGTGCACATGTAATTTCAACAAATTGTATATCTGGGAAGGATGTATTTGAATCAAATATAGATTTGTGGGCAAACTGACCAGGGGAGGATCCTCTGACCCATAAAACCTACAGCATCACTCTGACTCACATTTCCTTCCCCCAATCATGGAAGAGCGGAGAATTGGGCCAATGACAAGTAGAGAGGGGCAGGCTTAGCTAGGCCCAGGCACACACACATTTTCAAACACATAAAAAGAGACTGCTGGGACAGGTAGAGACATTCAAATCCAGTTGCTGCGGAGCGTTTTGCCGGACCACACAACATCCAGAAGATACCAGTTCCAGACTGACTCCAGCCACATACTCCAGAACCTAGAACTTATACTTTATAACCTAAATCAGAGGCCTAAAACCACAAGCTGAGTTCTCTGCAGCAGGCCTCAAATCATTGCAAGCTACTCACAGCCGGGCGAGTTGCTTGAATCCCTTGCCAAGAACTTTTGCCAGGACCAGTGCAGAGATCCAGGAGCCGTGCAGAGACCGCTGTATCCAGACAGACCAGACCAGAGATCCAGAGTGACCCAGACCACTGTGAGCAGAACCAGAGAGCTGACCCAGATCACTGTGAAGTGCCGAGACCAGAACCGGAGTCCAGTCCAAAACCTGACCAGATCCGTGGCGAGGCCTATTTCAAATTTATATTGTGAGTACCTAGCAGAACTGTGCAGAACCAATCTCTTAGTTAAAATAATCTAATCCAAACTATTTTAACCTAAGTAGAACAGCCTCCTATATACTTTTGCCGTAATTGCGATTCACACACTCGCGAATTTTACCGCGATTTGCAATTTGGTTAAAAATCCAGCCACGTGTAACCATCAGCAGTCATTTCTTTCCTTGCTAAAAATTTGTTTGCCTCTTAATCACCATCTCTGAATCATTGCTAAAGTGAGCCTGAACTCATCCCAAGTATCTCTCACTCACCCTGAACCTCCTAAAGGGAATTAAAAGCATTTTCAGCATATTTCTCACTTCATTGCCACCACATTCAAAGCACTTGGGCCTGTGTTTTAAAACTCATACCGGTTTTCTCTAAGCTTGCTGGGGGGGAACTGAATTTCGTATTGTATTTGATTCCATTCCTGAGAACTGTGTGCTCCTCTTTCCATCTACTTCCATGTCTTACATTGCATAGGGGAGGGGGGTGAATTGCCAGAGAAAAAGTGATTATATTATCTTTTGCTAAAATCATCTCAAGTATTTCTGTACTGCATTTTATTCCTCATTGCTTTTCCCTTGAAATCATATATATTAAATACATAGGGGTAGACATCCAGAACTCATGAACTGGACATAAAAATATATCAATAAGGGTTTCCATTCAGTATCCCAGACTAGGCATTGACTTAGCTGTAGTGTTCAATAGAATCTTCTTACACGTTTGTGTTCTCTTCTGTGACTCCAACCCAAGTCGAGCCCTTTGTTCCACTTTTTGGCGGGCTTCTCCACAGAAGCCTCCAAAAGTGGTGCCACTCTGTCTGGGTACCACAGGGGGTGTGGGAGGGGGTTTAGGCACCCTGGACTGAGTTACCTTGGTAACTCAAATCGCACTCTTGTGTGATTGGCCCAAGTGGTGAGCCGGCCGGCTCACCACTTAGCATGTTTGATTGACAGCTAGGCTGAGTGAATGGGGGTGTGCTGCATAAAAGCAGGGCTTTGGGGATTGGAACTTCAGAAGTCGCCACAGGACCTGAGAATCCGACAAGGGAGAAGCTGAGCCGACCTACCACGACGACACCACAGGTGGAGCCCTGCGGAACCGACTCACCACTTCCCGACGACAGAGAAGATCTCCCGGCTGGAGAGGCTTCTTCCCCTGACTGGTGGGCACAACCAGTTTACCTTCTTCTCTTTGCACCCCAGACCGGCTTATGGTCGAATTGCCCGTGCCAAGCACCCCGGCAACCGGATAGCCACTTACCATTGGACCTCGAATCAAAGGACTGCTCCTTGTACCTGAGAAACTCCGCGGCTGGTCTCTTCCCTGGCAGTGCAACGGACTCCTGTCTTCCTCCCCGACGAGATCCTCTCTTCCCCCGGACGAAGCACTGACTTACATCCGCTGCCAGGAACAACTGCCCCCGCTGGAGTATTCTCACCACTTTAAGGTACCGTGTCCCCCAGGCCTCCCTTTCTAAAGATTGCTACAAGATAATAATAATCCCTTAACCTTCTGGACTGGGCTGGCCGCCTTGACCTTCTAACTGGTCCCTTTCTTTGGTCCAACTCTTTTTGAACCTTTTCAAGACTTTTGTGCTCTGCAACCGTGTGACCTTGGACACATTTCGTTTGATCCCCTTAAAGTGGATCCAGCCTACTGAACTCTAACTTCACGGTTTTACTTTGCCTTCCCATCTTGTTGTGTTCTTGTAAAAGTGTTGGGACCTGCTTCAATTTGTTTTCTGCTTTTCTCTCCCTTTTAAAACGAATTATTAGAGTGCCATCTGCGTTAAGCGCTCACCGCTGTCTGAAAATTAGTGGGGCTTTATTTAAGATTTGTCTAATATTCTTCTAAGGGAGTGTATATCTTTTAGTGACCGTGTTTTTGAATTGCTTACTATTAGTGCCTGTGTGTTTTTCTAGATCTGGTTTTAAATAAATAATTACATCTCTTTTACACGAAGCCCTGGTTAGTGTTTACTTGTTCTACTGTGTTCTTTTGACCTATTGTGAATACTCTGTATACTGCCTAACTCTTCTTGAGGGAAGTCTGACTACTCAGCCACAGCTACCAAGTGAATCTGTGTGGTACAGACTGCTACCAAGTGGGTTTACTGCCAAACACCTGTAGTCTTAAATCTTTTGCAGTGGTCCCAGAGGGAACTGCACAGGTTTCTGCCTAACAATAGGTACCATTTTTGTGCATGTTGCAGTTTAAAATGTCAATTGTGAAACATTGCCAGTAGGTTTCTGAGCACAACTTGTGTATGTGATATGAGGCATTTAATCATGTTTGATATGAATACGGTAATTAATTGCTCATGGATTGCACTTGAATTGAAGTGGAAACTTGTTTCTAATGGATTAATGAATGCACAACCGAGTGCACAATAAAGTGCACAAGCCCGAATACACACCTAAATACAATGTATTTGAATCGGGCTGCAGTCAATTTTTTATAATTCAGAAGTAAGACTTATTGTGAAATAGTCCATATTATCATTTAATTACGGTTGATCCTATTTTTGGCTAAATATAATGCATTTGAATCGGGCTGCAGCAGTCAAGTATGAACAGTCCGCATACATTCAAGATGGTGGCAGGAACTTGCCATTGTTCGAGTACTAGCGGTGCAGGCTAGTTCAGCAAATCTATCTATATACGCTAAAACACCTTCGCAGCATTTAGCGTCTGAACACAGAGCAGCAACCGACATTCACAAGGTAAGACTCGTGATACATATCCCCTTAAACTTCCGCAGAATCCCGGCTTTTTAGCACATAATTAGATCAAACTTAGTACGGGAAAGTTAAGTTTAGTGAAATTGATTCTCATATGTTTGTGCTCTTTCCTCTCTCCATTTACAATTATGGATAATGATTGTTGACACACCAACAACATTTTAAATGGATTTAGTTGGATTGACATGGTGATTACTGGGATCGTAATAGATATCTACCGCAACTGCGAAGGATTAGAGGTATGTGCACTAGAAACGATTGTGCAATTGGAGTAATAGAATAGATCTTTGATAATTAACACAAAGTGTAATGTGATGTGTCACCTCTGTCCTTCACTGCAGTATTTTGCACATCCTACAGGGTACCAGCTGGTAGCCCAACCAGATTGGACTTATTTGTGATTTTGGGAATCTCCATAGCAGACATAAGGTATTTTTTATGTTTCTTGGTCTTTGGACTCGGGCGGCCTGTTGCTTTGTTGTGCATTTATTTTCTGCATCCATCAAATCATTAAACTTAACTAATCTATTGTTTTGTAATTTCTCTTGACCCCTTGCCCTTATTTCTCTCTTTTATTATCATGTTTTACCTTGTCCTGATGTTTATCTAAAAACTAATTTTGTGTTTTAATGGTGTTCTTTCTTGGGTATATATGATGGTCCCATGTTTGTTTGAAAAAAAAATTGATAATGCATTTACAATTGCAATATTTTGTCGAATGGAATGTGACATATGTTGTATTGCGGACTTGTCACACCTTGTTTGGTGTCTGGATGGACCAATGTGTGTATTCTGTATTACATTCACATATTAATGCAATGTCTTATCAGCCTCTGAAGAAGAGCAAGTCTATGTTCGAAACACGTGTCAGGCTGGACCATTAGTTCAACTCCAATAAAATATTCAAGCATTTGAAACACATTACAATTTAACACAATTGGCGCTGTGTGACTGTTTTTGTTCCAATTATCGTATACCTATGGTGTACTGAGGCAAAGTACCCAGCTCTAAACAGTTACCTGCAGCCTTAGTTATTCTGAGCCAGCTTGCAAGCGAGGTGGACTGTAAGTGACTTTTGCCACTAGCATTACTGGACCTGAGTGTATGCTGCTTTGTCCAAAATCTTTTAGAGGAAGGGCACTGTGGTCATGGGACAATAGTTGTTGGGGGAGGTAGGGTCTATAGAGGTTCATTTTAGGAGCGGGTGCACCCAGGCTTCTTTAAGGCATGGAGGAACCATACCTGTTGCAAATGATGCATTTATAAATGCTATGAGGAACGGAGTTAGGGTGGTTGCACAGTCTTTGATGATATTGGCAGAGCACATTTCCCCTTTGCAGTTGGAAAGCTTAATGTGTTTGAGGAGTGTGAGAACATTTAAGTTCTGTGGTGTCTTTCAAGGAGAAGCTTGATTTGACCAGTATGGGAGTGTTGGTAGGAGGCGTGTTGGTAGGAGTCGTGATGGGAAGGGGAGAGGAAGGGGATGTTTCACTCGTTCTGATTTAGTTTTGTAGAAAGATTGTTTTGTAGATCATAGACCATTGAATGCTGGAGCACCAAGGTTCGTCTTTGGAGATTACTTGTGTTATAGGTACCAGCATAAAACTTATCTTTGGATTCAGATTTTGCATTAGAAATTCTAGTGTTAAAGGATTTTCATTTAGCGAGGATGATGGCTTTATTTATACTGATTGGCTATCATGTTGAATTCTTTTTTGGTGGATTTTGGGGGCTTGCTTGCCATTTGGAGAGCGCTGTGCGCTTCAAGGGACTTAGTTCAAGGAACTTCCCTGTGAACCAGGAATTGGCATGTCTTACTGCTTTGGCTTTTTTTTAGAGAGAGTGGGACTATGGACTTCACTGTTTCCTTGATTGTGTCAATGTAGCTTTGAGCTAGCAAAGTGGGGTCATTTGTGAAGGGTGGTTTGAAGACAGCCGAGTCAAGATATGGTAAGAGGTTCTCTTTAATTAGTTTGCTTGAACTCCAATCAACTGAGGGAGGTAGTGGAGGAGCATGTGTTTTAATTCTGGTAGGTTTGGGGATGGAGAAGAAAATAACATGGTGGTCTGTGCAGGGGTAGAGAGAATTAGCGCTGATGGCGGCGGAGCAGTTGTGGTCCGCAATCCAGTATAGGATTCGGCCTTTAGCGTGAGTGGGTCTGTCGACTAGTTGTAAGAAGCCCATGGTGTTTAGGGCTTTGACAAGCAAGTTTGCATGCAGGTCTTTTGGGTTATTGAAACCCAAGTTGAGATCGCCGAGGAGAATGGATTTGGAAGCGGTTTTTACGTTGTTACCTATGAGGTGTATTAGGTTTTCGTGGAAGTCGGCTGATAGGCCAGGAGGTCGGTAAGTGATGTAGATTGTGAGGGTGCAGCTGTGCGATAGAGAGAGTTTGAGGGAAATAGAGTGTATGTTACTTCCTATAGGAGAGTTTGTTTGCCTGATTTGAAGGGATTCTTTTGCTATGAGG
The DNA here is from genome assembly GCF_040938575.1 of Ambystoma mexicanum. Lineage (NCBI taxonomy): Eukaryota > Metazoa > Chordata > Amphibia > Caudata > Ambystomatidae > Ambystoma > Ambystoma mexicanum. The sequence continues at coordinate 1,283,505,418 of NC_090929.1, read as the reverse complement.
GCTACCCCCACCCCCTTTTGCTTGCTGACGGTCCTGCCGAAATATGGTTTATCCTTAGGGGAGAGCTAATGCAATGGTGGGGCCTGATGCTTAGTGCAGCCAGGTGTCCATGACTTGTAGGAGGTCTAGATTATGGGTAGACCAGATATTATGTTTGTCTGTTATGTTATCATTAGTAATTCATTCATCCATCAGTCATTCTTATTAGTGACATTAGTTATCCATTATTCATATTATTCTGCCACTTTGACTATGCATTTTGAAGAGAGAAATAGGCCCTGTTATATGAAGAGGCCTTTTTTAGACATTATGTTATGAGGTATGCATTTAGACACGCATGGGTGTGTGCACTTAGTATGCATTGAGTCCACATTATGTAGCGCTTTGTTTTGAGTGAATGTTGTTAGGCGCTAATGCATGTAGCTGGCTCTGAAGCCATGTAGAAGCTGTTCATTCTGCGGAAGGATTGTTATGGTAGACTGTGAGAAAGGCCTAGTTTTCACAGAAAGGCAGGCAGTAATGATATGATATGATATGGCATTTATAACGCGCCCATACACAAATGTTTCAAGGCACGACGAGGCAAGGGAGGGGAAACAGAGGGGAGACAGACAGAGATCCTACTAGGCCAGGTGACATTGAGATCACGCAAGTGCACAGGGGAGGGGAAGGGGAAAGTGCAGGGGGAAAGGGAAGTGGGCAGCGCAGTACAAAGGATAACAGTAAAATAAATAAAGACAGTCATTAAAAGTGCGGCCAGCTTGTGGCAAGGGTAAGAGCAGACATCAAGGGTCAAGTGCTAGGAGGGGCTGTAGGGGTGCAGAAACAGTCCCCAAGTGCAAGGGTTGCCATGGGGCAGTGCAGGTTTGCAACTGGCGGGGAGGGGACCTGGGCCCGAGATCAGAAGATACCCAGGTAACCAGTGCAGATACAGAATCAGCCAGGGGAGAAGAGGAGAGAAAGCAGAAGAAAAGAGAAAGGTCTTGAGGTGCTTCTGGAACCAGAGATGGTTCTCCTCAAGTTTCAGAGAGGCAGAGAGGCTGTTCCAGAGGGAGGCACCAGCTGAGGAAAGAGCTCTACCACCAACTCATTGCTTGGAGAAGCGACTGACCCTGAGGGAGTTGGAGGTGGAGGTGGAGGAGCTTGAGTAGGAAGGTATTTACGAAGAGAGAGAGAGAGTTGGAGTTATTGAGGACCCAGGCCCCAGAAGGCCTTGTGGACAATACAGAGGGTCTTGAATGTAATTCTTGCAGCCACTGGGAGCCAATGCAGAGATTTCAGTGATGGAGAGATATGATCCCTGTGCTTGAGGCCAAGGACAAGTCTCACAGTCCTGTTCTGTATGAGTTGCAGAGGGCAGAGCTTAGATGCAGGCAGATTTAGAAAGAGGTTGTTGCAGTAGTCAAGCCTCGAGAGAACCAGAGCTCTAGAGACAGTGAACCTCTGGGACAGAATATGCATCAGCATGTGGAGGGCATACTGTGACCTCTTGGTGATACCCTGAACATTAAAGGGAAAAGAGAGTTAGCCATTGAATTGAAGGTCCAGGTACATTTGGTGGGCAAGACACATGGAGGTGGGCCATGTGAACAACAAGAACTTGGGCGAGGGGGAGCCAAGGTAGAGTGCCTCAGTTTTGGAAAAATTGAGGTAAAGACAATTGTCAACAATCTAGTCATTGAAGCTGGGTAGGCAAGCAGATAACGTTGCTATATTCAGTGAAGGATTACCCAGAGTAAAGGCAAATCAGCTGTTGTCAGCATAAGGGTGGTTGGAAGTAAAGATAGTTGTGAGGTGTGCCAGTGGTTTAATGTATGCATCAAAAATGCAAGGTGACAGGACAGACCTTCGGGAACCCACCTTTCAGAGTGGCTGGTTTGCAGAGAAAGGGGCCAGAGGTCACCTGGAGCTCCTTCTGGTGGCAGAAGGAAGCAAATCATTCAAGAGCCATGCACTTAATGCCAAAGAGGTACCATGGGTGTTTCAGAAAGTTAGTGTGGTTTACCATGTCAAATGCAGCTGACAGGCCCAAAGAGATGAGTGCCATTATGCAGTGCAAACAGCAGTTTGTCCCTCATGAAAATAAGCGCAGGTGTGGCTCACCTTGCAGGGCAGAAGCCTGATTCATCATGGTGCAATATGTTGTTTTTTTCAGTATACGACATGCATTTTTGGATGACCATTTCCTCTATGATTTTGCCAAGGAATGGGATGTTGGCTGCAGGGCAATAAATAGCCACGATGCATGGATTGCCTGACAGCTTCTTCAGAAAGGGTACGATGCACGTTTTTTTCGAGGCCTTAGACAGTTGAGCCTCACTGAAGGAGCCTTAAATTAGCAAAGCTATGCTGGTAGCCATGTCTTGAATATTCTCTTTGATGTTAAAGGATAAGGGTGGAGTGCGGCTGAAGTGGCCCACATCTTCTTTAGAGTTTTGGTAGCTTCTACTCGAATCAAAGAGTTGAAATTCAAAACAGAAGAAGCAAGGCGCAGAGGATGATGCAGAGGGGCTGCTGAGCGGTGGAGGAGTGACAATGAACTGAGCTGTTCGGCTGAATGCACTTCACTTTCTCTAAGAAGAAGAAGGAGGCCATATTTGGGGTCATTGTGATATTGATGATAAACCGCCGGGAAGTACCATCAGCTTACCAGCAATCTCAGCTTACCGTTTCCACCACTTGATATCCCGGTATTACCGGTATATTATGCGTGGCAGAGTAACGGTAAATTACCATCCCATGGAGCCCTAAAGGGCTCCATGGGATGTTAACCACTGAAGCACCAGCACCGTTATTAACAGGGCCAGTGCTTCAGTGAATTATCTGCTGGTAGGGGCTTAATCAGGCCTGCCAGTAGATCACTGTCCCTGCTGGCAGACTGTTAATGAAGCCCATCATCTGCCTGTGATGGTAAAAGGACTGAGGACCTTTCAAGAGGGAGAGAGAGTGCTTTCCAAATTCTGAACACGTTAGCCAAGTTGTTTGTTAAATGTCAGTTATGGGTGTGCAGGCAATCATTTCTTTAGGGTGATTGCATAGGAATAGCCCCTGGAATACCACACATAGATATATACATACATAGATATATTATACTGCAGGGAGGGGTCTATGTGAAATATGTGTCATATCTTACTTGACTCAGGCCACTTCTAGGTATGATATGCAGGATTAAGTGGATTCTGCCTTGTGTCTGGAATTATGTCTCTTCCTGCACTCTGTCATATTCCCTGTGACTGATGGTGTAGAACTGGGTATGGGGGAGATGTTTCCTGTGCCTTTGAAGTGATCTACAAGCTTTCTTGCACTCTGTTCATCTCCCTGGGTAACCTTGTGTTTGTTATCCACCCTCATCAAGAGACTTCAGTGAATTATCTGCTGGTAGGGGCTTAATCAGGCCTGCCAGTAGATCACTGTCCCTGCTGGCAGACTGTTAATGAAGCCCATCATCTGCCTGTGATGGTAAAAGGACTGAGGACCTTTCAAGAGGGAGAGAGAGTGCTTTCCAAATTCTGAACACGTTAGCCAAGTTGTTTGTTAAATGTCAGTTATGGGTGTGCAGGCAATCATTTCTTTAGGGTGATTGCATAGGAATAGCCCCTGGAATACCACACATAGATATATACATACATAGATATATTATACTGCAGGGAGGGGTCTATGTGAAATATGTGTCACATCTTACTTGACTCAGGCCACTTCTAGGTATGCTATGCAGGATTAAGTGGATTCTGGCTTGTGTCTGGAATTATGTCTCTTCCTGCACTCTGTCATATTCCCTGTGACTGATGGTGTAGAACTGGGTATGGGGGAGATGTTTCCTGTGCCTTTGAAGTGATCTACAAGCTTTTTTGCACTCTGTTCATCTCCCTGGGTAACCTTGTGTTTGTTATCCACCCTCATCAAGAGACTTAAATACCTTTATTTATATATTGTATTTATTTATACAGGAGAAACAATGCTCTTTTGATCACAAATGAACGTACAATAGATAATAAATCAGATTTGACAGGAAGCAGTGAGCTTCTTACAATGGGGTACATTTGATGGAAATTCTGACCAGGTTTTGGAGGGGAGTAAATAGAACAGTCACCAGGGACAATACATAAATGGACATACATGAAACACTTTTGTATGAGCGCGATATAAATACAATATCATTTCATTTCATACATAGATTAAGGACAATGAACATGACATTTTTAAGTGCAGATAGGCAGTACGGCTAACTATGCTCGGGATGTGACTGTTAGGGAGAATTCTCATAAATGGCTGATTTCCCTTACCTAAAGAGTCCCCAAGCAGCTTTGCTGGATTTCTAGGATTTATTTTTTTCACCTGGTAAGAGCGTGAGCCTTTTTCCCACTATTACATGTGTTTTGATGTGTGTATTTTTACTGTTTGTGTGATCTTGTGTACTGGAGCCTCACCTACTCCATGTGCACCACTTTTTGTGTGTGTTACACAGCACCTTCAGTGAAGTGACACAAGGTTGTCTTTGAGACTTCCCACCGACTCCATTTGTCTGGGGCTGAATCCTGTCCCCCAGAAACATGTAAAGTTGCCTTTAACTCTATATAGTCACTTTAAACCACAGACCCAGTACACCCCATCTTACATGGAGCATTGGAAAGGGTTAACGCTCATCCCATTTTGTCTGTGCCTCTTGGAGCCTTGTTTCGCTCCCTTAACATTAAGACTTGGCTGGTGGCAATGGTAACTACCTTAACTTTCCTACCGCAATAATATTAAATAAACGTGGTATGTTTTAGGCTATTATAGTAGCCTCGAACACAAACCCGCTTGACCAAATACGTTTTATTTTGGCTCCGGCTGGGTTTTTTCGCCATTTCTTTTTGTTAAAGTCTTTCTCGTGTTTTACTCTGCGTGCCAAACCAGGGATGATTCCTTTGTTCACTGTCTTTTCGCGGGCTTCTGCACAGAAGCCCTCCTTAAGGTGCCTGATAGTCTAGAGGGGCAGGATGTGAAGAAGGGATCTCCGGACCCCTGCCATGGGTTGCCTTAGCAACCCAAGTTGCACTCTTGTCTGATTGGCTAAGGGGACTGGCCTTGTCAGGCCAGCCACCCTGCTGTGTGATTGAGAGCCAGGCTGTATGAATGGGGGAAAACTGCATAAAAAGCAGGTCTCTGGGACTGGAAGAGCAGAGTCGCCACTGGAACAAAAGAACCAGCGAGGAACTGGAAGAAGAGGACCCCTACCATGACTGAACCACCCGGTGAAGCCCTGAAAGGAAGCACAGGGTGGGTGAGGAACTACAAGGGTAGTCGAGGAGGGAGAGCAGAGATTACGAGAAGCTTCAAGAGTTAGATGGAGGAGGCTAGCTACAGTGGTGTCTTACTGTGGATAGATTTGTGATCCAGGAGAAGAAATGTAAAACTGGCCATGTTTTGCACTGTTAGCTATCCAGCCTGGTGAAGGTACGAGGAAGTCAGTGTGAAGTGAGGGAGTTAAAGGGGAGTCCTGGTAGCTAAGTTAATGATCTTGTCAAGAGAATATAAAGCATACCTTTGGGGACACCAAAGAGGATTCTGGCATGGTATTCCACTTTAGAGAAGACAAAAGTCGTTAAGAGATGAATGGTGGTGTTGAAAGGAAGCAGGTGCTTCAGTTTACTAATATTTAGGAGGTTACCCACATGGTAGGAGGTTATGGGGCTGTGATGTTGTATTGCAGTGATCCCTGGAGTAGTCTTTGAGTAAGTCCAGTCCATAGTTTAATACTGTTGTATTCACATTGTCTTGTAACAACAAAAACATTAAGTATTACTTCACTCTAACAGTGTTCATCACAATTGAGCAAGGCTTCGATCTACAATGACCCTCAAAATATAGTTTCCGTTGTTAGGTATACCAACATTGTTAATTATTGTTCTATGATATTTCTCTTGGGCTCAAGGAAATGTTCTCTTTTTTTTACAGGTGAAACAACAATTTCAAAATGAAGGTCCGGTAGCCATCAGTTCAATAACTGTTCTTTTATATTTAAAGATGCAGCAGAACAGTTGAGCATGAATCACATCGGACCAGAGTTGGAGTAGCTGGGGAATCTGAAGGGTCAAGTAAGATGACTGGAGTTGTCAGGCACATGCATTAAGGGGATGCAGCTCAAGACAGTCTTGGGAAACTGGATTTCAGGCTCTCATGAGATTTCCCAGATCTTGATGAATTTCCTTACAGATTTGTTCTTCAGTACATGCAAGGCCTTTGAAGTCTTTTGAAGGTTATTTGTTGTTATTCAAGCAGGTCACATTGCTCGGTTCATTACATTTTTGCTTCTCCAGGCCCTCAGTCTTGATGCCTATTCCCAAAGGGCTCTTTTATGTGGGCCAAGGAGGGACAGAGGTGTAGTGTAATATGGAGACTTACCTAAGGCCATGAAAATATGTTTTTTATCCAATGTCTTCCTTTTTATGAGGGCCAGTTCTTTCGCATACCAATTGTTTATTTTATGAAAGGCATTTTTTTATCTTGGAGATGGTGGGCACCAGGAGGTTGAAGGTTCTTATGACCGTGTTGTTAAGATAAGTCAGAATCTCATCAGATGGATCTGAAAAACCAGCTGTGCTCACAAAGGTTTTGGTGAAGCAAGAGGTAGACAAACCCTGCTTTGGTCTACTCTGCAAGAATTCAATGGAGAGTGGAAAGGCAGCACAGGAGGGTTCCAAGGTCCTGGAAAAGAGAAGGTAATGATCTAACTAGGAAAAAGGGGCAACCTTCGTATCATCCAGAGGTCATCCCACAGGCACTGCCAGAGGCAGGTACTTTCCAAATTCATAGAAGCTGAATACCGGATGGAGATGACAAGGGCATCACAAATGATGCTTCATGGGGCAGTCAAGCCACTTTTTAAAGTTGCCAAAAATGAGGATTTTGTTAGGGTGCAAGTTTGAACTGATGTCTGACCATTCTGTGAGGAGCTGGAGAGAGTCTGCTAGGGTTTTTTAGACAGTCACAATGGCAAGTGAAGCATTTGAATCTAGTTTAAAAACCAAGCTTTCAAAATAATTCTGGTCGTGAGTATAGAAGCATGGGAAAAAAAGAGTGAAACTCCCACCTTTTTTTATGTGTTTTCCTTATTTGGAGGGCAGTAAAGTATGACCCATGGTTGTGTAGCTATTTGTGTTCTATGTCTCTCATGTAGCCCAGACATCTTAAGCCACAGTCTAGTGAGAGATCAAGCAGGCACTTCATGTGTATTTGCAGACTTGGCATTTAAAATCATTTTGAATTAAGTTTAGCGGGAGGATGCAATGGGTTGTGGGAGCAAGCATGGGGTGAAGAAGCTATACATGGAGGACAATGACTCATGTTTCTGATCCAGTGGATTTGAGGATGGGTGGCCGTTCAAGGAGGTGAGGGATGAGAGTGTTAAAAGTGATGACGTTCTGAGCATTTACTTGTACTATTATGGTTCCATGATGACCATTGTAATACATGGGTTGGAGTTATGGTTGATGTCCAACCTCTTTCCACCATTCATGCCATTTGGACTTGAATGAGTTGAAATGTATGTATGTATGTAAGTATGTTTGTAGAGCTGGGCAAAATTGTGAAATTCTGTTCTGCTGGCCATGCAAGCGACATCTGAAAGATGTGGATCTGTTTTGCTCAAATTCAATGTTCTGCCAGCCCTACATATCGAAAAGAGCAGCACAAAGTTTCTTGTGTCATTTTGTGACAACTGCGCAAACTTATTACAAAATGAAAAGAGCGGCACAAAGTTTCTTTTGTTGCTGTGTGAAACTAGTATGAATTTAAAAGAGCGGCACACAGTTTCTCGTGCCACTCTGCTAAGCTAGTACGAATCAAACAAAAAGCTGTGCAAAGTTCCTTGTGCTTCTGCGTGAACCTAGTGTGAACTGAAAAGAGTGATAGGAAGTTTCTTGTGGCCTGTGTGAACCTACCACAAATCAAACAAAAACATTGTCGTGCAACGTTTCTCATGCCACTGCACGAACCAAGCAAAGTTTGAAAAAAACATGCAACGGTTTGTGTGCTGCTATGCTATCCTCCCACGAATAGAACAAAAAAGCTGTGCAAAGTTTCTCGTGCCGCAACACGAACCTAGCATGGATCGAAAATAGACCTACACAGAGATTCTCATGTCAAGAACCTAGCACAGATCAGTCTCTGCACAAACCATTCACAATTCACAAAAACGCCTGAAGTGTCTTGCGTCGCTTCATGAACTAGCAACAATCAGAAAAAAAGGCCTTTGCGAAGTTTCAAACATGGGAATGAAACATCACGCTCCACACGAGACTGCACGAAACCAGTAAGAATTATGATGGTGGTGGAAAATGAATGCTGATTTCACGGATCGGCAAGAAGCGGAATCTAGTGTGGATTCTGCCCTATTCTCTTCGCGGGTGAAAATTTCACTCACCATTATATGTATGTATTTATGTGGGATTTATATTGCACAAACCTAGCCAGAATGCAATGGAGTACCGTACAATCAGGGAGACTGCATTGATAGCCTGTGGCTCTCATTGTCAGTGAAGCGTTCCTTGAAGAACAGGGTATTTCCTGGATGGAAGTAAGTATTGAGACATCTTGATGTTAGCAGGAAGGTTGTACTAAATAGTTGGCTGATAGTAGGACAATTGTCTTATCTTCTCCTCTTTGCACGTCTTTGATTCCAATCTGGCAATATTATGGCTCCTGTTGTTGTGTTGAACTCACGTGTTGGTGATACTTTCAGCTATGTATGCTGGTGTTTTGGAGATTATAACCTTTTTCAGTCATGCAAGCAGTTTTGACGGTGATGCGAGCTTGGAGGGGTAAACCTCTTGGAAGTGGGAGAAATCTGGTCAAATGTCTTTAGTCCTGAGATGGGGCATGCTGCAGTTCTGGACAGCTTTCAGGCAGGCCCGAGTAGTGGTTGGGACACATTCCAGGAGGGTGTTGCCAACATGCAGGTGGAAGAGCACTAGGGCCTATATGACAGATCTCAAGCTTGTGGCAGGGATGAAGGGTTTTATTTGGCACGGGAGTGAGAGCTGTACCATGCTGTTTGTGTCTTCTTGGTGATGTGTGCTTTGAAGAAGAGGTTGCATTTAATAGAGAAGCTGAGGGGGTTTACACTCTTGGCAAGTTGGATGGATGAGCCATTGAGATCCATCTGTGTCAGCCAGTTTTGGACTTGGTAATGTTTTGTGTCAAACCTGCAAAGATGGATTTACAAGTTCTGCCTTGGCGGCCAGATTGTGGGAGGCCAACCTATTATTATTATTTGTTTTTTATTAAAATGTGTTAGTTTAATTACATATAAATGTAAGCATATTACAAACAGAAGTTTCAAACAGTCACTTACAGGACAGAAAAACCAAAGTCTACACATATAGTACATATTTTCAGTTCAGTTAGGAAAATAACTCCATGTGCCCACATTTAACTAAAAGACAGAGAATATCGTTTTCCCTAAGTATTTGTGGCCCTATTCCAAATTTCGTACGCTGCTGAATTCATTACCACAAACTGGGAGCCTGTCAGTGTGGACCGGAATTGGTCTTCTCGGATGCTTTTGATTGCAATTACAAAATGACCATACCCTCTCCCATAAATCTCAGCCAGGGCTGTGCATGGTGTTAGAATATGTCGAGCAGTTTCACTCTCAAGCTTACAACATCTACATAGATCATCTTGAGGAGCAGAGGTTTTCCAGTGACTAGTGTATTCGTTGGTGGGTAGAATGTTAAAGAGCAAGTACAGAATAAACTGCTTTAAATTAATGCTACATCATTTGGTTAAGTAACTGCAAGGCACATTTCCTAAAAAAATATTCTTTATATTGAGCATTTTGGTGCAATTTCTCAATATTAGTAATCATATCCCATTGACAGGATTTCTGCTTCACAATCTTTTCATTATCAGGTGAGTTTACAAGTACATTACTATCAAGACCTAAAATTCTCAAATGAGCCATATTGAATCTCTGCAGTTCTGCAATAAAAGGATTTGAAGCAGCTGTTGAGAGCCTATCACCAAGTAGCTGCAGTAGGGCATTTGAGCTGCGATCCTGTTTTCCCAATTTGACGTATAGTAATACTCTTCTTGTTCTCCACAGTGAATACAAGGAGAGCACGCCATATTCGAGTCTCAAAGCCTCAACCAGGACGGCTTGAGGAAGGCTTATGATAGATCGCAATATCTTAGCTTCTAACTTCCTCAGCCACTGTACCTGCTTGGCTGGCAAGACTTCAAGGGCGTATAGTATGGCGGGAAATAATCTCATCTTATAAATCTCAACGCAGCCTCTGATGTTCCATCCCCCATTATGTTTAATTAAATTCTTTGTAACCAGCCATCTGTTCCATACTTTCCCATGGACATGTGTTTCATAAAAGGAGGCTGGAGCTCTAACCTTTTCAGGGAAATCCAGGTATAAGAATTCCTACACGTCTTGGAGCAAGGCATTATCAATGTGCCATTTGGCTTTTTCCTTTGCTACATATTAACCCCCAAGGCACATTGTTCTGGTCTTCTGCTTATTAATGACCATATTTATTGGCCACCGCCTACTTGGCAAGAGCTGCTGAAGACCGCTCCAGGCCAACAGGAGTCTGGTCGAAAATTATTATGTTGTTAGCATAAGAAATGCTGATGACTTTGATATTATTTACTTTGGGTGGAAAATGTTGTACAGTGTTCAATACCGGGGCCAAGTCAGCTTTGTATAAATTATATAATGCAGGTCCCAGTATGCATCCCTGTTTTATGCCACCATTAGTTGGAATGTAATCCGAATGAGGACCTTCCGAGCTGAGACGCATGGATATAGAGGCATTAGTGTACAGGGATTGGATGAAATACAACAGCTGTGCATCAATGCCCCATTTCTTAAGTTTCTTCCATAATTTGACTGGTGAGACCAGATCAAAGGCCTTAGTAAAGTCTACAAAGCAGCAATACAGTGCATTTTCTTTTTCCTTAAAACATGAGGAATCAAGAACTGCAACGTAGTAATATTAGTTGTAGTGTTATAAGACTTCTGAAAAACCAGTTTAGAGCATACCCAGTATGTCTCTTTCTTCAGGCCACCGAAAAAGCTGCTCTAATAATATTTTTGCAAAGAGCTTTTGACTGGATTCCATCATGGCAGTAGGCGATAGTTAGATGGCTCCAGTTGACTGCCCCTCTTAAAGATAGGGACGAAAATCAATCTTTTCCAACCAATCGGGATATTACCAGTTTGAATAATGTGTGTGAATCTTCACCCAGCCTAACTGACTTTCCTGAGTACAACATTGAGAATACCCTCTGGGCCAGGGGCCCGTGATGATTTTGATTGGCCAATCAATCTTATCAAATTTTCTTCCCGAATGTTAAGTTCAAAGGAACACTGATAACCAACAGTAGCACACCCACTGTCGTTCAACCGCATAGGATTAGATTCGGAGGGATGTTCAAAGGGTGAACAGAGCAAATCCTGAGCGTATTACAACCACAACTCTTGTGATATAGGATTGAGCTCTTGAGGGGAGTATGATTTCTGAAAGTCATTATAAAACTGCCAGAATGTACTAGTATCATGTGTTTTGAGCCAGAAAAACAATGTCTGCCATTTCTAAGTGATAGCTTGTGCTGTTTTAGCCAGTTTTTTTATTTTGTTTTCAGATTTGTCTGCATCCTTTGTCTCAACTCAAGGCTCAATTTTTGACTGGTTCCTACAGAAGCACACTACTTACGGAGTAGCTTTTTATGCTCAGCTATAACATGATCGAAGGGAGCAAGTTTTTTTTACCACAGTGTTATTTCTTGGTCTTCATCTATTTGATAAAGATAAAACTATGATAGAGACCATTTTGCCTAGGTCCCATCCTGACCTTTCAAATGCTCCGACCAAATCGAATAATTCCAGGGATAAAGAGGAGCAGTAGATAAAGAGAGCAAACATCAAGAAAGAAACTGTGAACAAATTAGGAGGGTGGCGGGAGAAGAATAGGAAATAGTGCCACCCACAGGGTAAATAAGTAGGAGAACTGTAGCAAAAAAGATGGCAAGATGCAAATGTTCTTCCCAGACTTTGGGGTGATGAGTTAAGAACTGAATGTCTATGATCTGTTCCCTGCAAGAAGGCTTTCTGTTGGTGTCTCTGCGGTAAGCAGACTTGCGTAGTATTTAATAGTTAATTTTAGTTTTTACTTTATTTTTATTTTCTTCCTCCCAGTGTTGGAAATGCAGTCTATTAGGCAATATATGGGATAACATTGTGGACATAGGGGGTCATTACAAGTTTGGAGGTGCCATGGTGCTATCTGGGTTCCTGGAATGGGCAATTACCAGGTCATTCCAACCTTGGAGGACCTGGTAAGTCCCCATTCAAAATACCCATCCCTATTCCCATTCGAGCCCCCATAGGGCTAAATGGGAATGGGGAGCGAGCTAATAACGGGCCCGTTAATAACGGGCCCGTTATTAGCTCCCTGGTCCTTTAGCGGCTCCCGCTAAAGGACCTCGTAATGCAGTGGTAAGGGGTTAACGGCACCGGCATCCTTACCCACGCCATTAACCCCTTACCGCTGCACTTGTAATGACCCCCATAGTGTTGGAGGACAGGAGCCTGGGAGCACAAAACACAGGATCACAAGGTGCACCTACCATTCAACCTGGGTGAATCTCTCCAACCACCGGCAGTTACTTGTGAGCTCAATACCTAGATTAGTGTTGATCTGTCTGAACAGGAGGAGTACAATGATATGGATTCACTGCTGGATGTGTACCTCTTAATTTCCTACTTGAAATCTAAAGAGACCAAGGCAGAGTGCATGAACATTCTCAACTGAGGCACACAGACAATCTGCATCCTCCATCAGATGAAGCTGATGCAGAAAATATTGGTGGGGCTGGTAGCGAAGATGCTACTGTGGCTGATGGTGGGAACGGTGGTGATGCAGAGGTGGGGGAGGAGCGTGAGCCAGTGGCACAGCACTTGGGTCATGAGGAGAAGCAGTACTGTAGGTGACAAGAAGAGAGACACTAACGCAGGGGTCAGGAGAAAGCACACAGCCCAGTATGAGATCAATGATTTCCTCTTCTCTTAAAGTACATGGGGAGGGGCAAGATAGCCCCACTTTGCCAACATACTCTTGTGCCGGGCATAACTTTAGGATGCATTGTGGTGTTTCAGCAGCAGAGGCTTCATTTTTGGAGTGCACCTTGTATCAAAAGTCAAAGACCGTTATAAGTAGGAAGATTTCTTCTACCTCTTCATCTGGTGCCACAGCCCTCCTGAACCACCTTCATCCCTGGGATGTGTACAATAGGTATCCCCCCAAGCCCATATCAATGATAATGATGATGACAATACAGCAGGGACAGCTCAGGAGAATGCACGGTAATGGTGACACCATTGACAGAAGCGCAGATTTGTCCATATAGTGAGCAAGTCCTGTCTGCGCAGTATAGGTTGATACCCACACTCAAAAGGGCAGAGCCAATCCTAGCTGGCATTCCAGAGAATGTAGGAGACAGAGTCAATGTTATAGTGGGCAGTGCCATGCAAACATTACATGGCAAATCCGGACATTGTGCTTGTGTGTGGACACAACTTTAGCCAGAGAGAATTGGTACATTGGCAAATAATAGCGATAATTGGCAGCACACAGGACCATTTTAAGAAGCACCATCAAAAGCTCATTTGCGAGTCTTAAAATGTTTGCATGGCAGTAGGGAACTTTGTAAATATGTTTTGTTTTGTTTCTTGCCAGGGCTATATTTATGTTGTTTTTATTTCTTCTTCCATCCCTTTAAAAAAGAAGCCACATTTGGAAGAAAAATCTGAAAAAAACATAAAGTGAAGATCCCAAAACCTGACTTGTTAAACTTTGTTCAATTTAATTTGGTGTAATGTTTTGGGTGTTCAATAATAACATTTCAATTGATAGTAGAAATCTGAAAAGCAGGCATCCTTCTTGAGAATTCACAATGGAAGTATATAGGCACTGCATCATTGGCTTCTCTATGTAAACATTTTCTTGATAGGCACAGTTAACTTTCCTAATAGAAGTGATGCTAATAAGTCAGGATGATTGGGAGTGGCAACAGTGTGCTATGCATTCCTGAGATTTGGTAAGGATGTTTTGCAACGAGTCCCACCACATGAAAGTACTCAGCTTAGACTTGAGAGTGATTCCTCAAGCAACTCGTCTCTATTCAGGCTTATGTTCCCTTACAGAGACATGACAGTTCAGGCTGTGCCCCACTTCTGCAAGATAGGAGAAGTGTAGAAAGTGGGTCTGTACCCCCACCCTATGAGATAGGAGAAACAAAATATTTGAAGCTGTGACCCCACCACTGCAAGACAGAGGAGACATACATATTCAGGTTTTGCACCCAGTACTGCAAGAAAGGATAGCAATACACATTTAGTGTGTGCAACCTACCCACCCCCGTGAGTCAGGAGAAAGGTAAACATTATGGCTGTGACCCCACTCCTGTGAGATAAGAGAGATGTACAAATTGAGTCTACAATCCTACCCCTGCAAATCCAGAGAGATAGAAACATTGAGACTGTGCCCCTATCCTGCGAAACTGAAGCGATGTGGACATTCAAACTGTGCCCATACACCTTTCGAGATTAGAAATGTTAAAATTGAGTTTTGACTATGCGTCCTCACCCCCGCAACACAGGAAAAGCGTTACATTTTAGGCTATGCCACCACCTCTGCTAGAGAGGAGTAACGTAAAAATGCAGACTTTGCCCACATCGCTGCAAGACAGGAGAGACATACATATTCAGGCAACACCCCACCCTGCTCTGTGAGACAGGAAGTATGGGGTGGAAGGGGGTAAGGATAGCTCAGGGGCAATGTGTTTGTCTTGGAAGCAAGACAACAGAGTGCAACACAGGTTTGAATCACAATCCTGCGCTTAGAAACCACTTGCTGGTATTAAGCGTGCTATAAAACAACAATTATAATTATAAAATTGTGCCTTAACTTCAACCCTATGACCAAATTGAATACGTGAATCAGTGGAACAACTATGGCAAAATGACCATACACATCTGTGTTATGATCTGGTAGTCAACACACAATATGTACTTCAAACTCTGGGAGGTGGCATTATCAAAATGAGTGTTTATCATCACAGCAGTGACCGCCATCCATCACCATCACAATATAATGTAATCTACAGAGCCTGAGCTAGTAGTAACAATTTGAATCTACAGTGACCATCACCCCATACACTGGCCAGACTGCCCTATAAACCAGGACAAAACAGGTCTCCCTGTCCCTCAACTATGATCTGCTCTGACTTTGAGGCTCCTGCCACTGTGCATCTAAAGATTCAATGGCTAAAAAAACGAGTGTTGGTGGCAACACAGACTGCTTAGAAAACCAATACTACAGTGGTTCATCATACTTACCAACCTGGAATGTGTTTCTCAAATGTGCATCCATCATCTGTTTTGCTGTTGGCTACTTGTTACTCTCCAAGCACAGCCTGATTAAAGAATGTAGAATCAGGAAGCCCACAGAGGTGCATGTGTGAGAGGTGCACACTGCACATGGGGTACTCCTGCACCTAAGCCAGTTACAGTGGAACACATGCTACCAGATGAAATCAAACTTCTTACAGTTGGTGATGCTCAGTTATTAATGTTGTTGCCTGTCTTTCAACATTTCCTCTGCAAGTGATGTTGCAAACTCCTATCTGGTAACATCTTGAACATTCCACTTAAGTCTTCTGTATGTGTCATCCTCCTGCCCACAGTCTGGAAAACATAATCTTTAACCTTATAACATGGGTAGATGAATGATGCCAAAAGATATGAAATGTTTTCTTTCATGCATTTTCATTTTATATACGGGTCATATTGAAAGCTTTCCAGCAGTTCTCTCACCACCTGCACAATATCTGACTCATCCATGTTGTAATGTCTTGCTCTTGTGGATATGTTATTTTCGAGAAGTAGGTCAGTGGAAGTACTTTAATCAGTGACACAGAACTTTTGCTCACATACTATATGGCTTCCTCAAATGACCATGGAAAACAACAGACATTGGGCCTCATTATGAGTGTGGCGGAAAGGCAACTAAAGCGCCGGTAGTGCTACCGGCGCTGTTGTTACCTCTACACCACACTACGTGTTCTGCTCGCCAGTGCCGGACTGCACGCCTGGTCTGACCAGTCGTGCATACCGGCACCCGTGAGCAGAACTCACGATTGTACCAGCAACGTCATAAACGGTGCCGGTGCAACCATGCTCCCGACCTCAGGGCAGAATGGGGATCGGGAGGCCGGCCATAACGGCACCCGCAAATGGGCAATTACTGGGTCCGCCAAACTCGGCATGACCCGGTTACTGCCCATTCGTGGGTGCCGGAAAAAAAAACTCTGGCGGCAGCCTTGCCCTTAATAAGGGCACTGCTACTACCAGAGTTATAGTGAGGGCCATTGTGAGTGAGGGTCCAATGGTTTAGGATGAAGAAGGACCCATACAATATTTACTTTAGCTTTAGTCACTCACAATATTGCTTTGCTCAAACATTTAGTCAGATATATGCAATGTTGAATTCCAGTGAGTTAGAACAGAGATATTTAGCTGGTGGTGTAGGAGTTTGTTCTTAACCTGAAACACAATCAAATAATTTCTGGTGAAATGTGACCACCTGAAATTTGAGTATATCTTGTGTGCCACAGAAGGCATATCATGGACAGAGGAGCAATCAATGAAAAAATATGTCATCAAACCAACATGTGAAAAGCATGGTCCATGAATTGGTTTCCAGAGCATGAGTACAGCAATGACATTTAAGCCATTGTCTTCTGCCACAAAGTCAATGCTAGTTGCTGAACATTATAACCTATATCTGCTCCTGTGTGGCGCCTACCATCAAATCCTTGCATACCTAAAGTGGCTTGTTGGTGGACAGCATGCAGCTGATAGGATGACTTTCCTTGCTCACCAGTAAAGCGGAAGGTGACTCGATGTACATTTACATGCATGTAATCAGTGTCTTTCCCCTAGTCCACATATTCATTGTGAAGTGGACTTTCCCAAATTCAAACCTTTCCAAGACGTTTGTTACCACACACATGACTTCTGAATCATACAATGGAAGTGCAGACTGCATCAAAAGTAAGTCCAGCTGGAAACTTTACAGTGGCATTACCACTCGACATCACCTCTTTGACAACATTGTTTTCAGCAAAGGTATATGGCAGGACATCTACTGCCAGCATTATTACCAATTTAGCATTGAACAACTGTGCTCATGGATAGTTACAATAGTATTTCGGACTGTGACAAATAACTCACTTGAGGTTGTGCCCCTACTAATGCTGTATGTTACAGTACTGCTTATGGCACTGGCAGACAGACTACTTTACTGCAGGACTGACATACCTTTGAGGTTTAGTTTCAAAATGCAGAGATGTACCGATCGTTTGTTGGCTACAGGGGGTATGCTGTGTAATGCATTTTACCAACTCTTGTGCATGATGTCAGTTCACTTGGCACACAAATAATAACATGCCCACAGGTGGCAAGGTGCTGATCCTGACACACTGCAAAGAAATTCCACACCATATTTATGGGCTGCAGACTCGCAATAGATTTCCTTGGCTGTTGAGCAGAGGCAGCAGAAGAGGGCACATGGTGAAAAGATGCACGAGATGGTACTGGTTGCTTTGACTATTGGCTAGTTGTTTTTACTGATTGTGTGCCCTACCCGCCCTCTGGCCAGCTGGTGTGGTTGGATTCTGTATCACTGCTCATAGCCAAAAACACTCTCCCAATCTTCGCTTACTATAGGAAAGGTGGAGTCAATGTTCTGCTCATCATCATCCCCCTCATCATCATTTCCATCCTTGCCATCATTGTAATCAGATGCGAAAGGAGTGTAAGGGGGAGCTGCAGGGCGTTTGCTACTCTGAGGGAAAATCCAGCTCCCCTAACATGGGCAATTGGATATGGCTCTGCTGCATACTGCAGAGAGCTAAACATCCAAACAACTGCTCATTCTTCCACAGAGTCAGTGGTAGTCTCATCAAATGAAACTGCAACAGACCCCTAAATAACTTGGATGTGTATGCAGGTCTGTTGCATCCCCACTTGTGCCACACTCTGATCTTAGGAATTTGCGGTTTAGACTGGCTGTACAGGAGTGGCAGAAACAACTAAGCCAGAGATGACATTGGAAATACCAGTAATCACCCCCAACACCAGAGTTTGCATGTTTGCAGTACTTGTTGAAGGGGGTATCTATAACCCGTGGCTATTGGCTGATGTTGTACTATTCTACCCCCAATGATTCATGCAATCCCATCAATGCAGAAAGTGCTGTTTCTGCAGTGGACCATACAACATTTACATGGCATCTTCCTCTGAAACGCCAATATTTAGCTCTTGCACCACACAGTCGATCAACCTGACACTAATGCCCATATGCTATGCTCTCCACCACCACCTCCTACAATTTTTCAGGCACCCCAAAAACAATTCGTTTCCAGCAAAACTATTCAAATGCTTGTTTTTGTGTAATTGCACCAATTCAAACAAGCTGACCAATCACAAACTCCTTCAGCCTGCTCCTGCTCAGTATGCTAAAGCAGGTGGTGTGTTGTGTCACACAACCAATTAACCAGCTGCGAATGCCCATCGCCTGTGATCACCACCACCACCACATCCAACAATTTTTCAGACACCCCATAAATCTCTTCTATTTTGTTTTGTGTGTGATTGCTCCCATTCAAGCTGGCAGGCCCCACGGACATTCATCACCTGACTTATAGCTGAACCAGATAATGTGTTGAATCACACAACCAACCAACCTGAAAGTAATGCTCAGTGCTTGTGATCACCACCACCACCTTCAACAATCTTTCCAGCACGCCTACATTTTATTCTACTTCCTAAAAACAATGTAGCTGTTTGTTTTGAATGTTAGTGCACAAACAAGCTGACTCATCTCACATCCCACCTCCAGGCTACTGCAGTTCAGTGTGCTCAAACAGGTTGTGTGTTGCAACACACAACCCATCATCCTACTACTAATGCCCCCAACCCGCATCCGCAAATACTTTTCTGGTCTCTCAACAAAAAAATGGTTTGTTTTGTGTGTGATTGCAGACATTCGAACATACTGGCACCACACAGCCAATCAACCTGAAAGTAACGCTCTCTGCTACACCTACATTATTTTCTATTTCCCTAGTACAATTCAGCTGCTTGTTTTTTGTCTGAATGCACATTTTCAAACAAACTGGCGCAGCTCGAAATCTTTTTTTTCTGGCCTACTCCTGCTCAGTTTGTTCAAGAAGGTTGTGTATTGCATCACACACCCAATTAATCTGCCTCTACTGCCCAATGCCTGTCATCACTACCACCATCTTCAACAATATTTCCAGCATCTCCATATACTTTCCTGTTCCCCAAAAACAATCCAACTGTTTGCTTTGTTTGTGAGAGTGACCATTCAAGCAAGCTGGCACAGTGTAAATTCCTCCCTTGGAATACTGCTCAGTGTGCTCAAGCAGGAGGTATCTTGTATCCAACCTCAAACTCCTTACTAATGGTCACTGTCTGTGATTACCCAAACATATCAAACAATTTTTCAGGCACCCCCAAATACATTATTTTTCAACAAAACAATTAGGTTGCTTGTTTTGTGAGTGAACCTGCTCAGTCATGCTCACCAATTGCTAATTCTTCCTCCAGCCTATTGCTCCTCAGAATGTTCAAAAGGGTGTGTGTTGCTTCATGGAGCCTGACACTACCTTTCATTAATGCCACCACCTCTAACATTTTTTCCAGCAACCACACATCCTTCTTTTCCCCAAAAAACTATTCAACTGCTTGTTTTGTATGAGTGTGCCTGTTCAAACAAGCTGTCACAGCGCAAATTCCTCCTCTCTGACATACTGTCAGTGTGCTCAAACAGGTGGTGTGTTGTGTCACAAAGCCAGTCAAACTGCCACTAATGCCCAATAACTGTGACCATCGCCACCACCTCCAACAAGTTGTTGGCACTCCCCAAACTCTGTTTGGTTCCTTCAAAACAATGTGCCTACGTGTTTTGTGTGTGAGTTCGCCCGTTTAATCAAGCTATCCTAGGAAACATTCCTCCATGGGCCTAAAACTTATTCAGGTTTTGTATTGCTTTCGGCAGCCAATCAAACTGTCACTTATGCCCACCACCTGTGATCACTGGCACCATCTCCACAACTTTTTCCAGCTCTACCGCATAGCTTTCTGTTCCCCCAAAATAATTCAATTGCATGTTTTGAGTATATGTTTGCCTGTTCAAACAAACTTGCGTAGTGAAAAGTCCCCCTCTAGTCTACTTCTGCTCAGTTTTCTCAAGAGGTGGTGTCTTGAGTCACACAGCCAATCAACTTGACACTAATGCCACTCCACCTGTCATTACCAACACCAACTCCCAAAAAAAATTCCAGCACTCCTGCATCATTTTCTGTTCCCCCCAAAACAACAAAACTGCTTGTTTTGTGTGTGAATGTGCCCATTCAAGCAAGCTGACCCGGTGCGAATTCCTGCTCTGGCATACTGCTCAGGGTGCCATAGTAGGTGGGGTATTGTTTCAGACAGCCAGTCAACCTGCCACCAATACCCACCCCCTGTGATCACCACCATCACATCCAGCAATTTCTCTGCCAGCCTCCAACTCTTTGCAATGTTCAAACAACCTGCACACCAGAAGTTCCTCCTATAGCTAACTGATCAGTGTTCTCAAGGAGTTGGTGTGTTGTGTCACACAGCCAATCAACCTGCCCTACACAGTGACTACCTCCAAAGATTTCTCTAGCACCCCATATTCTTTTCTGTTCCCTGAAAAATATTAAACTGCTTACATTGTATGTGAATTGCTTGTTCAAAGATGCTAAGCAAGTGCAAACTCTCCATCCAGCCTTTAGCTGAAGCAGGTGGTGTGGAAGTCACACATCCAATCAATCAGCCACTAATGCCAGCCACCTGCAATCACTAGCATTTCTTTGCACATACATTTCATTCAACTGTGGTCAGTCAAGCAGGCCCAGTACATACATGCAAAGTACATTGTTGAGCTGTCTGGCAGGGAAAGTGAAACCACTGAAAACATTTCCAAAGAATAGCCTGCTTTCCTGTGAAATGCAGAATGGTTTGAACTGGTGGTTGTAAAAATATAAAATAAAATTATATTCGGTTAAACACTGTCTAAAATCACACCACGCATGTTCTCTCCTATAATATTAAATGCACAACATGTGATTAAGTAAAAAAAGGTCTACTTAACAATGAAAGTAAAATGTTCCAGCTCCAAAACAGCAACATACACCTTAAGCTCCCTTTCCTTTTAAATGTTCTCTTTTTCTCTCTCTCCCTTTAAATATGTTGTATGCACTAGCACAAGACGCTCTATATAGAAATGAAAGTTAAATGTTCCAGCTGTCAAACAGTAATAGACACCAGTTCACACAAACTCCTCCCTTTCTGAAAAATTCGCAGAAATTGCCAAAGAGCTTCAGTAAACTTTTCTATAGAAAGCCACGCAAATGTGCCTGCCTGCACTCGCTTACCCAAATCTTTTAAGAGTTCAGGAAGTTCGGCAAATCCCGAAATGCGGTAAAAATGTGGGTGATTCGGGATTCAGACAAATAATTATGCCCTGGTTTACCTAGCAAATGGAAGCAATTTCACACAAGAAATGATATGACAAAAGGTGCATCATTGCATGAATAAGTGATTAAACACACGGTGGGGTTCGTTTGGAGCACTGGCAGCTCACACCCAATAAATGAACTTTTTAACACATTATAATGTAACCAGAGCAATAGTAGAACAGAGTAATAAAGTAATTAAAAATACAGGTGAACAGATGCAGCTTAGCATGCAGGAGGGGTAGAAATGTGTTTTAGTAGCCCCAAGTAGCAAGATAAATCTAGTGCACAGATAAGGTGAACACACACGTGGCATGTAACAGGTGCGCAGGAAAATAGAGCTGTACAGGAGGACGGAGCGACCTCTGACGGGCCCATGGGATCAGAGCTCAAAGTCGAGTACTTTAAGACGAGATAGATGCACCTTGAGGTGGATGGGGTGCGGGATTCTCTTACTCCAACACCAATCAATAAAGACAACTCAATGGTTTGGCAAAGGGAAGTCCGTTTAATGACAAGTACAAAAAACGGGGAAACATGTGAATCAACAGTGATGCGATCGCCGGTCTCGCTTCAACTTCCACAATCTTCATTCAAACAGTGATTCTTGTAGGCAAAATTCGTCATCATTGATGTGTAACACTTAAAAGTTTGTCATGCAAGTCTATTGGTTGGAAAAGGTAACTTATAGGTACTATATCTGTATATGGTAACGGGGTGTGAGGATTGGATAACTCTTATCGGGCGGGCATCTACGCCCATCCCTCTACATCACTCGTGCCAAACGTCACTAAAAGTACAACGCCTCATTGGTTCTATTAGCTATAGGACCCTAGATTATTTGGCCCATTGTGATTGGGTCGGTTACACCCATAGGCATAAATCTCCACTTTAATTAGCAGCATGCAGAATGGTTACCCAGATGCGGCATGCCCCAAGATTCACCCTGCCTCTCTTCCATCAATCCATACATTAGGGCTATGTATCAATTAGTTGGCTGAGGATGGCCTCGAAACTGTAACTTCTTATCAGGAAAAGTTATGGAATCCTCTGGTTTTGGGTGACATCAGACGTTGTACCACTTCGCGCTTGGCTGGTCATGTGTTAGTACACTGTGAATCTGCTTCATTTTCCTCCTATTTGCTTATTTGATTCTGTCTTCGGCCTTGCCACCTGCCTGGGCCTCCTTATCTCGACCTTCACGGGCAGGCTGCTATGCTCTGAAATTTCGATTCTTCAAAGTTGCCGCTCTCTCCCTTCTTTAGGTTGACCTCAAATTCCCAGGCATGAGCTGCTTCTTGCTAAGTTTCGATTCCGCTGTTTCGTCTGGCTTTGTGCTTGCATATGAATCCTGACCTGTATGACCTCTATCATCCCGGGCTTAGTTCTACTTTCGTATAAAGTGGACTGCACTTATTGCTGAAATTGTTATAAATTCTTACGGGAGCCGCTTTGGATAGTTGCACACAAACACAAGCAATGATTTAATCCCAATAAAACATTTGAAATCTTAAAATTCAAGTCGTAAGCAATTAAAAGCTGTTTTACATGTGTAAACATTTCCCAAAATGAACATTTGCGGCAAAAGTTTCACTGCGCAATATTCGTGATAACGGGAGAATCACATTGATTTGGAATGTTTTGGGTGCGATGGAAAGCTGTGGATGGTAGCTACAAGCAGAAGTTCAAATTTTGTTTCTATAACAAAAACTGAGGGAGTTAGAGGCGTTTTAGTGGAGGTCATTTTTCAGATAGGTGCAAGAATGGAAAACAGGAGCGCACTTTTAAAATGACAAATGGGTTGCTTACACTAGAGGATGACTATGAACAAAACAAATACCACACAGGAACACAGTCACTTGATCAGGGTGACTGTCTGCTAAGGAAACTCGACTTCTTCAGAAGAGAAAAGGATGAGCACAAAGATAGTTTTAACAGTACTAGTTCTGGAGGAAAGATAGGATAGTTTGGAGAGAGGGTTCAGAAAATGAGCAGCCGCTCCTAACAATACAGGGTCTGAATACAAGATAGGATGGTTCTAAAATAGGACTAAGACTATGCAAATTAATTATGCTAGTGACACAATTCTTCCTATTTATACTCACTGGATACGTTTTTAAATGGGATCGTAAATTCTGCTCAGGGAATTTCATCTGGTTTAGGAAAGACCGCTTGGCACATCAGACTGGGCATGGTCAGCAAGGTGCTCTGGTCACAGCACGGCACAGGACTGGACGGGGTCTGCAAGGTGCTGTGGTCACAGCACGGCACAAGACTGGATCGGATCTGCCCTTCTTGGTTCTGAGGATATTTATTTCAGTAGACAAGCAGTAACAGCACAGCCTGGCTGTAATATGATGCTTCCCCTTAGGCTTGTGGGGTTGTGTTTGGAATGTGAGGCCTAGCTGAGAATGGTTTAGCTATGCAATAGACCTTCTGCTTTGCCAAGTTTCTGTAGTCTGGAGCAAGGAAGATGTAGTGTTCAGCAGCAGGGTGCTCCACCAGCATCAGGATAGTGAGTGAATCTGTATGTCCTTATGAGTGGTGAGCTGTCTCTATTTATGCTATGAAATGACATCATAAAGGGGTCTGTGGGCCAGTTTAGCCTAAGCTTGCCCCTTTGAAAGGTGATTGGGTCAGAGTCTACTCTCTGCCTCTACTCTCTGCCTTGATAGGAGGAGTGAAACGTTGTGTCATATTTATGGTGCAATTTTATGATCCTGAGAATCCATCCCTAGCTCCTGGAACACAACATCTACTTTTGGCAAAATACACATTTCCACATGTGCAACCTCTATAAAAATCACATATACAGATTACATATTTTACCTAGCAGCTATTCCTCAAAATTCCGTAGCTGTGGGATCGTGTCTCCGCTTTTCACAGAATGTTGCCATTTTCACTAGGAACACAATGTCCAAATTTTAAGCAATTTTCTACAAGTGTGCGTGTTTAACATGGGAATAAGTGTATAAAGTTTCTCAATTCTAGAAAAAATACATTTTGCGTAAAATAACATTTCTTGCCATTGCTGTCCAGAACATATCACACAGTTCTGGCGCCTCTTCACCCGTGCAGCCAGAATTTACTTTAACAACTCTGATATTTTTATGTTTTTTACAATTTTGACTAGTAAGTTAACAGTCTTTTTAAAAATATGTTATTTGTCCATGTTAAGCAACAAATGGTTGTTTGGCTCCACCCTTTGTTCTCTCCCTGGAAGCCCAGGTGCCACCCCCCATGTTTGTTCCTTGCAGAGGCCATTTACGAATGTCTTCACACTTCAAATTTCCTGGGCCGCAGCTTGTCATTGTTCCTTTTGCCTCTGTACACCAGGTTCTTTCCTACCATGTAATTAACACTTATCTATGATTTCCTGCTGGGGGAGAGACCTTCCTTCTGTGAGAAAACCTGTTATTCAAGTTCTGCAGCTTCAGCCAAGTTTAAATTAATTGTTAAATTCTCTGGCCTTTTCCTTAGCACAAACCAAACTTGTTGTATCAAATACAGCTAGAATTCTCATTCAAGATTTTAAACCATGGGATCAAACAATTACAATATGGGTTACTATCAGTAACAGGCCTCATAGATTACAAACCTTTGATTTTCAGTTTACACATGTTAAAGTTTAATCAGGCAGGCCCCTGACAGCTGTCATCAAAGTAGCCCTCCGCTGCACAGAGATTTTTGACAGATCCACAGGCAGGCCACTTTTGCTGTGAACATCTCTCTATGCTTTCAGCCTTTCAGGACCTTGTAAGTTAACAATGATTTCATAACTAAGTGAATTGTAGCACCCAGTAAGAATTTTGAATTTTTTGAAAGGTGTTTTGTACCGGCATTCTGAAGTTTCAGCAGCAAACAAAAAGAGATTTAAAGCAATCTTGGAGTTTCATTTAGCAAAGCACAGCTTTTTCCTTCTGCACTCCACTTTCAATTGTTGTGGAGCCCAGTGACACATTTTAGTAGTGAGAGCTCTGTTCCACCACCGACAACATACGTGGCCGATTGGGCAGCCATCTTTTTGTGCGTGGAAAAGTGTGATTTTCAGGGGTTTTGGCGCGCACAAGGGTTTTGCGGCCATTTTGCTGTTTCTGGCACCATCATAACAGAGTGATGCAGCATAGCAGTGCAAAAGTGGGTCAATACATCCCACAAATTGGAGGGTTTGAGTGACTGGATGATGTCTAAGACGAGGGAGATGGAGAAGCATGGTGGTGATGCTGCAGTTGCCTGGGTCTCGATGGGTTTGTCTGCAAGAGTGACTGTGCTGCCGGGTTTGGATGCAAGTTGCGATTTCTTTAGATTGATTTTTTTGCAAAGTAGATTGATTTTATTGGCAAAAGCATCTTGAATAGTAGTTCACCAGAGTTGTTCAGCACTGGTATAGGAATTAGTAGGCATTGGTGAATCGTCCCTTTGTGTTGGAGCTCGAATTTGTAATTCTATTTTCATAGGAGGCTGCTTTGTGCATGATGACTGTTTTTGTATATGCTAAAGAGGTGTTGGATAGGTTTAAGGAGTTGCCTGGGGATGGGTGTCTCATGACCAGACGTTCGAGTGCTCTCGTGGACCTGTGCAGGGTGACAAGCTCATCATAAAACCCAACGTTAGTGGTTTTGTGAGGTTTGGGTGTTTTACATTTTAATGGAGCATGATGGTTGATGGTGACTTTAAGGTAATGGTGGTAAAAGTCAGCTATGTCTTCTGGCTCCTTGGAGCTGAGCAGGGTGTCGATGAATGCAGACAGTAGCATGGGTCTGAGCATTTTGTGAGTGTTTCTTGGTATTTCTAACCATGACCTGAGAATGCTTGTTTTTTTTATAGTAAGACATTGGGAGTGCAGGAGATAAAATTCTATTAGGTGGTGGTCAGACCGTGGTACAGGGTTGATGGTAGTGATGTTAATGCTGGAATTATTGGAGTGTAACCAGTCTACAGAGGTACCTGCAGGCGCTTTAATAAGTTGAGTGAAGGTCATGTCTGTGAATGATTAGGCGAGTGCCGTAGCTTTGTGGTCTGCTGGGTCCTTGTAGCCTAGAATCATGTCTCCAACATGATGCATTTGGTGAGGGCTTTGAATAGGGGTGTCCAGCAATGGGATGTCCGATTCTGTCCTGATTGGTGCGATAGGTTGACGATAGAGTAAGAGGATATTGTAGGTGGACTGAGGATTAATGGACAGTTTTAGTAGTAAAGTTTCATGTCCTATGATGGCTGATGCGGGCAGCAGCGAATGTCTAGAGAGGATTTCTGATGAGGGCTACGCCTCCTCCGACTGCATTGGTGTGGTCAGTTCTGAAAATGATGTACTCTAGTCGCATGGTCAGAGGGATGAGTGAGCCAGAGGAGCTATGTAGCCATGATTCTGTGATGGCTAGGTGGTTGAGGCTGAGGTCTAGAATTAGGTTGTAGATTTCAATAGCATGTGCTCCCAGGGAGCATGCATTTATGAGTGCACATTTTAGGGAGATGTCTTGTGAGACCAGCATGGAGGTGGTAGGGTATGGACAGGGGGGTAATGGTTGTGGGCGTGGTGGGGGGTGGTGTATTTGGGTGGCAGGTGTGGCAGACGAGACATAGTCTTATGGAGGTATCTGTGATGGGGTACAATGTATCTGACAGGGGGTGGCTGCAAGCGCTAGTTCTGTAGCGTAATTTGCTGAATCTTAATGCTGCCATTTCTGGTCATGAGTTAAGCATGGGATATTCCTGTGGGAGTGTGATCTCAGGCTGTAGGGCATCTGATTCCTAGTCAACAGATGCTAGTGGTCAAAGGCAGTTGGTGAGGGTGGGGGCTAAGGTTAGGTTCTAAATGTTGCAGGCCTGCTAGCTCGGTGTCCCAAGTGGGGGACATAGACTATACCTAGGAGATGAGGCATGGTGCTGTTTAGTACTCACCAGCAAAGGTGGAAGGAAGAGCGTAGGCTTGGGTAGTAGAGAGGTGTATTGTATTGTGGGGCTAAGGTCCGGGTTGCTAACAGTAGTGGCTCTGTGCGACTGGGATGCGTATGGCAAACAGTCTTGGTGCACAGCTGGTGCCCTGGGAGTTTGAATAATGGTGATATGTGTGTGTGGCGCCGGTTGGTGCAGTACCCAAGTGGCTGGTATTAAGACATATGTTTGCTGAAGGCAAGAAATAGATAGGAGTTATAATGGTGATTGGTGGATTATGGCCTTGATGGGGGTCGTGGGTGCACTCTGTCTGAAGTAGTGGCTTGGAGCTGAGGCATGAGAGGAGCACAAGCTTCTCGGGCAGCGAGGCACGGCATTGAGCAGCTGTTCCTCTTTGATGTGGTGAGCAGTGTGATGGGAGCCGGCATGACCATCATGATGTTATAATGCAGAGTTGTCCTTGGCGGGGAGGTGAATGCGTGGACAGGGCCTGTCAGGTGAGTAGTCTCTCGGCCATGTGTCTGCACGGATAGTGCTACATGTTTGGTGTCAGTGGGCATACTGAATTCTGAATGTATTCATTACAGTCTGAAGCATGAAAGGACAGTTCAAGTATACATGAGTATGGGATGATTTGATAGGTCATCAACCAATATACTTCGATGTTTTATAGAATGTAGCTATGATTCATCTATCTGTTTCTTTTGGACTAATTGCTTTTGTTTAATTGTGTTGATGGTTTGATAAATATGGTACAAATTGGTATTCTTGGGAGTTATGTTGTGTTGGTCTGTAATGCTGTATTATGCTTCCGCAAAGGGCACTATCCTAGTTAGCAAGTGTATGGTATAGTTTGAGTAGAGAGTGTAAGACCTCCATGTAAGAAATATGTAAGCATTAGAATTGCAACTCAGTCGATCACAGAGCAATGCAACACACATATATGCTGCTTATATGAACAAACATGATGGTTTAATGGAGGTGATGCACTGTATTTGACACTGGACCTAGAAAGATAGCATGAATGTTTGTTTTTTGTATATGTTGTTATGCCCTGGGTAAGAACAACTTCACAGTCAAAACTCTTTTCTCATGGCTCTGGAACGAGTCAAGCAAGGAGCAATATGACTGAACCATGCAGCCCCCTTTTCCAGCCATAAGAACAACTTCACAGTCACAATTCTTTTCTCATGCCTCTGGAACGAGTCAAGCAAGGAGCAATATGACTGCACCATGCAGCCCCCTTTTTCCAGCCATGAACAGAGTAAGAAACAAGGAATATTCGATGTAGACTTGCCCTAGGAAGGTGGCAAGCTAAAGCTACACCATTAAATACCGTTTTGATTTAAATATCTCAATATGTATACAGCTCTTTACGTCAGGTTCCTCCGCCTTGTTCTTATTAGCCGTTTTAACAGTGCTCAGTTTATTGACCTCTGAGCGATGAAGAGCTGGAACTGCCCTATTGCGTTGTAAACATGAAAAAAACAGGCATACCCCTCTTCGATTTGAACAATCCACAACAAAATAAAGCATAGGAAGGAATGAACAAAAGCCCTCTTTCCTTACATAAACCTAACACACAGTTTTATTTTCCAATAGTGGTGGTACAAGCATCCCCTCTCATCCAAACCTAAAAAGGAATGTATGTCCATGTCATCAGTATGCTGATGACACTCAGCTGGTCCTTAAGGTAAGGGGCTACCATGACATTGTTCACCTCCTCAAATGCCTAGCTACCATCCAAGCATAGCGAGTGTAGGAGAATAGCAAAGGAAATGAAGACTGACTGAATTCAAAGGGAGAGGTGCTGGCATAGTGTGTTTGCCAACTTCACGTATCAATATTTTCTCCATTCATATGAATTGGGTTCACCTGTGGGATGCAGTTACCTGCACCCGAAAAGGAGAGCAACCGACACATGGTGTGGATGTTCCCACAAACTAAACCGTCCCACCATATTAGCCATTGCGTACATTTCACCCAATGATTGAGCTTTAACCAATGTAAAGTGAAAATAGATGATGCATAAAGCACGAGTTGAAAATGCACTCCACCTCTACAAGTGCGGAGAGGCCCATGTGCATAAGAAATATGATCGAACTAGCAAGAGGACACAGCCAGTGCTACAGGGACATTCATTTTAAAATGAAAAAAACAAGTGATAGCATGTTGACAGGTATTCTGAATGGCACGTTTAGTTTTCCAACTATGTATCAAGGCAAGCCAAAATGTAGGATCACTGTATACAAAGATTTGTCAAATGTAACCTTTTATTTTATTTCTCCAACCAATGTTTGCTCATTGTATAAAGTTATAATTATATGGTGGTTTTGGACTGAAAATACTGTGAGTTGCCACTCTACTTCCCAGCTTAACTTTGTCAAGATCACTGGCCAGGGCGACAAGGGTAGATGAAGGGGCCCTGTGGAGGATATTCTGAGGACTCGGCCTGGTAGTGGTCGGCCATCTTTAGTCTGGGCATAATCCCAGGCTCTGGTGTGCACCTGAAACTGACATGTGAGCGGCCATCTTTGTTGAGGTCAATCTTTTTTAACCATGAGAAGACCAAAGCTTTGGGAGAATACTACAGAATTTGACTGCCCTTCCAACATATTATTTTTCAGTTTGATTGCAGAGAAGCAGGAATTTAGTGAGTGTTCTGTTAGTCAATGTCAGTTCCTTGGAGATATAGTCAACTCTAATGGCCTATTTAACACAATTGTGGTGATCTGAACGAAGCAGTACAGGGCTGTAGATGACGGACTGGTGTCTGATGCTGGCTCTCTCCACGATAACTTGGTGTCTCTCACTGACAACTAGGTGTCCCAATTTTTGGCCCAAAATGGAGGGCAGAATGGCAACTGGAAAGACCATGAAAAAGAATCCGACTCACGCCAGGCGTCCGAATCTCAAGACCCGTTCTTAGCAGCCCTAGGGGGCATTGAAAGGTCTGTGTTTAGGCTGAAGAATAGGTTTTACAAAATGAGTGAGAAGGTGGCACTACTGAGCTGCAGCATTACCACCCTCGAACAAAGAACATCTGAGCTGGACCAGCAGTGCACTCAGCTAAGCCCAGTGGTGCAACTATTGATGAAAGAGATGAAGAATGCCATTAAGGGGAACAAAATGATGGAAGCCAAGTTGGAGTATGTGGAAAAGATGGTACGGGTGAAGCAAGTGAGCAGGTGTGGAAGGAGATAACACAATCACATTTGTGATTATTTGGCTCCCAGAGCTGTTGGATTTGGAGGTAGAGAAAGATTCTATCTACGTTGACAAGAGTTACAGAATCAAAAGGTGTCCCCTCATGAGGCCTTCATACTCACCAGTGGGTTTGACACTCATTGTTAAATTGGTAGATGTGAGAGACAAGGAGAGAATCCCGACTGAGGAACCAATGAGGGGTGATCTTAAATATCGGGAACAAAGAATTAATATTTTTCCAGATGTGGCGCCAGAGACAGAAAGTAGGAGGAAGAAGTTAACTGTGCTTAAGAAAGTTTTCCTTGCCTGGGGCATAAAGGCAGGATTGCTCAGACTTGGTGAATTTGAAGGTTACATGGAAGGAAAAGGAACATATTTTCTGGGACCTGGAACAATCTGAAGACCTATTAAAGTTGATACCTGAGACGGCTGTTGTAGCGGAAGACGGGAGTTGAGAAGACATTTGAGCAGTAGATGGTGATCTTAATTGAGATTCTGGATCAGAATAAACTCTCCGCCTTAAAGGGGAGACTCTGTACCAGAATACATTCTCCACTTGAAGTGGGAAACTCTGTATCAGAATAAACTCTCCCCTTGATGGGGGAGATTCTGCAGCAGAATAAACTCTCCCCCTTGAAGACGAGAGTGTGTATCAGAATAAACTCTCCCACTTGACAGGGGAGATTCTGTATCAGAAAAAACTCTACCCCTTTAAGGGGAGACTCTGTATCAGAATAAACTCTCACCTTGATGGGAGAGATTCTGCAGCAGAATAAACTTTCCCCCTTGATGGGGAAGACTAGGTATTAGAATAAACTCTCCCCCTTGATGTGGGAGATTCTGTATCAGAATAAACTCTCCACCTTAAAGAAGAGACTCTTTATCAGAATAGACTCTCCCCTTCATGGGGGAAATTCTGTAGCAGAATAAATGCTTCCCCTTGATGGGGGAGACTCTGTACCAGAATAAACTCTCCGCCTTAAAGGGGAGACTCTGTATCAGAATAAACTATCCCCTTGACGAGGGAGATTCTGTGGCTGAATAAACGCTATCCCTTGATGGGAAGATTCTGTAGCAGGATAAACTATCCCCTTTCAAAGGGAAGACTCTGTACCAGAATAAACTCTGCCCCTTGAAGGGTAGACACTGGGCCTCATTACAAGGTTGCCGGTCCAGTAACAATGGTACTGGTAAGCTTGCCGGTACTGTTGTTACTGGACCAGCAAACTACAAGGCCTGCTCGCGGGTGCCTTGACCTCACGGGTGGTCCGGCACCCGCGAGCAGACCATGTCGAATGCACCGGCACCATTCACGAATGGTGCCGATGCATCCAACCTCCCCATTCCCATTGAGTCCAATGGGATTCAAATGGGAATGGGGGCTAATATTTTCCGGTGCCTGGGAATGGACAATTACCGGGCCCGCCAGGGCTGTAATGCCCCGGTAATTGCCCATTCCTGGGTGCTGGAAAAAAAATGACTCTGGTGGCAGCCGTGGAGGTTTTACCAGCACAGCTACCGCCAGAGTCATAATGAGGCCCACTGTGTCAGAATAAACTCTCCCTATTGAAGGGAAGACTCTGTAGCAGAATAAACTCTCCCCCTTGAAAAAGAAGACTCTGTATCAGAATAAACTCCCCCCCTGCAAGGGGGAGACTCTATATTAGAATAAACTCACCCCATTGAATGGGGAGACTCTGTATCAGAATCAGTGCTACCCCTTGAATGGGAGACTTGGTTTGTTTTCAGAATAAGCTCTCCTCATTGATGGAGGAGACTCTGTAGCAGAATACATTCTCCCCCTTGTAAGGGAGACTCTGTAGCAGAATAAACTCTCTGTCTTCAAGGTGAGACTCTGTATCAGAATATACTTGCCCCTGTAAGGAATGGATGTTATCGAAGCAAGACAGTACAAGGGCCTTTTAACAAGGGTGTGATAAACGCAAATCTAAACTAAATCTAAAATGGGAGCAAGCTACGGCCATCAGATAATAATAACGCAATCTTAGTTAAGTCTTGTTAACATAAAAAGGGCCTATACTAAAAAAAGAAAATATTGCCAATCCTTACTGCTAATTTACAAATAGTGTGGCATAATGTTCATGAAAAATAAAGAATTGCTCACAAAGAATAACTCAGGATGTTCAGGCTGTGGGCCTTCCTTTCCCACATTTTCAGCACAGGACAAGGCAGTTCACTCGAGCATAGTACACACTCTGGCTTCTTCGGCACAAGGATACAGTTCCATTACCATCATCAGGGCCTTCTGTGCCCAAGTCTCTATACTTACCAGTCTCTTGATTCAGAGGGCCTGATGTATTAAAGCAAAACACAAAGTTATTTCACTCTCACAAGTATTCAATTCGGATGATTCATTCTTCACCTTGGATCCCCCTCTTCCAGACTCAGACACCCATTTTTACAAGTAGATCTCGAGTGACTCAGGGTTCACAAACCAGATCCCCCTTCTGTCGAGCTCAGATCCCTTTTTACAATTAGTCCTCGGTTGAATTGTGGTTCACCGTGGATTCCCCGCTGTCGGGCTCAGATCCCTTTTTACAATTAGGTCTCGGGTGACTCAAAATTTACCCCAGATCCCCCTCTGTTGGGCAGAGATCCCTTTTTGTAATTAGTCTCCCTCAGCCAGGCTCAGACCAATCTCAACTTCAGTTTTGCTATCAAAGACCTTTGAATGCACACACGATTTGGCTTGACTCGATGCAGGGCCACTTCGACTTCATAATTCCCTTCCCCTAGCTTTCTCTCTGCATCCCTCTGTCGAATTCCCACTTGATTTTTTGTAATCACAGTTCACAATTTTGCACTCTCCATTGGTACCTAACAGAGACTTTCGAATGAACACCACGTTGTGCCGGACCACTCTGTATGGTATCTATTTTGTTTCAAATGTTCACTCACTCCTTCAATATTCAATTATATTTGTGTTGCTCATCACATATGCCTTATGCTTTGTTCCTTTTAGCTTTGTTCGAACAACATTGTCGCCTGTGATCTTGGGTCTAACACAGACCGGCCTGCTATCAGTCTCCCCAACTCATCGACTGTGCTGATTTTACTGGAGCAGTCTTGTTGCAGGAGCCAAGGACAGGAGCCAAGGATAGTACTGCAGTGGCAATCTCTCCTCCCCACCTCGACTATCGATGCAGGAGAGCCCTGTGTACCTTCCACACACAATGCACCTTTCTTCAGCGTTAGTTCCCGGTCTTATGATCTTATCTTCAAGGGCTCTTGTGATGGTTTCCTTTCCTTGAAAAGGCCAAGGGCAATTCCCTCCGTGCAACTCTTTCGTATCTCGCCATCTTTCTCCTTGTGTTAAACCGTCATCTTGGAACTGCTGCTTCCTCAGGTGTTTTGCCTCGCTCAGAGTGTGCTTCTGTGCTCTGCCTTTTAATCCATGTGGGGAAGTGTGATGGAAGTCAGGTGTGTGCAATTATAAGTAATTGGCTGACTCTGCCTGACCCTTGTGTTGGGATATGTCAGGTATACGGTTCAGGTGTTTGTCTATTTTCTTTCATGTTGGACTGTCCGAGAAAAAGTGTTTGTGTCAGGAAAGGGTGGGGGCATTGAGTTCCTAGGTATCCCACTTGGTAGGATGGGGAAAAGGTATTATTAGGAAGGGGATAACACATCTCAACCTTCGGTGCCCCACTTCCACTCCCTGAGGACACCTCATCCAGGTGATCCTCCCACACTGGGTCACCCCCAAGAACTGGATCCAAAAGCAATGGCTGTGTCTGGCCACCTGGATGACAGATCCCCGGGGAATAGCGGGTGAGACACATTCAGGTTTCTCACATACCTTTCCCCTATACTAGGTGAATATGCCTGTTTTTTATCCAGGATCGTCGTTGTTAAGACCTGAAAGAGAACAGGGATGAGATATGTCCAGGAACTCTCATATATTCCATTGATTTTCTTTTGCCGATGTAGGTAGAGGTGGAGTGGCTTTATTGCTCTTTCTAAAGTAACCTTTGAACTGGTCTCTAAAGGTTGACTCAGGTGTCATACGTTCTTTATATCTTGAATGGGTTTCGTGAAGTTCTGATTTTTCCCAGTCCCATATTGGATAGTTTTGGGAGTAGTAGGTTGACTGTCAGGCATTCCGGGGTAAAAATTCTCCAAAGGGAGGTGGGGTTTCCTGCAAGAGAGTAGAAAAGGTAGGAAAATCTCACCCCAGAATAACTTTCTCAGGGAGACCCGGAATGATGGCTGAAGATATTAAACAAGACTCACCCCGGATTTTAATGTGTACGGGTATTTTGGGGTATACTTCATTGTCCCCATGTACAGAGGTAACTCTAACAAGGGCGGCATTCTCTAGGTCTTTTGTTGTGACCAAGTCAGCTCGTACAGTGGTCTGTTTGCTACCCGAGTCAATTAATGTCTTTACTTGCTTCCCACTGACTCAAGGCTTTTCACGTGTGAAGTCAGCAGAAGACTGACATAAACATATGCTAAAGGTCTGAAATCCTTTTCAGTTCTTCTGACTCTTCCCCCTTTAAACAGCCTATTTCCATAGATTTTTCCCTTAAATTCTTCGGGCGGTGCCCAGCTAAATGCCCTGTTTCTTTACAGGGAAAGCAGATACAAGGCGGTGGTGTGCTTCCTTTAGTTTCCTCCCTTCTGCTTTCGACTTTGGTTTTATGGTCAGATCTCTTGATTTCTTTTGGTATCCCTTCATTGATTCTATATGACCCTACTTGCTTGTCAACTCCCTGAAGTTGAAGTTGGTAGATATGTTTGTAATCTTTCTGTTCCTCGCCTCTATGTGCTGAGTGGAAGTGTTTAGCTGCATCTGAGTGGTTTTGTGCTGTTTCAATGGCTAGGGTCAGTCGACTTAACTGTAAGATGGCTTTTTGCAAAAGAGGGGGCAAGGAATTAGTGTAATGTTCAAGGGTGATCATCTCTATTAACTCTTCTAAGGATTCATTATTGGTCCAAAGGGCTAGGTGTTTTTGACACGTTCACCCTTTTCTAGGGGAGTTTTGCCTGGGTTTAATCTAATGGCCCTCAATTTCTGCCGTTAGAAATTGCAAGTTTGCCCCACTCTTTTCTACAATCTTTCTTTGATGTTACAAAGGTGGCTCCCTGGGCAATATTAAGTATTTGATAGGCAGTTTGTAGTTCATCTTTCGAGAGAGGAGCCAAATAGCATCTTTTAGGGTTCCCTTCCCATCCTAGTTGTTTGGCTAGGCGTTTGAAATTCAAGAATAAATTCCCCAGATCTTCACCTTCTAGGTAAGGTTGAAGTACCCCCTATAGTAGTAGGGGTCTAGTTTTCAACTCAACCAATCATGTTCGATTTTCTTGGATTCTAGCTTCAGCCTGTATTTCATGGACTGCCAACTGGGCTATGACATTTGCCAGGTCAGCCATTTCTTCCGGTGGAGTAAGGGTTCCTTCTGTGTTTTTTAATGAATCTGAAAAAAAAAACAGGTCTTGACTCCCTTGGATAAGGTTTTGAAGTCATCCGATTCTTCTGAGTCTGATTCTGCCAAAGGGATTGACTTCGGCATGTTGGTTTCTAACCCTGATGGCCCCGCAACGGATGGCAATTGGGTACCAAAAAAGAGGTTCAGGTGCGGGGGGATAAGGCACTCGGTCTACTAAAGGTAAAGGCTGGTCGTACTTTTAATATTATTCAATCCCACAGTTGTATATTACAGTGGGTGAGAGGAAGGGTGTCTAATGATACTTGAGTTTTAAAGAACAGATCTTGTTGCCCAGTCGAGATACATAGTTGAGAGAGCAAAACCTATTTTAGAGTGGATACACAGGCAGAGGTGAGGAGTTCAACGATTCTATTTTCCCCTTCTGATGGTATGACAATTATCAGCATGGATTTCATTGTTTATCTGTTGAATCACATCCCAATTCTGCCACCATATGCAAGGAAGGCATTGTATCAAAGCAAGACAGACACAAGTGTCATAAAATGATCCCTTGTTGGAGGGAAATTATGTAATGCAGCCCAGCCAGAACTCCAGCATGGTTGGGGGTGATGTTCCTGGC
Organism: Ambystoma mexicanum; assembly: GCF_040938575.1. Taxonomy (NCBI): domain Eukaryota; kingdom Metazoa; phylum Chordata; class Amphibia; order Caudata; family Ambystomatidae; genus Ambystoma; species Ambystoma mexicanum. The sequence continues at coordinate 1,283,468,659 of NC_090929.1, read as the reverse complement.
CTTGAGCAACTGTCCCTAATGTGGGCTGACCGTCCACAAGTTCAGCAGCGATTCCAGGGAGCCATGGCAGGGTCATTGGCCTTTCCCAGTGGGAGAAGCTGTGACTCAACCCAGTCAGAGATCCAGGGTGGTGGGGTCTCATGTCCATGGCCTAGGACAGCTATCTCCCATGTGGGTTGAACGTCCCCAAGCCCAGCGGTGGTTTCGTGAAGAACCGTCAGGGTCCCCATCCCAATCTGGAGGTAAATTCTCTAACACAGCCTAGCTGAAGCTCCAGGATGGGCTTGGGCTGATGTGCCTGGCCTTGGGCACCCGTCTCCTATGTGGATCAACTATCCCCAAACACAGCTGCAGTGCCAGGGAGCCCCGGCAGGGTCCCCATCCATTACAAGAGAGACATTCTGTAATGCAGCCAAGCCAGAGCTCCAGGATGGTCGGGGGTGATGTCCCAGGCCTTGGGCATTCTTCTCCCTGGGACTGCCATTGTGCTTGGGTGCTGTTCACCCAAATGGGAGACAGACACCCAAGGCCAGTGAAATCACTGCAAACATCCTGGAGCTCTGGCTGGACAGTGTTACAGAATTTACCTCCAGGAAGCGATGGGGACCCTGCCAGGGCTCCCTGGGAATGACTCTGCACTTGGGGATGGTCAACCCACATGGGAAACAGCCATCCGAGGCCAGGGACATCACCCCCGACCATCCTGGAGCTCTGGCTGGGCTGCATTACAGAATTTCCCTCCGGGAAGGGATGGGGACCTTGACGGGGCTCCCTGTAACCATGGGAGACAGGTGCCCATGGCCGGGACATCACCTCCAACCGTCGTGGAGATCTAGCTGCGCTGCATTAGAACTTTTTTCTCCGGGTAGGGTTGGGTGCCTGCAATTGCCATTGAATTTGTGGACAGTCAACACTTTCTCTTTTCCACCCAGGTAATTGCACCCACACATGTGAGGTACTGTTATCGTCTGGACACCTGTGGGAATTTGGGAAGGTAGGACAAGTGTTGTTCACACCGTGTTTCGTGGTTTCCTGGTGGGAAATGTCCAAAAATGCTGTTTATTTCCTTCAATTTTGGACTTTGCCAGGCCTTGTGGGTAATACATTCTAGGGCGATTTGCACATGTCAGACCTCTTTGGATTCCCATGGATGTCTTCTTTTCAGAAATGCATTGGGTTCCCTGTTTTCCTTGGTGGCTGCGACACCCCAAGCCCGAATCTATGGGTTGTCCCCAAAACAAAGTCCAGCCTTCCCCAGGGCATTTGATGTACCAGTGGTTTAGGCTTCTCCCTTTGCGCCCATTTAGGTGCACCCACACATGTGAGGTACCGTTTTCGTTGCGACACCTGTGGGAATGTGGGAAGGTAGGACATGTGTTGTTTTCTCTTGGTTTTGATAATGTTTTCATACGTTTGCTACTGCACTTTGTTACACAACCCTTTCATTTCCCAAATGTGACCTACATTTAGTCGCTGCTTTAGGCAATGTATGCTTTTGTAACCTGCACACGTCACCTATCCTTCACAAGGTCTGCTTGTGCTGCCTCAAAACATGTATGCTTGCCATTCCTCACTACATTTGTTTTTCTTATTTTCACATGATAAGTACGTCTGTTTAGACAGTAAGCATACAAATCCTGTGTTCCATTGCTCAGTTTTTGGCTAGTGGTTTTGCTTGTTTTGTGAAAGATTACGAAAAATGTGTGATTTCCTAACTAGAAGAGTCTGGGGAATGTAGCGGTGCAATACTTTTCTCAATCTTCACAGAAGCCATTACTTTACAGATCCATGTATGTCCAGCACATACTTTTTTCTGCAATTTTTCAAATTTTTTCACAAACTATGTGAATTTTACTAACATAGTTGTAGCGTGACCTGCGTAAATGACACCTTTCTAAACTTGAAATTGTGTCTACTTTTCAGAAATGTATGCTTTTCTGTCTTCCCATTCAGCTTTCCTACCCTCCTCTTCCATTCGGTCCAGGCATGTCTTATTGGAAAAAATGGGAAAAATCGCTTACCTCTCACAAAACTGATGGTAACCTTATAAAAAATATGTTTTTTTTTTGTTTCCACTCAACCTGTTCTTGAAAGCCTGGAAAATGGTGAATTCAGAACAGCAAACCATTTTTTTCCTACCTTTTACAAGGAACAAAACACAGGCTTCTTTGTACATCATTTTATTGGCATTTTCTGAAAAAACACAAAATGTGCTTTTTTTTTTTATTTTCTCTCACCCCCATAAAACAAACCATGATTCCTTTGTGGCGTTATGACCGCCTGAATGTGGGAAGAAAAGGAGCCACATTTGGCCAAGATATCTCATGTAACAAAAAGGTTACAAGGGATTGAATGGGATCCTTCAGCATGCGCCTTTGCAGCAGGCAAAGAGGGGGAGAATTAATTTCGAAGGGGGAGTGAAAGTATTCCTCCCCGGAGAGTCTATTTCAGAATAAAGTTTCCGGGGGAGAGTTCATTCTGAAATAAAATCTCTGGGCGAGAGTTTATACAGGGAGGGCTTGTTTCGTGACAGCCAGGCATCTGACCTGAAAGGAACTTGCTGGTTCATGCTTTATGAAGAAGGATTGTTGACAAAAGCACTCTCTTATGGACCAGAGACTCAGGTGAGGTTTGTCTGAAAGCTCAGAGTCCCACGGGCAATGCAGGTAAATATAGGGGTCTTCATGGTGAAGGTAATAGATGTTCACTAGTAAAACCAAAACAGCACACCCCACGTCTATAGCGCTGTGCACAGCTACACTCCATTTTCACACATGTTTACTTCTAGAACTCAACAATAACCATTTCAAATTCTTTCACCTCCAAACAAAGGATAAACCGAAATATACATTGCTGCTTTGAAAATGGCATCTGCAAGGTTGCTCATCTGCAGACCAGGAGAGATTGCATACGTTTATTCTATCTGTTGATATGTTTAGAAGGCATATGTCTGGGAGAAAAAAGAAAAAAAAACTGGTCTGCTAAATACACGTGCACACACGCTCGTCCTAGAGCAGGCACTTAGCAGAAGCGTGTTAAGATTAACCAAATGCTCCTTGGTTCATGTAGTTGTCAAGGAAACATGTTCACACCAGCCTTGAAGGAATGGCAGCCTTTCTACATGACATTATACTGCTTGCACATTCTTTTACATGTGCAAACATTTCTATGGCAACTTTACTTAATCTCAAAGTTAATTTGGTGACTTCAAATAAAGCTTTGCCCTGCACAAAGTACAGTGAATCACGAAACATAATGAATTCTCGCATTGCAGTCTGTTGTGTCACATACCGGTCTTGCAGTGGTGTCTATGCCGCTGTATCGTACAGATCTATGTCTGGGTAAGATTGGACGTGACCTTGTGTTCCTAAGGGCCAAAATCAATTTTAATCTGTACAGCGCCAGCGATTTTAAAACGGGGCTTTCATTTCTTGATAAAATGTTTTAAAAGCTCTTCATAAATATTGTGTTCAAGCTTTGTCTGTTCCTCTCCACAGATGATGTTCAATCTTAGCATCAGCCTGGTCAATTATTTATGAGACCGCCCTCCTCATGGCATTTAAAAAAAAATGTTCCATCAGCATTTATTAATATTTGTTTTTTGGACATGTTTAGTATACTTTCACCTATGTATTGTTTTCTGGAGACAAAAAAGTAGAAGATCACATTTTTCGACATTTCTTCAGATGAATAATGTCTGTAAGTGATTTGTTCCCATTAATTGGACAAGCATGCAAGTGTGTCAAGCCAAGCTCCATTTCCTACTACTACACAAAATAATTTTTGTCAGCTTGAACCAATACACGGGGCACACATGAATTTGCCCTCCTGTAAATCAAGACAAGGCCTTTTACATCATTTCTGCAAAAAATTACATTTACTATCAGTCAGACAGCAGATCCTGCTTTCTGAAAACCCATATGAAGCAAAGGACAAACATGGATACAGACTCCAACAGCTCAAGTACATGCAATTATTTCCCTTGCAACACATACTGAGGTTTGCTTGCTGAACAAACACACAGAAAAACAAGCTGACATTGATATGGGTTCTTAAACATAAAGCCAAGCTCCATTTTTACTTCACCCCTGCTTTTCTGCAATCTCAATATTACCAGACTTCACAGACGTTGGTCATCAAGCAGCATGGGGAGCCCAGTAGAAAGACTTCCCATTTAATTTGTTTCTCTATTTTGATGGTAAATACAGCCAGGAAACACATTGATTTCCGTTCACATGCTGCACACCTCCCATTCAATGTGAGGGATGTAAGTCTAGTCTGTTTTCTGGGGGGTTTTTCCAGGCATTTTGGGCCTTACGCTCCGGTATTGCCATATTATAAATCCAGAATGCAAATAATGCAATTCAGTGTACCAGTTGTGCCTGAAGTATCACATGATCTAGCACTCTCGGGAACTGATATACAAAAGGGGTTTTCAATGGGAAAATTCCATTGAAAACTTTTTATCCAGGCTTTCTCCTCTCTCCCTTTTTCTCTCTCTCGCTCAAAAAAAAAAGAAAACTTTAGTTAAGGGACAATTAGGGTGATCAGATTTAACGCAACAAAACAATTGAAATTCAGCGAATGTGCGAAGTGATGACCATCTCATTTAATTTTAAATTTTATTGTTTAAAGCACAGACCTAGCGCAAGAGCAACAGAGCACTGTACAGAGTGTGGGTACCTGGCATTTGGGCTGGCATCTTTTAACATTAGCCCAGTACTCTGATCCAGTAAGGTCTGTGCACCAGTGTGCGTCCATTGGAATTAGTCCTTGTCAGGTGCTGTTGAAAAAGTTATGTTTTCAGAGATTAACTCAATGGGGGTCATTCCGAGTTGGGCGTTAAGGGAAAAACGATGCCGGTAAAGGATTACCGGCATCGTTTACCTTTACGGGCCATTCTGACCCTCTAGACCGTTATTTACGGCGCCGTAAAGTACGAGGCCGTAAATAGCGGTCTCGTGGCGCGCGCACGACACCCCATGCCGAAATTAGCGGCATGGCGTAAACCGGAGCCGATCCCAAGTCATGCGGACATGCAAAAAACGGCCTCTACAAGGCTGCAATGTACCTTACCGGCATGGAGTAAATACCGGCATCGCCGAGAAGGTGTTAAGAACCCTGAGCAATGTTTCCAAGAGGCACAGGTGCACTCAACCAGCACAGGTGGAGGCAATGCAGTCTGGTACAGCACAAAAGGAGCAAACCCACTCACCACACCCCCTCCCACACCAAGATGATACCAATTGTAGCAGGATTACTGGACCTGGAGGCCCTGCTTGCAAGGCAGCAACGGCACCAACAGCAACAACAACAACCACAGCCCCCACCACAGAGGACACACAGGAGGAGAAGGAGGGTGAGACAGGCCCAGCATGCCCTACCGGTGCAGCCACCATTACCACGCCGGCCGCCCCCAATCCCTCGCATCAGAGCCTCCACCTTCAACCTCAAACCAGAGCAGATCCACACCCTGTACTGCCTTGACCGGAACACCATCACCACCATAGTGGACCTGACACATGACGACATAGTGAGCCTCATAGAAATCCACACTGCAATCCCCCCTCTACTCAGGGTAGTGTCTGTTCTCCACTTCCTTGCCACAGGCACGTAGCAGCATACAGTGGGGCACATGCATGGCATACCACAAGCCATATTTCCACATATACTCAACCAAGTGCTGGATGCCCTCATCAAACACACAAGGGACTACATATCCCTACCCCGGACACCCCAGGAGATATTGGATACATAAGTTGCCTACCATGCACTGGCAGGCATGCCAAATTGCATAGGTGCCCTCGACTGCACCCACGTGGAATTGGTCTTTCCACATGCAATGGAGGTGGCGTATCGCAACCGCAAGCAATACCACTCCATTGACGTCCAGATGGTATGAAATGCCAGTAAAGCCATCACACATTGCTGCGAAACTCCACGCTACCACGCTATATGGAGCAACATGCTGGACAACGTGCCTGGCTGCTTGGTGAGTCACCTGATTGGGCCATGGCAACGCATTGGGGCCATGAGTAGGGTGGATGCATACCCCAACTTGGTGGGAAAGGGGGGGTGCATACTACACCTGTGTGGGAATTTCGACGCTGGTGCACGATGTGCACCCCACCGAACACAGTGCCCCAAGGCAATCGATATGGCACATGACTGCCTAACCTCACAGCAATGCTAGAATGTAGAAAATACAACACTACTCGTCCGACAGGTAACCTGGCCCAATGCCACAACACAAGCACCACTCATCGGCGGTCCTCACACACCGTAAGGGCATCCTGCACCATGCACTGCATATGCATTATCTCGCAGCCTCCTGCATCCCACCACACAAGACAGACGTCCCTGGGAGTGCATAGAAGTGAGCCCAACAGGGATACAGCAGCGTGTCACTGGTTCTGCACACCCATAGTAGTGGTGCAAGTCAACATGGTACTGATCAGTGCAGTAAGACAAGTATGCTACTGACTACAGTCAACACCCCCTGCCACCAAATCTCACAGAACCCAACACATCTATGAATTCAGGCCAACACTGCTGCACGCATATACGGTGCACATGCAACAAGATGTGAGTGCACACCATAAGCCATCTTGAAGAAGCTACCCCTCCATCATTCCATAGCACAGGACACATAGCCGGGCCAGTAATGGGGTTGATGCAACCAGGGACAGGTGTGTATGGCCAGGAATCACCAGCTGCCATGCAAGACTGCTACAGTTCGTCCACCATCAATGTACAAACACTTACCTTCATTCCCCTTCCATGCAGGTGATGGTGGCTACCCTTTGAAGCCATGGCTCATGGCCCCTATCCGCAACCCACAGAACAGGCATGAGGAGGACTACAATCGAGCCCATACCCGTACACGGGTGGCCATAGAGCAGACATTTGGCCTGTTGAAGGCACCATTTTGTTGCCACAGCCGTTCGGGTGGAGCACTCATCAACAGCCACGAGAAGGTGGCCAGGATCACCATGGCATGTGTAAGGCTGCACAATATGTGCATCTGTCGGAACGTGCCACTGCCCCCTGACCTGGGACTGCTACCACCAGATGATGATGAGGGGGTGGATGAAGAATTGGCAGGACAGCATCACAGTGCAGATGCACAGGAGGGATGTGCAGTGTGGCAATCATTGATTGGACAATATTTCTGACACTCAAGTCAGCTGAGGGTGTCAGGATGACAGGGCATCGGGCATTGGTTGTGGGGATACATGTACACCATGCACTGTGAGTCATTAAAAGACACATGCACATTGATCAATGTCCACTCTGATATTTTTTATGCACAACCGGTGTATTGTATTAGTAGGTTCACACGTGTACAACAAAACTTCCACCCTCACCCCCCTCCCCCCAACTCCCATACACACCCTCACCCCCTCCCCCAACTCCCATACACAACCCCCCTACCCCCAACTCCCATACACACCCTCAGCCCCCTCCCCCCAACTCCCATACACACCCTCACCCCCATATCCCCCAACTCCGCAACAGTAGTCCCGTGTGGCACATTGAGGCCACATGTGGCAGCATAGTCTATTGATCCATGCTCCAGGTGCCCGGGGGGGCATGTTCCTGCGCCACTGAGAACGCAGCAAGTGGCGCGCTGGGCTTGCCGGGGTGGGGGGACTGGTTGTGGAGGTGTCCTCCTGCTGAGTCGCAGGAATGGGATGTGCTGCCACAAGGGCGTCTGCAATGCGTCCAAGTGCCTCACACACACGGTTGGTGCTTTCTGTGAACACCTGACGCATTTGCCTGAGCTCCTCGAGTAACTCCAACCTGCCCTGGCGGTTTTCCTCATTGAAGTCAGTGATGAGGGCAGTGAGTTGTCCTGCACGTAGTGCTTCCTGGGATGGTGTATCATCCCGGCTGGGGATTGGGTCGACATGCCCTGACAGGGCCTCGAATGGGGTACTGGGCACGGGATCTGCGTCTCCCGGTGCATCGCCACGTGCACTTAGGACTGGTGTGTCGCCCTCCCCAGAGTCCATGCAGAACACCTGGGGGACATTGCATGGCTCGGGGGTGTATAGAGTGGGGTAGGAGTCCTCCTCTGACGCCCCACAGATGGACGAGGGGCTGTCCTGGATTTGCAGAGGGGCCGTGGCTGCCACCTCCCCAGAGATGCTGGACTCCTCTGACCTTGGTGTGGTGATTGTTGCACGCGCTGGTGCAGTGAGGGATGGGGGTGGTGCAACCTCAATTGGCCTTGGAGGAGCTGTGGTGGTTTTGTCCTTCCTGGCCGCTACGCGGTGGTCCCTGCCTTTGGCACTGGATGTGGTGGGACGGCTTCTCTCAGGCTCATTGCCCTCATGCTCACTGCCTGTGGGTGTAGAACAAAGGTACAACATGAGTGGTTGTGTGAGATGCAAATGTCATTAATGGCAGCATTCACTTTGCAGTCATTTTGGATTGGTGGCATTTTGGCCGTTACTACATCACTGGTTTCTACGGATGTGTCGGATATGAACGCAGGTGTGGGAGTCACTAATCCTGGCCTGGTCATGTGCAGTCTGACTCGCACACTGCCAAGCCTGCTGCACAGTGTGCTTATTGGGATGTGCTAGTTACTTCACTGTGGTTGGTGGGCATTATGTGGTAGCACTTGTCCCTTGGTGGCAGTTGTCTTGCCATCACCAGAATGGGTGGAGGGCAGTATGACAAGGTGCATTGGACGGGGCTTGGAAGTGTATTCAACATGTATTTGCCATTGGCGGTGTTGATTTTGGACACTCACCTCCATCAGCAGACGACGGAGCCCCACACTCCATTTCACCGACGCCCTCGATTGATTCTGTGCCAATCAATGCAGCGCAGTTCTCCTCCCATCACGCTAGTTTCATTGGTGAACTTGGTCCACCTCCAGTCAGCAGTGCCTGGCTGCGGTTGGCTGCGAGGATGCTCCGCACCCTCAATCGCAAGTCGTCCCACCGCTTGCGGCAGTCCCTGGGGGAGCGGGGGGTGGTGCCTACTGCGCTCACCCTTTCAGCAAGTTCTGCCCATATGTTTTTTATGGACCACTGCCTCTCTGCGCATGTCGCTGCTGAACACTACGTCTGCGTGCTCCTCCAGGTGGCCCACCATGGCCTGCAGCTCCTCGGGGCTGAAGCGCTGCTTGCGGAGGCGGTCCGCTGACTTTTTCGGGGCTTTGGGCATAGCTGGCGGTTGTGAAGGCCTTTTCCGAGGCTCAGGTTCGTCCCAAGGGTGCTGCCTGGAGAGGATAGCAATGGATTGTGTTTTTAAAGATGGTCGCCGTGCTCCTTCCCGTTCCTGTGCGATGATGTAATTTCCGTATCCGTTAATTAGCGGTGACCGTAATTTACGGTATCCGTAAATTACGGTCACCGCTAATTACGGACAGCGAAGCTTCGATGGCGGTGTTGTAAAGAATGTCTCGCTTCATGCCGCTAAGGACTTTAACGGGCCCTTTAGCGGTATGCCGCTAGGGGATTTACCGGGATGGTAGAAAGCTCGTGCACGCAAGGTCGGAATAGCCTGTAAATAGCGCCACGGTACCAGATCGGACTCACTCTTTCCGCCATGCCGGTAAAAACCAATACTTACCGCCAACCTCGGAATGAGGCCCAATGTCCCTTGTTGATGACCCCTAGTATCTATTGATGTGTTATTTATATAGCGCTTATGCCTAAACGCTTTACATGGATTTGCTTGCCCGAATTTGAACTGGCAACCAGCAGATCATTCACAGATCACAGCAGCAAGCTCTCAACCCACTAAGCTATCTTGCCGGCCTCTAACTGTGCTTGTTTTTGTGAATCACATCTGTTATGTTTGTTCTCATGGACTTTACAACAGGGTGTATGCCGAGTTAAGATGATCATCACTTCCCGCATCCACTGAATTTCAAGGGTTTTGTTAAATCTGATCACAATAACTGTCCCTTAACTAAAGTTTTCTCAATGAATTTCAATGGTATTGTTATACCATAGTTCATTCAAGGGCCACTAGCCATGGCCTTTGGTCCGTACTATAATTATTTCATTTCTGAAAAACTACCTTCACAAAATCGTCCGTATCTTTGGAACCGAGATTTAGCTTTCATTTGAAAGCTAAGATGCTAAGCTTTCCAACAAGCCTAAAACCGACTTTCTATTCCTTATAGTTATTCCGTAATCGCGCTCGATGCATTCGAAAAAATTGCCGCCAATTGAAAAATTAGCTCCTGTCAAAGATAGCCGTCTTTTGCTTGAACTGCTAAAATTTGTTTTCAACCTGCTAATCCCTCATTGAGCATTGCCAGTGTGACTTGAACTAATCTTAAATAGCTATCACCTACCCTGAACCTCCTACAGGGAATTAACATCATTTTTAGCATATTTTTCCCTTCTTTGCATACCACATTTAAAAGTACTTTTGCCTGTGTTTAAAACCATCCCTGTTTCTCTAAGCTTGCTAGGGGGGAACTGAAATTCGTATTGTATTGTGATTGTATCCCTGAAAACGGTGTGCTTTACTTCCATCTCCTTATATTGCATAGGGGGGGAGTGAATTGCCACAAGGGGAAAAGTGAACATATTATCTCTTGTGAAACCCTGTGAGTTTATTTCTGTACTGCATTCTTTCATTCATTGTTTTTCCTTGAAACCATAAAAGTATTCTCAGCTACTTTACCCTTTCTATACCAACTCCTAAGTGATTAAATAAGCGTACAATTGTCATTTTCCCCATTGTTGATCACTGTCATATTCATAAGTGTGCGATCAAATATTAATTTATTTATAAAAGTGTGATATATGTATATTGTTTAATTTTCAAATAAATGTTTTAAATTGCAAAACAAACCTACTTCTTGGCTCAGTGAGGTCAGGGGGATTCAAAGAGAGGGGCGTTATATAAGGGTTTATCACCCAGAGTATAACTTGTCATAAAGATATATAAATAAGGGCTTTCCTTGGGCGTCCCAGACGAGGCACTGACTTAGTGGGATTGCTGAATTGAAGTCACTTTACAGTTTGGGGGTTCGAGCCGGGGATTCTGGATTAGACCTATCACTTGTGCAGATTAATACAGTGTGCTAACTGACAGGATACATAAATCCTGTTGGATCACCACGCCGTGTTACACTGTAAAAACACCCCTCAAAGGAACGCTCTAAGGAATCGGTCTGTTTTGCAAAATAAAATACCAACTTCTCTAAGTCAGGATGGAAATCAATTTCCAGAATGACGACCTTGATATATATCAAAATAGCCAGAGAACACCTCTTACATAAGCTATTTGTGAGAGGTGAGTGGGCTCATCAGGACCAGGCAGTCTGGTTGCAGGCAATCGCACCCCAGATCACTGAAACAGGGTCAGACATATGGAGAGATCAGGGTCCATTACATGTGGCCCTGAGTGAACTATATGTGGCCCCTAAAGCCAAAGATGAACACGACAAGATTGTCAGGATAGCGGCATATTTATATTTATATATGGGAGCCATACAGGACAAATGTGCTGAAGGCCAAGATCTGGCAAATAGGCAACTGATGGCATTAGAGAAGGCCCAATCTGACCTGGTCTCTTCTGAGCAGAGGCTGCAGAGGAGCCAGGAGTGCGAAAATGCTAGTAGGCAGTATATCATTAAAATACAAGAGGATATGGCTATCCTGCAACAGGAAAAGTCTGACCAGGATACCAGATTTCTGGCCTTGCAGAAGGAGTACCAAGAAGGTTTGGACTCCCTACTGCAGAGCCAGAAAAAGCTGGAGCAACAGATAGATTTCAACAGGGCATGCACAAAGCAGGTAGCCACCGTGCAAAGCCAATTGGATAGAGAAAAAGAGGAGAGCAATAAACTGATTCTGAAAGACCTGGATACCCAGACAGAATTTGAGGAAGAGCGCCAGAAAGCTGGTGCCTTTCAAAGGCAGAGGGATGACCTGGCGGCACAGATGCAGGCTCTTAGTCAGGAAAGGGACACCTTAGGCCAGGAAGTCTGCCAATTAAAAGGAAAAATTGAAGAAAATCACTTGGCTCTCCAGGGACTGGGTGACCTTCAAAAAGAGCATCCGAACTTGTTAGAGCACACCAGGAGGGTGGAAGATGCTCTGGCAAGAAAGGAGCAGGCCAGTAGGGATGGGACTCAGGAGGTAACCCTCCTGCAGCAAAGACTGGCCCAGTACTCCAGGATCAATCAGGAGGCGCAGAGAGAAAATGAGGCTCTCTGTCAGCACAATGATAGGCTCAGGCAACAGGTAGCCATGCAGGAGAGACTGATGGAGTCTAGTAAGGCCTTAACTGAGGAACTGAAAGCGCAGGCTCTTGCATTGCAACAGGGAGCAGGGGCTGACAGAGATGAAGTTCGCTGGGAAAGGGAAACACCTGAGCATAACCTCAGGAGCCCTAGTACCAGAGGCCTTCTTCTCTCCCAGTCCTTGGACTCTGCCACCCCCATGTCCCATAGTGCACATGAGCCCAGGGCCACGGGGATGGCAGACTACTATCCAACCAGAAGTATAGGGCTCATAGGCCAGTACCTCCCAGGAATGGATGGGCGGCCATCCGGGTATGGGCACCCAAATACAGTGCAATTTAGTGGGGAACCCCAGGAAAGTAGGCCCACTAAGGGCATCCTGAAAACCTCTGCCCAGTTAGGTCAGTGGGGGGGGGGTTCCCATCAAATCCTGGCAGCAAGGAGGAATCTGAAGACTCCTCTGAACGTCACAGGACACAGGAGACCATGTCCCCACATTCTGCCAGCCATTCCCAGGCTCGCAGAATACGGGAGAGCCTGGAAGATTAGACGGGCACCTCTGGAAGCAGTGCTTCTGAGTCAGAGGATGAATGGACCAGGGTTACCCGAACCAAAAAGGCCAATAAGGCAAAAAGGGCCTTGCTTAAGGACCCCTTAAAACAGATTAAGGCAATAAGGAGTGTCATCACGACTTATCACAAGAACACCAAGTATTCTGTTTGGGAACATTTGGAGCTTTATGAGCAAATGATGGAGACTTTCCATTTGAAGGACAGTAGTAGCTGCATTTAGTATGTCAAATGGACATTCTCCCCAGAATACTCCAGTTTCTTTGCGGGGATGGAGGACCAAAATCATTCAAGATGGTCCACCTACAGGGCGGACATCTTGAAACATTTTTCTGTTCACAGAAATCCCCAAGAGGCTCGCAAGGCAGCCTACAATTTGCAATGTGGGGAGGATCAGGCCCCACAAGAATTTTTGCAGGAATTGAAGCGTGCTTTTGCACAGACTACAAAAAGGGTGCGCACGGACAGTAAAGAATTTGTTAATACGTTTTTCCATGCCTTACCCAAATACATAATGACCCAGCTCGTGAGAGATTTTCACGAGAAAAGATCTTTGGACTGGGTCATTGAGCAAGCCACCCGCATCTATGAGGTGCAAAAACCGGTGGAAAATAAGAATCAGCCCAAAAACCCCAAAACCAACAGCACCCCTGCTGCTGCCAAGGTGGCAGATGTAAAGGTTGCCCCCGTTTTAGATTTGGAGATGGGGGGACCTAAAAACCTGCCTGCACCAAATAATTCTAAGCCCAGAAGGCCCTCGGGCCAGTCACAGACAGGGAGTCAAGGAGGTAGTCCCACAAATGGGGTCCCTCGCTCCCCTGACTATGTAAGTCCCCGCTACAAGGGAAACAGGCCCATCCTGGGGTATGTGTGGACTCCTCCAGCCCAAGGGGGGGGATCCAACCAGGCACTCTCTGCCTCTTTTTGTTTTTCAATTACATCCAGCAAAGCAGATGGACTATCAGGCATAACTGGGGGTGAGACCTCAGCAGATGAACTAACCGGCAAAGGTAGAGGTGGTACTATATTCACAAATTGTGTAACAATTATGTCATTCAATTCTGCTATAGACTCTTTGATCTCTTTCAAGTCATTGTCACACTTACACTTCGTGGGCTGAGGTGATGCACTTATTAACTGGGAGGTATAGTCCCCCTCATGACAACTAGGTGCCCAACATTGCGTGCTTTTGTCAAGGCTCACATTGCGAACCTCATTTGCTCCTTGACCACATATTTCATGTTGCATAGTTCTCAGTGTATCAACAGCAATTATAAATCCCTCAATTTTATCCATTTTAGAGCATATATAACGCATAATTGCCTTAATTTCCTTTAATTCCAAATGAGTGAGTTCATGACCCTTATCAAGGAGATCCAATATTTTTGTGATTACTGGAAGAGGGCTGGGAGATTGATGTTCTAGGCCGCTTTCATCAAATATGCCCCCCTCAGGATCATCATGTAAAATCCTACTTTGATCACTAACTTGCTCGGGAGAATACTGTAAAGAGTGCAAAATTGCTTCCGATTCTCCTTCGTCTAGTGTTTTATTATGAACTTTCGTGGAACCATCTCTACAAGTTGTTTTTGTGATGGACGCGTTAGATGATCTATATACAAGTGGGGTCATCATATTAATAGACTGATTGACCTGTTTGTCTAATTCGGCCATTTTCCTCATGGTGATCTTAAACTGCTCTTCATTAGAAGTACATAAGGTCGATGAAATGGTACAACCACTCAAGCTTTCTCTTGAACACACCCTTTCCTCCTCTGTTATGTGGACGTACATGCCAGCAGGAGAAGCAGCATGCACCTGAGCTAAATGAGTGACATTTGCAGCAGTATCTTTGCATTTCATAATATCGACTTTAGGTACCACTCCTAATGTGTTTATAATTGATGAATCATTGTAAGAGGTGCTCCCTTTACACACAAGGGAGTCGATGTTAGAAGCATTAAGAGTTTTCATTGATGCCTCAGTGCAACAACCACTTCGCAGGCCATTAGCCATTGTTATATCACCCCATAAAAAATATATATATATATTCTTAACCTAATAAGCGATGTCTGAATCGAATATGCTCGTCCAGTGCTTCGCCAATGCACATAAAAAGTGCGCTAAGCTATTTTATCATTAATAACCCAAGATGGGCATCAACCATAAAAAATTGATAATATGCGTCTAAAATCATTACTTTGATGGTGGTCAGTCAAAAGGCAGAAAAAAAAATATCGACTGACAAAAATATCGAAAAAAAATATCGAAAAAAAAATCGAATTTTTGATTTATTTATTTATATGTATTTTTGGGGTGAGGTAAGTAAAAAAAAGGGGTAAAATAAAAAAAAAATGAAAAAAGGGAGGTTGGGGGGAACGCCCCCATTTAAAAAAAAAACATATTGAAAAAAAATTCGATATTTTTTTTTCGGTCTTTTCACTATAAACCTACTTTGATATAAGCGTGGACAGCAGGTGCATTTCCAGGTACACTCCTAGCACTTTCAAAGTGCTCACCAGTGTTACAATATCACATGCTCCAGTCTCTCCAGCTGGACTGGGCAATCCAGTGCTTAAGGACCTGACTCAACTCCGGGAGCTTGTCAGGTATCCCTGCTAAATATTATATCCAGAGGGGATCAAAGAGGTAATCCTCCGCAGTCTCCCGTCTGAATACGCCACCTAACAGCCGGACAACAGCCAGTGGGCTTGTCTCTGAAGGGCTTAACGCCGCAAGGATGGCTCGAGGCTTGTAAAGTACTCGCTGAAGGTCACATGATCCGTCACGTGGCACGGCCAAGTCCCGCCTCCTCCAGGAAGCGGGGTACAGGACGGCAAGAGCTGCACTCGCTCGCAGTGCCGTAGAGTCTAGCTTGTGATTCGTTCAGCGTTCTGAGATAAAATGCAAGCCTACACTGTAGGAAGAGGTACGCCGCTCGGGTGGCTCGAGGCTTGTAAAGTACTCGCTGAAGGTCACGTGATCCGTCATGTGGCACGGCCAAGTCCCGCCTCCTCCAGGAAGCGGGGAACAGGACAGCAAGAGCTGCACTCGCTTGCAGTGCCGTAGAGTCTAGCTTGTGATTCGTTCAGTGTTCTGAGATAAAATGCAAGCCTTCACTGTGGGAAGAGGTACGGAGCTCGGGCGGCTCGAGGCGTGTAAAGTACTCGCTGAAGGTCACGTGATCCGTCACGGCCAAGTCCCGCCTCTTCCAGGAAGCGGGGAACAGGACGGCAAGAGCTGCACTCGCTCGCAGTGCCGTAGAGTCTAGCTTGTGATTCGTTCAGCGTTCTGAGATAACATGCAAGCCTTCGCTGTGGGAAGAGGTACCGCAGTAACTATCGTGATAATCACACGCATAGGGAAAAACAAATTGGTGGCTTTTCGTTTCTGTAAAGCGTCTGCTGCAAAGCACCATGGGAAAAATGTAGCTAGCATTTTGGGAGAAGGGAGGACCCCCTTTCCCATCCAATATTAATAAACTACTGGACGGCTAACCCCAGAGTCAACACCTTGTGCCCAAGTCGTATCTTATTTGCTCCAATTCCGTCCTGTAGTTTTTGCCCTGCACAGTGCATACATTCAGACTTTTTCTCTAGGGGAAAATGAATAGGAGTCAGATGAAAACAGCATTTTTTGGTTTATTAAGATTGTTTTCATTCTCTAACACATCTTTCCCAAAATGTCCAGTCTGAGGGGGCCCGTGACAAACATTTAGTTTACAAAATATCTGCCACATCCATCATGCAAGTCAAAATGTATTATCAATTCAATTTTCAGATTTCATATGGATCATGCTACTCACCTTAACTATAGTTCAGCAACCGCTGCTCTACATGTTGCACGTTGTATGCACTTGCGCGTTCTCAATATCACTGGGCCTAGTCAGATCGCTGTTTTGTTCCCCCCTGTTCCCCTCCCTTGCCTTGTCGCGCTCTGAAACACTTGTGGCCAGTGGCCACGGCTGAACATGTTGCATAGTTTCTTGAGACCTCACTAGCTATGATCTTTGGCCATGGCCTCTGTATGTGTTGCACCAATATCTTTCTTTTGGGTCCACTAGCCATGGCCACTGGCCATGTCACACCATTAATTTGTTCCAAAACACTTGTTGCCCTCTGCCCAGTAGATGTATGCACTGCAGATGTTAAACTTTTTCTAACTCATTCCCACTTTAATTTCACAGTAATTAGTAGAGTGGCTGGTCGGTGATTGCCGTGATAACAGGAAACAATGCTCAGAATGGAAAAGTCTTCCATGTCCCCAGGGGCACTCAACATGTGTCCCCCTTCTTTTTTCCAGATCCTCTCACTCCACTCAATTGCTTTTTATCCCCCTAACCCTCTCCTATTACCCCCTATCAGTCACTGCTTCGTGTCATGCACATTTTGTTCTGAGAGTGTCTTGCAGCATTGCCGCTGTAATCTCATGAGATTCACGGAGTCTTCCCCCGATAAACTGAAAAATGTCTAGCCATGACTAGCTCTCCAAGTCACCCCTAAATCCCCAACTTCACATGGTGTCTTCTTTCCCACTCTCAACTTCTAGCCTAATATGATTGCCATTGCTATTGCTATTGCTATTGCTATTGGGATTTATAAAGTGCCTATGGCCAAGCCATCTAAGCACTGTCATTCAAAACAGTGAGTGATTCAAGTGATTTTTGCAGTGTGGAACTCCCAAGGTGGTATAGCCAGGATAACTGGGCTATCATAAAATTTCAAATGCTGGCAATTGCGTCACTACTACATATTTACTTGAATGCTTTGGCAGAAATGGATTTAAATTTGACAGTAGGTTTGAGAATGGGAAGGAAGGTTGGGGTGAGAACAAATGTCACCAGATATAATACACGTTTGTCTAAATCTAACGACTTGCAAGGCATGAGTGGTGGTTATGGGGGGATACCAAAAAATGATTGATATTCTTGAAATATTGAGGATATTATTTTTACCTGTTGGAACAACAGAGCATACAGGTCTTTTCTTTCCCATCCTCAGGGAATTGAGATCATCAAGACTAGTGAAACATTTTTGGTTCAAGATATCTGGTTACTGGACGATCTCCTCATTGATGGATATTCTATCGTATCGGCCCATGCAGTTGGTGGGAAGCAAGGGCGTTCATCGGGTGTGATGAGCACAAGGACCTATATGGATTTAGAACTTTCCATGCCAGAGTTAGCCTCCAAATCTGTATTAGCAGCTACTGCGGGCCTGAGGGGATCATATTTTTCGACATTGATTGTTAATATTTACTCTGCTTAAGGTACGGAGGATTACATGGAGGACATCATTGTATTGCAAAATATATTAAATAACTGGTATGAAAAACACCCTGCTGGGACGGTTATTGTTGCAAGTGATTTAAATGCTCCATGTTTGATCAATTAATGTGGCCTTGTCAATGAGGAACTCACAGGTGAACCCTTCGGTCATAGTAAAGGGCGGGGGTGGCACCTGAGCCAGGTTGTTCTACGAGAACAATTCTGTCTGTCTCAATAGAATTGCACAGGGTAGAGGTGCAAGGCTACAAACCTGGTCAAATGGCACTAGTAGGTCTTGTCTTGGTTATGCCATTGTTGACAGGAGTACACAAGAGGTATCTAAAAACATTGCGATTCCCGCCACACCCTGAGTGACCAGGCTGTCATGACATGGACCCTTACGCTGCCGAATCCGTATAAGGTTCATAAAATCAATTGTCAGGTGAAAGTAAATTCCAGTGGGAATCGTATCTCATGGAATGACAAGAGCATTCTTAAAATGAGTATTTTCATAAATAATAACAAGGCTTCTACGGTTAATCGGCTTAGGAATAATAACTGGAACCTGTTTCTATTCATGAACTGGCTCAGTTCACAAGTTATTTCCGAAGTGGTTTATGCCTTTGAAGCAGCACGAAAATGTGGTTGATCCGGAGATTCAAGCAGCAAAAAATACTTTGCTTAAGCGCCATAGAGAGCTATTGATAAGAACATCAGCCACACTGTATTGGATAAAAAACAGTTTAAGAGTTTGATGACTACGAGGTATAACAATTGGGTCAGAAACCATAAATCGGCACTTAAATCAGCAAAATGGCTTTCCCTGTATAAGCTCATTAGAATGGGGGATGGCAAAAACTATTGGGGAATGGTTCGAAGATTTTTAAATAACTCTTCTAGGATTACATTATGCCCGATTGGTGAGTCAGCATGGCACTCGACTATTAGGAATATATTCTACGATGTATCAGCTCAGGACAAGACATATTGTGAATATATACCCTGCCCAAAATTCAATGAGGATTTGGGGTGGGAAAATATTTCATTCATTGTTAAGTCTTCTAAAAACTCATGAGTGCCAGGACCCGATTCATTGGCAAACGCTGTATTCAAATCAAATCCGCTCTTCTGGGCCCGTATATTAGAACAATTGTTCAGTAAAATCTTGGATGAGGGCGAAATTCCCCAGTCTTGGAAGAAGGCTATTCTAAAACAATTTTTTAAAAGGGGTACACAAGCTGACCGTGATAATTATCGTCTTCTGGCATTGCTTGACACCAGACAGAAGATCTTTGCTACTATATTATTGAAGAAGGCAACCAAATGGTCTATAGAAGTGGGGCATCTTTCCCCCTTTCAATCTGGATTTGGAAAAGGCTTCAATACTCTTAATAACAATAGTGCCATGCGATATATCATCTTTGAGTGTAACAAAAAAATATGCAAAGAAATATTATACATATGTTTTATTGATTATTGCAGAGCATTTGACATGATCCCTCGTCAGAAACTTTGGGCAAAGCTTGATGGTTGGGGCATGAATAGTTAGTTCTCTTCTGTATTCTGACAATAGTGTGGCTATTCGCTTGAATCAGGAGGGGGCAATAACCACAGACATTCAAGCAAATGTTGGTATTAGACAAGGTTGTGCACTTGCACCCGTTTTGTATAATCTATATGTGAGTGACATGGGGGAGGCGATTTCAACTACAAGAAGCTTTCCACCCAGGTTGGGTCCCATAAAGGTATAATGGCTCAGCTACGCAGATGACCCAATTCTATTAGAGAAAACAGCTCTTGGTCTCCAACGCTTGAAGTTAAACAATTTAAAGATTAACATTGGAAATATCAAAATAATGACTCTGGATAACAAACATAAATCAGATAACTGGAAATGGTATCTGAATGGAAGTCTCCTGGAAGTGGTTAACAAATACATCTATTTGGGTTTCCAAATATGTAAATCACCCTCTAGTGATTTCTTTTGTAATATTGCGAGCTCTAAGGCGATGAAAAAATGACTTTTACATAAAAAGATCATGCAGCTAAACGGTGGTAATAACTTGGAAGGCCAAGTAGATGTATATAGAAAGAGTATTGCTCCAGCCATACTTTACGGACTGGCAATTCTCCCGGAAAATATGATAACATGGCTAGATAAACTGGAGGGTAGAATACTCAGATCGATTTTAGAAGTCCCTCAATCAGTACATGTACAAGCTCTAAGATGTGAGTTGGGTGTTCAATCATTGAGAACTCATTGGATAATACAACAGTGCCAATTGTATATCACAATATGGCTAGTGGCTGGATCCTCGGACTCTCTCTATCACCACTTGACCCGGTTGGATGACATAGGTTGTAGTAACACATTTGTACAAGGGTTGAGGCAATCTGAAATGGGGCACATGGCATTGATAAATTTGCAACCAGAAGAATTGAGGAACCTACCTAATTGGGTAACAATAGTAAAAAAGAGAACTAAACGCCTAGCGGTTTGCAATAACTTAGATTTCCTGTATGCAGAATACTGCAAGCAGACATTTAGGGGCCTCAATGTCAACAGCTATTTGGTTAAATATTTCCCCAGTTTGATCCAAAAATGTATAACCTACCTGTGTTTAAGCATATTACCCACTTTGGAGCATGTGCAGGGAGGTGGAAAAACATCCCCTGCGAAAAGCGATTGTTGTGTGTGCAGGAGCGAAATTATGACTGGCCGTCATGTACTAACACAGTGTCAAAAGATGTCCAAATATTATGAGAAGGGATACGCACAGATTATTGCAAATTCACAACAAAGAGAGGGAGAGAAATTCTGGAGCTCCTTCATGGGTGCAGAATCTGTTGTAATTATGACTGCTGTGTGTTATACATGGAAATTTGGCAATAACTGCGTAAAAGCCCAAGAAGTAGTAAGATCAAATTCTGAAATAGACACTGGTCATTTGGTAACACAAAATTGTCACCTCTCTTGATGCTTCAGTTTTTCCAAACGTTTGCATTTACAATAAGTGCATGTTTTAACATTTTATTGTATTTATTGGTTATATGTTTCAGCAATAAATTTAATCAGATACATTTCCTCTTGTATTAGGTATAGTATTTTACATGTTGTGTTCATGTACATATTTTAGATATTTTACAATGTTACTTATTAATAAATGTGTATAAGGTTCATTTGAACCAATATTGCACACTAAAAAACAACAATCAGTGACAACTGTGTTTTAATGTTTGCTTAATAACATTTTAATTTTTTAAGAAATTATTCCCAAAACGTACATTTTGGGGGGCCCTTGACAAAGTTTGTGTTTTGAAAATAAGTTTTATCCAAATCTGTCCAGCAAGCCAAAAGTTATTTGCCTCGTTCAACTTCTCTGCTGCAAAGCACCAAGGCAAATATAAAGGATTTAAGGAGCATGGGGCTACCGTTTCTCTATCAAATATTTTAAAACTATTGGATGAATTTGCCCCAAACCAGTCAAGGAAATCACAAAATTACGTCAATGCTTTGTGCCACGTTGTTTCTTCCAAATCTGCCCAGTTATTTTTACTCTACGGGTTTTCAAAAACTGGACTTTTGATCTATAGGAAAATGAATGGTCTGGAAACAGCTGTGTTTTATTTTCGTTATAACTTTTTCATTTACTAATGTATTGTTCCCAAAGTTTGAGGTTTGGGTGCTGTGTGTGTGGGGGGACAGGGGTAGGGGGTATTTGACAAACATTTTGTTTTGAAAATTTGATACAAATCCAGCCAGTACATCAAAAGTTATTAGTAATAGGATTTTGGTGAAAAATGCTGACTTTTAATTTCTCCGAAGCCTCTCTGCTGCAAAGTACCATTGAAGATATAGCAATCTTTTTGGAGCAGGGCGCACCCCCTTCCCTGATGAATAATTTTAAAACTCCTGGATGGGTTTACCCCACACCTGTCTGGTCACTTTGTTCCCAAGTTGTTTCTCATTTGGTCATACTCTGTCCAGTGGTTTTTGCACTTCGGCTTGACAAAATGTGGACATTTTCTCTATGGGAAAATCAGATGGGGTCTTCCGCAAGCAGCTCAAAACCTTCCTGTTCTCCTATGACACCCTAGCCAAAGGGAACAGCCATACCTCACAGACACCGGCCCATGCCTTCTCTACCTAACTCTCCTCTGTAATTGTAGTATGCTCTTGCTCCATTCTCTGTAGCTGTATCTCTGTTCTGTACCAGTATCATTGTACTTGTATCTCTCTGTGTCATATTCATGTAACCAGCACCCTGATGCCCCTGGGTTTGGTATGCTCTACAAATGTTAACTAAATAAATAACATAAATAAATAAATGGGAGTATGCCAAAAACAGCATTTCCTTTTGCTATCTTAGTCACCTTTTAATTTCTTAATGAATCCTTCTCAAAATGTGCAGTATAGGGGGCGAGCGGGATGGAGACAAACATTTTGTCCACATTTATTGCAGTCCACAAACATCTGATGAACTTTCCAGACAGTGTCACGTGACCACATATGTGCGGCATAATGACCTGTCCACGAACGCGTCTACACTTCGCAATCAGGTGTGTGCTTTGAAGACAGCTTGGAACTGCATTTCCTACTGATCTAGGAACTTTCAAGCTCAAAATGTACCCTTGCACAGCTCCTACACCTATTCTTGCTCTTTATCCATTACAAATCTAGTAAAGAGCACGTACGTGGAAGAATGTTAGCAAAACTGCGATTTATTTTAAAAATTGCATCAACTATTCTGCCCTCCATTCCTCCTCCTCAAGAGCCACCACCACCACCAGCTGGAGGACCAACAAAACAAAAAAAGTGCAGTACTTCCAAAGACAACGAAGAGGACCAAGAAGATGAGGGAGAGGAATTGTCTACCTCTAGCACCCAGAGAGATTCATGGGTGTGGAATGTCTTTACCACTGTTGGGAATGTACCAAAGGGTAGAGCTACCAAAGTGAAATACACTGAGTGCAATGTTGTACTGCTTCACGGACTACCTGGACAGTACTCCTACGGGACCACCTCCATGCGCCGCCACACACAATCCAACCACCACAATGCTCTCAGAAAGGTTGTTCCTTTATTAGGAAGTAGTAGGCTCTCTTCATCTACCTAATCTTCCTCATCCAATACTATAACCACACAACCGACCTAGATGGGACACAAAATCCCACCAGCTACCTTGCAAGCAATATCAGAGGCTTTTGTGCCATATAATGATAATGATGTGTTATTTATATAGCGCCTTAATCCAAAGCGCTTTACAGAGCACATATTTACATACAATATCACCCAACCGAAATTGGTACTCATTTATCGACCTCGGAAGGATGAAAGGCTGAGTTGGCCTTGCCGGGATTCGAACCTGCGACCTGCAGATCATGCTCAGATCGCAGCAGCGAGCGCTCAGCCCGCTGAGCTATCATACCCCTGAGCTATCTCACACATATCTTTCCAAGACAACAGTACTCTGTATATGTTGCAAAACACCACTCTGAAGGGGGGAGCAATTTCAAAGTACTTTTGAAGTTATAATCAAAGAGCATGAGAAACATTGCCTCTAACTTAGATGGAACACACACGCAACATCTTCCCCTGTCCACCTGCCCCTTCATATTTGTGGTTGGTGCCTCTTACCTCATTTCCCTCCCCACTTTACTTGCTGCCCTCTCCGGCAAAACAAAACAAAAATCTGCAAAATAAAGTTCTTTTAGGAGCCACCTTTCACAGTTAAAAAATAGAACTAAAATAAATAATTTTTTAGACTCCATCTACTTTACATTTCTCAATAAATTATATAGACTCAATAACATTCTATCGCCCTAACTTCAAAGGCCCCCACCCACCCCTAACTCTAGCATCACTATACACTCAGCATGACCCCCACCTATTTCAATGACGTTAGAGGGCAGATTAGTCAAACGAACCCTGTCATCAGCAACGTCATAAGATTATCTAACGCAGAATGAGGAACTTAAATGCACACATGGACAACAAATACAAAACTTTTGTTTCTTGTTACATAAATTATAGACACATTATATTTTGAAGAAAACAGCAATAGTCAGGAGCATAACAAATACTTTTCATTTTGACACGATGATAACATTTAATTAAGTCCACAAAATCTTTAACTTTTTTTAACACAATTCATAGCTGCAGAACTTTACATAGTTCTAATTTTCAGTGTAACTGTCAATGGTGATCTTCTAATACCAAATCCGATCATCGATTGATACAAGTCTTTTCATTTGTCACCAAAAATGATCTTCCATGACCGATGAGTAATCTACGGACATGGCGCTCCATTACAGAGGAGAAATGTGTGCTTTAAAATAATAGAAATGTATGCAACACTTTCACATCTGCATGTTTTGAGAACCTATATCTCCCATATTACTCCTTGTTACTATAACCACAAAAGTACAGATTGTTGTCTGGCAATTGTTCCAGGTATTCGTTATCACAAATCCGCTGTTGATAATTATTGTTCAAATACTGTTGAATAAGCCGTCGCCCAGTAGACTGTATCCATGACACGCACACATCGGGATTATATAACTATGTAAAATCGAGAATGCAAAAACATATTTCAGTAACCACTTCATAGTTAAATATAAACAGTACATTCTTATTTGGCTATAAAGTTAAATTACAATTAAAACGTACAATGTCTGTTCTTTGCGTGAAATTGAACATTCATCTGTCAGAACCTTCATCACATGGCAGACAGCACGCATTCAATCCACACTTCAATAAATATAAATTAAAATCTTGCTTACATTCCATTTTGCGAATCCATTCTTCCGGAAGATGTTCCAGGGGGAATCACCAGCCAAACAGGGAAATCTACCCCCTCCCACTCTCTACCTAGAGAAGCATCTAACCCTCAGAGAGTTGGAGGTGGATGAGTGAAGATCTCAAGAAGAAAAATGCTTAGGAAGATAAAGTTGCCTGTAGTGAGGTCCCTGGCCCCAGAAAGCCTTGTGAACAATGCAGAGAGTCTTGAACATGTTCCTTGCAGCTACCAATTGGAGCAAGAGTAGACATTTCAGGATTGGAGATATATGATCCCTTGGCTCAAGCCCAAGGTCAAGTCTTGCAGTCCTGTTCTGGATAACTTGCAGAGGTCTAAGTGTACAGGGAGGAAGATTTAGAAAGAGGCTGTTACAATAGTCCAGCCTAGAGAGAACTAGGACTCTTCAGACAGTGAGCTTCTAGGGAAAAGTGACAAACACAACAATACCTCCCAGTGGGTGCAGCTCATAGAGGGACTTCTTAAAGACGTCTATAATGTGAGGACAGAAGGAGAGGGTGGAGTCAAACATGACACCAAGGTTTTTTCCTCACCAGAAGGCGCAGGTACAGGACCCAGCTGGAGTGAAAAAGGGAAAGAAGTCACACGGGTCCAATAAGAATGATCTCAGTCTCACTGGCATTAAGGCAAACATTGATCGAGGCACACCATTCCTGAATCGCAGATACACAGTCAGGAATAAGTGAGAGAGGAGGGGATTCAGCACGCAGTGTGAAGGAGAGCTGAGTGTCATCCGGATAACACTGAAAGTTAAAAAAGAATGAAGAGATTAGGTGCACTCTAGGTGCCAAGTAAAGTTTGAAGAGCCACAGTGAGATTTCCAGTCCCTGGTCTTCAGGCCAATGATAAGTCTTGCAGCCTTACTTCGAATTAGCCGGAGGGGCCGAGAGAGAAAGTGGGTAGATTAAGGAAGAGACTGTTGCAATACTACAGACTAGAAAGTACCAGAGCTCTACAGATGTTAAGCTTCTAGGTAAAAGTGAGAGGGGGAGGATGAGGATGGGGCAAGCATGATAGGCCCGGGCAATGTTCAAGAGACATATTCATATGTTCATTGCAGGAATGGGATCTTCAAAGCGAAGTCTGGAGACACCAGGACTGTGGTGGCCATTTGGGCAATAGTCACAGTGTGTAAGATGCCTTTGAGGTGCACATGGTTTACCGCACCTTCAGCGTCCCCATCCACCCAGCCCCCTTGTGAGCACGCAATCACAGGTACCAATTGGCATTGATATTGGAGGGGGGGTATATAAGGATGATGCAAGTGTCATAGGTCAATGCACGAGTTATTTCACACCAGTATGTAATGATAATCTTATATGTTTGAACATCTGGTGCACTTATAGAGCTTTCTCACAACTGTTTAGCTTGAATTATTTTTAATATTTGTATTAAGTTTTGTAAAGTGGATATCAATGACACTACAAATTATTCTGCTGTGGTTGAGATATTGGATGCAAGAATGCACAGTATTGTCTGCTGTACTCAGAATTCCTGAATAATGGCTCGAACCACACAAGCAGATATTACTCTTCGGATGCAAAATCCCAGTCTTCCATAAATGCGAAAAATGCCACAAACCTGCACCACCTGTGTAACAGATACAGACATAAAATACAGCAATGAAGGCAATAGTTGCATTTTTTCTATTTGCACTACCTTGTAAAATGTACACTATTGTTTTCATGTATAAAGTAACCTTTCACACAGCGTATTGACAGTACCTTTGTTTTGCAACCCACAAACAGAACTCTCTGGTCCATTTAAATTCAGTAACACAAATGGAGTAAATCGTTATGCTCATGTACCAATGAATCTTCTCTTTCAACTGTCATCAATTGTGCACAACATTTACTTAAACGACTCAGACCAGTTGTGTTTGCAAATGCTCGTCCTTCATAGAAATGCCGCAAACAATCCTCACAACACTTACCGTGTCTCCTATATAAAGCAACAATTGCAATACTGTGCAGGAATCGTAAAATTTACCATAAACACACAAGAAGATACACAAGAATTCCTAATATACTTACTACAAGCCCTGGAAAACAAAACATGCCTTTAAATTAAATATTCCAAATTTCATGCACGTGGGAACATACATGCACTCTCTGCAGCCATGTTTCACAAGAGCACATCCGTAATGAACGATTTGTATATGTATCCATACCAAATTCTGAATCGATTGCATTTCACCAGCTTCTGCAGAATGCAAATCATGGCATTTTATGCCCTTTTTGGAATTCAGACAATCGTTCCACCATACAAATAAACTCCAAGGCCCTCATTACGACCCTGGCGGAAAGTAACTGACCTGACCGCCATAGCGTAAATAGCGTTTCCGCCATTGCACGATGGAGTAAAGTGCGGCTAATTCTGACCCATCGGGCTTGAGCATTACGCCATGGCGGAAGTGCAAAGTCCGCGATGGCGGAAATGTCCCCAAAACAGCCCTCACCGCCGTCGTACGGCGCCCTAGGTGCAATTCCGCCACCCATCATAGCGGTCACCGTAATGAGCGCTAATCGCAAAATACGGTGACAGTAAATATACGGAAACGGAAGTAAAAACATGGGTCCGGAACGGGAAACAGCACGCTGTACACCTATAAAATCAGAATCCCAACACAGCCATCAAAAATCCGACCCTGAGACACATCCCAACCCGTTAGCCGCCCTAGTTAAAACATACAAAATGGGAAAAGTTGCTAAAAAAGCGTGCGACCGCAAGCGGCAGGTCCACTTCTCCCATGAGGAACTCACCGTGCTCACAGAGACCCTCCAGGAGAATGCTGCCGTCGTCTTCTCGACGCAAATGACCAGGACGGCACTTGCGAACAAGAAGGCCATATGGGCCCTGGTGGCACAGCGGGTAAGTGCGGTGGGGACCGCACCCCGCACCCCACAGCAATGCAGAAAGCGATGGGACGACTTGCGGATACGCGTACGGAGCATACTATCAGCCAACCGTAACATTGCCACAGCTACCGGGGGAGGATCGGAATCACCCATCAAGTTGACCCCCTGGGAAGAAATCTGTGCCTCCACCATTGGAATGGAGAGTATAGAGGGAGTCGGAGGGATGGAGAAAGGAGTGCAGACATCCGAAGAATCAGGTAGGTGGGCCAAATAAAACAATGCTAAATCCACAATGTCCAATCATGTGAAGTACCATGTGTCCACATAGTGCAACAGAAACACATGTCCAGGAGAACGGCCACATACATTGGCCTGATAGCGCACTTTAAAACTCACATCAAATACATTAACAATCAAAAATCCTAAAAACACCCTCTACACGTGCAGCATGCACACCCTAACTGCAGGCTGCAAAACAACTGCATCCTCAATCCACACAAAAATGAAACCACCCCCAAGGCCCTGACCCAAATCACCCTCAGGTACCACCCCAATGCATGTGAAACATTGCCATTCCAATTTCCACAGACCCATAAATAACGCTCGCCCTCCTTTACTCCACCACAGGGTCCGATTCAAACGACGAGCTGCAGGACACCCCTACCAGCACACCTGCAAAGAGGGCCAAGACCAACGGCCAAAGACCCTCCACCTCAGCTGCACGGATCAAGACACGGCAGCAGCACAAATCAAGTGGCAGCACACAGGAGGGGACATCAACAGGCACCCCAGCAGCCAGCATGCCCACACCAGCAGCACCACAGGTCCCCCCAATGGATGCCACAGAAGGCACTGCTTCTGATGGCAGCAGCACCATAGGTGACACTGCATTAATGCCAGCATGCTCCGACACAGACAACGGTGCTGTCGATGTAGGACCCATCCATGACCTGTCTCAATCCCCCTGTTTGTATCATCCCGTACACCATGAGGATACCACGCAGGGGCACCCACAAGACGACGACTGGCCATCCCCCACAAGCCCTCTGGCAAGGCAACATGAGGTGATCAGCCCCTCTGTGACACCACCGCAAATGGGCATGGCCCAGCAGAGGCAACAGTCCCTCGACCAGGTGATCGTGCAACAGCAGCAACTCCTGTTGCAAGTTCCGTCCAGGGCAGCCCCCAACGTAGATCTGGGAGGAACCTGCGCTCCACAGGCAGGGGTGCCCCTGATACCCGGAGAGGGGGCTTGCAATAGCGTCTGCCCACGGACAATGAGCATCTTTGGACACTGGTGTTTGGGGGGGAGGTAGGAGGGTGGAGGGGAGGTGTTGGGCTTACTTGGGTGGCGGGTCGATGGGGTGTGTAATATAATTTCACAAATGCTATAAACATCACATAATCATCCAATGAGATGTGTGGACATTGATATTTGTGTACGAGGCCTTTATAGGCGTACAGTCCACATTGTGCATGTACCAGACACACACAGTGCCACAAGTCCCGTGTCCATGCATCAGCCACCAGGCGTGAGTGCTAGAAGCATGAATCTATGATATTCAGACGAATTTCACGGGCCTCCTGTGCCTCGCGGACTCCTTGAGGTGCTGCCACATCCCCACCCTCATCATGACCATCTTCAGGTGCTTGCAGTTCTGCGTCAGGGGGCATGGGCACATTTCTACGTACGCACATGTTGTGTAGCATGACACATGCCATGACTATCCTTGCAACCTTCTCATGGCGGTACAGGAGTGCCCCGCCAGACCTGCTGAGGCAGCGGAAACGAGCCTTCAGTAGGCCGAATGCCTGTTCTATGACTACACGGGTACGTGAGTGGGCATGGTTGTAGTCCTCCTCATGCTGGTTCTGTGGGTTCCGGAGTGGTGTAAGGAGCCATCTCTTCAGTGGATACCCGGCATCACCTGTATGTGGACAATAAAGGATGTTTGTGGAATGACATTGCTACGTACGCCTCCCCCCCCCCCTTCCTGCCAGGTCATTGCCGCATCACATACCCCACATTATCATGCCTGGAATGAGACTCACCGAGTAGCCAGGATCTGTTCCCTGCGTGTCGCTCCATGTAGCGTGGTATTGTAGAGTTCCTCAAGACCATAGAATCATGGGTTGATCCAGGAAATCGGGCACAACAATGTGTAAAGATCCTGTTGGAGTCACACACCATTTGTACATTAAGAGAATGATATTGTTTCCGGTTGCGGTACTGGACCTCCATGGCATGTGGGACAACCAATTCCACATGGGTGCAGTCGATGGCACCAATGCAACCCGGTATGCCGGCAAGTGCATGGAATCCCACTTTTGTGTTTGTAATCTCCTGCTCTGAGCGTGGTAAAGAGATGTAGTCGTCTGCGTGCTTCAGGAGGGCATCGAGCACTTGCAATAGTGTCCGTGAGAACAGTGGCTGTGAAATGCCATGCAACTGTCCGACTGTGTGCTGGTAGGTGCCTGTGGCCAGGAAGTGGCGTACAGACACCACCTTCAGTAGGGGTGGGATGGCGGTTGGGCTATCTATCATGCTGACAAGGTCAGCGTGTGTCATGTCCACAATGGCGATTATGGTGTCCCGGTCCAAACGGTAGTGGGTGTGGATCTGCTCAGCAGTGAGGTTGAACGGATGAGCTCAGAGGCGTGGGATTGCGGGCTGCCTGCGTGGTGGTAGTGGCTGTGCTGGAGGGCCTTGCTGGCCCTGCCTTGCCCTCCTCCTCCTCCTGCGTCTCCTCTGTGCGGCCGGTTGTTGTAGTAGTTGTTGTTCGTCTTCTTCTTGAAGTTGGAGTACTTGCAGTGCTATCAGGTCCCCCAGGGCCAACATCGCTAGTCCTGCCGGTAGCATTGTGGAGTGGGTGTGGTTGTGGGAGGGGGTTGGGTGTGCAATTTATGTGTTTTCAGGCTGTGTAGCCTCCACTTGTGGTGATTCATTCCACCTGTGCCAGCTGCAATCCCCTTTGGGCGAGCACTGTACCGAGGTTCACCGACGGGCGGGGCGTCCCATTTGTGAGTGAAGCCAGTTGCCATTTTCACACACTGCCGCACTACATGGATGATTTTGTGATTTCAAGCGGTCACAGATGCCTTTTCGACGTGATGTTGCAAATGAGGAATTCGAAGGACAGCAGTTTCGGTTTTCAGCTAGCGGCGAGGAGACGCCCACAGGTCTGACTGCAAATATAACGTTCTATTGTTTAATGTCCTTGGGACAGGGGCCATGGCGAGAATGCAATGATTGATATGAATAGTATGGGATGCGCAATAGCGTAGTGGACGATTAGGCAGGACGTTCCCAAATACATGTTACTCCGCAACACTATTATTCCGGCCTGGAGCACAGTGGATTTTGCAGACTGCATTACGCACAGACTCAATGGAGATTTCAAATGTTATGTGAGTAATTAATCAGGCGTTTTGATACCGGGATGAGGGAATGATGTATGGATGCATGGACAGATGATTCAATTGAGAGTTTGCCATGTACATGGCTTTTTGGAATCTATCCCCTTCCCCTGCGCTATGTGATGCAGAGCTGCCATAGTGGGACCATCGTCTATCTGCCCTTGTTGAACCCTCCCTGTCTCGACGCGCCTTCCAACACTTGTGTCTATGCACGTTACTAATCCAATCTCATGGATTCTGTTTTAACAGACGCATGCACACAAACACTCGTTTGTAATAGTGTTTTCACCTCGATTTATATTGTTGTGATTGGCAAGTGATTTTTGGGTGAAAATAATCCATTTGAGTGGGCTAGCATGCATATGGCTGTAGATTTAGTGTGATCATTGAAGTGAGTAATACTAATGAAGTTCTGATGCCCATACTATTCTTTTTCATTTCATTTGGGTGACAGGTATCTCCTCCCCTTTTGCCGCTGCCATCTGTATGCCACTCCTGCAGATGGCTTTTACTCCCGACACCTGCTGCTTCGAGTTAATCAGTGGAGCACCATTACGATCTTATGGGACGATCGCCAATGGGCCACATGCCCTTACGCAGTACTAGTGGCTAGGAGCAACATATCAACCTTTCAGCTGGACTAGTGCCTACCTAATGGGACGGCCCTGCGGTTCTAGGCGCTTCCATGTTGCCTTTTTGAACGTGAATGTAGCCCCTGTGTACCATGAAGGAACAGGGCGTCACACAAGGAGTAGCTGGTCATTTATTGCGGATGCAGCCCACAGTATTGGAAATATTTTGGGGTTTATGACCTAATAGCTTTGTGGGCTTGGTGAATTTGATGTGCATTAAATTTTATTCTGATGTTACCCGTGTAGCGTTATTCTTTGCAAGTAATGTAGCATATTCCTATTTGTGGAGCGATGTATTGTGAGTAGATCTGCATTGGGTTCCGGCTTCTGAGTATGGTTGCGTGGTACTGTACTGGCCGCGTTTGCCTACGAAGCCCAGTGAGGTCAGGGATAGGGGCTGCCATTGTGACTGTTTTAATGATGTCATGCTCAGGGGCGGGGGATTAGCTTTTGTGTAACAGATGCCGGTCAGCCAGGTGGATTGGTGGAATGATGTGATTATCAGAAAATGGCTGGTCACAGGTGCCTGTGTTTGCGTGCGTTTCTTGGAGGGAGACTGAGGTCATGTCCATTGGGATAGCTTCTGTATTCGTGCCATCTGTGCCCTGCAGCTCCCATTGGCCCCTCTTGAGATGAGCCTGGCTGCTCAGTCACTCTGCCAACTTGTGTGGTACATGCTTATGCTGATGGTTGGTTTGTTTACTGGCAAGAGTACAGGGCTGGTGCAGTCTCCCTCAGGATACTGCTTTGAATGTTGCCTTACACTGGTGTCATGCGTTGGGGGCCTGTTGTTGTTTTGTCTCATATTTCAGTTCATATTGCTGTACTTGAACCTTCACATGCCTGTGCTGCATCAGTACGGCAATGGTGACATGCCAAATATGGATGGCCACTCACAAGGCACTTGGAGCCCCTACATTCATTTGTTCGTTGGCATGCATGGGTGACTTGTACATTTCACTGGTTGCATTGTGTAACTTCATTGCACCTACGAGGAGTTGTGCAATGTGGGCAGGGAGTGGTGTACAGGCACTCAGTAGGGCCATTTACGGTTGGTTCACGGTGCCGTAATTCTCACCATGGCGGAATGGTACTTTCCGCCATGCTTGATGGCGTTAAGTGAATGTCCGCTGGGGTCGGAATTCGCGTACCGTTACGCCATGGTGGTAATTACGGTTTTGCATGGCGCGCGTACTTGGTGCAGTTAGCGTTGGCGTTCACTACGGTGTCGCTAATGGCATCGTACTTTACGGTGACGGGTCATGATCGCACCGAGCGGTATTCGATGGCGGTATTACATTTCCGCTATCGTTTTTCGATTTCCGCCAGGGTCGTAATGAGGGCCCAATAGCTAATATGCCATACAAATGCTTCTAAGGTACAATGCAGATGTTACCAAAAATAACTGTAAGCTTACAGGCTTCACAGATGGCCAAGTATCTCTTGGAAAGAAAACCTTCACAACAGTAGGTATAGTATACCACACTGGTGCCACAACCACTTCAGGTAACTACACTGCATATGTCAAAAAAATAAGTGGTTGGTTTGAATGTAACAATATCTCTGTTACTCTAAAACGTAGGTTACCTGCACAAAATGTAAAAAATGCCTACTTAATATTCCTTGACCCAAATGTAGTCACTAAGCTATAGCACAATTAACAGTTAGAATCTGCCAGCAGGTATCTAACTACATCCATAATACTACAATAGCACTTTTCAAAGTCAATCTAGTTAGAATATGCAAACAGGTATCTAATTACTTGAAAAACACCCTTCATTGCAAAGCACTTCAAATATACTATCTCAATTCTTATATGACAAAACGTTTCCAACCACTAATCTAGTTAGAATATGCCAACAGGTATCTAACTATTTCAAGTGTTCCCTTAATTACAACATACTCAAAATAAACATACTATAACCCTTACACTCACGTAACTGTAATCGTTTTTTTATCCATTACAGATTTGCTTTCCCAATGACCCAATGATTATGTAATGTCAAAACAACAACAGCATTGTGTCATACACTAAGATTGTACTAAACATAGTACTTAAAATGTACTGTTTATGATGGTCTAAAAAAGAAAATGTACATTTAAAACGTTATACTACTACAGCTTTTGAACTACCATGCTTAACCAATTGTACTGTTTTTTTTCCACAGAAAAGAAACCAGAGATTGCAGCTTCATAATGCTACAATACTAAGTGACCACAGCCATTTTAATCAACTGCACATTCTGTGAGCACTATCCTCAATTGTACACAGTTCAATTACAACATTCCTTCATATTACAAACACTTTGTATTCCCACTACATTACCTACAATTACTGTACACATATTGCTACTATGGTGATTCTGGCCATACTCCTACTACATTACCTATAATTGCTATACACATATTTCTACAGTGGTGGTTGTACACAGTGCACATATTCTTGTGGCCATGGTCTGCGGCCATGCCACCCAGTATCTGTCCACTGAGCACAACACAATTAATTCCATAAAAAGTACGTACCATACACTGTCAACTAATAAAACTCAACCTGACGCCAAAGGGATGTCCACATACACCAAAATAGACTGCAGGCTCAGCGTCATTTCAGAACCCTTTCCTCACCTATGAAAACAGCTCCACATTCCCTTCAATCCACTACCCTACCATGTCTACGTCCTCTTCCAGCCATAGAAAAAGCAAATGTCTTTTCCAAGCTGCCCTTTCATGGTGCTGTCTGTGAACAACTATGCCACGTCCTTTTTCAACCTATAAAAACAGCCTTACATCATCTTTTGTCCTCACCGCCACCCATCCCAGCCCCTCTTTCCTCCACCAAATGACCCAATGTGTATATGAAAAAAAACACACATTTTGGGTCCCCCTATAGCTTTTCCCCTTCTTAACAAAACCTCACTAATCTCAGCTGGATCGACCTGACAAGGCCATATACTTTTTTTGCAAAGTTCATGAGGATTCGTCCAAGGGGGGGTTATAAGCCACCCAAAAGTTCTCTTCCTATGGGTTGAGCAACTTAACCAAAACTAAAGGGATGCTACCGCAGGCCCTGTAATATCACAGGTCCTGCGGTAGCGGCCATGTAGTTATGGTTAAATTGCTCGATCCAAAGGAATAGCATTTTTTGGGTGGCTTATATCTTGTCCAAAAAATGCCAGATTTGCTGGTATCCTATGTTTTGGGGTAACAGATTTGCTGTTATATTCAAATCAACCACTTCTTTTTTTAACATATGAAATATAGTGTCCTGAAGTGGTTGGGGCTCCAGTGAGGTATATTATACCTACTGTTGTGAAGGTTTTCTTTACAAAAGATACTGGGCCATGTGTGAAGCCTGTACGTTTACAGTTATTTTTGGTACCATCTGCATTGTACCTTAGAAGCATTAGTGTGACATATTGGCTATGTGAGTTCATTTGGGTGGTGGAATGATTGTCTGAATAGTAAAACGAGCATACTATGCCATGATTTGTATTCTATAGAAGTTGGTTTGTTTGTTTGTTTTATTCATATTCATATTGCGCACAACAGCCCGAGGACATCGCAGCACTTGTTACATTACTATGCTTAGTTACAGAGTCATGAATGATGCATATGTTACATAATGAGCAGTATGAGCAGGGATACAATCTATATATACAAGTTTACAATATAGTTATAATACATTTGTGTTTATATTACAATATAAATGACAGGAATGGGGTAGGATGTCGCATTACTCATTGAAGAAGGTGGTCTTGAGGTTGTTGCGGAAGACAGAGATGGAAGTTTCAGCTCTAATGGTGGCAGGGAGTGAGTTCCAAAGTTTTGGTGCAATATATGAGAAGCCTAGACCTCCAGCTGTGGCTCTCTTGATGGGTGACATGTGTAGCTGGTTGGTGTACTGATCTCTGTTTGGGCGAGTGGAAGTGGTTCTTGATATTGCTTCGGATAGGTAGGTGGGAGCAGTGTTGTGAATGCATCTGTGTGTGATGGTAAGAATTTTAAGAGTAATGCGGTCTTTGACCTGTAGCCACCGTGCTTCAAGTCTGGCATGGGGTATTTGGTCTCTTCTTGGGATGCTCAGCGCGGCTCTTAGGGCATTGTTTTGTGTGGTTTGCAGTCTGTGAATTTTCTTGGCGGAGGTGCCAGCTAAGAGAGCGTTGCAATAATCGAGTTTAGCACCTATAGTTGCTCTAGCTATGGCCAAGCGGTTGGGAGCGGATAGGTAGTGTTTAATGGCGTTGATGGGTTTAGTGCTGTGAGCTGATGCAGAGGGTATGGCATTTGGTGAAATGCAATGGATTCAGAATTTGGTATGGGTACATATACACATTGTTAATTAGTGATGTGCTCTTGTGAAACATGGTTGCAGAGAGTGCATGTATGTTTCCACTTGTGTGAAATCTGGAAGATTTCATTTATAGGGATGTTGTTTTGTTTCCAGTACTTGTAGTAAGTACATTAGGAATTCTCATGGATCTTCCATTGTGTTTATGGTCAATTTTATCATTCCTGCACAGTAGTCCAATTCTTGTATTATACCTGAGACGCTAAGTTTTGTCAGGATTATTTGTGGCATTCCTATGAGGGACAAGCATTTGCAAACACAACTTCTTCCCCTTAACTGATATATAGATAAAATGGTAAGTTGGTCAAATGTTTCACTGTCCTGACCATCATTTTAGAAATCAGGATTAGACTGCTTTTAGTAAAAGTGAAAAGTTACACACTTGGTTTGGTGTGGCACAGGAAATGAAGTGTGCATATATATATTACACACATTCCATAAGTGCATAAGGATATATTATGAATAATGTGTTTACAAAATGAGAAATGCTTAAATAAATGAAGAATATAACTCCTTGATATGAAGAAAAGCACAGTGTCAGATCAATATGTACTTTAAAATGGATACTCGAGTACAACTGATTTCCAGTACTATGCCAGGTGGGGGAACTATAACTCATGCCAATGGTTTTCAGATAAGCAAGAGGGACTGATGCACTTGGAGACACTTTGGCAGTATCTCGTAGTAAGATAATGGAGTTTATTAAGTTAAACATGGAATTGGCATAGAAATTAGACAAAAAGGAGATACTGTTAGATTGAAAGCCCAGCTGTATTATTTTGGCACCATAAAATAAGAAGATATATATTCTCTAACAGTGTTGACTCCCAGAAAACTTGACATAACCTCAGGAAATATAAAAGGTGCAGACATTGGCTCATGAAGAATGTCCTTGGCAGGAGATGAGCATTTTCATAGTTGTGTCCAGCCAAGTCTAAAATAGGCATATTAATTTTATGTGTCAGAGAAAAGCTGTGGATGTCAGTTATGCTAAATGTGGAATCATTGTGCATGTGTGATAAGTTATACAATGGTAATGAAGGGATGTTTACCCTTTAACTAAATTGGCCTATGAAAAGCATACACTGTACACAGTGCTAATTTGCATACAAGTGCATACATACTGTCTCTACCTAACAGATGAGAGCATGAGAATCTATGGATGTCTGATGAAGGCATGGGGTTTCGGGGGAAGGACCCCCTATACAAAATGTTGTGAACAATTGGTGGCAATTGAAAAAAGATCAATTGTTACCTTAGCTTAACAATTTACTCCAATTGTGTTGCTGAATTTAAATGGACCAGAGAGTTCTGTATGTGGATTATTTGATGGGCCTGCAGATTTTTCTAGAGAAGAGACATTTGTGTCTTTGTTTTTGATGGATGTGCAGTTGACTTTGTTATGTGGTTCTATTTTTTGATGCAGAAGGAGCTGATCGTTGTTTCTTTAGCGGTATTGTTGGGAGATCGGTTATAGATTCGGTTTGTATTAGTTGTCTTTTTAAAGGTTTCCTTTTTCGAGGTACAGGGTTCATATCTAGACGGGCGGTGTATAGTGCACATAGCCTGTTGTATTCCAGGATGCAAGGAATATCAGCGTTGACTTCGTTTGCATCAAAGTTGACTAGGAATAGACCACTGAGTGTATGCAGACGTGAAAGTGCTATGTAACTCATACCGTCTTTAAAGACTTTGCTGCTAATGTAAATCATTGCTTGATCTAAGGTTAGACCTTGTTATTTGTTAATAATGACATATGCACTTGTGTACAGGCACATTATAAATGCCATATCATTTCATATAATTATGCAAGAAATAGCAACATTTTTCTCTGTGTACATACATGTCATTGAAAAGAAGGAAACATGCTACTGTGCAGCCATTTCTTTTAACTTCTGCAAGTTTGTCAAAGTGGATGTTAACAAACTGAATGTTGTTGTCATGTGGATATGTCTGGAAGCCAACAACTGTGCCAATTGTTCCATTGACTAAACCTTGTTCTACATAAAGGTTACGTTTTAGAATTACTCTGCAGTTTAGACACAAAAGGCTTAATTCCAAGGTTGGAGGTAGCCATGGTGCTATTAGCGCCATGGCTACCCTCTTCCCACATACCGGTTCCGGGTTCCCTGAATGGGGGATTACCTGGCCATTCCAACCTTGGAAGACCCGATATATCCCCATTCCGGGAACCCATGCCCATTCCCATTCGAGCCCCCATAGGGCTCAATGGGAATGGGGATCATGGTAACAATGGGCCCGTTAATTACCCGTTGTTAGCATGCTGGTCCTTTAGAGACTCCCACTAAGGGCGCCTGGTAAAAGCAACCGCCCTTAGCTGGACCCGCTAAAGGACCTAATAATGCGGCAGTAAGGGGTTAACGGCACCGGCACCCTTACCGGTGCCGTTAACCCCTTACCGCCCACCTCGGAATGAGGCCCAAAGTCAAACATTTCTCCAATCAAGCTGTGTTGGAGATACATTTTTCAAAGGTATTTAGTTGTGCTGTTGGTTGTTGACACATAGGAAATGCTGTGAACTTCTAGTTTGTCTGTAGAGCTGATATGCAGTATGGGTTGCATTTCTTTTTTCAACATTGTCCCATTTAATTGACTACAGCTTGCAAGGATTGGCATTAAGGACATGCATTTTAGATATTTGTGAGTTAATTGTTCCATAACATCAGTAGCAGATGTGTTTCATTCACATAGCCCCTGGAGTAATCTACTATTTAAGATGGATTTTGCATCTTTAATAAGCAGGCCAGTTCTAATGCTTTTAAAAATGGATGGCATAGATGAGGTCTGCAGACTGACGCATGTTTTGGGTTAGTTCTGTGTAGTGAACATGTTGCCAGAGATTTACATTTCCAATTGTTTGTATCCTAACATTTCGAAAATAGGTTGACATTTTACTGGTGTTAACTCTAAGAGGTCTTTGAAAAAAATAACATGTTTTCCTCTAAACAATTGGTTTTTAGGTCTTCTTGCATACTGAGATGAGCACTTTAATTTGATTCAGAACTCTGCGTACTTCAGTAGCAGCTTCTGCTGATAATTTATGGCATTCTAATTTGTTTTGGTGCTCTACATGGATGAGCAGCAGTTGGTGTAAAGTTACACATCCTATGTTGTAGGCAGCTAAACCTTCAGGGGCTGTTACTACAGCTGAAAGGTTGTTGTTTGTTAAGTTTTGTAGAGATTTGCGGATTATTTTAATTAATAATGTTTTACCAGAACCAGCTTCTCCACTTACATACAGGAGCAGAGGTTTATCATTTTTACAGCTACCAGTTTTAGTTTCATGTTTAAAAAACCATGTTCAATTTCTTGAATGACTTCTAGATAAATGGTGAGTTGTTCATCACTGACAATCTTTCTTGTCAATTAGATTGTGTATACGGATACATGGTATTTTCTACCTCACTCCTGGCTATTTCTGCTTCATTTAGAATGAGTGGTTCTCCAAGTGGTTTTTGGCTTTCTGTATTGGAATGTTGACTGCTCTCAGGAGTGTTTTTATCTAGTTGAGCTTCAATTTCTTCCTCTTGTTGTTGTTCATTGTAAAACATGTCTTTGTATTGTTTAAAACTGTCATTTGTTATACTGATTTCATTTGCTTTGAATGCAGCTTCAAATGAGTCATAGTGACGTAATAATACATCTTCTTTTCTCCAAGGTTTAAAAAGTTGGAGTATGGCCATGTAATGCAGTTCTGTATGTTGTGTAGATTTAAATTATGACTTTATACGATTAATTAGACTGGGTTTGGTGAGTTTCACTAGGCTTCCTTCACAAGTTGAGACTTAATATTTGCCAGATGTCTCATTCGGTGTTACATAGTTTTTTTATGTGTATTATATGATATGATATGGCATTTATAACGTGCCTATACACAAGTGTTTCAAGGCGTGATGAGACAAGGGGGGGGGGGTAACAGAGGGAAGACAAACA
This sequence comes from Ambystoma mexicanum, assembly GCF_040938575.1. Lineage (NCBI taxonomy): Eukaryota > Metazoa > Chordata > Amphibia > Caudata > Ambystomatidae > Ambystoma > Ambystoma mexicanum. The sequence continues at coordinate 1,283,428,574 of NC_090929.1, read as the reverse complement.
ATGATCCTACTAGGCCAAGTGTCATTCAGATTGTGCAAGCACATGGGAAGGGGGAGGGGGAAAGTGCAGTACAGGGGATAAGTATAATAAACATATAAGTGAAGTACGGCCAGCTGGTGGCAAGGGTAAGTGCAGACATCAGGTGTCAAGTGCTGGTAGTGTAACTGTAGGGATACAGAAAACAGTCACTAAGTGCGGGGGTTGCCAGGAAGGCAGTGCAGGTGTGCGACTGGTGGGGGAGGGGACCTGGGCCCGAGATCAGAGGATGGCCAGGTAACCAGTGCAGTTTCAGTATCAGCCAGGAAGTCAGCAGGGGAGAGGAGGAGAAAAGGCAGAAGCAAAGAGAAAGGTTTGAGGTGCTTCTGGAACCGGAGATAGTTCTCCTCAAGTTTCAGGGAGGCAAGGAGGCTGTTCCAGGGGGAGGCCCCAGCCAAGGAAAGAGATCTTCCACCAACTCGTTGGTTGGAGAAGCGACTGACCCTGAGGGAGTTGGAGGTGGATGAGCGAAGAGCTTGAGAAGGGAGATATTTAGGAAGAGAGAGCTGAAGGTATTGAGGACCCAGGCCCCAGAAGGCCTTGTGGACAATGCAGAGGTTTTTGAACTTAATCCTCACAGCCTCGTAGGTTTGGACAATGTCGTACAGACACATGTTTTCCAAAGCAGTACTTCTGTTTGGGCAGTATGTGTCAACTAAATTGTTTTTTAATATGTCCTGCCTGATGGGATCATTTATGGCTATGGTTTCTATCTCTTGGTTGGACTTTAGTACTCTTATTCGGGTTGAAGCTGGACCAAGTTTCAGCCAATGTGTTCATTTTTGCCATATAAGGATGTACCTGTTAAACGGTCTGCAGCTTCGTGGCACCAGCATTCTCTGTGAGAAAGCATTTTTATACCGAAGCTGTACAATTATTGTGATAGTGTTTTGTCAGATGATATGTCATCCCAGAGGTCTTTTAGTTCGGTTTTCCCAGCTTTGGTGAGCTAGGCTGTGACATATCTTGCAACTGCAGTGCCATTGTCTGCAATGTACTGCATGTCAATAGTTGGATTCCACAGGAGGGCAATGATTCCATTGTAATCATTGATGTACTTGGATGCTTTGTCCCTTTTGATGTTGTATGTATTTATTAGGGAAATAGCTTTTTATTTTTAACAGAAGACATCAAGACATTTGCTTTTTTGCAAACTGATCTAGGGAAGTCTAAGGAAGTCAAAGCGACATTTGGTACAGTATGTGCCTTTGTTTTTATATCTACTTTGCTAGTATTTGCCACACTTGTGTTTTTGGAAGTGTAAGATTTGTGTGGTTTCAGAAGGGATGTCGAAGGAATGTAACTTTCAATAAACACTAAAACAGTGGTGTCACTATCATGGCCAAATTTAGGAACATCTTTTATCCACAAAAGCATGTGGATGTGTGGTGCTTCTCTGGATTGATATTTTTTTCTCCAAAAGAAGTTTTGTACTTCTATAAGTGGAAGGGTAGATTTCTTGCAGATGAAGTGCAGCATAGCAATGAAGCGATGGTGAAAGTACCTTGATACATTGACACGGGCAGATAACAGAGTTTGCCTAGTGTTTTTATATCTATTCAGTCTTTATTTTGGTTTGCAGTGAATAAGAAGCCGTGCAAGTCATCCCATGCATACTCACACAAATTAAACCAACAAACGATGTGGGTGTGCCTAGATTCATTATCATACAATGTACATCAGTGTGACGTCAGAACCAGTATTCTTTTGTACCACACATATTTGCCAATAGATTTGTGATACTTGACTGCAAAACCTCATCTTTGTCTTTTATCTTTTGAAGCAGTTGGGTAGCGGAAATGTCTAAAAAGGTAGAGCCTCTTTTTAATGTGTGTGCAACTCCATAACTTAAAGTTGCTACTTCACTTTCGAAGAGGAGTTGGAAAATGTATTCAACGTTTTGTCTGAATCTGGGGTCTTCAGAATACATTCTTAAAAAGCAATTTTATGATGCACTAATTTGTGTGGAACTCTCATCATATCTTCCTTCTTTTCCGGTAGGAATGATTAGAGGAAAAGAACGTGCTTCTAAACTTTTTTCCCATATGCTCATTGGGGATCCTTTGGCTTGATGCATTTGAAATGTTTCAAATGCATCGTCAATGGTGTTTTTGGAGTTTACTTGGTGAATTGTATACTGGTCTAAAGTGTTGGCTGCACTTATAGGACCTACACGTTCAAATAGGCCAGTTGCAGATGAGTCTTGAATTATTTTCGGTGGTTTCTCTTACGTTTTCCTCTATGTTTACATCTTTGTAGTATTCATTGTTTTCTTTTAAATATTGTAGGGCTTGTCCAAGATTTAAATGTTAACTTTATATGATTATAAGACGACTAGTTGATGATCTATTGGCCATTGCACTCCTAGAGTTTATACATTTTCTTTGAGATCTAATTCCAAATATACTACTTTGCCACAGATGCCCTTTAGTAACTAGGATGGAGATAATTTGACTGATTTCGGTTGAAGGCATTTTATAGCTTGAAATGGGTGTACTGTTGAATTATAATGCTTTCATAGAAGTTATGTTGTTGGAGAGCTTTGGGAAGTGGGAATATTTCTAGGTTATTTGTGATTGCACGTGAAGACATTTGGTTATTGACAAGCTTAGTGTTGCAGTATGTGCAAACTGTTGAGGGGTCAGTTATTTTGGATTTAGTTTCTACTGCTAGATATTAAGCTAATTGGAACAATTGAGAGTCTTCATCATCCTCTATTTTGTAGGTTATATCTACAATTTTTGTGCCTTTTGTGTAAGATGTTCTGTGACAAGAGACAAATATTTGGTCTGGTATTTCAGCAGATGTGTTTTGAAACTTAGCTATTTCTTTTTTGTATGTATTTGTTAGGACCTTGGTGTTTATGAGGTTTTCGGTAATGTTTTCTGAAGCTACATAAGTTTCTAAGTCAACTTCAGTTCCAAAGTATTTACTTTCGATGTACTCTATTTCTTGAAAAAGTTGTTTGGCTGTTCCATGTAGGAGAATGTTATTTAAATGTTGCAGTACTAGATCAGGACTTTTTGCATAGTATAGTCTATGCAAAAGATTCCGTGTAGCAGAATGGTGTGTTGCTAATATTTTGATGTAATGGAAGGTGCTTTTGCCAGCAGTTCCTAAAGTGCGGGCTAACCAATGTCCTTGAAGTCAATGGTTTGTAAAGTTTTCATTTTATTTGTGTTTGTTAGTTTCACAAAGTGATTGAGGAATTGTTGTAAAGATTTAAAGGATTGTTGGCATACATTACACATTAAGCTGCACGTCCATTTGTACACTGGACAGTTTGGCTGAAAGGAGCATTTGGTTGAAAGTTTGTTGGTGACTTTTTCCTATAAGGGTTTCTTTTGCCATAATGGCGTCTTCTACCATTTCATTCCCTCAATCATTATTGTCTAATGCAATTGTTTTTTGTTTTTCTTGTTTATAAGCTTCTTCATTGAATATGGTTCTGTGCTGCTTGTGGGGAACCATTCACCATTACAGAAGATTGAAAAGGCCTCTAGATTGACACTGAGTATCTTTAGAAGTATTTTTTGTAATGTATTGATTCATTTAGTTAGTGGTTTCATTCTGTTTAAAATCAATATAAACAATGTTCTCTTTCTCTTTTGTAGAAAGCGCTGTCAATTAGAGCTTCCAGGATTCCTGTGGTATTTTTACAGGGTAGATTGTGACGTTTAAGCTGTTTTTACAATATTGTGAAGAACTCTACGGTGGAACTTTTTTTGTAAACAATAATTTTTTGGATGGCTACTGTGACTTTGTTAACACTGATAGATACAGTGTTAGGTTTGTTAGTAGGTCTGCTTTTCTTTGTACATATTTTCTTACTTTTTGTTTTTGAAAGAGGGGCCTTACCTTTTTTAGTTGTGGCTGGTTTAGTTTTGTTGAGTGAGGTTACAAGCTCTTTTATTTTAAAGTTTTCTATACATTGTTTTAGAGGTGGATGACTATTTGGTTTGGTTTTATTCTTATCTGCTCTATTTATTCTTTCATTTATACAAAGTTGTTTTTTAGTACCTGTTTTGTTGTGTCTGTTGGGAAAAGAGACATTTGGGTTTCAAACTTGTGCAATGTATATACATGTATTGTGAATGGGGCTGTGGGTGTGATTGGAAAGCATAATACAGTGCTGTTTGATTGTGAGATGGTATATTAGGTGTGGTCTAAAGGTTGTGAGAGTAATAGTCTGCTGAGGTGTGATGGCATTGGGTTATTGAGTAAGGGAGTGGTGGTGTGATTGAATTTGTAGGGAAATTACGCCTCATTATGAGTTTGGCGGTAGTCGCCAAACCCATGATTATTCTGGCACCCCACAATGGGGACAAATGGTGGATCTGGTCCGTCCCCATTGCCGGGTGCCAATAATAAGGGACTCCCCATCCCCATTCGGCCCCATAGGGCTGAATGGGAATGGGGAGTTTGATGCACCGGTGCATCTGACGAGTTGTGCTCACTGGTTTCACACTGGCCGGCAGGTCCGGACTGGCAGGCAGAGCAAGACCCGCGAGCACAACTCGTAGTATGGTGGTACGGTGAAAACAGTGCCAGTAAGCTTACCGGCACCGTTGTCACCATACCGCAAGGGTCGTAATGAGGCCCATTGTGCTGTTTTCAGGAAAAGAGTGGGTGTTGTAATGCTGGTGTTTAGATGAGTATAGGAAGAGTGTGAATTGTGCAATACAATGGGTTAGAGTGAAAGAAATGTTGGTTCGAAAAGAGTAGTATAGGGTAATATATAGTAGAACTGTGCTACTGTAATTACATTTACATGGTACATTAATGTACTTACTTTGTAGGATGTGAAAGGTATTATGTTTTCGTTTCTTATATTCGGCAAATGTGCTTCTTTGCTGTAATTGTAAAAGAAAGTTAGTGAACATATGTGGTAATGGTGAAGTACTTTTAGTAAGCAAAGTTGTTATTTTTGAAGGTAGGAGGAGTTGCTGGGAAAAACAGTTAATGAAATTTCAGGACGTTTAAAAATGTTTGTTTTTAGGAGCATATTCATGAAAGTTAAGAAATGCGTATGTGAAATGAAAAGTTGATGGAAAATGCATACTTGCTAGCATGATGCATTCTAATTTGTAAGTGTTTATGCAGTCCTAGAATTTTTGTTTGCATTCTGGGACTTGTAGTTCCACTTTTCCTTTTATAAAAGTTGGAGGACAAGTCCCATATTGTAGAGAAAAAATTAGGACTGCATAAACAGCTAAAGAATGGGTTATGCCAGGAAATATACATGTACTGTTAATATATTAAACTGGCACACATTGAGTGCCAATTAAAAATGGTGTACAAATCTATTTCATCTGCTTTTACTTTCTTTTATGTAAAAGTGCCACAGCGCTGTTATGAATGCAGATATGCATTTTTTGGTTTTCATCAAAATGATTCCAAAAATAAATATTTTGAAATGCACAACATTTCATTTTGTTAATGTGATGTACATGTCACAGTTTTTGAATGTTGAAATCAGTACTGTTTTTTTGTCTTTGGATTCTGGGACTTGTAGTTTGAGTTTTACAATTGGAGAAGTGGAATTGGAAGTGACAGAATGCAAAGGAAAAAATTAGGACTTGATAAGCACCTACGGATTGGAATGCATGTTTGGATGTATGCATGTGCTGCAAACATATTAAACTGGTGCACACTAAATGTCACTTAAAAATGGTCTACAAATATAAAAGTGACACACAGTCCTGCTATAAATGCTCATATGCATTTTTTACTTTCATGAACTTTCTCTTAAAAAGAAACATTTTTAAACTCAGAGCATTATAAATATTTGCTGCTTCATGTGAGCAGGTGCTGAATCCTGCAATGCATGGCTTTTGCTAGAGTGGTTACAAAAGAGAATAAGCTTATTGAGAAGCTTATTACAGGGTAAGTAGCAGGAAAATGTTATATATATATATATATATATATATATATATATATATATATATATATATATATATATATATATATATATATATATATATATATATAATACAGCCACGGTTGGGGCTGTGTAGTTATAGTTAAGTTGCTATTCCCATAGGAAGAGCACATTGTGGGCGGCTTATAACTTCGCTCCCCCTGGACGAATCCACACCAAACTTTGCAAAAAATGTGTTTTGGTCCAGGGGGGGGGGGAGTTATATCGGGGGTCCCAAAATGTCTTTTTTTCCCATAGACTGAATGGGGAAAACACTCACGCCTACAGCCCAAACCGCTGGACGGATTTTCATCAAATTTGTGGCAGGAGCAGTGTCTTGGTCCCGAAAGTGGGCTTTTGTAAAGTCTTGGGTGCATGGCCGAAGGCCGTAGGCCATAGGGCATGCACCTAAGACTCTAGGCCCTGGCCATAACCACCACAGCATATCACACCCATAGATCACACCCATAGAATCAAATATGTATGAAATATTTTCAAATGTACAGTTTATGCAGTGATTGATTTGTATGGTTTGTATGTGAAGTTTTGGCTACATCATGCCATTAAGATTTTAGAGTTTGGTAACAAGCACTGCAGTATAACATATCCATGGAAGTAAACATTTTACATACCTGTCCATGTTGTGCGCAGGCAAGTTGGAACTGTTCTAAGAACACATGCAGTGTCCGGGATGTCCGTAATTAAACAAAAATGGTGGTGTCCTAAGGACACTATACCTGTCCATACTGTCCGTAAGCAAGTTGAAACTGTTCTAAGGACACACACGGTGTCCGGGATGTCTGTAAACAGGCACAATGGGGGTGTGCTAAGGACACAATACCTTTCCGTGCTGTCTGCAGGCAAGTTGAAACTGTTCTAAGAACACTTGCGGTGTCTGCAGACATAAAAAATGCCCATATGGCATAGTTAAAATGTTTGATTATATGGGTGTGATCTATGGGTGTGATATGTTGCGGTGATTGTGGTCAGGGCCTAGAGTCTTGGGTGCATGCAGTGGTTGTGGTCAGGGCCTAGAGTCTTGGGTGCTTGGCTGAAGGCCATGCACCCAAGACCGAAGTTATAAGCACTGAAGTTATAAGCCACCATGGATGTGATATGCTGCGGTGGTTGTGGCCAGGACCTAGAGTATTAGGTGCATGGCCAAAGGCCATGCACCCAAGACCGAAGTTATATGCACTGTTTGCTTCAATGGTTGTGTTATGGAGCAGTATTTATGAGTTGTACTTATTGTAATATACGTACTGTTTGGTTTGGTAACTGGGGTACATATATTCTTTGTCAATTTCTGTGATAAAAGAAAAGATCATGTTAGTATTGGTAGTTTGTAAGGACTTATAACATTGAATAATAGACATTCTTTATTCATTTCGACCCTCATATTTAGTAGATTACAAACCAGTGTACTGTGCAATTTGCTCAGTTTCTGTGTTTGTTTTTCAAATCATTGGGTCTGTGGAAAAAAAAAATCCATGTCAGATTAAAAAAAAAACTTTTTTTGTTATGCTACAGTCTATTTGTTTGTTTGTTTTCAGTGTTCACTTGTTGTTTCTGGCTAATTTTCTATCTGTTGGCTTGTTGCAGATTTTTGGAGCAGTTAGATACCTGTTGGCGTATTCTAACTGTTGATTTCTTGTTATAATTTAGTGGCATTCATTTATCTGTTTGGTTGTTATAGAATCTTGGGGCAGTTAGATACCTGTTGGCGTATTCTAACAGTTTATAGTTTTTTAATTGAAGTTTTGTTAATGTTTAAGTACAGATTAGGTATTAAATTTTGGTTTTAAGAAGATTAAATAAGCGTTTGTAAGGTTTGCTGGTAATCTCTGCTTTAGAGTAATGGTACTATCATTACATTCAAACCATCCACATTTCTTTTTAATATATGCAGTGTAGTGACCTGCAGTGGTTGTGGCTACTGCGTGGTAGATTATGCCTATTTTTGTGAAGGTTTTCTTACCAAGTGATACTTGACCATGTGTGAATCCAGTCAGCTTGCAGTTGGTTTTGGTACCATCTACATTGTAACATAGAAGCATTAGTATTACGTATTTACTATGTGTTTGTATTAGTAAGGTGGAGCGATTATCTGAATTGCAGAAAGTACATAATCTACCATGGTTTGGATTTTGTACAAGTTGCTAAAATGGAATGGATTAACAATTAGGTATGGATACATACATGAAGCGCTCATTAGGGATGTGTTCCTGTGTCACATTGTTGCAGAGAGTGCATGTATGTTTCCACATGTATGAAAACTGGAAGATTTCATTTATAGGTATGTTTTTGTGTTCCAGTACTTGTAGTAAGTACATTAGAAATTCTTGTGGATCTTCTTGTGAGTTTTTAGTGAATTTCACCATTCCAGCACAGTAGTCCAATTCTTATCTTATTCCATGAGCACTATACGTGTTGTCAGGATTGCTTGTTGTGTTTCTATGAAGTAATAACATTTGCAAACACAATTGGTCTGTACTGTGTAAGTTAATGTTGTCAACAATTGGTGGTAATTGAAATAGAATATTCATTGCTACATTTGCATAGCAACTTACACCAGTTATATCTGAAAATTTGAATGGACCAGATAGGTCTGTGTCCAAGTCATTTTTACGGAGTGTGTGTTGCTTATTTGAAGAAGTACCTGAGTTACTTTGAGTAACAGGTTCTTCTTTGGTTGTGTTAATTGATGAAGTACTAGCTTTGTTTCCTCTCTTTGGAGGATTTGCAGTGAGATCCTGTTGCATTTCTGTTTGAATTTGTTTACTTTTACAACTTTTTCCTTTTTGTAGAACAGGATATGTTTTTACAGGGGGGGTGTATAGTGAACGTAGTCTATTGTATTCTAAAATGCAAGGAATATCAGTGTTTACTTTACTTGCATCAAAGTTGATTAGAAATAGACAGTCAAGTGTACGTAAGCGTGATAGTGCCACGTAGCTCATGCCTTCTTTGAAGACTGTTACCAATATCTATCAATGCTTTGTCTAGGGTAAGACCTTATGATTTATGAATGGTGACTGCGTATGCTAGAGTTAGAGAAAATTGTTCTCTGCGTACATACATGTCTTTGAAGAGAAGGAATCAAGCTGTTGAGTGTCCTATCCTTTTTACTTCTGAAAGTTTGTCAAAGAGAATATTGACAAACTGAATGTTGTTGTCACTTGGGTATATTTGAAAGCCAACAACTGTACCCAGTGCTCCATTAACTAGTCCTTGTTCTACGTCAAGGTTACGTTTAAGCATTACTCTACAGTTTAAGGATAATTTTAATATTTTCTCCAAACCAGCTGTGTTGGAGATAGAATTTTCTAAGTTGTCCGTGGAGCAAATTTCAATTATTGGTTGCATTTCTTTTTTCAACATTGTTTCATTGAATTGAATTGAATTTGGAACATCTTGAAAGAGTTGGCATTAAGTACATACAATTGACATTTTTATGTGCTAATTGTTCCATAACATCAGTAGCACATGAGTTATGGCCACAAAGTGCATGGATGTGCCGGGTTTTTAATATTGCTTGTGCTTCTTGAGATAGTACACCAACTCTGATACTTTTAAAAATGTTGGCGTAGGTGAGGTTGCATGTTTTCTGTTAATTTTCTCTATTGGAAATGTTACCAAAAGTTCACATTTCCTATGCTGCCAACAGCTTTACGGCAGAGTTTGTGTCCTAAGGTTTTAAAAATAGGTTCAACTTTCACTGGTGTCAATTGAAGAAGATCTCCGAAAACAACGCAGCATCAGAGCTGACGTGCGGGCTACGTGTGTGGCCACTGCGGCCATCCATCCACTCCTCCCTCAGTGACGGAGCAAGCTACGTAGAGCGGACAGCGGCCACCTTTGAGGAAGTTGCTATTTTCCAAAGAACGTTCGCTCTCCTGCACCATCATCTATTGGCACTGCGTGTCTTGGAGGACTCTTGCCACTAAGCCATGCTCGCTTCCTGGAGGAGGCGGAGCCCATCGGCGGGCACATGTGCAGTCACGTGACCTGATTCCACCTGAAAAAGCAGCCTCAACTACACTTGCGGCGTTAAGCCCGGCCGCGGAGTAAAGGGCGGTGCATTTTATTTTTGCAAGAACTGTTTTGCTGCTGTTTGGCTCTGAGAGGTGCTGATTCCAGGACCTGTCAATCACACGATTTGCTGCAGGTCTTACACCTTGGACTCGTCTCCCCCCTCCTTTCATCAGAAGCGGAGCAGCAGACAACGCCGTAGGAGAGAGAGAGCGAGAGAGCGGATGTGAGCAGAAATCACCGACTCCGGTGTTCTGACGCGCTCGCTCAGAAACAAAAATTACAAGTAAGTGTTCAAACTAGCAAATGAGCAAATTACTGAGTGTGAAGATATAGAAGTAACAAGAGGAGAACCGGTGTTTGGTAGCGTGAGCCTCCTGATAACAGATATTTGAAACACCTTTTTACCATGCTATTATAAATCACCATAGCAGATTTCTAATCAGTAATTGGAGTGTGGTGGAAAGTCAGAGCGAGTTCTGAGGCAACAAGGATGACGGCCAAACAAGGTCCACAGACAAGGACAAAGACTATACAACAACGACGTCAAACAAACCCATGGTCGTTAGCAAGAACACCAGAACCCCACGACTCGAGTAGATGGGGGGACGGCAGTAGATACTGAAATAGTCTCTACGGAGCTCGGTGATGAGAACACAGGACATACTCAGCAATCACCTTTGCCTTCTCAAGCAGACCTTGCTCCACTGGGCGACGTGGCAAACATTGAAGCTACCTCACCTAATGAGCATTTACAACAGAGCAAAACGAATGAAAGAGAAACTAACACAAAAAAGCAAAGAATGCAAGAAAAAAGTCTCAATCGGAGAGTGTTACTGAACTTGACACACCAAAAGAAACATCAAAGGAAAGAGTGAACAAATCCAAGGCATTACTATTACTGTCGGACTTGGTGCAGATCTCACAGGATACCAATGGGGTAAACAAAGTTCAAAGTACAGATTGCATGGAGGAGCCTTTACCCCCTTTGAAATAACTGATGTAGACTTACTAGGAGTGTTACATACTGAGTTAATAACGGAGATCACTGAAAGCACACAAGTAATGAACACAAAGCAAACAGTACAAACTTCAGACATCCTCGACCCAAACTCAGAATGCACCAATTACGACACTCAAATGGTACTTGAAAAACCTATCAACCGACCAACTGGAAAACTAGTACTAACTGTAAAAGATACCCTTACACACGGAAGCACTTACCTGAAAAGTGGCTTGACAAATGGTTCCAAACAGGCATTAGCAATTCTGGATGAAGCAACAGTGGAAGCAATTTCACAACTTGCAGCACGTCTAGGGAAAACAGGTTCGCAAAGGCCGAGCCCATCGGGGACAAAAAACATAACAAACAAGGATATCTCTACACCTAGCGGAACGTCACAAAAAAACAAAACAGTGTCTAACCATCAAAGAAAATAGCGAGAAACTAGGAAATAAAGTGAGTACACCAAGATGGCAGGCGAGGACACCCGTGCTGGAAAAACCGAAACAACGACAACCGATCGAATTGAATACTCCCATGGTGCACATGAATGAAGAATCACCGAACCTACAAACAACGGCGAGGAGGGACTCAAGTGAGGCAGCAACAAAATCAAGCCTTCAGCAGCAGCTGCCATGCAAATACATAATAATGTATTAGCAGCGTCATCCCTAGCCATGATCCCCTTTGTTAAATTATATGAAACCCTCAATGAAACTATTAAAGATCAAGGGGCGATGCTAACCAACTTAATGGAAAGGACGGAAAAATTGAACGCATACACAACTTTTCTCCAGAGTCAACTGGAGAAAGAAGCAGACGTATCTGCCAATTGGCAAATGCGTCTTGGTGACTTAGCAGCAAGATACCACTGTGACAATGTCTACAGGCTTACTAGAAGCGGTGAAATGGATGAGACACGAGGGACAACATCCTGCTTCAGCAAACCTACAAGAAGGACATGGAAAGATCCAGGCAATAAGGGCCAAAAATGACAAGTTACAACAAAACTCATGTGCACCAGGTCTTGAGAGCCTGACTATAGAATCAACTCAGAATGGGTATAATGGTCGCCAAATGAACAAACAGAAGAAAAAAGATGCTGAGGAAACTAGAGCAAATCAAGGCATTACACAAGAATTATCTGAGAAGCAAACACCCGTTCAGAAGACACAAGAACAAGAAAAAGCTGAAAAAAACACAGACTCAAACCACAGTCAGACCATCGCGATGCCGTGAGGAACTGATGGCAGAAATATCCTCAGCTTTCTCTCAAACCAACTCAGGAGAAGTTGCCACGCAAACAGCTTTTCAAATCTTCACTGGTGGAAGTGAAGAAAAAGCAAAAGCTCAAAAAAGCAAACCTAAAGTAAGTATAATAAACGACGGTCCTAAGGAACCACTCTTCTCCACAACTGGCCTATGTAGGAATATGCGGAAAAGAACGTCGCATGTAAAAAAATTCATAAGGAACCTGCCACTACCAACTCGACCAGCAATGTTTATACGAACGGAGAAAGTAAATTAAAAATCAACAATCTCAGAAAATCAAGCCAGTGACAAAAACACTGAAATCAAGAAACCAAGCAGGAAACGAATGAGGGGAGATACCTCAGGAACAAGCTCAGTGCAAACTATCTCAACCTCATCAATAGAGCTTTGCAATCTGTCAACATACTAGCATAACAGTGACGAATACGAAGACAAGGCAGTGTTTGACAGTGAACGGCAAGAAGAGGCTCAACAAAAACAAAACTTGCCAATGAGTGTTCCCAACCGAAGGCCGAACGAAAGCAAACAGAAAGTATCAAACGATGCAAAACTCAAACTCAGAGAAAGAAAGGAACCGAGCACAAACTGCAACAAATTTAAATCCAAAATTAACAACAAATCAAAGGAAACAAGCGGTTCATTATATGTCCAAAACACAACAGTACCAGAAGAAGAAAATGGTAACACAAACCATAAAGCTTTGCCTTCAAAACATCCACACAGACGAACACAAGATGAATCTAAATCGGTCAAATGTGTTGAAGCTATTTAAATGCATACCTTCTTTACGGACGATCCACACGGATGATATCAAAATAGTGGAATATGCTTCTGAAAACACCACCGTCCAGGTGCTATTGCACATAACTTCAAATGCGGTGCGATCCACAATTTTACGTGCCCTAGACGAATTGCTGGCATATGGCTTTGACCTGATGGTAGAACCTCCAGAAAGATCCGAAGATGAAAGAGCCCAACATGACGATTTGGTCACTGAATCAACAGAGTCCAAAATCAACGCATTGCGTCATTCGCTGGCCAACATTCAAAGAAAGCAAGGAAAACAAGGACGGCCCAATTAGCAATGACTGTGAAGACAAAAAGGACAAAGCAATCTCTTATCTTGGAACACGTGTGGTTTCTCACACTTGTTCAAAGAATTCCCTGTCCCGTCCGAAAACACACTACTCATTTGCTTACAAGAAACCTGGCTATGCAAAAAACCATCAAAAGATGGCTTTAGCGTATTCCTCAATCCCGCTGGTAAGAATAGAACTGGTCGCCCCTTTTCGGGACTTCTAACGATGATCAGAATTAACGAAGGGTGGACACCAGTACAATCACAAAATCCAAACCCCTTTGTGCAAGGAACACTAATAAAATACCATCAGCCAAACAAAGGGCATTGTGAACACATGCTAATAATCAATTGTTACTGGAATCCAGCTAAGATCGCAACTGACAAAGTCATAAAATCTGTGATGGAGCTCAGAGATAACGTCATCTTAAACTATAAGAACGTGTGGATCGCCTGCTGTGGAGACCTAAACTGTGCATGGTTTAAACGGGACCCAATCTCAGAAATAAATGAAAGAATCTCAAAGAACCAGTTATGTAGAAGAGCAAACGCCTGGCAAGTCATGATGGTAAATCGAAATTTGCGCATGATTAACGGAAACATCAAAGGAGACATCCCGGCAAAATGTACTTGGAGAGGTACTTGCAAAGGTGCAGCCAAAATACTAGACTATGTCTGGATGTCTGGAGAGATGTATGGGAAATCAATTGACATGGAAGTGATCACAACAGAAAACAGTGATCACGAGTTGATTCGTCTGAATTGGCCGGTTTATTGGAATGAGAGTGATCCAAGTACAACAGCTCTGGTAACAACAAACTCTGCTGGAAACAGACTGAGAATAAACGGTCCGCAGATACAGCAAATCACAGCAACATTCTGTGGAAATGAGCATCAAAGAAAATGCGAATATGTCCCATTGCTATCGAATCTCGTAAAAAACCATTCATGTACAGCCAGTAAAGCACACAAACACAACTATAGCAAGGTGCTTCAAGACGCAAAAAAAGCACTAAGAAGGGATGTGAGACATCTGGAAAAAAATGACAAAGCGGGTGACGCCCAAGGAAGGGTAAAAACACGGCGCCAACAATATAGGAACTGGGCAAAATCACAGAAGTTCACTATTGAGCAAGATCGTGCGGAAAACATGATGAAACTCATGATAAAGAAAAATTCCAGAGACATATGTACAATACTAAATGCTGGAAACTAGAAATGCCAGCCAATAATTGTAAATGGCTTAGCAGGTAACATTTGGGTTAAACATTTCGCAAATGTATATAAAAAACCCCACTGGGAAACAGCAATAAAACTCAAAACTGGAATGATGGACTGGGACATAAAAACAGATGCACACGAGATTGCCCACGCAATAACCCAATTAAAAAACTCACGAGCGCCGGGCCCAGACTTGATCACAAACATAATGCTAAAACAAAATGTTGTGGAGTGGTCAGTCTTCATCGAAATTCTCTTCACTCGACTGGCCTCAACTAAGCAAATACCTGAGCCATGGCTGAAAGCCATAGTGGTGCCGATCTACAAGAAGGGCGATCGGGACAATCCAAACAACTGTCGACCGATCGCTCTCTTAGACACCATAGGCAAAGTCTGTGGATCCTTCTTGAGGAAGAAACTTGCGAAATGGGCAAGTGCAGAAATGATCGCAGATCCAAGATAAACGGGATTCACAGCTGGCGTTGGAGTCGACGTAAACCTTTGCATCATAAATATATTAAAAATGGAAATCATCAAAGCAGGTCAACTGATGTTTCTAGCCTTTATAGACATGAAACAGGCCTTTGACGGAATAAATCATGGTAGGCTATGGCAGAAACTAACATCTTGGGGATGTCCGGCAAACCTACTCGAACCCATCATACCCCTACACACTAATACATCAATACGTGTGCGACTCAGTAATAATGGAGAACTGTCTGAAATTATTCAAACCGAGAAAGGAGTAAAACAAGGGTGCCCTCTTGCATCAGAACTATTTAAACTGTTTATAGATGACTTGCCAACTCACTTGAGAGATGTTAATTCATTTCCACCAAAACTGAACACCACACCAATTTCCTGCATAACATATGCCGATGACTTGGTAATATAAGATCGTACACAAGTCGGACTTCAATGACTGTTAAGTAAATTGTATTAATACTTGACAACTAATGACCTTGAAATAAACACGGCTAAACGAAGATACTAGCATTAGGCTCTAAAGGAAACAAGAAAGATCGAGCCTTTTCATGGTCAATAAATGGTGAAAAGATAGAAAGGGTAACTGCTATAAAATATCTAGGTATTCACTATAATAACTCCATCAGCGAAGGACCCAGGATTGAAGAGCTAAAAAAACGGATGAAAAAGCTGGCGCTTCAAGGAGCAAAAATAGAGAAAGAACATGGCAAATTCTCGCTGGCTCCTGTCCTACTGTTTTATGTACAAAAAGTTGTACCAACAATAACGTTCGGCGCAGAAGCTGGGTGGAATATCCCAGAAACAACATGGCATTTTCTGGAAGGTATCTTCTGGCGTACAGTGTTGAACCTACCCAGACATGTCCCAGCTGCTGCAGTGAGGCATGAACTATCACTGAATTCGCTACACTCTAAAGTGATATGGAAATCACTCATAACATGGAGGAAAATGAACCTAAATCCTCCAATTCCAGCATATGAGATCTTCAAGAAGAAAACTGGAACTCAAATGAATTTACTAACTGAATGGAACTCCAAACTAATGGAAATCCTGGCAACAGCTGACATCAAAGAATCAGAACTGCAAAATACACCTCAAATTGCGAAAAAAAAGTTTGAACAATGGTCCTGGATTATTAACAAAGGAACACGAGACACATTTAAATCATTGGCAAGTCTAGGGTCAAGTGAAAACAAACTAAATACTCCAGTGCGATTTTTGACACGATGCCCTTCAAAGCACCACCGTATGCAGTTTTTGAGATTGAAATTAAACGCACTAAGAACAAAAGAACCATTATGGAGACAAAAAGACACAACAATAAAGGATAGTTTCTGTAGATTTTGTAACAACGGGATCGAAACCAGTAAACATCTCATTACAGAGTGTACAGGAACAATCTCTCAGCGTAAAATACATTTGGCAAAGTTCACTCCATTGAACAATGACATCGAAAGATGGTGGAAAAACCTGTTATCAGGTGAAAATATACAACTAGCCTGCGCAGTAATAGATTATATGGATATGCTGCTAAATTAGGAATCTCGAAAATGAACTAGAGAGTTGGCAAAGCGCAACCATAAGCAAAGAAACGAACAAGGACATGAAGAGTGATGGACAAAGTTGGAAACTGTAACAAAAGTTTTGACATAAAATATGTATAAAACTGTAGTTTTACAATAAAAAATAATAATAATAATGTGTTTTCCTCCAAAGAGCTCTTTGTAGTTTGTTTTAAGTACTTCTTGTAATCTGAGGTGAATCAAAGCCAACATTAGGTTGGAGACCATGCTCACTTCATCTATTAGTAGCATTTTCATTTGTTTTAACACTCTGCGTAGTTCCATTGCAGCTTCTGTAGAAAGTTTGTAATATTCTAATTTGTTTTGGTGTTCTACTGGCAGGAGTAGTAATCAGTGTAAAGTGACACTGCCTATGTTGTAGGCAGCTAAACCTGTTGGGGCAGTTACAATAGCTGACAGTTTGTTGTTTGTCAATTGTTGAAGGAACTTGCTGATGATTTTGATTAAGAATGTTTTGCCTGAACAGCTTCACCACTAACATATAGTAGTATAGGTTTGTAATTTTGGCAGGTACATTCTTTATTTTCATGTTGTTCACCATGTGTAATTTCTTTTGGTACTTCTTGAAAAATGCTATGTTGCTCATTGTTTAGTTTTGATTGTAGTATAGTTAAGGCTTCTGTATCTTCATATTGACACATGGTGTTTTCTACTTCTGTCATGGCTAATTCTGCCTCATTTGCTATTAGTGGCTGTCCCAGTGGTTCTTGGCTTCCTGTTACAGAAGGTTGACTACTGTCAGGAGTTTCGTTATCTAGTTGGGCCTGGAGTTCTTCTTCATGATGCTGTACATTGTGTAACATTGTTTTGTACTATGTAAAGTTTACATCAGTGATAGTGCTTTCATTTGCTTTGAAAGCGTCTTCATAGGAGTCATAGTTATCTAGTATTTCTTCTTGAGTTGTAGCAGGGACATGTGATATAGTTCATTATGTTGAGGAGTTTTTAATGACAATTTGATATGATTAATTAAACTTGGTTTGGTAAGTTTTACTAAGCTGCCTTCACAATTTGTCTCTCTGTATCTACCTTTTTTTCATTGGGTTTTATATTATTTTTGTATGTGAAGTTTTGGGCTATGTGGTATAGACACATGGTTTCCAAAGTGGTACTTCTGTTTGGGTAGTATGTGTCTAGTAAATTGTTTTTCAAAATGTCTTGGCTGTTGGGATCATTTTGGCTTTTGTTTCTATGTCGTCGTATGATTTGAGAACTCCTTTTTTAGATTTAGCAGGACCAAGACTTACCCATAATATATTTTTCGATTTTCCATCAAAGCAGTACCGGTTATACGATCTGCAGCTTCATAGCAGCCACATTCTCTATGGCAGAGCATTTTTATGCCCAAGCTGTACAATTTCTGAGACAGTGTTTTGTCTGATGACAGGTCATTCCAGAGGTCTTGAAGATCTGTTTTGTTCTGCTTTGGTTAAGTAGGCTGTAACATATTGTGCAACTGCAGTGGAATTCTCTGCAATGTACTGCACATCTGTGTTTGCATTCCACAATAGGGCAATGATTGCATTCTAATCATTGATATATTTTTCTTCTTCTGTTCTTTTTATGTAATATGTATTTTTAGGTGATTTACCTTTAACAATATGTCTAACTGAAGACATGAAGTTGTTCACTTCACCTGTTTCTGTAACTGGTCTAGGGAAACCAAAGCGGCGTTTGGTGTAGTATTTCCCTTTGTTTTTGTATTTGCGATGACAATATTTGCCACATTTGTGTCTTTGAAATTGTAGAATTTGTGCATGAAGATCAATATTTGTTGCTTCTGATGGAATTTCACAAGTGACATATTTTTTGATAAACTGCAACACAGTGGCATCACTGTCTTGACCAAATTTAGGAGCATCTTTAATCCATGAAAGCATGTGGATATGCGGTGCTCCTCTGGCTTGGTATTCTTTTTCTCCAAAAGAAGTGTTGCACTTCTCCAAAGGGAGGAACAGTTTTATAACAAATAAAGTGTAGCATAGCAATGAAGCGATGATGGAAATATCTTGAAACATTAACAGGATCTAGAGAGCAAAGTTCTCCAGGTGTTAGTATATTTATGTTTGTTTCGTTTTTGTTTGATATGCGTAGGAAATCATATAGATCTTCCCATGCATATTCTGCACAACTTAATGTAACAAACCAAGTGGGTGGGCCAAGGTTTCTTATTATACAACATACATCTCTGTGACGTTGGAACCGGTATTCTGATGCTGTTATTTGAATAGATCTATTATCGTACCTTCCTCCTTTGCCAGTAGGAAAGAGTAGAGGAAAAGAATGTGTTTTTATACCCTCCCATATGCTGATTGGTGATCCTTTCCTTTGTCGCATTTGGTACATTTCTAGTGCATCTTCTATGATGTCATTAGAGTGTAATGGATCAATTGTATAATTGTCTAAAATATTGGATACTGTAGCAGGATCTAGAAGTTCAACTTGGCCAGTTTTCGGTGACTCTTGAATTATTTCAGTTGTTTCGCTTAAGTTTTCTTCAATATTTATTTATTTGTAGTATTCATTTTTGTCTTTTAGATATTGCAAGGTTTGTCTAACTTTATGTAAGTCTACCAGCTGTTGCGAATTTTTTTGTCTTTTGTAGGTACACCATTTACTAAGACAATTGAAGATTGCTCTATTGGATGTTGCACTCCCAGAGTGTGCACATTTTCTTTTAGATCTAATGGTAAATATACTACTTTGCCACAAATGCCTTTCACCAATTCAGAGGGAGGTAATGTTGCTGTTTTTGGTTGAAGGCGTATTATTGCTGGAAATGGGTGCACTGTTTGAATTATGATGCTCTCATATATTGAGTTGAGTTGTTGCAGGGGTTTTGGTAGTGGGAATAATTCCAAATTATTTGTGATAGCACGCGAAGGAGTTTGATTGTTGTCAAGTTTTGTAGTGCAGTAACTGCAAAGTGTGAAGGGGTCAGTTATTTCATATTTGTTTTCTGCTATAAGGTAGAGAGCTAATTGAAAACATTTGGAATCTTCATTGTCTTCTATTTTGTATGTTATGTCAATAGCTTTTGTGTTACTTTTATAAAAGGTTCTGCAGCAACACACACACATGGTTTGGTACTTCAGCAGATGTACTTTTGAATGTTAGTATTTCTTTTTTGTATGTGTGTAGTAGAAGGTTGCCATGTGCAGCATTGTTGCTAGTCTGTTGTAAAGCAATTGCATTTTGTAAGTGGTTTTCACTTCGAAAATATTTCCTCTGGATATGGTTGATTTCTTGTTATTTAAATTGGCTAGTGCTAAAGAAGGACTTTTAGCATAGTACAGTTAATAGACTAAATTTCTTAGAGTTGAATGATTTGTTGATATCATTTTGATATGATGGAAGCTGCTTTTGCAAATAGGTCCTGAAATGCAGGCCAAAAAATGTCCTTGCAGTCCTTTGTATTTGCACACTGGACAGGTATCCATATTTTGCAGCAGTTTTATTTTGATTTTGTCTTTGCCTTTCACATATTGATTGAGGAACTGGCGTAAAGATTTGAAAGATTTTTTGGCAATGTTACACATTGACGTGCATGGCCATTTGTATACTGGATGTTCTGGTTCAGGTGAATGGAGAATTGATACTGAGTTTTCTGGGGATATATTTGCAAGTAGTATTTCTCATTCCATCATGGTATTATTAAGTTTTTCATAACCTCATCCACTGCTATGGATGGCAATTGTGTTTGTTTGATTTTGTTTGTATGCGTCTTCATTGAAATATGGTTCTGTTCTTGTGATGTGACTCCATTCACCTCCACAGATATTTAAGAGGTTATTTTTGTTGACATTCCATTTATTGAGCAGCCTTTTTGTAATTTAGTACTTAGTTTTGTTAGTGGTTTCAATCTGTTTAACACTAAAATAAATAACTTTCTTTTGAGAAGGATTGCACTGTCTACCAAAGCTTCTAAGATTAATTTTCTATGGTAGTTTTTAAGGGTTGTGCATGATTTGTCTCCTGTTTTTATAAGATTCTGAAGGACTCTGTGGCGGAACATTTTTGCTAATATACTTGTTTTGGTATGGTTACTTCCTACTATATTAAGATTTATAGGAGCAGTTTTAGCAGAAGTGGTAACTGCATTTCTGTTAATCATTTTC
This sequence comes from Ambystoma mexicanum, assembly GCF_040938575.1. Taxonomy (NCBI): domain Eukaryota; kingdom Metazoa; phylum Chordata; class Amphibia; order Caudata; family Ambystomatidae; genus Ambystoma; species Ambystoma mexicanum. The sequence continues at coordinate 1,283,407,825 of NC_090929.1, read as the reverse complement.
TGTTTTCTTTTAAATTTTGATAGAGGAGGCAAAGTTTCTGTACTGGAAGATTGTTTTGTTTTGCTAAATTACTGTATTACCTGTTTTGTTTGAACTTTTTGTACAAACTCTGCTAGAGATGGATGCTTATTTTGGACATTTTTATTTTCATTTGCTCTATTTCTGAGTTGCTTTCTACGGACTTGCTTTCTGGTAGGCATTCTGTGGGGTCTGTTGAAACAAAACAATAAAAGGTGTGGGTTGAGCTGTTGTGCAATGTATGTGTGCTGTATGCATGAGTGTCTGAGTATGATGGTAAAGATGTATCTGTTGGTGTGTGATTGTGCATTGCGCAGCTACAATTAGTTGGGAAGGCTATTCTTCTATTGGTGTGTTACTATACTGCGGTTCAGATGACAGTAGAAAGTGAGCTAGTGGTGAAGATAAGTACTAATAGTAAATCAAATGGTATAAAATTAAAACAATTCTTTGTTTTGTAATACTAATATTCTAGGGGCTGGGTTATGTTATTTGTGCTCTGAAAAACAGGGATTTGTGTGCCATTCTGCGTGCTAATCCCTATTTAATAAATGGTGATTTGTGGGCAGAATGGTGCACAAATCTTCATTTTGTTGGTGCACAAATTACATGAATCACCCGCACAGTGTGTTTGAGTAATACATTTTAACAACAAGAGGATACATATAACAATTAACATTATAACAGTAACAGTGGAGCAATTTAAAATTGAGAATCAGACCAAGAAAACAGTAAGTAGAGCAATTAAACTGCAGGGGAGAAGGAGAGCAGTGCAGTAGAAGTGAGAGAGAGGGAGGGGTGGGGAAGAGGAGGAGAAGGGAAACGGATGGGGTTAAGGGTGAGAATGGGAGTAAGGGGTAAGGGGAGGGAGATGATTAAGGAGCTGAGGTAAGGGGGGAGGGGCAAGAAGGTAGGGGGGGTTCATGGTGGGGAATGGAGAAGGAGAGATTTGCAGTAAATGCAGAATGAGGGAAAGGTAGAAATAGAGCGGGGTGAGAGAGGTAAGGAGTTAGAGTGCAGGGGGGCTAGGAGGTGGAAGGATCGGAAACGGGATGTGGCAAAAGGGGAAGGAGGAAGAGTGAGAAGAAAGTGGTTAGCAGAGTGAAGGGAGTGGGAGGGAGTGTAGAAAGACAGGAGAGAGGAGAGATAAGGGGGAGCAAGATTGTGGAGAGATTTAAAGACTAGGCAGAGAAACTGAGGTATTATTGTACTTACTCTTTTTGTGGAATGAGCAGGTTTCTTTGTAGTTGGTGTTTGTAGTTCAGATTGTTGTTTTCCAGGAGAGTGGTCTTCACTGCAATTGTAAAAGAAAGACGTTAGTAATTTTGTGTGTTTATAGCAGTGATGTTCATTGAGAGATTCATTTTATGTCTTTGTAGTAGTATTCTTTTTTGATTTCTGAACATAGTGTATGCATGCAGTTTCATTTGACTATGTGCAGCCTTCATGTTTTATTTATATTATGTTAGTTCACCATGCTTTGTAAATGAGTAGAATATTAAGTGTATGAAATTCACTTGGTTTTTTAAAGCTGTGTTATAGAATGTTAGGAGAAAGAAGAAATAATGTTATATTTATTTTGCAGTTTTTATTAGGTAAATGGCAGAAACTGTGTACAAAAGCATGGGATATATGTATTTGTGAAGCTGTGGGTAATAAAGTAGGATGATGTGATTTACAGGTAGTGGTGTTATTGCATCTGGGAGCATTTCAATGAAAGTGTCTATGTGTGTGAGTTTATGAAGATGCATTAACTTTTACTGGCTGTGTGTAATTTTATGATACACTACCAAGTGTTTTTCCACAATTATGTTGTTATTTCTTCCATCTTCTAATATTATAATTTTTTAGATATGTGTGTGAGTAAAAAAAAAAAAAATAGATAGCAGACAGGTTTGGAATGACCGTTATAGTAGATGGAAAAATGACAATAAGTTCATTTTATAGGCTATACAGGTTAAGTAGCAGTTACTCTATTTATATGCATTTATAAGAGTTGTGCATGTAATGTGCAGAAAATATGCATACCTGTAGTTTGTATTCATGCATGTGGCTATTCATGCAGCTGCAAGTAGAAATCTTGGAGACTTGTAGAGTATTTTTTGTTGCAGGTGCTTTCCAATGATATGAGACTTGTACTCAGAGTGATCAACAGTACATTTGAAGTGTTGAACTCTGATGATGAAGTTAGATGTAGAGGTCTTGGATGTGATTGGTGGATGGTTGTGTGACTGCTTAGCTGTATCCAATGAGGGAATGGCACAGAAAGTGATGTGGAAAGGGTAGAAGGGCTGCCTAAGAGTTATGCGGTCCGCAGACACTGTGGCTGTCCGCTGACAGGGCATGCCACATCTGGGGTTTTCCAGCAAATGCAGCATGAAAAGGGGGCTATAGGGATCAGCCAATCAGATGTTGAGGTTGTGGATTTGTGTTGAAAGAGACTGAGTGTAGTGAAGATGGCAGAGGTGGAGAAAGTCAGGCTGTTGCAGCTTGGAGATATGTTTGTGCTTGGCTACAGAAGAATGCTCAATGCAGGCATGTGGCAAATAATTTTGATATTAAAGGAGTGGAGGTGGTGTGGAGCACTGTGCCTGATTGCAATGTACAGGGAGTTGTACAAGTTCGTAAAGATATGAGCAGGATGAACAGTGCCCCTGTGGTACTTTTGCATTATGGAATTTTCCTTTTGGGCTATGTCAGTGTCTCTAATTTGTTGGAAGATTTGGAACACTTGGTTCAAGCAGTAATGAACATCCTTCCAAATTGCAGAGTATTTTTTCTGGATTAGTACCCAGGGCAATATGGGACAATCATTCAGTTTTTTGTCCTCAGCAAACACTGCTAGGTGTACAATCAACCAAGGCATGTGTGCTTTCATGCTTAGAGCTGGTATGTTCTTCTGTAATAATGAGAACATTGATTCCAGTAATGCTGTTAATTTTGAAGAAGATGGTATTTCCTTAACTTTTTTGGGAAATGCAATTATGTTTTGGAATGTAAGGGTTGCTTTGGAGAAGGTTATGTGAATATGTTAGCAGTAAAATAAGGAAAAAAAACAAAAAAATACAAAATAACAGGTGTTTGTCAAGCATCTGCAAAAAAATAAAAAAATAAAATGGCTCTTTTCAGAGCCAACCTCAAAGGGGAAATGGGGCACACTATTTAAATTTACATTCAGCATGCTCAGATTTTCGATATGTCCGCGGACATGGTGGTAGTCCACAGACATCGCATATTTCATACAGGGATTTTGGGGTGGAGAGGCATGCAAATGAGAATGAGCAGAGCAACTGATTGGTCAGTACATTTTAGTGGGTGTGTTGTGTAAGGAGAGAGTTTGCCAGAAAGTCTTTTTCCTGAGAGAAGAACAGTTAGATATGACTGTGTGTTTCAGAAAACAGATTGTCTGGAATTTGGGAGACTCATGGATACATTGGTCGGAGGTGCATGCAGAACCCTGTGGAGTAGCTGGAGTAGCTGCAGATATTGGATTCTCTCATGTGGAAGTGCACTGGCATGGAGTGCATGGAATGAACTGGCTGGACTTGGTACCTCTCTGTGCTAGTTTGGAGACAGAGCTTCATCCAGACATATTTATAATTCGTTGTGGAGGGAACAGTTTAGGACATGTGTCAGGAATTTCTTAGCAATTTGCGATGAAAGAACTTGGGAAGGTCATTGACATGTTTCCAAATTCCCAAGTAATATTTTCTCGTATTGCGCAGAGAAAGATGTGGCTGTGTTCTTCTTCATTTGGTCCACAAATGAAGAAAGCAAGGCAAACTGTTAATAAGGCTGTTTATGCCTTTCTAAGAGATGTTGGCATGTCCTCTTTCCACAATGAAAATATTATGTTTCGTAGCACATATTTATTTGCAGAGATGGAGTTCATCTTACTTATGCTGGTAATCATATTTTTCTGAGAAATGTACAAAATGCCTTGCAACCTTTTGTGGAATTACAGCCATCCATTTAGCAGTAGGTGTTGACCATTTCAAGTTTTTGAAACACAAAAAAACACCACCTAAATGCTCTTTTCAGAGCCACCACTTTCTCCCAGAGAAAAGTGCAATGGTATTGATAGGGCAGCACCCCAAAATTTTAGATGTCCGCAGACTGTCTACGGACTTCTACCAAATGCACAGGGCCCTGCTACATTTATTTACCACTTCTATTTTTAGACTGTGAAATGCGGCTCTGAAAAGAGCCTTTTTTTGGGGGGGGATTTTTGTTGTTTTATATTTTTTGGGTTTTTTACACATGACACACTAGGAGAGGAGGGGAAAGGAGGGTAAGGGGGGGACACCAACCATGGGGATAAGAAAGGGCAGGTGGAGAGAGGAAAGTGTAGGGTGGGCCTCAAAAGCACTTCGAAGTCTCTCCCCCCTGCAGAGTACTGCATCGCAGTACATACACAAAACTGTGACCCTCGAAAGGTAAGGGTCATCAGCATTGTGAATGGCCTGTGAGGCAGCTGTAGGGATGTGCTCTCCCACAGGAGTGTCTCTTGTGGTGAGAGGAGCGGAAAAGGAGGATATAGTAGAGGAACTCAACCTACTACGTTCCTCACAAGGTACAACTTTGCAAACGGCCCCACCGTGGAACGACCTTAGGTGTCGCTTCATAGTTGTCATACCAAAGCTGTATGGACCAGGCCTTCCGTGACTCAGCACCATATTGCACAGGTTTCTGGTGACCATGTTTGCACGTGCCTTGGGGACGTTACCATGAATGGTAAATAACCACCACACCCAAGACTCACGGCGAGTGCTGGTAGTAGGGACTTCCACTACCTCATCCTTGTCATCCTCTTCATCCTCCTCCTCTACATCCTCACGCCTGTTCCCCTCTTCAGGCCCTTGGGGAGGTGGTGGTGGTGGAGGGGCTGGGGGTGGTGCTGAGACAGATGTAGCAACAGCTGGAGCAGCAAGCATTGATGACATTGACATTTGACATTTGTGATGTCATCTTTGATGTCCTGGGTGTTAGCCTTAGCAGTGCACGGTGGTGGCGCGAGTTATGGTTGCTTAGCTTACCATAACTAGCGAATTACAGGGGTTTTTCGGTTTTACTTGGAACCATAACGTCTCTTTAAAAAAGTTTTTTTTACTGAATTTCATAGGTTTTTAGTAGCGCAACTTAACCATAACGTCCCTTTAACAAAGTTCTTTTACTGAATATATATATATTTGTGAAAGTGTTGCAGAAAATATATAAATATGTTTTAAAATTTAAGCATAGCTGTACTATGTCTTGTTAGATGCAGATCTTGTTTAATCTGGAAATCGAAATCTTGGACAGTTTCAGAGTAGTTTTGGATGCAGATGCCTTTGATTAACAAGAGATTTGTACTCTCCGAGTCCAACTGTACATCTGATGTGTTGAACTGAGATGACAGTGTTAGGTGTACAGGTTTTGGATGGATGTGTGACTCTTTTAAAGCAGTAAATGAGGGAGTGTTGATAACATGAAAGTGGGAAGGGTAGAAGGGCTGCTCCTGTGTTATGAGGTCTGTGGACACTGCGGTAGTCTGCGGAAGGCATGTGCCGCATCGATGTCTTTTGAGGATGCCTGGCATGGAAAGCGGACTGTGGGGATCAGCCAAATAGGTTTGCTGGGTGTGGTGTACAGGAAGAGAGGTTAGAAGGAGTTTTGTTTGCAGGAGTAGTGTCTATCGAACTCATGGTAGCAATAGTAAAGACAGACACAAGTGATCACAGTTCAAGGGTTTTTATTAAACTGTATATGCATTTTGTATAAATGCCTAATCTAAACCTAAATCTAAAATGGGAGCAAGCTATCTAAGGCAGCCCTAGTGGCGTCTTGTAAAAAAAAGGCTTACACTAAAAAAAAACTTTTGCCAATCCTTACGACTAAATACAAAAAAGAGTGTGGGATAGGGCTCACAAGACAGAAAGAAGTGTTCACAAATGATACGTCAGGATGTGGTAGGCGGGGGTCTCCCTTCCCTATGTTTTGAGCACAGGACAAGGTGGGACTCCGGATGCAGCCCACGCTTGAGCTTTCCCAGCACGAGACAACAGTTCTGTTCTCATGTATCAGGGACTTCAGTGGTTAAGTCTCTTTTCTACAAAAAGTCTCTTGCCTCCGATTACCTGATGTGGTCAAAGTAACAAACAAAAAGTTCCTTTCCATATTTGCATTGGGTGATGACTTTTCATCCCTGGATCCCCCTCTTGTGTGATCAGATCCACAAAATGTCCCACCGATATTAGGACCTTCGTTGGTTAAGTTTCTTGCTTCTGAGGGTCTGATAGGTTCAAAATAATAAACAAAAGTACCTTTCTCCCCTGTTCCATCTCTTCCGGGTTCAGACCCCTCTCGAATGTCAGCCTCCCTCCATCGGGTTCACTATGGCTTGAATTCAAAAGATTTCATATGCTGCATTCACATGGCATTGGGTGATCACTTTTCACCCCTGGATCCCCCTTTTCTGGGCTCAGACCCTTCTCAAATGTTAGCCTCCCTCTGTCGGGTTCACTACGGATTTCATAGGGTGATGATTGTTCACCCATGGATCCCCCTCTTCTGGGCCCAGACCCTGGGTGATGACTTTTCACCCCTGGATCCCCCTCTTCCGAGCTCAGACCCTTTTCGAATAGCAGCCTCCCTCTGTCGGGCTCACTACGGATCTCATTCACACGCTTTCTCTGTTTGCATTCACAAATCTTTGGGTGACAACTTTTCACCCTTAGATCCCCCTCTTCCAGGCTCAGTCCCTTCTTGGGTGTCAGCCTGCCTCAGTCAGGTTCACTATGGCTTGGTGTCAGAAACAATTTCACTTTTCTACTTTCACAAGTCTTAATATGTTTTTAAACTGTTCACTTTGGACATCCCTCTGTTGGGGTCGCTCTTGTCAACACACTGTTCATTGTGACTTCAGGCCCCGTTTTATCGGCATCCCTCCATCGGGTCCACTCTTGCCAACTCTTGCCAGTCTCACAGTTCTTACTCTGTTCTCACTATGCAGGATTCATCTCCCTTAGCTTTTCCATTACTTGTTGGTCAAAGACTTTCGACAGTACAGAGGATATTGCTAGACCCCTTTATGACCACTTTGATATTTTTCTTAGGGACTTTCCTAGGGCCTTCTGGTATCTGTAGTTTCAACAAAAGTTGGATCAACCAGAGTCTCTTGAATGTGCACCCAATTTGTGGCTGACCCCTCTGCCGCTGGATTTCCCTTAATGTTAACAGTTCTTTGACCTTCCCCTAATTTGCCGTTTGTGACTCACCGGTTGTGATGAATCACTTTGCTTTTCTTGTTTCTCTAGTAACAGTACCATAGTAGCAAGCATCACTTCCTGTCCTGGTTATCAGTGTAGGAGGGCTTTGCGTACTGTTGACACCTGCTTCAACACATGCAGGCTATTGTTCGCGGTCTTATGGTCTTGGTCAGAAAGGGCAAGGTTGCTTTTCTCCCTGTCACCCCTTCGGTTCTCGATACCTTTCTCCTCCTCTTGATCTGCTGTACTTGGATAACTGTCTCATCCTGCTGTTTGCCTTGTTCCTCGTGTGCTATCGTTCTCCACCTTTTATCCCTGTGGGGAAAGGAAAGGGTCATCAGGTGTGTGTGATTCTGGTTAATTGCCTGACTTTGCCTGACTCTTGTGTCAGGAAGTGTCAGGTAAATTGCTCTGTTAGTCCATTGTTGTTCACGGTATGGGAACGTGTTTGTGTCGGAAAAGGGGGGTGGTAGAGTTTCCAAGTCTGCTACGGGGCAGGGTGGGGAAAAGGTGTTATATGGAATTATAACCCTCGTACTAGGTGGTTTGGTATACTTAGAAGGGTGAGATTGGTAGGGTTTGTGAAACAAACAGGAATGACCGAGATTATTTTCGTGAAATAAACATGGGGGATTTGGCAACAGTAGTTTTTTTGTCAAAGTAGACTGGATGTTCGGGAAATAATATTCAGAGGGACATGGAGAAGAATGATTGGGAGTATTCAGGTAGAAAATAAGAAAAGAGGGATTCTAGGAATTGTGGTTTTTGAGTGTAACAGAGTTTGGATTCCTAATGGATTGATCAGATATGGAGGGGTCATTGTAATTGGATAAGGGAGATTCTTTAGGTGGAAGAGAGGTTGAGTTGGTTCAGCCTATAAAAGCTTCAAGCAGCTTGTCTTCCTCATCCCTTTCTCTGGTGTAATACCACGCCTCACCTGGGGCATTCCCCCCAGCATAACCCCGGGCTCCCCTACCCAGATGATCCACCCTCGCTCGTCCACCCCCAGGGTTGGGATCTGAGAGTGCAAGCCCTTGCCTGACCACATGAATAAGATATTCTCAAGGTCTTCTTGGGAGAATACCCTCAGGTTGAGAGCACTGAAAATGGTTATGGCTGTGTGTTTGAGAAGGCAGAGTGTGTGGATCTTGAGGGACTGTTCAATTCAGTCATTGAAAATGTGTATGCTGAAAATCATGACATCTTTGGAAGTATTGGATTGGCAGAAGTGGAAGTTTGTGGCATGCAATTTGTGGCTTAAACGGGGCTAGCTTTTTTTTCATTCTGTGAGAGTATGGCTCACTTTAAATGTCCAGACATTGTAATTGTAAGGGGACGGTTTGGCGCATGTGAATCCAGTGTATTTGGAAGTTGCCCTGAAGGATTTCTTTAAAAGGTTAATGGAACTGTTTCCTGCTGCCAAGATTATGTTTTAAGAAATAAATCAGAGGCAAACATTAGGATGTCCAACTCATGTTTTCAGTCTACAAATGAAAGAATCAAGGCAGCTTGTCAATAAAGCTGTATTTGCTTTTTTTATATGCTGCAGGAATGTCATCTTTTGAGAATGACAATATAAGGACTGATGGTGTGAATTTGTTTTGTGAAGATGTTGTTCATTTCACAGATGCTGAAAATGCAATTTTTCTTTACAATGCATTGAAAAAGGTCCTGTAAGAAAGTTGTAAGATGTGGAATGTATATTACTGCTTTAAATAAATGTGAACAAAAGGAAAAAAAGGTGTTTGTTTACAAACCCCAAAAAGGTTTATTTTCACAGCCACCACTAAAGAGTAAATAACTGAAATTTAGTTTACACTCCCACCCATGCCTTTCAATGGCTGCAACATTCGCGGACTCAGCTATAGTCTGCGAACGGCACGTGCCACATCCACTTCTTTAGAGGATTCCTGGCATGCAAAGGGCACTGAAGATACCACAGACAGTCGTGGATGTCAGACATCGGGGGACCAGCCAATCAGGTTTCCTGGGTCTGGTGTACAGGAAGAGAGGGGTTTTGTTAGTAGGAGCTGTGAGAGCACTGACAATGACTGTGGCTATGTGTTTGAGAAGGCAGAGGGCCTCATTACAACCCAGGCGTTAAGGGTTTAACGGCGCCGTCGGCGCCATTAACCCTTAACGGCTGATTACCATTTTAATGCCTGCTTTTAGCAGGCGTTAAAATGCAAGGCGCTAACCCGCCTTGGTGCTAATTACGGCACCGTAATTTACGGTGCCGTAATTAGCGCCTTCCCCACTCCCATTATGCCCTATGGGGCAAAAATGGGAATGGGGAAGGGTAAATGGGGAATGGGGATTTACCGCCCCACTCACCTTGGAATGGGGCGGTAAATCCGCCATCCACCATGGTGTAAACAGAGTTTACACCATGGTGGTAAAGTAGGGAACTTACCGCCTGGGTTGTAATGAGGCCCAGAGTGTGTGAATGTTGGTGGACTCTTGGGTCCATTGGTTGGAGGTCTATGTACAGCAGTGTGCCTTGATGGATAATGTTGTATTCCATGAATGTGAAGTTTCATGGTATGGAGTGCAAGGGATGAAGTGGGGGGATATGCTCCTATTTTGTACAAATATGATTCAATTGAAACATCCAGACATTATTATTCTTAATTGTGGCAGAAGCAGTTTGGGTTATGTGACCAGGATTTCATTGCAGTTTGCAATGCAGGAGACATTGGGAAAGTTGAAGGAAATGTTCCCAATTTCAAAAAACTAAATTCCCCCATTGCTCAGAGACAAATGTATATGTCTTCGAGTTTATTTGGTCTGCAAATGGAAAAAGCAAGGCACAACATCAACAAAGTGGTGTGTGCTTTTCTGCGAGATGTCGGCATGACATCTTTTAATAATGAGAACATTACATTTGATATTGCCCACATTTTTCAGGGAGATGTCGCCCATCTAACTGATGTGGGTAAACAGTTTTTTCTGGAAAACATTTGAAATGCTTTGAAGAAGTTTTTTGTTAAAGTTATAAGAAAGAATTAAGTTCAGTAAATTGTTTCTTAGTTCAGTGTATAAAACCAAAAATAAAAAAATATAAAAGCCAAAAGCACAAAAAAGGTTATTTTAAGAGCTAGCATTTTTGAATGCAAAACAATTAAAATGATTTCCATTCTTCCACCCCCCCCACCCACGCCTGGAATTGTTTGATGTCCACAGACTACCGCGCTGTCCACAAAGATGAAGGAGAAAGTGGACAGAGGAAGATGTTGGGTGAGCCTTAAATTTAAGGTGGGGCAGTGTTTCTCGTGTTCCATGACTGCAGCCTCAAAAGCACACCTAAACTGCTCTCCCCTTCAGATTGGTTGCTTAACAGTACAAACATAGGTGACAGTAAGGGTCAACAGCATTCTGTATAGCCTGTGAAGCCACTGCTGAGATCCTCTTCTCCAAAGGAGTGTCCTTTGTGGTAACAGGAGCAGTTGAAAATGATGGGGTGGAGGAAGTCAACCTACTCTTACCTGAGAAAGGTATCACCTTTCTCAGAGCAGTCGGGTGGTTAGATTTGGTGTGGCACCTCATCGCATTTGTCCCATAGGAGTACAAGCCAGGTTTCCCATCACTTAGTACAACTTTGCACTCAGTGCATCAAATCTTGTTTGCTCAAGCCTTCAAATCATTTCAAACAGTAGTAAAAAATGACCACACCCAGGACTCATTGCAAGTACTGGAGATAGGGTCTTCCTCCACCTCATCCTCTTCTTCCTCTTGCTCCTCATCTGCATCTCCACACCTGTTCCCCTGTCCAGGACCTCTAGATGGCGATGTGGTGTTGGGGGTGGTTGTGAAGCAGAAGTGGCCATAGCAGAGACCATGATGGTTTCCACAATACAGATCTGCAAAGCAGCACAGCAGCAACTCAGAAGCTGCAAGCAGGTGCTTTCTCCCGGACAGCCAGAATGAGAATGAGGAAAAGTACTGGGTGGGTCCCTTCTGAGTAGCCGTCCATGTACAGTTGTGTTGTCCGCGGACTTCTTAGTTGAAAATATGCCTTGAAAAGTTATAAAAAGTTGCCAGATCAATCATCAATGGTTCTGGGAGCTGTGCAAGGGTAAAGTTTCAGCTTGAAACACCCTAAATTGGCAGAAAATCTAGTTTGGAACTGTCGTCGGTCATGAACACTGTTCGCAGACACCCCTCATGCCACACGGGTGCAGTCACATGATCACGTCTGGAGCCATCTGTATTCATGACAGCCGTCTGTGGACACCCATCAAGTGGGAATTGCAGGGCGCATGCTCTGGGTGTCCACAGAACCTGCATGTTGTCCCCAGACTAATTAAAAGTGCATCATGCGAGAACGGACAAGTCCAGACATAACGCCTGTCCAGGGGAACCTCCATCTTGAGTGCGAACACCCTGGACAGTCGTAGTGTCCATGGACTCATAATTGGAGTTTTAAAAAAAGAAAGAAATATCACACAACAATATACAACACATTTATAGCACAAAAAAATATATGCATTTATGAAAGGGATGAGGTATCGGAATGGGAAACATAAATGGGAGATTTGTGAATTTCTGTAAAGTAATCATGAGGGGAGAAAGGGAGTGAGTTTTCAGCAAAGCGTCTTTGATTAAAATGTTCAGAATTTCCTGGAGATGATTGCTGGGGACAAGGGGATAGGTGCAAGAAGGACAGTGAAAGGGAACATTTTTAATGACATGATTGTTCACATATTGTAAAAGTACTTTAAAATCATTTTTTAGTTTATACAATTATTTTAGACAAGTTCATGATTTGATTATTTACAGTTGGGTATAGGGCTTCTTTTTGTGATTCTTGGGATTGTGTACAAATAAACTGGGCCTTGGTTTCTTCATGAAAACTATGTACTGCAAGAAAAACAGAAATCATTATTTTAGTAAGGTGTACAAATTACATTATTTGTTTACATTAAAATATGTACTGTGTACCATTAGAGATGTTATCATCACGTATTTCTTCTTTTGAGATGTTGGGCCTCATTACGACCCAGGCGGTAAGGGGTTTACGGCAGCGTAAACAGCGCCGACCCTTAGCGCCTGATTCCGAGGTCCCTTAGCGCCATGGAGGATTTAACACCTGCTTTTAGAAGGTGTTAAAATCCATGGCGCTAAGGGACCTTGTTGTTAATTACGCCACCGTAATTTACGGTGGCGTAATTAACGCCTTCCCCACTCCCATTATGCCCTATGGGGCAAAAATGGGAATGGGGAAGGGTAAATGGGGATTGGGGACTTACCGCCCCGCCAACCTCGGAATGGGGCGGTAAGTCCGCCAACCACCATGGCGTAAACATAGTTTACGCCATGGTGGTAAAGGTACGACCCAGGCAGTAACTTACCGCCTGGGTCGTAATGAGGCCCGTTGTCCTCTAACCACTCAAGTGTGTTTGCCGTTTCTGGGGGAAAAAAAGTGCTTCTGTCTTATTGCACATGTTTATGTAATGAAAGCTAATAATAGAGAAATAAATACAACGCACTTACTATTTAGTGAGAATGTGTTCTACAATTAGCACCTGGTGTTTGCCAAGTTCTATTGAGGAGATTGGGCCTCATTACGACCCAGGCCCTGGACCATGGTGCTATTAGCACCATGGTCCATGCTGGTCTCCGGCATGGTGGATGGTGGAATTACCGCCCCCATCACAAGGTTGGCGGGGGCGGTAATTCCCCATTCACCATTTGACCTTCCCCATTCCCATTTTGCCCCATAGGGCATAATGGGGATGGGGACGGGGAAGGCGCTAATTACGGCACCGTAAATTACGGTTGCCGTAATTAGCTCCAAGGTCCATTAGCGGGTTGGATTTTAACGCCTGCAAAAAGCAGGCGTTAAAGCCTCCAACCCGCAAAGGGACCTTGTAATCAGGCGCTAATGGTTTAACGGCGCTGACGCTCTTTACAGCGCCGTTAAACCATTAGCGCCAGGGTCGTAATGAGGCCTATTGTATGAAGTGTGAAGTTATGGTTTCTGACTGGTGCATTCTATTATAATGTGTGCTAAATGAAAAATAATTAGTATTTTTTAAAGTGTTTGCACAAAAAGGTATATTTGCATGTCATAAACATTAGTAATGACTTTATGTGCACGTGTTTCTTTGGTTGATGATATGATATGATATTATATTTTGTTTGTATGGCACCCATACACAAGTGTTGCAGAGCACGGAGAGGCAAGGAAGGGGAACGAGGGAGGACAAAACAACGATCTTACTAGGCCCAGTGACATTGAGAGAGCGCAAGTGTAGGGGAGAGGGGAGAACTGGAAAGTACTGAGCAAGGTATAAAACAACAACAGTTGGTAGTGCAGCCAGCAAGGTGGCAAGTGCAACGTTTAAGGGGCAGACAAGGGGTGTCTGATAAGTGCAGGTAAGGGGACTGTAGGGTTACAGATACAGAACCAAGTGCAAGGGTTGCCTGGAAGCTGTGCGGGTGTGTGGCTGGGTGGGCAGTGACCTGGGCCCGAAATCAGATGGTAACCAGGTGGACGGTGCTGAAGCAGACAGATCAGCAGGAGAGAGGAAGAGCGAAGGCAGAAGCAAAGAGGAAGGTCTTGAGGTGCTTCCGGAACCAGAGACGGTTCTCCTCAAGTTTCAGAGAGGCAGGGAGGCTGTTCCAGATGGGCACAACTTTTTTGGGTCTGTCCTATGGTTCTGTGCTTTGTGAAGGCTGTCCTATGTCTGCAGACTATCACACTGTCCACGAACTCCATCTCTGCCACATTGGGGGTGAGTATTATATAAGGAACTTGCAGCAGATTAAGGGTGACTAGTAAAAACCTATGAAATTCACTGATAAAACTTTGTAAAAGGGACGTTATGGTTCAGTTGTACTACCAAATGCTATGAAATACACATAAATAAACATTATAAAAGGAACGTTATGGCACTAACACAAACATTTGAAATTCAGTGAAAAAACATTGTTTAAGGGATGTTATGCTTACAAGTAAAACTGAAAAACCCTTGAAATTTGCCACTTACAGTAAGCTAAGCAGCCATAACTTGCACCACCTCTGTGCACTGCTAAGTCTAACACCCAGGACATCAAAGCTGACATCACAAATGTCATTGATGACATAAGACCATGATGTGGCATTTAGGTAACAGTAAGGTGTAATATACGGGTACTGACTGTGGACTCCAAAAGTGAGTTTCACATATAAATGGATGATGTTGAGGAATAGGACCTGGTCCTATGATTTTGCAAATAGCAAAAAGCGCCTAACTATTCATCATACCAAAGTGTAATGTTCAAGTGCAAAAAGCAAATTCCTATACACATGTTCTACACTCCGGGGAGTGTGGTACCAGCCCCATACAATGTCATCTGACCAGAAACAAGTGTTTAAGGTGTCCATGCAAGAATATAGGCACATTCCCAAGGGTCACATTAGGCTAAGGTACAAAGTGCAATGTTCAATCAGCAAAATAAAGAACATAGTTGCAGCATCAAATATCAAAATGCAATATGCAATATGGAACAGACCACATGCAGGATCCTAAGCCTAACTTTCAAGTCTGATGTCTTGTAAAGTGCAAACCAATGAATCAAGAGCACACTAAGGCATGCGTCAGCTTAGAAGCATACAATATCAAAAGTGCAGAGTACATAGTAAAGCATCTTAGTCTCACATGATGCTCCAATAGCAGCATACGTTTTAAAGATGTACAGAGTGCAAATTCCAAAATAAAACAAAGGAAGGCCAGGGTACAAAATGCCACTGTCTCACAGTTAGAGAATAATCTCAGCAACATGGCATCCCATAATGACTTAGAATTAGCTGCAACAGACCCACATATTAACCAACACCTCACATTGTCTTACAGCATGGAGAATTAAAATGTAGCCAGGTTACATAGTTCCACGAAGGCCTGTTTTAGGAGTGGTGTAAATGGGCAATGTACATGCTCCTTCCCTGTTGAATTGGGGGTTCAGCAGGTATGTGTGCTTGCACCTCTTCTTTTTGCCTGTATCTAAATGGGCTCCTTAATTTCCTCCTCGGGTTTCTCCTTGATGTTCCAAAACTTGCAGGACGATCATTACCTTTACTAGTATATGCAGATGACTCTGTCTTGATGGCATGCACACCAAAAGCTCTGCAGGCACTCATTTCGGAGTATGCCACTTACATGGAAGGGCTGGACTTGGTGGTTAACGCAGCAAAATTTGCCATGATGGTTTGTTGGAAGAGGAGGAGAAGGATACATTTCAGGACCTTGGGCCTCATTACGACTTTGGCGGTAGTCATGCCCTTAATAAGGGCATGGCTGCCACCAAAGCCAGGTCTGGGTTCCCTGAATGGGGAATTGCCGGGCCATTCTGAGTTTGGAGGGCCCGGTAATTCCTCTTTCAGGGAACCCGGGCCCAGACCTTCCCCATTCCCATTTGAGCCCCCATAGGGCTCAATGGGAATGGGTGCAGGGAGCTAACAACGGGCCGATTACGACCGGCTCGTTGTTAGCTCCCTGGTCCCCTTGCAGGACCCAGTAAGGACGCCTGGTTTTTACCACGCGTCCTTACCGGGTCCCGCGAGGGAACCTCGTAATCATGCGGAATGGGTTTAACGGGTCCGCTTCCATTAGCGGCACCTGTTTACCCATTCCACAATGGTTGTAATGAGGCCCCATGAATTGCGCACTGTTTTTTGGATTGTCTATGCATATCCGAAATAACCTTGATGACGATGAAAATGTGGCATGCATAGTAAGGCAGGAATCAACCCTAATCCTACATGGTGCATTGTTAGTTTATATCTCAAAAAGGAAAAAGTGCTAGCCTCACAAGTACTCTCGTCTGTGTGACTGCTTATAGCTCTAACAACTACCCTATGACAGGCCCAAAAGTACACTGCCAGCGCATGGTTAGTGATTCTAGGGTAGTGGTCAGCTGTTGAGCCCCTATGTCCACTCCATGATCGCACTCATCATTCCAACCTATCCCTGTCTGCCAGTTAATAGGCACCAAAACAAACTTATTTTTATGTGAGGTACAATTGTTATACTACAAAGAGAAGAAGGTGGGGGTAACGGGGAAAAGAGAAGGAAAAGGATAATAGAGGTGACATGTAACATTACAGCAGAAAAGAAACTGTGCAAATATCATAAAGGGTTAAAGAAACGTTCATGTTAGAGAAAAGGGGGTAAAAAGCCTATAACACCCACTATTAATAATGTTTTAGTATATAGGGAAAATGGGAAAGAAAGGGAACAGTACATCAAGATCTTTGTCCTAAAAATGTATACAGTTCTTCATGAATGTTGTGTGCCATTGTTTTTTTGATTTATTTCATAGTCTATAATGCATCTTGTTTCTTTTTGTCAGAGCAGACATTCTTTGTCACCTCCTCTTGGTCCCACCTCAATTGTATGAATACCAAAGAAGGTTAAGCCCTCGAGCTTGCCCCCATGGACATCTGCAAAATGTTTTGATCCTAGGATATGCCATGTCATGATTTTTGATGGCCCTTATGTGCTGAGGAATGCGCACCTTTAATTTGCATTTTGTGCTCCCAATGTTCCACTTATGCAGGGGCATCTGAGAACATAGACCACTAAGTCCGAATCACATGTGATCTTGTTGACTTTGATGTGTGCCCCAGTATTGGATGTTGGAATGTGATGCAGTTGTTGGCTTATTTACAAAAATTGTATCTGGTGCACTTGTCAAAACCCTGTCCAGAATTCGTAAGCCACTTATCAGATCTGTTGTCATCATTATTTACAATGAAACTACTGACCAACCCATCTCTGAGAGAGAGCGACATTTATGAAAACTAATGTCTGAGCATACATTCAAAGTGTTTTTATGATCTTTATCGGCCATAAGGATTTTCCAATGTCTTTTCAAGATGTTTCAAGATGTTATGCATAGACTGCGCATAAATGCATCATACGAACTCTATCCATTCTATCCATTCTCTATCCATGCTACCTCACTTCCCCTCCAAATTATAAACAGGTCATCAATATAGCAGAGCCATATCATGATCTTTCACCCAGTACCCCATGCTGAGATTAGTATAGGCAGGTGCAGATGTTGTCCCCATCACTGTACCTTGCCTTTGTCTTAAGAATTCATTATTGAAAAGGAACACATTATTCTTAAGACATATGTCAATCATGGCCAGAACCATCTTTGTGTGGCAAAGGTAGCTGAGAGACTGTGTGTTGAGAAAAAAACTCACATGCCTTTTCCCAGTCATGTTGGATGGAAGTATGTAATGATACCACATCCATTGTCACCAGAATGTAGCATGCTTCCCATGGTACATCCTCTATCCTTGATAGGAAGTCGTTTGTGTCTTTTAAATACGATGGCAGCGAGGATACAAAGGGGAACAGTGTCTCATCAATGTATTTGGACATGTTTTCGAGGAGTTAACTCATCAATGTAATAATGGGTCAGCCACGAGGTCTGATCAAACTCTTAATGAGTATATATATATATTTAATCTGTTTCTGTCTCTCTTTCTCTCATTCTCCCCCTCTCTCTGTCTAACTCTATATTTGTACCTCTTTCTCTTTCTATCCGGGTAACAGATGTGTAGTCAGGTGCTTTTTTATCGATGTGCGGTATTACATTTGAGTAAGTTGCCCTCTATCATTACGTCATGAAGCTACTTCTGTCTTTAATCACTATTGTATTATTCACTGGCATGCTGCAAAGAATTACAATGTGCCCTGGCACTTCACCTGTTAGAGTCTCTAAAGTTTACAATACAACGAAACAAAATTGCACATTTCGGTTGTTACTTCTCTGCACTATGTATTATTCTATTATGAACTCTTTTACATGTCCATCAAGGTACATTATAAATCTGTTACATCCTTTCCAATGAAGAAAAGATGTCCTTGGTTAGACTTCTTATTAGCGCTTTTGCATTTCAATCAATCAATACACAACATATAAATAAATGCAACATTATAATTCATATCTATGTACATTAATAATGATTATCTTAAAATCAAATATTAATATATTAAAACAATGTGTATTGTATTAGTGGCCAAAAACAGACAATTGATTAAAACCTAAAAGGATACAACTATTCTGTACAAGATCCTATAAATTACTAGTTGTAAATATATTAAAAAGGTCATCATATTCCCTTTGAGATTTGAAAAGTCTAATTCTCTTCTGCCATTCCTGGTACATAAAATGACAGGCCGCAAATATTACACCTGGAAAAATAGAGTTCTTGCACAACTGCTCAGCAATATTTAAATCAGTTATTCCACAGTTTTTGAAATCTTTTTTCTGAATATGTCTATAAGCAGGGCACACAAATAAAAAATGTTGGAGAGACTCTGTACAATTTACACATAAAGTGCATTTATCTGATGTGATCATCTTCGACTGCACAAAAGTACTATCAATCAGGAGAGTGCTTAGACTCAATTTCAGAAATGGGGATCTAGCATAAGGTTTTTTGTATCAGTGTTAAATATTGTCTTTCTTAACTTCCAAATATAGGCAATCTGATGATAGTTTTGTGCAGCTGTTAATGTTCTTATTCATGACCCGCTCATAATATATCTGGACCACACAACCTTTACACTCTTTGGTTATAGTAGCTAGATCTAATTTCCTCAGGGGATCCCTGATGTGGCTGAACTAGGGGAGATTTGCCCAACCATGGCAACCCAGTGCTTAAACTACCTTTACATTTTGGGGGCAAGCATATCAATCTCAAGATGTCCCCATCAGATACCATAGCACATACAGAATGGTGCTCCTTTTCACACCCATGGATAATCTGTTTTTAATACACATTTCCAATTATATATAACAATCAAAATAAAATCAATATGGCTCTTGTTTCTCTGTGGAAAGTGGGTTGGGAAAGAATGTCGCCTTGAATCTTTGCATTCCATGCATGCAAGCCTAATGTAAACATGACTTGCAGTGTCAACAATTCATAGTTAAATTGACAATTTATCTTGGTACAGTTACTGGTGCTATATCCCATATTTCATGTAATGAGGTGCAGTTCGATAAGGCAGCAATTCAGTGTCATGTCGGTTTGTGTTGTTTGTTAACCACTGGATTGTATTGATGCATGACACAATGATGCCAGCAGTTCAGACGAGATCCATCAAATGAGCAGTTGGTTCCAACCAGGCAAGTGGTTGGCTCTGCTTGGGATGTGATGGTGCTGAACTGAGGTGCCTTTTTAGTTTGAAGAGATTCTCAGCTCAGTGTGGATTCTGAGGCCCATGAGAGTCAGTTTGACATTTGGGGTGACGGTGAAGATTCTGGTGACTGTGTTAGAAGGTTGCAGTTCAATGGGTCCACCATTTTCTGGCCAATTGTCGATGAAGATCGGAATGAAGATGCTAACAGTTCGAAAAGTGGTTTGAACAGTGTAAATGCAATCATGGCTTCTTGTTCGAGATTAGGCATCAACACGCTCAGCTCCCACAGAGCAGCAGCAAACACGTTTGAAAGATATGACACATCAGTGTATATATCAGGTGAGTCACATAGGCAGCACCAGAAGGTCCTGTTGGTTTGAATGGGTCAAAAGAGCTTGAATCATGGTTAGACTGGATCCTGATTGTACTTGCTCTCAGGTTCTTTGAATCCTACTCCATGGTCTTAGGACAAGATGAGTCCTGGTTCTTGGATTCCTAAACACAGGGAGGCTGGCACACACCTGCAGGCATCATTAACACTGTGAGTTCACAGGTATCGTTGTGGCTGGCAGAGAGGCAAGTCCTCTTCAAGCAGAAGCTTGCCTCTACCTTGGACAACCAATCTTCACCTTTGGTGGAGGGCTCTGGAAGGGGCGGCTTCCCAACCGAGGTCCAATTAATTGTTTCATAGCTGTTTTTTTCCAAAGTGAATCTAAGAAAAAGTGAGTGACCCCTTCTTTCTTTTAAAGGAAACATGATAGGACAAAAGCAATCCTGCATTAAGGGTCCAATCCCTGTCCTTTGAACAAGTAGACTTTGCCTAATGAAATCACACCCAAAGTGATTTGTGCTACAGGAAGTAGAGGGGATAAACGGACAGATATAGGCAAAGGAAAGCACATGTGGAACTGTCCTGCAACTGCAGGAAGATCCCTCTGTCTACACCAACACCACCCCCTTCCCTTCTCAATCGAATGAAAGGCCCTTTTCGTATGCAGCACCATGGTGCGAGGCTACAGAATTTGTGAATCGGTGTGCCACTTGTTTCCTATTCCCAGCACAGCGTCCTTCTTCTGAGGAAGGTGTTACCTGCCCCAACAAAGGAACAAAGATTGGCAACCCCCAGGACTACAGACTTGCTGGGAGCAGCAAAAACAACCTGGTTGTGGGAATACACAAAATTACGATCGAGTATTTATGATCAAGTACCTTACCACAGGGTTTAGTGGTCCGTAACGAGCCGCGCTTGATCCTGGATGATAAAGAATTTATTATGCAGTGGAGTTACATCGCTAACAAGTGCGGCCGTGATTGGATGATCCTTATCATAGATAAGCTTGTGAAATGACAATCAAGATTTCCGGTGATCTAGAGAAGATGGAGGAAGAGATAAAAAAATTGGTAGCACTAGAGACTTTTAAGAAACGTCTGGAAGAGATTGTTAAAGAGATCACAGAGTTTAAGGGCTTCTGTACCCAAGACTGGATAGGTAGAATGAAGAATGATCTACTTCAATTTCCGCATGAAAATGCTTTCCGGTATACAAAAGAAGGTTATGACCCGTTTGCAAGTTGTCAACAACAAGGAGGTCAAAATCAAGCTAAACAAGTGAGCTTTGGGAATACCTTGTTCAGTTACGGCAGTTCAAACAGTGGTAATTTTTCTAACCAAAGAGGCTATAGAGGTTCTCGCCATCGGGATAGGAATCAAGGCCGCCAAGGGAGGATGTCACGCAATAAGAGGAATTTTCATGTTGGTAATCAGGGCAATATGAGTGGTGGTCCGCAACAGCAACCACAATCTTTTTTAGATCAACTCCAGATTCCCGACAATTGGGACGAACCGAGACTGCTACGCAGCAGCAGACCTTACTAGTGAATCTTTCCTCATACCTACCGAGTGTAGAAGAAGAGGCGTTGATCAATAAGAGCTTTGGGTTTGTACCCACTGTTAGTTACGACAAATTACGAACTCATGTTGAAATTGAACAGTTATTGCGTAAAATCCACCTACGACCATTTTTTTTCCATCAGGCTTATGATGTTGAGAAAAATGAGAGTGGGTTCGGAAATAAATCTTCCTTAAATCCTCCAGTTGGCAGTTACACTCCAGAAGCAGTGGTTTTTACCAAGAGAGTTTGGCATGATTTACACCAACTAGAAACCCAGGGACTGAAATGTCCCTTTCAGAATATTTCTAGATCTGGGAAAGTAGCCTTAGAAATTCTGGCCACCAATCCAGAAATCATCCTGCGGAAATCAGATAAGGGTGGCGTCATTGTCATGCTTAACCGCCAGGCCTATATAGCTAAATGCCACCGCCAGTTGGAAGACAGACAGTTCTATCAACCTGTTAAGGAAGATCCCACCAAAAGACTGTCAATATTGATCAACCACAAAGTTGAAAAAGCTTGTGCTAGGGGCTGGATTTGCCCACAAGAAAGCGAGAACCTAGTAGTCAAGAATCCCACAATACCAAAATGTTACATTCAACCTAAAATTCATAAGACATTGGTAACCCTCCGGGTCGCCCTATTGTCTCAGGAACTAGGGCCCTACTTGAACCATTATCTAAATTTGCTGATAGGTATCTTAAACCTTTTGTACACACTATGTACTCTTTTGTACAGGATACCACAGACATTATTAATATAGTGGAAGAGTTGCAATTTGATCCAACGGTACAATTACTCGTAAGCTTGGATATAGTGTCACTCTGTACCTGTATCCCGCAACAGGAAACTTTACAGGTATTGGGAGAGATACTCCTCACTAAAAGAACAGAGGGTAACACACCAAATAGTTGTATTATTTGGTGTGCAGAAATGGCACTTACAGAGAACTATTTCAGCTTTAATGGGCAGCTTTATCACCAGACCCACGGTACAGCAATGGGCTCTTCAGTAGCCCCTTCGGCAGTGAATTTATTTGTCGAAAGTTTTGAACGCAAGGTCATCTATAGCCCCACTAACCCGTACTTTTCTAAGTTGCGTTTGTGGCGCCGTTACATAGATGAAATTTTGATTGTGTGGGATGGTTCTGTCGAGCTGTTCAAGGAATTTATTATATGGATTAACTGCCAAAGTCCTTATGTAAAGTTTACTTCCACACAAAGCAAGTTAGAAATCAATTTCCTGGATATTACAATTTGGGTAGATGTCAGCCGTGACATTCTTCAGGTCAAACAATACCATAAACCAACCAACTGTAACTCACTTCTAGAGTTTGACAGTTGCCACCCAGGACACAGAAGGGAGAATCTCCTGTTTGGCCAGTTTTTGTGACTCAAACATAATGGGCCTCATTACAACCCAGGCGCTAATGGGTTAACGGCGCCGTAAAAGGCTGCGGCGCCGTTAACCTATTAGCGCCTAATTACAAGGTCCCTTTGCGGGACCCGACCTTAACGGCTGGTTTTACAAGCCGTTAAAGTAGGGACCCGCAAAGGGACCTTGGTGCTAAGTACGGTGCCGCAATTTGCGGCACCGTACTTAGCGCCTTCCCCATTCCCATTGAGCCCTATGGGGCAAAAATGGGAATGGGGAAAGGTCATGGCGGCATGGAGAATTACCGCCCCGCCAACCTCAGAATGGGGTGGTAATTCCCCATTCCGCCATGGCGGACACCGGCATGGACCATGGTGCTAATAGCACCAAGGTCCTCCGCCTGGGTCGTAATGAGGCCCAATAGCTCCACGAAAGAAATATTCCTGACTGAAGCTAACACTTTGAGATCCAAACTGGTCGCAAGAAAATATCCAACTAAGATAGTGTGTTGTGCACTTAAAAGATCTAAAAATAACAACCGTGAGGGATTGTTCGAATACAATGACAGAAAAAAAGATCAAGAAGGTATATTATTTGTAAGTACGTATACCCCCCCAAACCAATCAAGTTATTAAGACCATCAAGAAAAACTGGCATGTCCTGAAGGGAGGAGAATGTCCTCTTGATATCCCGTTATGTGCTTTCAGGAGAGGCCCAAACCTTAAAGATCTGCTGACTACAAATGATATAACTAAAGGGCTCGAAAAACAGAGAAGTGTCAGAGAAATATGGGGACTACCAAAAGCAGCAGGTCATGCCCCGTGTGGACATTGTGTCAATTGTCACCTAATGAGTAGGACTACACAAGTTGACCTGGGTTTGGTAAAAACAAAAGAGCAATGGCTTATTTTTTTTATGTAATTCAGCGGTTACCGGACTTAATGAGGCTGTGGACTGGAATTGCTTGGCGTAAAGTGATGGTACAGTGTAAGCCCTTCTACTGTCATATTTGTCATATTCCTCACTGGCAATAACAGACTATCTTTAAGTGCGTACTTAACAACTGGCAGCAGATCTATGACCAATGAGTTAGTATTGCATTATTGATGCAGTATTTTTCGAGTGAGCCACCTGAAATGCGACTGTAAAAAGCAGAGTGATATTTGGGCTTCCTGAGTACTCACAGGTGTTTTACTTTCACCACAGTCAATACTGTTTGTACACGTCCTGCGGTTATTCCTTTGTGGACTTGCACAAGTGAATTGCAAAGTGTATTGCTGTCTCGCTGGGTCTTGCCGGGTTGCCAGAGGATTCTTGCCGAACAGATTCGCCTGCCCCGCTGAGACCTGCTGGACACGCCCTTCTGCCTTTGATGGACTGATCCTATTGGCTAACTGAACCCGCCCATCACGCAAATCTCGCAGTTTTCTTTAAAAACACTGCACATGCGCGAATGCGCGCGCAAATTGCACAAGTGAATTGCAAAGTGTATTGCTGTCTCGCTGGGTCTTGCCGGGTTGCCAGAGGATTCTTGCCGAACAGATTCGCCTGCCCCGCTGACACCTGCTGGACATGCCCTTCTGCCTTTGATGGACTGATCCTATTGGGTAGGCGCAGCCAGAGTTGTTTTTTCGGCTGCGAACTGAAGAGTTTTTTTTTTTTTATTGTAGACTGTGACCCATTTTTTTTGTATCTTTCTGCTTAGCTAATTGAACCCGCCCATCACGCAAATCCTGCAGTTTTCTTTAAAAACACTGCGCATGCGCGAATGTGCGCGTGAATTGCACAAGTGTATTGCTGTCTCGCTGTCTAGCGGGAGAGCGGGTTCAGGTTCCAAAGTAAGATTTGTTGTTTGCTGTGTTTTATTTCATTTTTTTTGTAGATTTCTTCAACCTTTCCCTATGTTACGTCAAATCAACTCATTAAAAACGGGAATGCCTGAGTCTGTAGCTAACACGTATCACCTGGTGCCCCCTTTGACTAAAAAGACCCTAATCACTAAAAGAATTAAAGAAACTAAAGAGAGGAAACGAGCGATCTCCCTTAATGTGGATATTCGTTCCTATTGTACAGCAGATGCTCGGGGACCGAAAAGATTTCATCAATGCCCTTACAAACGGAGACAACTCTGCCGTCAATAATCATTCCCTCTGCGACAGAGTTAGCTAGGGTTCACCAGGTGATTTGTTCTAATGTGTCTGAGACGGCCATTGGTCATCAGGCGGTCTGTCCACAGCTCTGCCCAGGGTCACGTTGCTCCTAAATCTTGCCTCTAAGGAGTCTGTGACAAACTCAGTGACTTCAAGTTTTAATTCAGAGAAGGATGTAACTGAGCCTAAAGCATACTCTACCAGTATTCAACCAAAACATGTAGGAACAGAAGTAGCAGATGCTACAATTGTATTAGCCTATACATCAGGCGAAATATGCACATCACAAGCAACATTCACCGCCGCGGCTAAATCGAATGAACCCCCCTGTGCCATTGTGCTCTGTTGCAGCTCAGCAGTTATTACGAACTAAATATGCTAAACTAACAGCGGTGGGTGAATTTGGAGATGATACCTTAGCATCTATTCTAGCGTCCAGTCCTCATGAATCTGAAACACCTGACATAATGTATATTTGCTCAAATACGGGCGATCTGATCCAATTGGCTGATCACTCGCATGTTCATACAAGTGAATGCATAAACCATGTTCGAAAAAACTAAATTCCACTTTACCAGTTGAGTCCGAGAATCCTGACTTATACAAATCACCGGTATTATTTGACAAATCTCCATCATTAATCTCAAACACATCTTTCGTAGCCCCAACACCTAGATGTACCAGGTTTATAGAACCTGATACTAGCCACCCATATTTCATTTGTGATAGATGCCATTTAAAGAAAATAGGTTTTCTTTTCCTGAGGCAGCGGTCTTAAACAATACATTGAGTGCCATGAACACTGCCTTATTGTCTTTGGCCAAGCTCTATGAATCATTAGATGAAAAGATGCGGTACCAGAATAGCGAGCTACATATGCTCCATATGCTCCTTAAAAAAAAAAAAAAAGGCCCGCATATTATCATCTGGTTCTATTATACATAAGATGACAAATCAATCCATACAAACAAACATAAGCCACGCACCAGATGTGATGGTAGATTTGCCGTTAAATTTAATACCTAATAAAAAATCTGCTCCAACCACCATCCTGGATGATGGAGTTCAACTAGTGCCTATCAATCCCTCTGAGGCAGTCCTGAAAGATCAGAGTACTCTGCTTCCAATTCAAGAAGCTCTTGCTATGACGATCGGGATAACCCCGAAAGTACAAGGTGTAACATTTGCACCAATGTTTAGTAATCTGAAAGTTCATCCTGTGACCATCCTGAGTCAAACCCTAGTTGAACCAGAACCAATAAAGCGTCAATCATTTGGCAATACTAATACTAAATTAAAAGCAAAAAAAGCCGCCAGATTTGTGACATCTGCCAGGAAAAAACGAAAATTGAGCGCAGATATTGAAAATCAGTTGACTAGACAAGAAGCTTTAAAATATCAACCACTTGATGATTTACTCGACAGTGTAACAAATTCATCCCTAAATCCATTATATCAGGGTAATCAGACTCAAAGTGGGGCTACTACATCTCAGTCTGTAACCGTAGGGGGTCCTCAACCACCATCTGTTGAAAATCGGACGTCGACCAAAAGTTTATGTGGTGACCGAGTTAAATCTGCTGTTACTTTTGAAAATGCTTCAAATACTACTGGTGATATCTTACAAGACTTATGTGCTGAACTACGAGCCTCACTTGACAAACAGACTAAAGTCAATGAGGCTCTTGTACAGCGTTACATTGTTCCACCTACTAAGAATAAGGTTAAACAAATGAACATCAACCATTTGCAAGAAGCTAAAACACAACTACCTCACTCTGATGTGGTACTACAAGATCTGCGCGAAGAAATACGAGCTTCGTTCGCAAGATACACCAGAGAAAATGAATCTCTTACGCAAACTATTAGGTCAATTAATCAGGGTTCACTGAATAAAATCGATCTACCCACCCAGGATTTTCGAAGGGACATACCCTGTACTGAACCATTGTTACTCGGACCTAAAAAATTACAAAAAATTACTTCACAGGAGCGTGTGGATGTGGGAAGTAGGGGTTCATCATCCTCTATCATGCTCCCTATGAGACAACAGAGTGAGCATATTTCAGGGCCGTCTAGGCATCTTGGTAATGCGCAATTTAAAAATCACCATCGCCTTCATATAAAATGTCGTGGTCATCCATTTCCCACTTATGACCTTAATCGAGCTAGCCTTTTGAATATCTGTGCTGATATTACCGCTCTTGAAGATATAACATCAGCTGATATTAGTTTGGTTGAATTTATTAATGACCAAGATCTAACAGAAGCATGTTTATACGTACAATCAAGAGTGGTATTAAACACGTTGTGGCTGGCTCGAACTGCATTTTATAATTTGGGTTTCTCATTAACACAAGATGTGATTCATGACGATCAGAAACAAACCAACATTCAACATCTTAAAAGTCGAACGTATGGTGATAACGTAACCTCCATGATATCGGAGGTAGGAACTACTTATGATGCAAGGACCTGTGACAGTGATAATCCGAGATCGTAACCATCCCAGAAGATGGAATCAGTTAGTCTTCTCTCATGGAACACTAGAGGTCATAGACATTTTATTAATAATGGAAACAAGGACCTCCTTCAGTTTGATATATTAGTGTTCCAGGAGACATGGCTTCGTGATACACCAACATGGGATCAGTACAATATCTTTGTGGTACCAGCCATTGAGCCGGTGAAGGGACGCCCTATGGCTGGGCTCCTTATGGCCTTGCAAAAGAATAAGAATATTGAAATCATTTGGCATAGGTCACCGTCACCCTGCTTCCAGTATGTGAAGCTCCATGTTGGAGAAACCTTCTGTGCCATGGTAAACATCTATTGGGGGAAAAAACATATATCCTCGAAGGTATTTTTTGAAACTCTGACTATGATCCTTGATCAATTATCATTTGATGTCTCTATCACCAACACGTTCATAATGGGGGATTTGAATCTTCATCCATTATCTCCCAAACATATGAGTCCCATGTCTGATGAACGTCGCTGGTTAACCCTAATGGCTGACCGCAATTTTGTAATGGTTAATGGTTCAATACATGGTGATATTCCTCCTAAACCTACATGGCACAATGCTAATAGCCATGTAACATTGGATTATATCTTTGTTAATACTAATCTTTTGAATAATATAACTATGTTCTCCATTAAACCAACTATTTTGAGTGATCATAGTCCATTACATTTGAAATATGATTGGCCTGAAACGAAGAAACTTCCGCAGAATATGAATGTGACTAACCTACAGATTAACAATGCTGGTAATCGATTAAAATGGACTCAGAGGAAACTGTGCCAGTTCAGAGATACCTTGTGGGAACAATATGCTGGTGACAATGAATGTCTTAGTGGTTGCTATGTACATGCCATCCAGCGCTTTTCAATACGGAGGGCTTGTCCTAAAAGATCTACCCAGGTACATCATCATGCTTTTGACTTAGAAGTAAAATACAAGAAAAGCAAGCTATGAAGGCATGTCAAGAAGCTATCTAATAGGTACACTCTTGTCCCAGGGTCTAATCAAGAACAGATCAAACAAATAAAAAAGGAGTACAAAAACTGGATTAGACATCGGCGTGCCTCCCAATACCAGCTCGATGGGGAGGCAATGTTGAAACAAATCATCCTCAAGTCATCTGCAGGCAAATGGGCTTTGTTAAACAACACCGCGTTTAAAAACCAACATTCACCGCAGGTGAATTCCATCTCCCAAGAAACTTGGAATTACTTCTATGGTAATATATACACCTCACCTTTTCTAGATCTTGGTATAACCTGGGACACCATCACAGCCAATCATAATGTTAATTTTGATCGCAAGAATATACTGTTTCTTATATCAAAATTGAGTGTATCCAGAGCTGCTGGACCAGATGGCCTACATAATGCCATGATTAAACAAAATAAACATTTGTGGTTGGACATTTTATTTTATATGTTCAACCACATCATGTTGACAGGTCTAGTGCCCGCGAATTGGAAAACATCTATTATTATCCCCATATTTAAGAAAGGTAACAGGACAAACCCAGCGTCTTATAGACCTATTGCCTTGCTGGACTGTCCGGGAAAAATCTTTGCCCGCCTGATCTTGGGTGAGTTTAATCGCTGGCTAAATCAACTGAATCATAGAGACCCCTTTCAAACAGGGTTTGTCCCTGGGTTAGGCACTGCCATCAACTTGATTACTTTAAAGGCTATTATTTATTTGAATAAACAACGCAATCAACCAATTTATATGGCCTTTGTTGATTTTAGGGCAGCTTTTGAACTTGTCCCAAGGGAATTGTTATTTAAGAAATTGATGGATCTAAGGTGCCCCTGGTATATACTTAAATGGATCATTCAATTACACTCAAACACCTCAATCTTTATTCGCCTGAACAACGAGGGCCTCTTGTCTGAACCCATACAGACTACTCGGGGTCTTAAACAAGGATGCCTGTTAGCGTCCGCCTTGTTTAATTACTTTCTTCTAGATTTTGGCTCCAGCATTGAGGGGCTGATTGTTGATCCACCTAAATTGCAAGGCGTAGCCATTAAGTGGCTTTTGTACGCCGATGACATGGTATTACTGTCCAAAACACCCATTGATCTATGTAATATGCTAAATGCATTGGAAACATATGCTAAACGTAATTGTATTAGCATTAATACTAAAAAAAAACAAATAATGCAATTTGTTGTTAACAAAGGTCAAAAAACATGTCACTGGCAACTTCAAGGCAACGACCTGCTGCTTGTAAGATCATACATCTACTTGGGGGTCTGTGTGGCTAGTCAATTGTCCGATAAAACGCAGGAACATTATTTGCAACTAAAACATTTGAGTGCGTTATCCCAACTACGAATAATTCGGGCAAAATATTGCAAATTTACCATTGACCCTATGATCACATTTTATAAGCAAAAATATGTGCCTACTATTCTGTATGGGTCTGAAGTGGAGATATGTCATTCATATACATACTGGGTTAAATATGAAAGCAAATTTTGGAAAAGATCGCTCATGCTTCCAAATTCTGAGTCTATTTCAATCATCAGACACGAATTGGGGCTTACATCCCTCTACGTTGCGTATAAATGGAAGCTTTGTCTATTATATAGAAAATGCATTATGAAAGATAGCACTAATGGGCTACTTGACATCATATCTAGCTATTTATTGTTATCAGATGACAACTTTCCAAAGAAATGGCGTACTTGTGCTAGAAAGTTTTTGAAAGGAGCAGATGTCTCTGAAATCTTGCTTATCGAAAATCCCAATAAAGCCAAAACCAAATTATGAGAATCCGATTGGATCAAAACCCGTGATGCATGCATGAAAATAATTAAATTCGGGTCGAATCCATTTGCCTTAAAAGCACAAGGTCATATAGAAAATTATCTAAAACAACCCCCGAATGCTACACATCGTACTGATTTCATGCGCTTCAGATTGAACATTTGGCCTACGAGAGAGATTCTGTTTAGATGGAAGAAGACATCTGCTCAAACCTGTCGATTCTGTCATCAACAGGTGGAAATGATGAAACATTTGGTGGTAGAATGTGTTAGTCTTTTATCAACAAGAATAATTTACTTTAAGCACTTGATTAACAAGACAGTGGTCATGCATGATGAATTATGGACAATATTATTTGGAGGACATTCAAAACAAATAAGGTTTGCGATCGTGAATTATCTAAACTCATTGAAAATTAGGTTACCGGAGATTAATGATATTAAAGTGGAGGAGATGTGACAACTGTATGCATATCATGTTGAATTATCTTGCGACTGAAGTATGTTCCAATTGTGTCTAAAATCATCGAAACTCAAGTCATCAGACCTCAAGAAAGAGTGGTGTGATAAATTTATTTATATCATGTTGAATAATGTCAATAATGTTGACAGTGATTTACGTAACAATTGTACAAAAATTGAAGGTATTTTGTTATGAATTATTGTTTTATCATGAATTATTGTTTGTTAAAAAAAAATTGTATTGATATGTTGAAAGGTCACGTTTTACTGATCAAAACAACAATAAATAAAAAAACAAAAAAACAAAAAAAATGTGTATACTAATCAGGGTAACCTAAGCAGCTGCGCCGTTCCATCGCCTTTTTAAGGAGAGTATAGAAACGCAACTGGCAGTATCAGCTGACTGATGGTACGCATACACAAGGACGACAGAAGTGACGCAAGGATGCTTGCGGATGCGAGCACAGTGACATTTGCCGGCAATGTGTATTTCTTTGGGGCAAATTAGAATGCACCACCGGTTAGAAGGAAGTTAGGAGACTGCAGAAGTAGTCGGCGTCTTCACTCCCCAGTGAATATGTCCCTAAATAGATTCTTTTTTTCTCCTTTTGAAAATCCAGCCACCATAACCCGTGGGAAGAGCAAGTTTAGCGGTTCCTGGTCTAAAGTCAAATCTCACAATCGGGAGTAATGAGCAGTCCCATTTCAGCAATGGTTTGAAGCCAGTTTTTGACGACCACGAATGGATCAACTTTCCCGATGTAAGTGAGTAGTCAGTGCATTTAAGTACTTTTATGGTGGCACAAGCTCTACACTTCATGAGCGGTGTGTTCATATATATGCATTTTTGCGTAACGTACTTGTAATTAGAAGGTTTGCATCCAAAGGTTGTTTACATCGTCATTAAGCTAGGAGGGTTGTAGTTGTATGTTATGGATATTTATATATTTATATCTCCCTACATGCTCCCTCCACTTGTTAGGAATGGTACGTACCTCATTTGCACTTAAGCTGAGTGTGGCAGCAAACCACGCTCGAGCGTGAGTTTTCTCTAACATAGAGAGAGGACAAACCCAGAGTAAAGTGACTATAGGTAATCAAGTGCATATGGCTACTGGTATGCATATGTATTTAAAGTAAATTGTTTTTTCAGAGTTGCAATACGGTGGCTGTAAATTGTAGGTGGTGTTTACTACAACAGAGGGCTGTTTTACTTTGAAGACGCACCTACTACACTTTGGACAGCATTATTTATTAAAGCTACCATGGTAAGCCTACCACAGGAGACTAGTAGCTCCGTTTGTTGGTGAGATGTTTAATTCAGTAACAGCAAAACTTATGGCTGTTTTTATGCTGTTCCCCCAGATGAACATTATTACACGAAGTGTGAAAGAAAAAGAAAACCTGCATGTCGAATTTCCCCTGAAGAAGTTCTATCATTCTCCTAACATAATGTTGTAAAGAGAACTAAACATGTCGGCCTTTGCTGTTACTATATTCTTAGGCAACATTGATTCATTAATTATTAATTTAATTAGAACCTTGTGTAGCAAGGATTCGCCAAATCAGGACACTAAGGGTCTGGAGGGAGCAACTTGTAGCTTGAGAGCTCTCTGTTTTTTTGTATTCGACAGTTGTATGGATAACAGTGTATGATGAACAGAGTGTGAGTCAGCAAGTGAATGTATGGTGTATTGTTTGAAAGGAGGCACTATTGCACTTTGAGTGTTTAAAGAACAGAAGTATGAATTTTAGGCATCTTACAGTCTGCATAGAGTCTTTTTATCAATGACTGTTTAATATATTTTTAACATATTCTTCATAAAATCATTTTTTTATCATTAAATCTTTCTAGTGGTTGAGTGAAATTTTAGAAATGGTTGTGGGTGTATATATCCAAA
Organism: Ambystoma mexicanum; assembly: GCF_040938575.1. Taxonomy (NCBI): domain Eukaryota; kingdom Metazoa; phylum Chordata; class Amphibia; order Caudata; family Ambystomatidae; genus Ambystoma; species Ambystoma mexicanum. Next base: position 1,283,375,341 of record NC_090929.1, on the reverse strand, counting down.
AGGGTTTTTCTTCCCGTCTATGGGGCACAGCATAAAGGCAATGAGATTCTTTACTCCAGAAGCATTTGCTAGTCCAATAGGGGGGAGGAATCTCGGGCGGGAAGAAAACTCCACTCAATCTTTCCATTGTATATGTGAATACACACAACCCTTCCACATTTGAGCTGGCATCAAAGGGCTGACACATTTCTAATATCAAATTGATATGGTTTTGATAATTATGAGACATGCTAGCCACCATACCCCAAAACCAGGTATGATTTATATTGACAGTTTATCGTGCAATCAGGATAACATTCTCATAGTTGTTATGTAGTTTCTGAAACAGGGTGCAAATCCTGTGCTGCAGGGACTTGGCTGTTACTTGAAGCTGTCAAATGGGCACCTGTGTCCTCTCAACCTGCTCTGTGCCACTGTAGAGTAGGTACTGCAGTTCAGACTACTGATACAGCAGGGACCAGATGTGCATTATCCTTTTGGCATGGAACTTGTGAAAGTGGAATACGATTAGTGGATTACCCTTCCTGAAATGGAATTGCATGCATCATTTATTTATTAATAAAAACCAAAAAAGCCAGGGCTTCTACACCTTTGCCAGATGTTAGTTCCTTACAGGTACAATACTGCTAGACATGCACCATGAACCTTCAACTAATAAAACCCACCACATACCACCACACAACCACAGCACTACCATGTTGACAGGTACCATCATAATTGTGTCTTTAAATTCTAGCATGCTGTTGGGCAATGACACTGGTTCTTTATTTTGCACCATTTGCTTCTAATGTCACACTATTTCCTGCAAGCAATCATTGGCGATTATTGCAAGGGAGCCTCATACAAGTAGGTATGCACTGCCCACACAATGGGGGTCAATACGAGTTTGGAGGTAACCATGCCGCTATTTGCGGCATGGCTGCCTCCAAACTCGGGTCCGGGTTCCTTGAATGAGGTATTACCGGGCCATTCCAACCTTGGAGGACCCGGTAATTCCTCATTAAATTTACCCATCCCCATTCCCATTTGAGCCCCCATAGGGCTCAATGGGAATGGGTAGGGAGCTAACAACGGGCCCATTAATAACGTGCCCGTTATTAGCTCCCGGGTCCTTTAGCGGCTCCCACTAAGGGCGCCTGGTAAAACCAGCCACCCTTAGTGGGACCCGCTAAAGGACCTTGTAATGTGGCGGTAAGGGGTTAACGGCACCGGCACCATTACCGCAGCCGTTAACCCCTTACCGCCAGCCTCAGAATGAGGCCCAATGTATCCAAAGGTATCCTCCATCATTTGAATCAATCGTTCCCTCACCCCTTGAAGTTTTCACTAACTCACCCCCCTACTTGGTATGGAAAGGTAAGTAAAAGCTTGAACAATGGGAACTAAGAAAAAATGCCTGTAAATGGCGAGCAGGAAAATGAGTGGGTCTGTCGAGGGGGCCAAGGGAAAACCAAATGTATCATGAAAAAAAGAAAATCTGGACTTTTGTAATTTTTCGCGGAGTTGTGAAAATGTGCAATTGCTCTCTGAAATACAACCAGATTATCATGCCAAGATGGACGGTGTTATTCACCTGCGTTGCACTCTTTTTTTAATACCCCTACCACAAAGCAGAAAGGGACAAATATCACCAGTTAGGTTGAATTAAATCAAAGAGTATTTTAGGAAGATAAGAATGACAACAGATCTTAATATTTTACAAGGATTCCGATGATAGAAGGGTTCTATGCTACTCAATGTATTCTGGTTTTACGTACTTTTTTTTCTCGACTCTACCCCAGGTTTAAAATGAGTGTAACAGTGAAGCATACGTACTGATTCAGACAGCCTGGGAGTTTTAACCTGAGGGTGCAATGCTCGCAACATCAGTCCCCCCATTCAGTTCCTCGAGCAGTCCATCTCTGTACACAATGATGGTAAAATCTCATGGAAAGGATGGCTGGGCACATGCTCAGTTTGCAATGCAAACATCTTAACATCATTATAGAGAAAATGGGCTGTGGTGGCAGGTAGGTTTCTGGCTTCATTGTTGTGTAAAAATCGGAAAGTCGGAAGACTTAATTATGTCCCTTCGACAGCTGGGTGGAGCTCTCGCTAAGAAAGGTTCAAACCGTGTATTCAAACAGCTCACTCTGGATGGTCCTGCGGCTGCGCGTGCTCTTCTCACTCTGGACGCTTTTGGACGGCTTGCTTCTAAAATGTAACCTTAACATGATGCCTATGGCTAATCCCATGGAAGCATGGAGCCGCATTGGTTTCGAAGGACAATCTCGTAGCAGGTTTCCTGGTGAAATAAATCTGAAAAATAGAGCACGTGACAACTGTTACGAGAGTTATATTATATCGTTAATGGCAAAGTGCAGGATGAAACAATATTACTCTACAGCAAAACCATTACTGTTCTGCTTCCTCACACGAAATAGCCGTAGAATTGCTAAATTAATGGAAGCCGCTATAGCACACATTAAGTTAGAGTGCTGTTGGTTTACGTCAGTTTATGCCTCTGCATCGTCAAGGCTGTAAGGCAATGATTTTAGAGGCTGGTCATTAGAATTCGCACGCGCCTCATAACTGGATGTGTAGTCATGAAGTGGGAAGGCCTGGCGTGTTACTCTAATTGAGGCCTAGCCTCGTCATAGGCTTAATTGGACGCGGTTTTAAATCGCAGGTGAAGGGATGAAATAAAAATGAAAGCGAGCAAGGTCAAGGGAAAAAAAAAGAAGAAAAAGTCAACTACTGAAAATGAGCACATGAAGACATGACACTGCACATAAACACCTATCAAAATATAACTTTTGGAGCATACAAATTCCCTGCATTTGGGACTACGGCCACATAATGTACCTTCAACCATAACCCGTGAGTAGGTCAGCAAGCAGACCACTCTAACTCAACCATATATGGCCACTGACATACCACAATGAGCAAATCCGGTCTTCACAGGACTGCACTGTGTTACATTGCGCTGAGCCAGTGAAGACTGATTGCACAGACTACTCGTCAGTAGTTACTTCTTGTAATGTGCCCAGGGCCTGTGCAAGCATTAGGCAAGCTTAGCCATTAAATCATGTATGTGTCTCCCACCTTTGTGTTGAGTCTGCTGCAGTGATGCATATGGCCTGGCCGGGCACCTGCACAACAATTGGAAGATTGAAGTATTACTGTAGCTCATCTGCTAATTAGGCTACAGTTTCCTTTACCTTTACTAGAAATAATGGCCCTTGGCTGGATCACTTTATTTATTTGCAACCTGCAGTGAACGGGGGAACTCTACACAATGTAATTAGCCAAGCAGGCATCACAGAGTGACTGCAGTCACACGGGCACCCTAGGAGAGGGAGAACACTAACAAACCATTGAATGTAGCTGTCAGGAGAGTGGCGCCATGTCAGAGGTGTGCAGGAGAAGATAATGCTGTTGGTCAATCAGCAACTGCACAGAGTGCTCCTTGGGCAACTCGGGAAGTCTTGTGCTGGCTGCACTTTCCACTGTACTGCCAGTGCCATCATTCACTTTCCCAGGAGGTGGCAGACCTTGATGATAGCTGTTAGGCAATAATTGATGTAATAACCCTGTGGGAGAATACACAAACCTTGTCCTTGTGGTATTAGGTAACTAGCCTTTTGGTATAGGCCTGTACTAGACATGTTGGTAGGGTGATTGAGCAGCCAGGCTTATCTCAAGAGGGGTGAATGTGAGTTGTGGAGCTGTAGCAATGAAATCCAACAATACAAGTAGCCAAGTAACACTTACACTCAAGGTTTTTGTTATAAATAATTATGTATTTATTTTACAGTAGTTTTTAAATAAGCATTCTTTAAAAAGGGCAATGTATGTAACAATCAAATATACTTATAAAAACCTTTCCAGAACCAACACAAAGCTAGTAGATCTAGTAGATACTCTTTAGAGATGTGTTTTACACACTTCCTACACCCTGAGTTGCAAAAGTGGATCCAATTGTGTTATGCCAAAGTAAATTTATTTAACGTAATTTGTAGATTATTTTGGCAAAGAGATTATCTTGTGTTGACAATAAAGGTAAGTTGCTCTTTATGTCCCTCATCCAAATATAGAGGTGAGTTACTCTTAATGTCCCTCGATATGTGTTTCCCCATCTATTAGTTCATGATGGTTCATCAGGAGGGTTGCAATTGATAATTGTTTTTCTATAAACTTTTAACTTTATCATTGTTCCTAAAAGACGCTCACGGTGTTGTGGAATGACTTTGTGTAATCCTGTCCTTGATTATGCAGTTAATATGGCACTCGAAGTTGTTGGTGCACTGAAATTGTAACAGTCCGGTGTTAAGGGGTGCTTTCGCAGCTAATATTCGCTGCAAACCTTAGTTGACTTCACTAACTAGGACAGGAATGGCATTTACATATAACTAGTATACTTTGTAGATTCTAAGGTTGGTAGAAAGGAAAGGTTGCGGGAAGTAAAAAGGTTAAACAGGTTCTCAGAGCATGTGAGCACTTAAATATTCCATTGAAGTCTAGATAAAAAGATTTCCCATCAATAATAGTTAAAAATCAAGTTATCACCTCTGAGGGACAGTAAGCATCAAAGTCAAATGGACTAGAAGAGTCTTCAGGGAGCCAGGACAGCCATAGTCAATTGGAGCACAGTCTGTGGACCTGAGGCACTTCTTAGATGACAAAGTCTTGCACAAAGTTAGAGAGCTTGTTGAAGAAAAATCACTGTAGGATCACCAGCTATTACACTCGTGAAGAGTAGAGTTGAAATCAACTCTAGCAAGGTAGCTACTGCAAGTCTCAACTGAGAAGAGCAAAGCTAAAGACACTGAGTTAAGTACCCCAAGTCAGAACAGTACCTTAGGTTAGAAGAAGAGTGGTTCAGGTGGCTTCTGTCTGGTTGCAGCGATGCAGAGCCTGGGTTCCTGGACCTCAGTTCAGTTTGGAATTACGACCCAAAATCTGGAACCGTTCCATCACTCAACCGTGCAACTTCCCGGCATCGCTTTAGATTGTAGTGATCTGCCGTGAACCCGATAATATGAAACCTTTCATCCCGCGGATTATATCAGTCGGAAGACAGTTTTGATCTCCTATAAACAACACGCAAAAACTTCCATCCACCGAGATACAAGCACATTCCCAGAAAAATCCGGAGAGCTATTACACCACTAGATGGTTGAAGAAGTTCACCCGCTTGGGATATTTGAAATTAACAAACAGGGATATTCAATCCAGCTCTTTAGCCCCACAGGCAAAATCACAATGCCATCTGAACGCCATTAAGCGTTACACCTAGGAGAGTAAATCTCCTGGCAGAACGTCCATGATTTTCACAAAGAGTTCCCTTTTCCAACTCGTTTTCTCATACATTTTAAGAGTGGGTTTGAAAAATTAAAAACAAAATACTTACAAAAGAAAAGGGTATTGTTTATACAACATCACCATATCAGCGTCCTGTGTCCTGAAGATGGCTATACCTGCAAGACAGTCATTAGAGATAGTGTCTGATCCACTGCAATATGCCGAAAACATATGTCGACCATCATATTGGCTTCAAACATTCAAAAGCCTAATTGACAGAGTTTTGACTAATGTTACATCTCTGCTATTACCCTTGTTACGATAGTGCAATTACTAGTGCACAAAAAAAACACCTACTAAGCCCACTTGTTTTGGTTGAATTGTATTTGATTGTTTTCATTTGTTATACATTGTTTATTATCCATATACCCTAACCGGTTCTTTTTAGATTTTGTCTTAATGATTTTGAAATAAATTGCAAATATTTTGTATATTTCTCCTTTTGTTTTGGGTACATAATTTAATACTTTATTGTCCCATTTATATCATTGTGGGACACTTTACAAGTCCTTGGTTGATGCACTATCCTTTAAGAATCTCAGTTGGAGAAACGGGGTAATTACCTTCTGTTCTGCTCTATATACCTCAGTCATGGGGACAAGAGGGAGGACGTCTGGAGGACTCCTGTGGCAGCAATTCAGAGGTCATCGGCAGCTATGGGATCTTTTCAGATCAGCGTCACTTTGCAGTTACAGCGCTCAGTAAACAGCACCACTTCAGATCTTGGAGCCCTGGTTGGGCTTCCTTCACTCCTTGAGTCGTGCACTCTGGTGATGGGACTCACGCTCTGGTCGTCCTGCTTCTGGAGGGTCCTGGGGAGACTCCTGGAGCTTATGGCCAGATGGTGCTGAAGGTGCTGTGTGTCACCATACAAAAAGTAGATGCCTATGGAGTTTGTCAGACTCCAAAAACAAAGGAAACACATAATCCAAATCAGGTCAAAACACATGAGAGAGTGAGAAAAAGGGCTCACTGTCTCCAGGGTTCAAATTAAAAAGTCCTAAAGTCCAGCAAAAGAGCTGAGAGTCTCTAAGGTTGAAGGGAATTAGCACAGAAATGAGAATTCTCCCTAACAATAGCATTCACTATCTTTACCTTTAGGTCTGTTTGTGTCTTCCTCTCATCTCCCCTCAATGTATCAGTGCATTGTTTTATTTCATATCTGTAATTTTATTCTGTTTTTCTCACTATCTCTCCTATCTACCACTCATCTCATTTTCCATTCTCTGGGTGTATGAGCCTCTAACTCTTTCCCTAAGATTCCTCCCTTATATCTTAATTCATTTCTCATTCAGACCTACATGTGCGACAATGCGCATACAAATACACAATGTTTTCGTTTTCTTTATCAAGATAATATAGTCATATAAAGATGACTTGTTTATGACATCACAGCTCCAAATACAAAATCTGGGAGAGAGGAAAAAACCAAAAGAAATTCAATCAATAACACGCATTAGTCCAAAAAACCTCATTTCCCATAAAGGTTTAAATAGAATATCAAAACAATTTTTTTAAAAAAGGAGTTCCAGATTAGTATAAACGACAGCGTGTGACCACACCTTGCATTTAGGATTAATCCTAAAACCCTGTTAAATCCTTAAGAACACTCTGTACACATATCCAAAGCTTGGTCGGGTGATAAATCATGTTTAAATAATTTCCGCCCATATAGAAGTCCCAAATAGAGTTTCTTTATGAAAACCGTTCAGTGTGTGGCAGCGTAAGCCTTGACTGCTTTGATGCGGGCATCGTGCAAGCTCCTACTATGTAGTATGAGCCAATTAATGGGCTCCAGAGAATTGTCCCCACACAATCTGCTTTTTCATTTGATTCGTGGTATATTCCGCCAGGCTTCAATCTTCTCATGTGTATTAACCAATGCACATATTGCCTTGAGGTATTTATAGACAATAGCAGTTTCAGGAAAAGAAATTATGTAAGCTGGATGGGCGGTAGCTTGTAAGACTGACACAATATAAAAACCACTGGAGGATTTGGACGTTTTGTTCCGGATCATACAATCTAAGAATGTAGCGCTTTATTTGTTTATGCTGCGTGTACATTCAAGTTAGCAGAATTCTCTGGACAATACGTTCCCCAGAGTGTACCCCAGGTAATATGCTCCCCAGACAGTGAATATGATTTAAGTGTGCCGTTTCTAAGAAGCAAAGCATGATTGTTGTAACCTCTGACCATTAGGGGATGCCTATCAGCATTTCCCCCAAAAATTGAGCCGCTTGGCTTTTATGAGAGTGCTGAGCATACAGATGCCGCATGCCAGGTAAACATATTCAATGGGGGTGCATAATGGTAACGTGAGCAATATTTTCAAAGATTTACTTTCAATGAGGTCTAAGCATGTTTCATGATTCACTAACGAAATGTCTGCCCCATATGTGATCACTGGAAGAATTATTGTTTGGTAGACTATAATGATGGAATTACTGGCATAACACCCGTGTCTATAAGAGTGCCTAAGAGCTCCAACCTGCTGTCTTACTTTCCTCTTGGCACCTTGTAATTGAGAGGATCAATTCAACTTATGGTCAATTACAACACCAAGCTATTTATACTCAGTGACTGTCTCAAGTGGGGACCCATCAAGGGCCCATTTAAAAACGTTGCGTTTAGAATTTGACAAAGTAAAACAGCCATAACCTTAGTTTCCCAATGTTGATTTTCAGGCCATTCGGAGCAGAATACTTGGCCAGTGAGTTAAGTTGTAGTTGAAAGCCAAATAGGGTAAGGGTCATTATGGTTAATTCGTCTGCATACTCTAACCAGTGCAGAGGCTCATCCCCAACCTTAGGTTGGCAGGCTCTATCACCAGTTTGGACAGAGGGCAAACCTGCTGCCAAAATCTACCAACTGCCACCCAAAACCTGCTCCTACAACCCCAATGCGAACTTAAATAGGGCTCTTCCCCTCCACTTGGGTGGGACTTTGACTAAGCATCTGAACCTGTCAGGGATGATTGGGGAAAGGCAGTGAGTGCTTGTGTCTCCAAGATCCCTTGGGTTCAGGGTGAGGCTGAGGGTGCTGGCCTAACTGTTTATGAACCGTGACATCCATTTTGAAAGCTTGTAGTGTACATTGCGAGCCAGGAAAGCAGTCTGTGTCTGTGACCCATCTATAGATGAGTTTGGGGCAGGTAAGGCTATTCGGGGAGAGGGCCTGTGACAGGTAGTTAGTTACAGTTGCCAACTGAAATGGAGCTGATTTCCACATGTCATGGTCGGAACCTGCCTGGCAAATGAATCCTGTATTCCAGTAACCACTTCGTGCCCGGTTCTTGGTGCATGAAGTGGTGCAATGTTAGAGGGTCACAGCTTCCTCTAGTTCCCTAGTGTAGTCAGGCCGTGCATCATCATGCATCCTGTCCCTTGGGGATAATCCATCCCAGCTGTCTGTTTCATTTCATTTGGTCTTTGCGGATGGCTGACGGTTCCCCTGACATTCTTGCTGATGTCATCTCTTCCTTGGTGACTTCACGGGTCTGGTGTCTATCTGCCTCATGTGGTACCTGGTGTTTCTGCAGGTTCTGTTCGGATATTCGATGTCTCTTGAAGCGTGATACATTCCTGGTGATCATGCAATCTGTTATCTTTACTGTGACCATTGTTCACTTGAGCTGTGTTATTGTAAGTAGTGGATGTTAAACATGGCATCTGACTGTTGCATCTGTCTTTTCCGCACCAGCAGTTTACCTCCTTCTTCTATGGTACATTCTTTGGCTCCTGTCTTTTGGTTCCGATGTTCTCTCATCTTCTTTGATTTTTCTTTCCTTCAATTTTCTCATGTCATGACGCTTTCATGCTGACATGGCTCTTTGGGGCAGCCTTGTTTGTGGCCTTCTCCCTATCATTATTCCAAAGGGGCATCCTCGTGACGGCTGTGTGGACAATATCTGAAATCTAGTATGGTGGTGCACAAAGCTTGCATCAGTGATATGCCACTCACATCTGTCCTTCAGACTGTCTTTCCGATGTTTATTATGAGGCTATCATGCCATTTGAATGGGACCAATGAAGAGTTCTTCTGTGAATTACGGCCATTTAAGTGGTGAAGTACATGAACTAATTAGAGAGCACGTTGCTGCCTGTTTTATGGGTTCTGCTATTCCCCAGCCTTAGAAATCTTCATCGAGAACTGAAGCCACCTCAGGTGATGGAGATTGCATTACAGTGAGAAAACTTGAGTATTCATCCATCAACATCAAAACATATTTGACAGATCTCTGTGGCCCAAATAAATCAGTTGCCACATTTTGCCATAATCTGTCATGGAGGTGTGCCATGTACAAATGTCTATGTTTCCTTGGTTTGTGTAGGTACTGACACACATACCAGGAACCTTCTGTTTCCTCTGCGACTGAGCCCAATGTTATTGTGTCATGTATTCTCTTATTGGGGCACCATTCTTCAATGCCTTTGATTTGTTGGTGCAGCAGTCTCTATATGTCCACTCCTGCCCCACATACTGTGTTATTATTCACTCTGTCATTTGTGATAGTTCTTCATTGTTTTCTCTGAAGTTCATTTGTTCTTCTTTGTTTGCTCTATGAGAGTAGGGCTTTCCTTCTGCCACGTCTGCATATGTGTTCAATAATTAGTGTAAACAATTCTTGAAGTGTTTGAGATTTTCATGTGTGTTTTCCTATTTGCAGGAGGCTTACTGGTGCTGAATCTGTTACTTGCCTGATGATACGTATGCCCAATTCTGCTGGAGTCTGTCATAGTCACTTTCAGTGGATGTCTGGACATGTCAAATATTTCCCTGGTGTATGAACAATCTTGAAGTCATATATGTGTAGTCTCCAGTCTACATTGTTCACTTTTTGCCATCATCTTAGACTTTTGGATGACATATGCAGTCACCAATGTTTGATGGTCCAAAAAACAAACCTGCACAGCCTGCCCAGAGACCACAGGCAAGCAAACATCCATATTAGACGAGTTAACACGTCTAATATTCATGGGCGGCGCCAGGCCTGGGCCTGGCGGGGCTGAAGCCCACCTACTTTGATGCCGCAGTTATCAATATGCCATGAGGCCCAGACCGATCTCAGACGGCAAAAAGCTGTCACATTTGTCACCTTGGAGAGCGGTCTATTTACTTACTTTTAAACTTACTTTTAAACATTAAAAGTAAGTAAATACACTGCTCTCCAAGTTGAGAAAATAGTATTGTACCGTGACTTCGGCCTCAGCAAATGGGCTGAGCACAAAAGCCTGCCCATCGGATGAGATCGGATAGACCCCCTATGTGGAAGCTAAAGGCTTAACTGGTGGGCTCAACTTTTAGTTGGCCCATGCCCCCAATGATTAGCGTGCCTTTGTTTAACTAAATAGACTGAGAGGTGCTGAGGCTTAGGCAGGGAAGGGCCTGAGCGGTTCCAGGCGGAAACAGGTATAAAAAAAAGCATTTTTGTTTGTGGGTGTGTGTGTGGATTGTATGCATGTATGTTTGTCTTTGAGCAGGTGTCAAAGTGCATGCATATGAATAAATGCGGTGTGAATGGTGTACATGGGTGCGAGTGTGCATATGAATGAGAATTCAGTGTGCATATTCTGGGTGCTCGTGTCAGTGACAGAAGGTGGGTGTGTGTGTGTGTGCAGACTCAGACTGGGGAATACAATCGTCTGGGGCACCAATGAAAAAGTGGGCCACAGTTGCAAATTACAATTAATTCCTTTTGTGACAAACTGTTTGAATAGTACAGTACTCAAGGGGTAGTTTTCTGATCAAATCTGATGCATATTGTGCATTTTGAAGAATATTTATCCAGCAAAACTGGTCAAAACTACCAGCTGCATAGTGAAGTAACTAATCAAACTGGCCCACATTGGCCAAAAAAAGTGGCTCACTTTGACCAAAAACACTGGTTCACACTAGAGTTTTGCGTTGTCGTTTCAGGCATTGCCCTATAGGCCAGTCCGAGATTGGCATGTCCACTTGAGCATGACATTCTGTTTTCAGGAACAATGCATGTTTTACTGTCATTTTTGGGCAAAGCCAACTTAAGTGTTATTATATGAAGGAGGGGTTGCATTAGGGGAAGGTTACTGCAATGGGCTGGCTGGGTCATTGAATTTTGTACTCACATTAAGGATAAACCCGCTTTTTGAGTGTTCTTACATGGGGAGGGCATGTTTCCTTACTGTGGCATTGCATTGTTTTACTGGTGTTAAGGTCAAAGTCAGCATGATAAGTATTCTTAAATCGGTCAGGGGTCACAGGGAGGCTTTGTGAAGTCCGTAAAAGAATGTTTTCTTACTGTTGCATGACATTTTCTACTGGCATTAGGAGGCAAATACAACATGATGAGTGTTCCTATATGGGGCATTTGTGTAATGATAAGGATGTGTTATTTTGATAGCTCTTTGGCCAAAGCACTGTACAAAGAACATATGTGTATGAAGTGATCACACAACCAAAGTTGGTACTCATTTATTGACATCAGGAGGATAAAAGGCTGATTGGGCCTTGCACTCGTGACCTGTAGATCACACACAGATTGCAGCAGCAAGAGCTCAACCCGCTCAGCTATTGTACCAGATAACAAGCAAAGGTATGTTTTCTTACTCTGGTGTGGCTTTATTTAACTGGCATTAACGCAAAGCCAATAAGAGCATGTTCTTACGTGGGGGGTAAAGCATATATTGGCAGAGCCAGCACAAACATATTTTGTTATAGTATCATTACTGCCATTATTGGCAAAGCAAACTTGAGTATTTTCTGATGTTGGAATACTGGCATACATAGGAGCACCAGAATGGATGTGTTTGGGCACAATCAGTAGGAAAAGTTTTTTTATACTTGCGGGGTACTGGCATACAGTGGGCAAGTGCATTATGGAAATGTGTTTAAAAAAGCTCCTGTGCATTGTTGATGACTTGGCACCTAAAGGACTTTTTTCATGTCTTACCCTACAAAACCGATTGTAAACTGTGTGACTTTTTACTTAATGTATCACAGAAAGTGTACTGTAAAATTCACCGTTTCAACCCCTTATTTAAAAAAGTATCTCTGGGAGAGAACCTCTCAGGGTGGGTTCACTCTCCCTCGCTACACTTGGTAGCTCCTACAGATTCGGTCGGGGCAGAGCTAGCCCAGTTTGCTCTCCGGGCTTCCCTTAGGGGGAGCCCTGCTACGTTAGCTTAAGGCCCCATCTGTTACGCAATCCGTGATACGCCTCTGGTGAGTTGGGGGTGAAAGATGCATCTAATGAGCTAAAGGAATGCGCAATATCTGCTTAGCCTACCGGGCTCCAGGTGGGTATCAAAAACGAAATAGGTTTAATGATACCACTCACTACCAGCTTTCAGAAATGCCCTCAAGTTCCTCTCCCCCCAAAAAATGTTGTGGCTTGCTCTGCTCCTGCTAATAGTTCCAAGCTTCCTGTGCAAAGTTAATGAAGACAAGACACAACAGTGAACCTACCCTCTCAGTAGTCTCACTAGACAGGGAAAGGATGTGAGTCATGTCCCTACCCTCTCGGTAGTCCCACTACAGGGAAAGGATGTGAAATGGCAGACTCTACCTTTAATGCATTGGGCCCACCTCTAAAGTTAAAATCATGCACATGTGAGGCTGTTACTGTCCACTTATCACATTCATTAATCAAGCATACCCTTTAAGAGAGACCAGTCAATGAGGAGGGTACACATCACAATGTAAGCCTTGATGCTCAATGACTTAGTATGAATCATTGGAGTAGGGCATTGGGGTTTGGTGGTAGTTGGTAAACAGAGAAGATTGTAGAAAGCAGAAACTAGAGAGAAGGAGGAAGTTGGAGTGAAAGAAGTGCAGGTGGAAAAGAAGTTGGTGAGAAAGTATTTGGTGGAGGGAAGTGATATTAATGAGTATGTGATAACATCAAGTGTTGAACCTGGTGCTGAGGGAGAGGTGGTAACATAAAAAGGTAAAGATGTCACTGAGCCAGAAGTGGTAACATTAAAAGGAGGAAGTCATTTTGAAAAGTAGGTGCTAACTTCAACATGTGAAAGTGGTACAGAGTGGTGAGCTGAGTGAAGTGGTCAGCAGTGGTCTGCTGGCGGCCGCTGAGGGAGCAGGACTGCTGTACCTTGGCCCATTGTATAAATGAAGCATCTTTACCACTTTGACTAAAGTAACTCTGTTGAACCTGGTAAGCTGCTGTCATATATTTGTACGCTTTCCATTGATTCTCTGAGTGACTGTGTTCTTCATATTGCAAACAGGGTCGTATTGGCCCCTCTGCCTTTCGGCCCGTGGCTGGGCCGAAACCGTCCCTGGAGGGTGGGGGACGGTTTCTGGCCATGTCTGGGCCGGTTTGGAAAAAAAAATTGGAAAAAAACATTTCAAATTAGTTTTTTCCAAAAAGCCTTTTATCCTTCTTAGGTCGATAAATGAGTACCAACACAGGTTGGGTGATATTGTATGCATATTTGTTCTATTAAAAAAGATCTTAAGCGTAAGTGGTATACAATAACAGATTACCATTGGCCTTGGACGTCTGCTTGGATTCACAGCAATTTGACCATATGGATCTATACACAGATATTAATGATACATATGGTGATCCATTCTTGTATGAAATGTATATCACATTAGTAAAATCATAACCATATTTTTCGTAGTGTACTTAGGAACAATGCTATTTGATGGCACTTCCTGTTTTGTCAAGGGTTGAAAGGTCGTGTTTCATCGCTTCCAGGGATGTCACTTTGGGGTGGGGTCAAATGATATCACTTCCAGTGATGTCATCAGAGGTCAAGGATCGTGAAGCGAGAGGTGGGCCACTTTTTTGAGGCGAGGGGTGGGCTACTTTTTTTCGGTGTCTTGTCCCAGTCCGACCCTGATTGCGAACACAAGAACACAAAAAACGGTGACTCGTTTGAGATTTCCTTTTCGCTTCCCGAAAGAACTGAACTGACAGTAGTGTTTTATTGGCCAAAATACTCACGACCAATGTGGTTAATAAGCAGAACACTGCCAAGCCCCCTATTACACGAATTTATGCACTTCGTAGACGTGTGAAGCGCCTCGTCATTCCTGCAGGCGGCATCTCACAAATTAATGACACTGCTTCTATGCACATGGCCGTTCCAGTCACCGGTCTGACTGAAGGAACGGATGTACACTTACTATGTCCAAATAACAAAGAGACCAGCCAACATTGCACATGCCACAGCCACAACCTCCCTGCACTCACTCAACTCTATAGACAACAATAACATGCTCCTGAACTTGTGCCTCAATGTTCAAAGTGAATCTTTGGGAGGCATTCCTCTAGTGCTGAACTGGCTATGCAATGCACTATTCCTAATACTGACCTTTCCACTAGTCCCAACCTGGAATGGATTGCTGTTGCACTTGAAACAGAGTTGGACTCTTTAGTACAGACAGCAGTGTTTCTTTTGTTACCAATAACTCAATGCCTAATAATACGCCCTTTAACCCGAGTCTGAATAATGTGGTGGTGACTGTAGATACCATATGTGGTCTGTGCTCTACACTGGCAAACCAGCAGAAGTATATATTGGCCAGGGTGGTCGATATTATTTTGGAAACAGTGATACACCGGGCCTTAAGGTCCCCCCCTTGACCCAACAGCTGGATCAAGGGTATGACATCTTGGAAGGTGCTTTTGCACACGATTCTAGTATGATGAACTTGCCCCTTCTATATTAATTCAGACACACACAGGCGGGGACAATCCAGTAGTTCATCCTACTATCCGTCACCAGAACACCTGCATGCCTGAAATCACAACCGTGTGTAAGCAGAAAGGACCTACTAGGAAAGCACATCTCTCATGTAAAAAGCGAAAGAACAAGTGAGAGAAGGTATGCAAGACTTTACCCACATCTACTGGGCCCTCTAGACCTCCTGCAAATGGGGCTGGTTCAAGTCATTTCAAAAATGTGGATGTTCTTTGGCCCACCAGATGGATGTGTACAAGGGCAAAGGCTATCCATGTCCCCCAGAGCCCCAAGCAAACTAGGCCTAAGGCGGATACTTTGGACTAGTGGCTTCGGGTGCCTGACTCACAAGTATCAATTAGCATATCTGACAAGGCACCTTTACCTGAGATAAAGGGCCTGGGTGATCTGTCTGGTTCGACAAAGTACTCCTTCCCAAAACAAAATATTGGTATTCAATGTGATCTCTTACCAAATGCAGTGGAATGGCGGATTGGCTCAAGTTCCTCCCAAGTGCACATGGCCCATTTCCAAGTTACACTGAGGACGAAGCCCTTACCCGTTCAAACGTCTGGCAAGACACACGGGCAATACCTTCTGAGGGAACTGTTCCTCCACATTATTGTCACTTTCCAACAGCCACTGGCACTAGCAAGCAACTGCCCAAGCAACCTTTTCGACGCAGCTGTTGCATTTGAGTTGACGAAATAACACCCAGTGAAGATAGCTCTTTTCTCAACTGAGCAACCCTGATGCAGCTATTTCATTGAGTACCGATTTTAGGATTCTTACTTCTAACGATATTGTAAGTGTGGAACTAACTGGCCTTTATAGCACCAGCAATTGGGCCATTGTTACACTGGTGTCAATGGTGGTTGTTGATCGCATTGTGTCTTCTGTTGAAATCCTTTTGAATATGGGCTTCAAACTACAGATCCAGTCACTTGCTGAAAGATCGCCCCTTCTGACCCCCTTCAATATGATGAAGGGTAAAGTAGCTAATGCCCAGTAGCAGAGAAGTCCCAGGGAAATCCAGCCACTATGCAAAATGTGACTGTGTGACCTCGTTGGGGTGGCAATCGTGATGGATGTATCCCCAAGCTGACATACTGGCACAACGCCATTATGGCATTTACTTTGAAGTCTTTCATTGTCCATCCGGAGGGGTTAAAGACTATGTGCGCAGTTGACACGTTTCTTTTACAAGAGACATGGATATCTTCGGTCTTTGCATTAGATGGCTACCAGATTTGCACCTGTACAGCTATAAAATCGAACAAGGGGCACCCTAAGGTTAGCTTATACATTGGGTTGAGATCTTCCATAGAGGGATATTATTATGACAGGTTCCGATTGCGTTTATTGTATATACTTTGTTAATAATTTCCTCTCTTGACGCTTATATACTCATTCTCAATCTTTATGATCCTCTTGATGGACAGCATACTTCTATACTACTTTCTAAAACATTGGTGCGTCTACATGGTTGGCAGGCAGAAAGACCAGGAGGTAACATCCTCTTGGCTGGTGACCTCAATGCCCATTGGATTGGCATGGAGCATGAATTGATACTTGAACTTGGTATGAAACGGCTATGGGCCTGCTGATAAAGGGGACTACATATGGGTTTGGTCTGTTGAACAAAGACCGCGAATGCATGGAGATGTTATTGATTGTTGGCCTTGAACCACTACTACCTAATGATTGCAATTCATTACTTCATGTTACCACTAGGCAGAATGGCAAAAGCTTGTCTTGCTTAGATAGTGTTCCTGTCTCTTGTGGTCTCTGTGCTTTCGTCTCCGGGTATGAAATTAATAGTACTACTTTGAGAGACCATGCCATCCTGCATGTGACCTTTTCTTTACACTACAAAAAGATCCTTTACCTATTTTTGATATGGCTTTTCTCAAGAGGAAAGTGTAACTCAGACGTGCCATAGCTGAAATCAAGAGAGGTGTTGTCCATGCTATAACCACCAAGAAATCAAAATTGTGATGCTCCTGACTCGATTCATGAATTGGCTCTGATTACACTAGCAGAGCACCATGTAACGGTATATTGAAAAGCAACCGTCAACACAGGGAGTTCATTCCCTCTCCACTCAAGGTGGGAGACAACAAACTGTTCAACAGATTATTTTATTCAGCCCTACTTCAGACGCATATCATGCACATTGGATCCCTCCCCCTGAGCTACCAATAAGCAAAGAACCAGCCTGGTATACATATATTTGTATTTATTTAAATTAAAAGTAATAGAAATGAAACTTGACTACACGCGTCACCTTCTTTCTGGCTCACCATTAACTTCTTGGTACTCAAATCAATTACACAAATTAGTTAAAAAAGAGACACAGATCACAATTTTTCCTTTTTACAAATTTCACTTCAAGAAATAATTAAACCGGTCAATAACCAAAACATTTATAAATGTAGTGTTGTGCAATTTTGATTTTCCTGCCAGCTTAAAAGGCGAGTAGTAGGGTTTCAAGGTTCTTACAAATAAATATGGCAATTAGGATTTCACCCACACATTTGGTTAAAAATGAACACATAGGGCCTCATTACGACCTCGGCGGTAGCCATGCCGCGATTGGCGGCATGGCTGCCGCCGGAATCGCGTCCGGGTCCGGGTCCTCAGAATGAGGAATTACCGGGCCATTCCAAGTTCGGAAGGCCCGGTAATTCCTCCCTCCAAGGACCCTGACCCAGTCCTTCCCCATTCCCATTTCAGCCCCCATAGGGCTGAATGCGAATGGGAGAGGGAGCAAACAACGGGCCATTACGAGTTGGCCCGTTGTTTGCTCCCTCTTCCCCTCGCAGGACCCGGTAAGCACGCCTGGTTTGACCAGGCGTTGCTTCCTGGGTCCCACGAGGGGACCTCGTAATGAGGCGGTACGGGGTAAATGGCGCCGGCCCCTTTTACGGTGCTGTTTACCCCGTACCGCCAGGGTCGTAATGAGGCCCATGGTGATTTAGTGGTTTGTTTTTCAGACCCCACTACTTTGGATGTGTTGGGCAAGTCAGACAGAAAAATGGGAATGATTTGGGGAATTTTGGATTTCAGACCCCCCTCCACTGAAAGGCCTGTGTTAGGGGAAAGTTGTACAATGAAGATTTGACTGATTTAAGAGCAAAGACACCCCTCTTCCTGAAAGAAATCGGGGTCAACAGGACACAAATGATTACTGAAATAAATTGTGGGCTATAGTTTTTCAGCGCACACAGGGAAGTGAACCTTGTTAATTTCAAATTTTAACAAAAATCCACCAAATGGGGAATAAATTAAATTAATATTTTTAGTTGAAAGAGCTAAGGATCTGCACAGTTTTGCCCCCACCAGCCGACTATAAAAGAAAAGGATTTAAGGCCAGCAGATTCCCCCACCTTTTGGTTACAAAGGGTTCAATTCTACTTACATTGAAAACCTCTGTTTAAAGTTCAGGACAGCCAGCAGCATGTCAGAACCCTCTGGAAAGATAGGGCAGGAGTCTTGTCACTCCATCATTAATGATGGCCTCCCGCTCGCTACCATTTGACCCAATCAGCTTCAGGCCTTTCTAGCAATAAACAGCTCCACCCAGATGCGCTCTCAGCAATCACCTCTGGTGTTCCCTTGTAGCTGTCAATTGGTAAATTGCAGCAGCACTCTTTTGATGGTAAATTTCAGAAGCTCTTTCCCCTGCTCCTAGTGCAGTCCCCCTTATGTAGCAGCGATAACCCCAGACATTTTACAATCTTGGGGGATTACCCTGGAAGAGGTGACACCAATAGGTTTGGACAGTTAACCTTCTCTCTCCACCCACACCCAGCCCCCGAGCCCAAGCTTAATTTACAAGCCCAATTTGTTCTCATGTCATAATTTTACCAATAACTGCCATAATATACACATATAATATACCTATATAATATACATATTTTCTGATTCAGCTAATCATGGGGAATTAAATAAGACGACAGCCAGGTCTGTGCCATTTTGCACAGCTGTGTGGCGCTTTTCTGCAATGTTCACAAAAACCATAACAGTTATGAATATGTAATACTTTACCCATATTCCTAATTTTACTCTTCACCCATTCACCAACTCTCACATTTGGAACATTTTCAGATCAGCCAGAAACACATCTTAGATGGCAATTACAGTTCCCTGAGTTGCGAGTGGATGAATTTTATATCTCCAAAATCGCTTGGAAATTACCTAAAGAATGGTAAATAAATGAAGAAAATCCACCTTATTGTTGCTGGGAAAAGGCCTAAATGATAATAGTCCTTTTAA
Source organism: Ambystoma mexicanum (assembly GCF_040938575.1). Lineage (NCBI taxonomy): Eukaryota > Metazoa > Chordata > Amphibia > Caudata > Ambystomatidae > Ambystoma > Ambystoma mexicanum. Next base: position 1,283,356,031 of record NC_090929.1, on the reverse strand, counting down.
ATGAATAGTAAATCTTCATGTGGGACAAATGACAATTCTCCTGCCTCCAGACCATATGGACTCACTGGGTCAGCGTGTAACTAGAGTTTGTAATATTTGCTTTTTGTTTGCCGCTTGCTCTTTGAGGTTGGTTGCCTGTTTGAAGTTGTAGCCCCCAATAGTCACACTTCTTAGTCATGGGGGAACTTGGCTTGCAGTAACTGCCATCAGAGCCAGCAAGTCTGAGGAACAGTGGGGTTTCCACACCTTTAGAAATACACACTTTATTGCAGTAATGATATGACATGATATGATATGGCATTTATAGCGCACCTGTACACAAGTGTTTCTAGGTGCGACAAGACAAGGATGAGGAAACACAGGGAGGACAAAACAATGATCTTACTAGGCCTTGTGTCATTCAGATTGTGCAAGTGTGGGGAAGAGGGAAGGAGAGAAGTGCCAGGGTTGGAGGGGGAGGGGAGAATAGCAGATAACACAATAATCAATAAGTGCAGCCAGTGGGTGGCTCATAAGTGCAAAGAGAAGGTAGTGTGGGATGGCAGGTAGAGACCCTTAAGTGCTGGGGGAGCCCAGTGGCAGTGCGAGGGCAGCTGGACATGAAGGAGCCTGGGCCCGAGTTCAGAGGGTATTCAGGAGATCAGTGCGTGGAGCAGTCTGGTATGTCAGCAGGGGAAAGGAAGAGATAAAGCAGAAGCGAAAAGGAAGATCTTGAGTTGCTTCTAGAACCAGAGGTGGTTATTCTCAAGTTTGAGAGAGGCAGGGAGGCTATTCCGGAGGGAGGACCCAGCCAAGGAGAGAGATCTGCCCAAAACTCTCTGCTTGGAGAAGCATCTGACCCTCAGACCCTCAGAGAGTTGGAGAGGGATGAGCAGAGAGCTCAAGAAGGAAGATGTTTTGGACGAGAAATTTGGAGGAAGAGTGGTCAAAGAGCCCAGAAAGCCTTGTGGAGGATGCAGAGGGTCTTGAACATGATCCTTGCAGCCATGGGCAGCAGTGAAGTGATTTCAGGGCTGGACACATACGATCCCTGTGCTTGAGGCCAAGGACAAGTCTTGCAGTCCTGTTCTTGATAAGTTGTAAAGGTCGAAGAGTAGAGGCAGGCAGATTTAGAAAGAGACTGTTAGAGCAGTCCAGCATATAGAGAACCAGAGCTCTGGAGACAGTGCGCTTCTGGGGGAAAGTGAGAAAATGAAGAATACCTCTGAGGAGATGCAGCTGATAGTTTGACTTATTAGAGGCATGAGACGTGCAGGAGAGAAGGAAAAGGTGGAGTTGAAGACCATACTAAGGTTCTTAGCCTCACAGGAAGGAGGAGGAAGAGGGCTTAGGGTGGGCGTCCAGAGAGCGAGAGGAAAGGAGGGAGCAGGTGTTCCAATGAGGAGGATCTCAGTCTTACTGGCATTAAGGCAGAGATTGTTGGCAGAATACCATTCCTGAACTGTGGCCAAACAGATTGGTATGAGAGGAGAAGAGGTGGCTGAGGGGAGGCTGAAAGGGAGCTGGGTGTCATCTGCATAACACTGAACATTGGAACAGAAGTAGCAATGCGGTGGGCAAGAGGTTCAAAGTAGTGGTTGAAAAGCCAGGTAGAGAGGTCAGAAACCTGGGGAACACCACAAGTAGAGAGAGTGATAGAAGAGAGGAAAAACCTCAGTTACACCTGAGAGGGTCAGTCATTAAGAAAGGGGGACAACCAGGCAGGGCCTGAATAGTTATACCCAGGTTGTCACAGAGGCGATTGAGCAGGATAGCCTGGTTGACTATATCAAAAGCAGAGGATAGATTGAGGAGAACGACAACAGAAGGGAGATTAGAGTCAAGATTGGAGAGCAGGTCTTCACAGGTGTTCAAGAGAGCAGTTTCCATGCTTCTGGCAGCTCTGAGGCCAGACTGGTGGTCCTGGATATAACCAACAGATCGAGTATGCAGATCAAGCTGGGGGATGGCCAGCTTTACAGGAGTTTGCCCAGGAAAGGAGTGATGGAGATCGGGCAATAGTTAGTTGGAGAGGAAGGAACGGCCAAGTATTGTATTTTTTTAGAAGGGGTGCACAAGGGATTGATTGAGGGGGTAAGGGAAACTTCCAGTGGCAAAGGAGTGATTACATAAATCGGCCAAGGCTGGGGCAAGGGTATTGATGTGGTCCTTAATGGTTCTATAATGAGCCAAGCATTCAACAGATACTTATGTCTGGTAATTAGATACTTGAGATAAGTCTTGGGCCGAGTAATCATAACAATTATTTCGTACTTATTCCATATCACAAATGTTTCTTGATGCAACTATCTTAACATATAAAATAATATTTATTCATGAGTTTCAATGCGTTTCGAGAATATCTTTCTCCTGATCAGGGTTTCAATTTTCAAATCAATTCTATAAGATAACATAAATAGTATATTTCAGAAATTCATTCAATATTATTTTTCCATCATGATCAGAATTCTTAAATTCAAATGATATAATACTCAACATAAATTCATTAAAAAAAAATGCCCGATTAACTTCATGCCATACATTTAGTAGCTACAGTATATAAATCTTAAACAACACATTAATCCTCTACTGATGATATCATGATAATTATTCAGCATATCTACAATGTGTTTAAAACATCTAACACATCAATTTTCATTACGTGTATGGTTCGAGTTATGTTTCCATGTTAGACCAAATCAAGGTGAGTATTCATTAATCCTAAATTAAACATCATAATGAGTCAGCATATCTACAATGTGTTTAAAACTTAGAGGGGCCGATTCATGGAACAAACGTGCGCTGAAAATCCCAGTGCAAGCAGGCGCAAGGAGGCGCAAGCGTGAGAAAGCAAGCGCACGCGCACGTGTGCGATTCAAGGAAGGTGCTGCGCCACTTTTCCACTGGTTGTGCGCCAAATCCGTGCATGGCGCACGCTGGCGCACACGTCTCCAAACAGCGTGCGCTACGCGCACAGCGAAAGCGCACATAGCGCAGCGCACACAACAAAAGTAGGCGGAACAGGGGGCGTAACACGCGGAATGGGGAATAACACGTGAAAAAGAAGGCGTATGGGGAAGTACTGCTGGGAAGTACACGGAACGCCCACACGCACGTGAACCACACGTATTCATGGAATCGAATAGGGCAAACCCACGCACGGGCAAAGACATACACATGCCTAAACACGTCCGCCACACAAAGGCAGGCAGTAGCGTCCCTGCACATTACAAAAGTGTGCACAAATAAAAAGCATGCATATACTGAGTGGGGTACGTGTATTTCAGGGGTGCGCGGGAAGTTTCACATGCGATTGGCCTGGGTACGTGTATTCCTGGGGTTCGCGGGAAGTTTTACACGCCTTTGGTCCAATGAAATCGCGTACGTCTGCTGACGCGCTTATGCGCTAAGGGCCTTTCCTCGAATTACACGCTGACATGCAATTTTTTCACGTGCCAAATCACTCCGTATCAAGCTGGCTACACAAAAACACACGGAAGACCACGCTCCTGCCCTGAAGGCCATTTTCCTGCCCCCCAGACCCCCAAGCACGCTCCCACCTGCCATCTGCTGCTGCCTGCCTGCCTGCTGCCCACGTGCCCTGCTATTTGCTGCCTGCACATCAACCAGGGGTGCAGTTGGTGTGACCACCCCTGCTGGAACTGAAGAATCCCGACTGGGATACCATCGCTCCACAGCCCAGCCCAGCCCCAGGACCCAGTTGCCCACCCACACCTGCCTCAGGGGTTGCCATGTCGGGCACACCACCATCTGAGACCACTGACAACCCGCAGCCAGAGAGGCAGAGGGCCACCAGCTTCACTGCCACTGAAGTTGGTGTCCTGGTGAAGCAAGTCCTGGGGCAGTATGATGCCCTCTTTGGAGGTTCGCGCGCCGACAAGGAAGGACGGACCAGCATCTGGACAGACATTGTGACTGCCATCAACGCAGAGGGGGTGGCAGTCTGCAAATTCCAACATGTCAAGAAGCGCTGGGAGGACTTCCGGTCCAGGACCCTCAACAAGGCCTGGTGCCTCTTGAAGGCAGCAGATGCTAAGGGGCGCCGGGGCCACCTGTCTGAACACCAGATGAGGGTCCTGGAACGCATATGCCCAGCGCTCCACGTCCAGGTCCTTGAGAGGCAGACCCGTCTGGAGTCGAGCGGTAAGTGAACATGCATACTGATTGGAAGCTGTGTGTGTGGTGGTATGCCAGTAGTGTGCAGGTTGCACATGTGGTTTTGTAGGGCCATGTATGGATGTGTATGTATGGGGCCGTGAGGCTAACACTTGTGAGTTCTCTCATGTGTGAGACACATGGATGGTGTATGTGTGGGTAAGCATGCAGGCCAAATGCATATGTGTGAGCACACATGTTTGAATGACTGTGTATGTAAATTGGTGGTAGTGGTGTCACACATGGATGTTGGTTCCAGCTGCATGTATCTGCACCGTGTAAATGTGCATATGTGTGTATTTGACAAGGGTGCAATAGTGATGCAACATGGATGCATGTGACACTGATATGTAGAAGGCTGATTGCCAGATGTGACATGAATGCCGATCTCATCACTGTGACAGTTGGTGGAGGTGTACACATGCATGTAAGTGTGGTGGCATGTGTGCATGTCTAGTGCACTCCCTGTGTTTCATGTGATGTCTGGCTCATCTTTGGCTGCTCATGCTGTTGTATGTGTATGGATGGTGCTGGTCGTTGGGATATGGCTGTGGAATAGCTCATGTGTCTGATTTCAAATGACTTGAGTGTTGGGGATTGTGATGCCATGTCTGAAGTTTGGCACTGCCACTCATGTGGAACTATCATGTGTGTATCAGTCCATTGTACAGTGCCCTGATGCCTGTCTCCTATCTCTCCCTGTCTGCAGCATCAACTGATGAAGAGGGCGGAGAGGGTGCTGTGGAGCCCAGCGGCAGGGATCGCACCGCCAGCCGGAGACGCAAGGCCCGGCTCCCCTCCCAGGTTGTGATCTCGTCGGGGAGTGAGGAGTCTGGTGCTGCGTCCTAGGCCTCAGCTGCCGAGGGAGGTCAAAGAGGCGGAGGTCTGAGTTGGACTCCTCGCCAGCAAAAGGGGCAGCTGAGACCCCACAGGGTCCGACGGAGGAAGATGGCATGGAGTCATCCAGGTTGGTGGGGGGTTTGGTGGAGGAGGAGGCCATGCAAGGGACAGAGATGGGGTCTGGAGGTGGGGATTCCACTGGTGCTAGTGGTGCAGTGTAGGGGCAGGGACAGGAGGCAGCACAGGCCGCCGCAGAGGTGCCTGTGTGTAATCCTGTCCCCGATCCTGTCACTGCATCATCCCGCACCAGCAGGGATGCCTACGTCCAGACCCGTTCTCAGGGAGGGGATCGGCTTACACCAACTGGCCTTCCTCTCCCTGCGGATGTGTCTATCCGGCACCGGGTTGAGCCTGTCCTGGGTGGGGTGGCGTTGCGTCAACGTGCCATGCGAGCTGACCTGCAGTCTTTTCATGAGGAGACTGCACGTCTTCTCGCATGGCTCGTTGACTGCGTTGATCCACTGGGAAAGCTCAGCAGGGCCAGATTCCTCTGTTTTCTGCACCTTGTTCCGACCCCCTCCTCAACTGAACCCCCTATGCGCCAGTCGTCCTCCGTGCCATCTTCCCACCCATGTGTCACCTGGGTGCCCTGTGGAGCTGCCTCTGACCCTGCCGCCAGGCTGGGGGAGGACACAACCCTGCCACAGTCGGGAGTCGGACGTCCAGCAGGGGTGGCCACATCAACAACTGCACCCCAGCCGGAGGAGGATGTGCAGGCAGCAGGATCCAGGGCACAGCAGCAGCAGCAACAAGGTGGGAGCCATGATGGCTCGGGGCCTTCAACATCGGAGGGGCAGGCATCGGCCAGAGGGCAGGAGGACCCAGGACGGGAAGTGTCTTCCGTGTGGCAGCGGATGGGCCATGCTATAGATGCGGAGCGGCAGCGGGCGGAAGAGGCACGGCTCACGATGGTCAGGGCGGAGAACTCCATGCATAGGGCCCTGAGGCGGGCTGAGTGCCTCGAGGCCATTCGCAGGGACCTGGAGGTCCAGATGTCATCGTCCCTGCGAACCCTCATGGCCATGGAAGAGGACCGCCTCCGGGACATCGAGCAGGAGTTCGATGATGCCCTGGCCCGGGGAATCAGAAAGTGAGCCGTTGGACTAGCCCGCTGCCATTGTAAATAGTTATATAGTGTTAGGTTTCCTTTTGTTTTTCTTTTCATTTGGGGCGCTTGGACAATGCCCCACCTTTTTGTATATAGTTGTTCATTATGTACGGTTTTTGTAGGTTTCCTTTCAATGGTTGGGCTCATGGACCCTGGATTTGTACTTTGTATATAGTTCCACAATGGATTTCACTTCATTTGCCTTTTTTTTTTAACCATGGATCAATGGATTTTTCTTTTTTTTCACTTTGGATTTGATTTGACGGACAGACTCTTTGGACCCATTTGCTTTTGGATTGATTTTTATTCTGGTTTTACACATCTTCTTTTTCATATTTTGGACATGCAGCTTTTTATTTATTATTTACATTATTGTGTGATTTCATTGCATTCCCTTGCTTTTGTGTCTAATACATTTTTATTTGATACTTCATTGTGTGGTATGCTTTCCTTGGTTTCCTGCATGTCACAATGCATGTTTTCTCATTCACTTGCACCCATTGTGTGTGTGTGATGGACATGTATTGATGTGCATACTTGCCATTTGGGATGTTTCATGTGATGGGGATTTCAATGTGGGGTGTATGTAATACTTGGTTGTTTGTTTCGACTGGGGTGGCGTGGGGTGGGATTTGGGTGGCCATTAGCCCCATGATTGTGGATTGTGATGACATGTTGTGGGGGACATGAGTGGGGGCCTGCTGGCAGGTGCCACGCACTGCTGGGTGGTGGGGATGCAAGGGGACATGAGTGGGGGCCTGCTGGCAGGTGCCCCACACTGCTGGGGGTTGGGGGTGCAAGGGGACATGAGTGGGACATGAATGGGGGCCTGCTGGCAGGTGCCCTGCACTGCTGGGGCATGGGGGTGCAAGGGGACATGAGTGGGACATGAGTGGGGGCCTGCTGGCAGGTACCACGCACTGCTGGGGGGTGGGGGTGCAAGGGGAAATGGTTGGGTGCCTGCTGGCAGGTGCCTTGCACTGCTGGGGGGTGGGGGTGGGGATGCAGGGGGACATGAGTGGGACATGAGTGGGGTCCTGCTGGCAGGTGCCCTGCACTGCTGGGGGGTGGGGTGCAAGAGAACATGAGTTGGTGATCAGTAGTGCAAGGAGACATGTGGCTTTGCTGGGGGGCATGCCCATGTTGGGTGGGCTGCCTGCTGGACATGACCAGGGGTACAGGGTAGTCCCCTGGGGTGTGGGCTGCCTGCAGGGGCCGTGGAGGGTGTACAGGGAACACCTGCAAGGACCCACACTGCCAAATCACATGTAGGACTCCCCAGCACCCCCAAAATACACGTACGCAGCTGAAATTGCATGTCAAACTTCCTGTGAACACCGTAATACACGTACCCTGCTCCAATCGCGTGTGAAACTTCCCGCGCACCCCTGAAATACACGTACCCTTCTGAAATCGCGTGTAACACTTCACACGCACCCCTGAAATACACGTACCCAGGCCAATCGCATGTTAAACTTCCCACGTACCCCTGAAATACACGTACCCTGCTGAAATTGCATGTAACACTTCACGCGCACCCCTGAAATACACGTAACCAGGCCAATCACGTGTTAAACTTCCCGCGCACCCCTGAAATACACGTACCCTGCTGAAAACGCGTGTAACACTTCACGCGCACCCCTGAAATACACGTACCCAGGCCAATCGCGTGTGAAACTTTCCGCGCACCCCTGTAATACACGTACCCTACTGAAATCGCGTGTGAAACTTCCCACGCACCCCTGAAATACACGTACCCCACTCACACAGGGCCAATCGCATGTGAAACTTCCCGCGAACCCCAGTAATACACATACCTCGCTTGCCGTGCTGGTACAGGGTTAGCGCAGCCCTTTGCGCTGGATTGGGGATTTTGATGGCTTTTCCCTGTGCGAGGGGCGTTCTTGGAGGCATAACTGGCACTTCTGCAGGGTCGCTGCGCCACTGTGCGCCACGGCTGGTTTTGGTAGCTAAAATCCATGAATACGCTGTGCGCCAGCCGCGTGCGCCACTTGTGTGCTAAATTCTATGAATTGCCCCCAGAATATGTCCAATTTCCGTTCGTGTATTACTCGAGTTATATTCCATTTTTATGGTTAACCAAAGCAAGGTAGGTATTCTTTAATCCAAAATTAAACATCAATGTGCTCTAAACAAAAGAATACATTCTCACCTTAATGCAAGATTATCCATACTTTCTTTAGGATTTCTATTCCTATCAATCAAATGTTCCATGTGTTAATCTGTAAGGACAGAGGCATCTGTTTCACATATGCAACCTAAACAGTTGTATGGTGGTAAAAGACATCTAAGTGTTGCTACTCTCACCTAATTAAGAAAAGAATGCTGGCTTGCCCGCAGAAACTTTGCCCATTCTGAGAATCTTAGGTCATGCTTTTCGATAATCCTGTGGATCAGAGAACATTAGCTAAATCAGGGGCTCTGTTTAAAAGGTAAATTGTATAGGTCAACAAACCTATCAATGTTTATTGGACCACATGCACCAACGTGGAGAATTCCTTCTGTGTAACCCACGGTTTTCCAGGAAGCAGAGCTTCCTGATTGCTACAAAATGGCTGCTATTTGTAATTGTGTCATCAAGCGTCCTTGTGACACGTTACGCCAATGACGCTATGCGTTTATGACTTCACAAGGGTAAACATTACCTTCCCTGGGCAGTGCAGGACCCTCCAGTCTTCTTCCTTCTTGTCAGTCCGACAGTCGCTTCAGGAACCGTGAGCCTCCAGGACCTGCCAGGATCATCTGCCTGAGCTACAGCATTCTTCTGCTCTAAAGGTACTGTGCTATCCCGGTTGTTCGTTTCATCCGACGGCGGTGAAAGTGTGTGAAATCTTTTGCCAATCTGAGGGCTTGTCCTTCTCTATTCTTTAAAGTAACTTTTCAACCAACCAACTTCGTGCTGAACTCTTGGCAAAGACTTAACCGCAAACTACCCTGAACTGTGTGTGTTAAGAATTTGCAGATAACAATCTGAATCAACACCAATTCAAGTTCGTATATGATGGATTTCACTAACCTGGACAAGCAGCAGTGACCGGGAAGGCAGTTGAATTTTAGGGATGAATATGAGAATACCCCTGCAGGCTCTGCCGCCCTCTCCCTGGGTAAAATAACCAGGAGAGGAGGGAACAGCACTCCCAGGGAAACCCTCTATGGGAAGAAAACCCTGTGACGCAGCGAGGACAGTCAGAGGTCGTCTTGTCTTTGGGAGCGAGAATCCTGCAGTCGCTTGCCTTTGTACCAGAGTTACGATTTCTACAGGGAACGTGCACTGTGAATAAGAAAGGACAGGTAAGAAGAGTTTTAGGAAAATTAGCTGAATGGTATCCCAGAAAGAATGCCACCCACCTAAGATCAGCTTCTGATGTATTTAAGGCAGATCAGTTAGACTCTCTACTTCCTGTGACTCTGATGGCTGCAAGAAAGGATAATTGATCCTAAACAAGGGTGAAATGGTTAGTCTAATAGAGACAGGAACTAGAGTGGAATCCTATAGAAGAATGTTTTGTAACGTACGAGAGGAATTGTATAGTTGTTGAATAAGGATCCCAGTGAGACGGTCATAAGCGAAATGCTAGGACGAGTCGGAGACAACGTTCCGGAGAGAAACGTGGAAGAATCTCAGAGGGAGGAGTCAGGGATTCTCCGAAGCCTGGAACGGTCAATTCTGAAGCCCACTAAAGAAAAGAGGTTAGAAAGCAGGTAGGAGCAAACACAGTACAGATCCCTAGATGGCGATCACTTACGAAGCGTCTGGACTAGGAGCAGCGACGCACTGAACTAATACTCTCGATCCCTTATATTCGGTCACCTGACCGGCCATCAACGTCGGGTCTGCACGTGTAACAACTGACCCGGTGCTCAAAGAATAACAAGAAAGGCTGACGGCCATCTTGGAAGGTTTAACGAACACAGAACGGCACAACTGGCCGCGTTGCCACAATGACCAATGTTTGTAACAGGATGTAACAGTATGCCCCGTCCGCAAAGGCGGGGAACCCGGTTTCTCAGAATGAAGTCGGAAAAACCTGCGCACCAAACAAGGAACATGAACCCCCGAAGCTGGCTCCCAGGACCTGACCGCTGGAGAGAACCCCTTCCAATCAATCAGAAACTGAAGGCGACCCCTGTGGTAGCGGGAGTCACAGATGCCAGCTACTTCAAATTCCGGCCCAGTTGCCGTGGAAACAGGAGGTGGATGAAAAACAGTAGATCGTTAAAAACGATCGGGCACTCATATCTTGATCTGAGAAAGATGGAACACTGGATGGATCCAAGACCATGACGGAGGCAGCAAGAGTCTGACCCCTGCAGCACCTGTCAGGGATAACACCTTGAAGGGTCCAAAAAACCGGGGAGATAATTTAGAGGGAACCAAGTGGCAAGGAAGAAATCGAGAAGACAACCATACGTAGTCCCCAACTGCTATCATTGGTACAGCCCTTCGATGATGGTCCGCAGTGACCTTGGTCCGATTTTGAGCAGACTGAAGAGCCAGTCGAGCCACACGATGACCCAGTTGAATGTCCGTAATGAGACGGTCAACCACAGGGCAACAGGACAAAAGTGGTGCAATAGTTGGAACAAAGGCTGGGTGGTATCCATAGGTACAGTAGAAAGGACTAGTCTTCAAGGCCGAATGAACTGCATTATTATAAGCGAATTCTGCCAATGGTAAGAGTTTAACCCAGTTGTCTTTGGGCAGATATGAAACAGTGTAAATAGCATTCTAATGTCTGATTTAATCGCTCTGATTGTCCATTAGTCTGTGGATGATACCCAGAGCTCAGTGCCCTTCTGATTCCCAAAAAGGCGCACATCTTCTGCCAAAAAAGAGAGGTGTACTGAGGACCCCTGTCTGACACAATCGTGTCTGGTATCCCATGACGAGAGAAGATGTCCGAAATAAAGATTTAAGCCATCTGATCTGCATTGGGACGTTTGGGCAAAGGTGTAAAATGGGCCATTTTCGTGAAATAGTCTATTGTTACTATTATAGTGGTTTGATGAGAGGATGGAGGGAGATCAACTATAAAATCTGTGGGTCTTTCAGGAATAGGCATTCGGGTAAGTAGTCCCAAAGGTGGTTATCGAGGTGTTTTGGATTGTAGACAGGTAACGCAAGCCGAAAAATAGTCCCGCACATCAGTGTGGATACTTGGCCACCAGAAATGATGCTTGAAATGTTCTAACGTAGATTGATATCCCCGATGACCAGCCGCTGTGGAATCATGGCACATATACAGCACCTCCTTCTGAAGAGCAGCCGAAGGCACAAGCACTTGTTCACCTTGAAAGAAAAATCTGTGATTTCTTGTAAGATGGTAAATATGTTCAAGGTCTTCGCAAGACTGTAAGTGTAGAGCGGTGTCTTGCTTAATTGTATGAAGAAAATCAGTTAGGACTGATATGAATTGAGCCTTGGAAAACAGACTTTCTGGACTGAATCTAGCTGTAGGGTGATCCTTCCGGGAGAGAGCATCAGCTCTGAGATTCTGACTTCCAGGTAGAAAGGTGAATAAAATGCGATAAGGGAGAAAAAAGTGCTCCCAATGCGCCTGACGACTGTAGGTGGTTTGTGCATGTCGAATAACTTTCAAGTTTTGATGATCAGTACTGACTTCCACCGGATAAGGAGATCCCAACAACAAATGTCTCCATTCTTCGAAGGATCTTTTCATAGCCAGCAATTCTTTCTCGTGGACCGAATAGTTAACTTCAAAAGAATTAAAGGTCTTGGATAGATATGCAACAGGTGATTCCACACCTTGATTGTATCTTTGCAGGAGAACAGTCATAAGGCATAGTGTGATGCGTCAGTCTCTAATATAAATTGCTTGGACTGGTCAGGGGTGGACAAAATTGGGGCAGACGAAAACAATCTTTTCAATTTATCAAAGGCTTCTTCAGCATTCGAATCCCAAGAAAAAGGCAGCTCTTTCTTCAAAAATCTGGTAATGGGAAGAATGATGTCAGAAAAACAAGGTATGAATTTGTCGGAAAAATTGGCAAAGCCAAGGAACCGTTGTATCTCTTTCACATTGGATGGGTATGGCCATTCCAAGACCGCCAATACTTTCCTTGGGTCCATAGACACCCCTTGAGCTGATAGCACAAAACCAAGATAGTTAACCTGAGTTTTATGGAATTTGCATTTTTCAGCCTCACCCTACAAATTATTAGATTGAAGACGATCCAGGACTAGAGTTACATGACGGATATGTTCAGCTTCGTTTGTAGAGAAAACCAAAATGTCATCAAGGTATATAACAACAAAGTGTAACAGAACGTCTGCAAATAGGTGATCCATAAATCTTTGGAATATAGCTAGTGCGTTAGAGAGTCCAAAAGGCATTACTTGATATTCGTAGTGGCCAAAAGGTGTTCGGAAGGCCGTCTTCCACTCTTCCCCGGGAGCAATTCGGTGAGATGATACGCCCCTCGGAGATCTAATTTGGAGTAAATGGTGGCCCCTCGTCCTGCCTCAAGAATATCTGGAATCAGGTGCATCGGGTATTTGTCGGTTACCGTGATCTTATTGAGGCCTCTATAGTCAATACAGGGTCTGAGCTCCTCTGTGTCCTTCATAGGAATAAAGAAACAGGGAGTCCCCTGCAGAGGAGGTAGACTCAGTAATAAGGCCATTTTGTAAGTTGGTGTTAAGGTACCCCTTGAGGATGGTCTCGCTGGGATAGCATATACATGCGTCCAAACGGAACAGGCTTGTCTGGGATCAATTCAATATGGCAGTCATCCCTCCGATGGGGAGGTAAAGTAGGAAACTGTGGTGTGGAAAATATCGATTGATATTTCTGGTAACACTCAGGGATATTTCCTATATGTGAAATTGTCATTATGGAAGTCTGACTAAGAACTTGTGAGGGAACCTGAATTCCCACAGATTTGTGAGACAGACAGTGAGCCACACAGTATTCAGATCCTAGAAAAAGGGTTCCAGCAGACCAGTGGGTCTGTAACCGTAATGGGTTATGTAACCGTAATGGGTTATGTAACCGTAACCAGGGTAAACGCAATATTATGGGAAAATGTGCCACTTTAATCAAATCAAATTTGAGGTTTTCCTTATGTGTGGCAATTATGCATGTTATGGGTTTAGTTTGTTCCCTGACTGGACCTGAACTTAAAGGACTGCCATCCACCCCTTGAATAGGCATTATGCGGGACTTGGAGATACGGGCAATTCCATTGCTTTCAGCCCATTTATCGTCAATGAAATTTCCGGCTGCACCACATTCAACTAAAGCCAGAACATTTTGAATTACCTGGTCTTGAAACACTAGATTAAGAGACAAAACAACCATGGAAAGATCTGTTGGGGGAGAAGCATGGGACACATCTACCTGAGGTGAGGAAGCGTATTTGTTTACCCGAGCCATGGTTCCTCTTATGACTGGGTTTTGGAGTTTCCCGAAATTTGGGAACTGGATCTTCACGGAGGAACAGTCAGGCAGTCTCATGACACATGAGTGGATGAACCGCAGTACATGCATAAACCTAACGATTCACGCTGTTCTTTTTCATTTGCAAGTAGTGGACCACGGGTAATCCCAATCTGCATAGGTTCATCTGTCTGTGGTGGTTTGCTAATTGTTGGGTAGTTCTCGGAGTGAGGACGGAAAACCTTCCCCTTTTTCCATTCTAGCAATCTCTCTTGGAGACGGTACTCCATTTGCATGGTGATTGTGATCATATCAGCTAAATTGGCTGGTCGAGGGACTCTGGACACCTCATTCTTCAATTCTTCTGTGAGACCTCTTCGGAACAAGGTGAGAAGAGCATAATCCGCCCAATTGGTCTCTGAAGATAGCTGTTTGAACTGGGTAATGTAAATCAGGAGGTCCTTGTTACCTTGTCTAAGATCAAGAAGATGCTCCTGAGAGGCTACATATATTTCTTGTCTATTAAACATAGACTTAAGACTGTTTACAAAGGCTGGCTAAGACTCCAGAATTGCGTTTCCCGAAGTAACTAACGGGGTAGCCCAAGGTAAAGCGGGCCCAGAAAGGTGGGAGATCAAAAACCCTACTTTGTCCTTATCAGTAGGGCAATATCGTGGTTTAAATGTAAATTGCACGGTGCAACTATCTAGAAACTCCTTCAATTTATGAGTATCTCCGTCGAATTTGCCGAATGGCAGAGTTGACGGGGGGTGTTCAGGAACTACACGAGCTACCTGTTGTCGGAGCTGCGCATTGTCTTGTTTGACATTTTGCAGTTCCAGGGACATGGACTGCATGGCAGCCATAAATTGTTGCATTTGCTGTCCCATAGTCACTTGTTGAATGTCCAGAAATAAAGAAAAATATTATCTTTCCTTTCAAGGCGTCGCTAACTGTTAAGAATGTGCCGATAACAATCTGAGTCAACACCAATTCAAGTTCGTATATGATGGATTTCACTAATCTGGACAAGCAGCCGTGACCGGGAAGGCAGTTGAATTTTAGAGATGAATATGAGAATACCCCTGCAGGCTCTGCCGCCCTCTCCCTGGGTAAAATAATCAGGAGAGGAGGGAACAGCACTCCCAGGGAAACCCTCTATGGGAAGAAAACCCTGTGAAGCAGCGAGGACAGTCAGAGGTCGTCTTGTCTTCGGGAGCGAGAATCCTGCAGTCGCTTGCCTTTGTACCAGAGTTACGATTTCTGCAGGGAACGTGCTCTGTGAATAAGAAAGGACAGGTAAGAAGAGTTTTAGGTAAATGAGCTGAATTGTATCCCAGAAAGAATGCCACCCACCTAAGATCATGCTTCCGATGTATTTCAGGCAGATCAGTTAGACTCTCTACTTCCAGTGACTCTGATGGCTGCAAGAAAGGATGATTGATCCTAAATAAGGGTGAAATCATTAGTCTAATAGAGACAGGAACTAGAGTGGAATCCTACAGAAGAATGTTTCGTACCGTACGAGAGGAATTGTGTAGTTGTTGAATAAGGATCCCAGTGAGAAGGTCATAAGCGAAATGCTAGGACGAGTCAGAGACAACATTCCGGAGAGAAACGTGTCGGAATCTCGCAGGGAGGAGTCAGGGATTCTCTGAAGCCTGGAACGGTCAATTTTGAAGCCCACAAAAGAAATGAGGTTAGAAAGCAGGTAGTAGGCAAACACAGTAGAGATCCCTAGATGGCGATCACTTACGAAGCGTCTGGACTAGGAGCAGCGATGCACTGAACCAATACTCTCGATCCATTATATTTGGTCACCTGACCGGCCGGCAACGTCGGGTCTGCACGTGTAACAACTGACCCGGTGCTCAAAGAATAACAAGAAAGGCTGCTGGCCATCTATGAAGGTTTAACAAACACAGAACATCACAACCGGCCACGATGCCACAATGACCAAATGCTTACTTACTTGTTGGTGCTGCTCAACTTCTTTTTAACTTTGTCTTTCCCTTCCTTTTTATTACCGGAGTGCCATTTTGCGCACACTTCATTTTGAGCCTGACTTGTCCAGAACCTATTGGGTGTAAAAACACGATTCTATCAATGATGCTATCTCATTTAACGAAACGCCTCTGGCGCTTGGTCCGGCGGAATTGCCAAATTCGGACATTGTTGATTCTAAAAGCGGCATTAATGCTGAAGTGATTGCACAACTTGTAAGTCTATCTAATACTAGTAAGGATTGGTCATGGTTAGCCGCCTTACAAAACACTCGAAACTCAGCCATGTCTAACATTCCCCAGTAAGCAGCCTGCATCCCTCTCCATCCTATCTTGGAATTCATGCGGGTACAGCAATCTGAAATTATGGTTTAGTAAGCCGCATGTAGGATTGGAGTGTGATATTATGTTATGTCAAGAAACTATGTGTACATACGATATCTTGTTGCCCGGTTTCAATGTTATTCAAACTCATGCAAAACAAGGCACAAGTGGTCGGCCATATGGGGGTCTGGCGATAGCCTTGAATACCAATCTAAATATATTGGTACTGGATGTTTTTAAAGCAACTGTAATGATGGCTGTACTAATTTTGCTCAAGGGTTCTCGGCTAACTCCTATTCTCCTGGTTTCCTTATATCACAACCCTAATACGATCAACCAAACATGTGCATTTCAAGAGCTCAATACTTTATTTGATGACATCTTGGTTCGTCATCCCGCATGTGATATTGTATTAGGAGGGGACTTTAATGCTTATTGTATGAAAAGTAACTCTACCCCGTTGAGCTGTGGGAGTACTTACCAAACATGGCATAGAGGCAGATTGTGGCAAGAATATTTAAAATCCTGGGAACTTGACATTATCCCGTTTTGTACTAGTGACGGGTGCTACACCTGGAGAAGAGGGGATAGATCGACATGTATTGACTACTTCGCCATATCGCGAGGTTTGCAATCGAACTCCGACAACATAGCAAAATATGATCCCGGTTTTAGTGACCATTACATGATCCATCTAAATCTTCATTGCGACATGATGCACCTGTACATGGACCCTCAGCAAGGGTTATTGAAGGGGACCGTCCTGGCCTGTCAATTCACTGGGCCACTAAACTTTGTGATAAGGTGAACAACATGGTTTCTGCACGTTTAACATTGCATCACAGTTCTGATTTCTATTCTAACAGTCCTATTAAGGAGATTACTGTGATATCTAGAATTATAACAGAGGTAATCCAATCTCTCCAAGTGCATGCACCGCTCCCCGAAGTAAGATCGTCGCCGATAGCCCTGAATTTTATTCTTGAAGCAAAAAGATCAAAGAGGGCGGCCTTGCAGAGTATTTTTAAAACCGCTCCCACATGGGGGGTTTACCTATCAGAGAAAAAAAGTGTTCTGAACACCTATCGGAACAAATGCAGAGATCACAGACATTTTATGTATAATCAGGAGAATCAGAAAATGTTTAGTACACTGTGCCACAGAGACAGGCGCTCCACTTGGAGTTTGCTTAGGGCAGGAACAACTGTACTTTCCTCTGATCAATCATCATCTATCTCTGTGCAATCTTGGAGAATTTACTTCGAAAAAAGGTTTGCCCTCCCATCTGCATTTGTAGAAATCGTTTATAAATGGACCTGCTTAGCATCACCCTCCTTTCCACTCTGGTATATTTTGAGCATTGAAGCTGCAATAATTGCCCTGAAATACTCAAAAGCAGCAGGCCCAGATGGGATTCCGCCTTGTGTTCTTAAACGCCATCCAGCTTTGTGGGCAGGGATCTTCAAGAAACTGTTTGATAACATGTTGACAACTGTGTATACCCCACCGTCATGGCTAAATTCCATCATTGTTCCGATTTATAAAAAAGGAGTGAGGTCTCAGCCATGCAATTTTCGTCCAATAGCGTTAATTGACACAGCTGCTAAAGTGTTTGCTAGTTTGCTTTTGGGGGAACTACAAGCAGTGATTAGGGACCTTAAGATCTTGTCTAAGTATCAAATTGGATTCCTTGCAGGAATGGGGACCCCTTTAAATGCTACAATCATGGCGCATTTATTAGCTAAACACAAACTTAAGGATTCTGGCCCACTATACATAGCGTCGATAGACCTCAAATCCGCCTTTGACTCAGTTGTACGATCACTTTTATGGAAAAAAATGGCTGCTATGAATATACCACAATACATCATATAATTAATATCCAAGCTCCACACAAATACCACTTATTTGGTAAGGGTAAATAACCAAGGTGCTACAACACATCAAATAAAGATCGCCCTTGGTGTGAAGAAAGGATGTAATTTAGCAGCCACACTTTTCAATCTTTATTTATGTGGCATCAATGACATTTGGAATACCCAGATCTCCTATCCAGCAAGGCTTGTATATCTCAAAATACAATGGCTAGCCTTTGCGGATGATATTGTAATATTTGATCGCACGCCCAAAGGCATGCAGACCAAATTGGATTTATTCGCATCTTACTGTCTAACTCATAATCTGAAATGTAATGTGGAAAAATCCAATATAGTAGTATTTAGGAATCGCAAGAGAAAGAACATCACTCGCAATTGGAGAATTGAGAATTTTCCCCTAACCATAGTTCCTCAAATTCGCTATCTTGTTTATACCATAACTGATTCCCAATCACTGGCAATGTGGAGGGAGATACTACAAAAAAAAGCTGCTCCCCTCGCCACGCAAATGCGGATGGCATATCTGAAGTTTTGTAAATTTTCATTGCTGCCACTTATGCAATTTTACATCCTAAAAGTAGAGTCTGTTATCCTTTTTGCTTTAGATATGTGCCTGGCAAACATTAACACCTACCTTGACCAACTACAAGGGTGCATGTGGAAGGGGGTTTTGAGGTTGGCTAAATCCACACCAAATATTGTAATAAGGCAGGAACTTGGTATTACTGCCTTATCTGCACGCCGTAACTGGCGTTTACTGGCTAATTTTGCCAGAATGTTATATCCACCTGCAAATTGTCTTTATGAAGATTTGGGCCAACTCATGGTCGCGTCTGAACGATCTTCCATCACGATCTACTATACACAAATGATTCATTTATTGGACGAAATTGCACTTGTACCAGCTGACCTCGAATTTAGACCTAACCATGTAAAACATCGTATTATAGAAAATGACTGGTGTAAAACGTTAACGGGAATGGCGGGTCTTGAAGGCTACAAGGAAGTACTTCGTTTTTGCTCTTCAAGACGGCCCCAGAAACCTTATGTAATCCAGTTTCCCTGTAATAAGGCTAGGGAAACCTATTTGCGATTTAAAATGAACCAATCTCTTACGCTAGAAAGAGTCAGTGGTTGGAAACTGCACTGGAAATTAGAAGCGCAGTTAGGATGTAGGTTCTGCAGGGATGGTTCGATTCAAGAAACCTTGAAACATCTGGTTATATTTTGTACATATTTTGAGGCAACCCGTGCATTAACAATTGCAACTGACTGTATATTAACTGAGGCAACTAGGGAATGGCTTTGGCTAGCTTGCATGTGGGGGACCCGCACAAGCCTTATATTAGCACTGTGTAGACTGCTAGTAACTATAAACAATGAACTTGAGAAGATGTTTCACAAGAAAGTACTGGTACTCTGCTGTTTCTATAAAGCACATTGAGCTACTGCTAGAATATGGTATGTTAATCCTTGGTAAATTGGTTTGCTCTATTTATAAGCCCTCCTAGAAATTGGATTCCTTTGTTATTGGTTGAAATTAATATGGTAATTTCGTATTTACTTGCAAGTGTGACAATGAAGTTCCACCACTTTGTGTTGTCTAACGCCTGAACCCTTGTAAAAATAGGTAAATGAGAAGTTGTTGAAATTGCGTTATTATGATGGATAAGAAATGCATCACGTTGACTTATTGTCCTGACTTAAATGTATATAACTCTTGCCTATCACGTAAATGGAATAGTACATGAAAGGAAACAAATTGTCACATCAATATTTTAGAGGTGATACATAAAAATGTATTTTTACTGTTTATTAATAAGAAAATATATTCTTATAAGATATGTTAAATTGCAGAAGTGAAACACAAAAAATGTCTTCCTACTGTATAATAACAAGAAAAACTTAATTTTTATGAAAGTTGTGAAAGTGTGTTGATCAAACTAATAAAACAACAGTTTGAAATAAAACAATATATATATATATATATATATATCCCTGTTTGTTTATTGTACCAGTTTTTATACCGTTATTGTTAATTTGTTGTGTGTTTTATTTCTCAATCTTGATTTATATTTTGCTGTTCATTTGTTGTAGTGACTGTTTTAATACTTTTTTATATTATTTTTTTAATCCACGTTGGATTTTTTTTCCCAATGACCCAATGAGTAGTATGTGCAAAGACAATAACAGTGTTGTATGCACAAAGGTTGTATCTTAAATAGTACATGAGAGGCACTGCATGCAAGATATGAGGGTGATATAAATGTGTGTATTAAATTGTGTTTCTTAAAGTGTGTGCAATGGTATCGCCCAATAGGGTATTGAATTTCAGAGGCGCAGTTAACCGCAGCAATGACTGGGGAGGGTCTTAGCCATGGGTTTTTTGGACCATACCTGCGCAATAGGCCCCAATGTGCAAAGAAAGTAAGCTGTTTGATCCCGAAAGAGTTCTAAGAATGATCTATTATGTATATATGTATGAGAATCTATGTGACTCCCCCCCCAAAATTTCATATCGTAACTACTTGTAGAAAAAAGTCAATGAACTATAGCCATGGCAATGAGTGATGAGTTATTTTAGAAAAGGTTTTAGGATGTTATTTAATTGTATTTGTGTATTCAAATGTGATAGGTAATCTTTAAAAGGATTGTTTTGGAGTGTAATATTTTAGCATATTTGGTGTGCTCTCTTTATTATCATGTATTTTACATAACTCTTGTTAAGAACCATTGCATCATTACTGTCTCTTTTGTCATTCATATTCCATACTTAATTTCCCAAAAAATAAAACGCAATCCTATAGCCACGGCTACACAATATGAGGCGGCATTGGTATATTCACGATCATGTGTAGGAGTAGCAACGACTGGGAGGTGTCCACAGCTATCCCAAACCCACCCCGTGTGCCGGTTTGTTACTCTCGGGTATACAGTGCAGCCACGGGAAGGACATACTCACTCTTTCGTTATATGTCTTGTAGCCGCGGCTATACAAATATATTGAGAAAACAAATCACATAAGTGTGGGTAGTCGTCCTGGAAAGTTTTTTCTAGATGGATTGAGTGTAGTATTTGTAAACAGTTATTTTAACATTTGTAATACTTTTTTTCATTAATAATACGTATGAGTGTACATACTTGAAAAAGATTGCTGCTTTTGACTCCCTCCTGCCTGTTGGCTTCAAGATCATATCCAAGCCTTGACCTCACCTTGCTGGTGGTGGGGTTGTCTTAATATTCTTTGAATGGGTTCCTTCTTCTATCTTACCCACCCAGCCCTACTCTACCTTTTAGAGCCTGGTGTGCAAGTTGGTCATCTTTCCCTCCTCCACCGTGACCATTGCCACCATTTACCTGCCTCTGCCCTGTTCCTCTCAGAATGGACTGATTTCTGCTCTTCCTTACTTTCATCCACCTCCAATCGCCTCCTCTTGAGTGATTTTGACATCCAATTGGACTCCCCTATCACAGCTTCCAATATCTTCATTGAACACTGCACCACTCTATCATTCTCCATTCTCCCCTGCAGTCCAACCCACTTGGCTGGTCACAATCTGGACGCCCTCATTCACTCTGACCTCCCTCTCTCTTCACTACTGGTCACTCCTATATCCTGGTCAGACCATTCTCTCCTTTCCCCCACCTGGGCACTTGGGGCCCTCTGACTGTGCCCCCCCCAAAGCCCTGTCAACCTCATTCACTAACTTCCAGCCAATAAAATGAGTGTCAGCTGCTGCCTTTGCCTTCACCTTCACCGTCCTTGCACCCTACCTCAGATTCTTCCACTGATTCTGCTCTCAGCAATCTCCATCTGGCCATCACCAATACTCTCAACACCCTTGCCCTAGTCATGAGAATCCACCTGAAACCTTCCTCTAAGCGTAACACCTGGTATGACTTCGATCTTGCAGTCCTGAAACGAAAGTGCAGAGTGGCGGAACAGAATCGGCAAACCTTGGGCTCATCGTCTGACAAGCTGGTCTGCCGTCTGCTCCACAGGCAATACAGACTCTCCATCTGTGCCTAGAAAAGAGCCCACATACAGGCAGGGGTTTCTAGTGTACCCAACAAAATGGCAGAACTTTTCAATATTTGCAGGGAACTAGCCAACCCTTCTGTAGTCTCCTCCTTGCCATCTCCCTCCCAGGCCCTCTGCAATGTACTGGCCACACACTACACCGCCAACACTCAGGACATCCTGAACTCCCTTGTCATTCACCCTCCCAACCCTTCACACAGCCCCTTGCCTCCCTTGGCCCCTCATCCTCCTTCTTCCCCCTCTAATCCTTCTCCCCATCACATCTGAAGAAGTTACCAGAGTTGTCTGCTCCATGAAGGTCTCTTCTAAACAGGTTTCCCCTTGTTCATCCAGAACCGTCAAGGACAACATTGCCCCCTCACTTGCTGATTTCTGCAATCACTCGTTTGCCACTGGATCTTTCCCCTCCTCCCTCAAGCATTCCCTGGTGTGCCACCCTATTTCCAGCACCCATTTCCTGGGGAAACTGCTGGTGAAGCTGCACTTGCCCCAACTCAACTCACACACCAAACTTGTTGGTGGTCTCCACAACCATTAATCTGGATTCCGAGCATCCAGAGGCACAGAAACTGCCTTTCTGAACACCTGTGAAGAACTGCTCGCATCTCTGGACTCCAATTCCCCAGCTGTCCTCATCCTACTCAATCTCTCCTCTGCATTGGACACAGTCAGCCATTCCATCCTCATACAAAGATTCCACCATACTCTTGGTATCTCGGATCGAGCACTGGACTGACTGACATCCTTACTAACTGACCGCATGTCCCAAGTCATCCTGGGTACCTTCTCCTCTCCTACTTCCTTCTCCACCTGTTGTGTCCCCCAAGGTTCTATCCTCTCCCCTTGGCTCTTTAATATCTACCTTGTTCTGCTGGCACACCTCATCTCCTCCTTTTCCCCCAACATCCAGTGTTATGCAGACGACACTCAACTCCTTCTCATACTCCCTGCTGGCCCCCTTGCACCTTCCATCATCCCTGACTATCTGCCATTCAGTCCTGGTGCACCTCCAACGATCTCTGCCTCAACGCCTGTAAAACTGAGATCCTTCCCATCGGGACCCTTGCAGCCTCTTTCTTCCCTTCACCCTGGCCTTCCTCCAGGGGCTCTGCCCGCGCTCCTCCTTCTGAATCCAGAAACCTTGGAGTCATCTTCGACTCCTCTCTCTCCTTCCTCCCTCACACTCAGAACATTGCCAAGTCCTACTTTCAGCTATTACTTCTCAAAGGAATTCTCGCTTTTCTCACTTTCCCCCAGAGTCTCAATGTTACCCAAGCCCTGGTTCTCTCTAATCTTGATTTTTGCAATAGCCTCCTCCTGAATCTACCTTCTTCCACTCTGCAACCTTTCCAGCTGATCCAGAATAGGACAGCAAGACTCATGCTTGGCCTTAAGCCCAGAGACCTCACTACCTTCAACTACCTTCAACTTTATCTGGCTAAATACTCTCCCTCCAGACCTCTACATTCCTCTGGCTCCAAATCTTTGTGTGTAAGCGCTTTGCTAAACAGAGGGAAGGAGGGCGATTGCATTCCTCAGCTAACTCCCTATTATGGAACAGCCTCCCCCTTCCTCTGCGCTTTCAACAGGACTTCCTTAAATTCTGCAAACTCCTCTAGACTTTCCTCTTTACCTCCTCCTTCCCATCTTCTCTCCTCTGCTAATCTCACAGTTGCTGTGATTGGTGTGCTGGGCGCTTATGCATTCTCAGGCCCCTGCCATCCCACACCCAATCGCCCAGCTTCTGTCTACTCTCAGCACTTGCCTTGGCACTCTCTCTGCCTTGGAGGCTCACACTTACACCCAATACGGCTCCAGGCCGTGTAGCCCTTACCACACCATGCACTTCATCTGTTGCTTACTCACGAGCATGGACACTCCAGTGCCTACCCACTCTGCACTCTTTCTTGCTGCACTTGTACATTCTGAATACTCACAAAGCATAGTAGGTTCATCCTTTTTTCCTTTCCCCTCCTCTGTTGTATATTCAATATGTATCACTCCCTTGTTCCCTCCCTTTTCCCTGTGGGCACTTTGAAACAGTATGTAATTGCTGTGTAATCACCTAACAAGTGAACAATAAATAAATAAATAAATATGCAAACAAAGTGTGTTGAGAACTGGTTTATTTGTGGGGATGTGGTTATGGGTTTTCTTTTTCTTTTAGTTTGAAAACATGATACATCTTTTTTAGCCCAATTATCTGACTTCCTACTGTCCATGATTTGTCTTAAAATGTCAATGTCCTTTTTCTTTAATTGTACTTCTTTTTGAACATTAATTAACAGTTGTTTTAGTTATGTTAATGAATCCTTGATTAGTTTCATGGGTAGCTCTTGTGGTACTTCTTGTTCAGTTATTTGTGATACTTAAATGACTTCCTCATCTCTTAGAAAATATTTCGAATATTTGTAAACAATTGAAGCTATAATACACTTTAAAAATGTTTGTGTTAGTTATATAGACATCTAATAGTAGTTATATAAACTAAATCTGTTTGGTGACTGATATTTGTTCCTTATAATATTATTGTTAGTCTCATTGTACAGAAATATAAAGAATGGACTTACAACATTTTGAATGTGGGGCATTTTCTTGTAGTTTATTTTCTTGTGCATTTTTCTTTTTTAATTTCTTCCACTGTGGGATAATTGTCCTCCAGCCATTGCATGTAGTTTTCCATTTTACTTTGGTTGTAAAAATACTGCTTTTCACATCAGATATTAGAATAAGCAATGGAGGAAGAGGACATGAGGAAAGTGGAATTTTTAGTACTTACTTTCTGATTGGTTGTTTATTGTTTGTGCAGTGGTAGCTGCCAATAGGATGTCAAGTACCTCAGGTGCTGTTCAACTGTTGAACCTATCAGAGAATGTACTTTTTTGTTTGATTTTTATATTGCATATTTGAAACATGGAGCCAATTTCAGAAGGAGAAGAATGTAATTGTTTAGAAGACTATGTGATAACATATACTGTTATACAATGCACAGACATTGGAAGATATGAAACAAATGGAGGTGCATAAGAAGCCCTAACGTCAACCAGCGTCAACCCTTGTGCCTAGAAACTCTTGTGTACAGGCGCGTTATAAATGACTTATACATGACTTATCATATCAGCCAAGCAACATAACTCTATCCTTGATAAATATTACATTGTGTTTGTGTGTTGTTGTTGTATATTGAGCTGTTTCCTGTGACCCTATATTAGTGACTTTCTACTATGTTAGAGTTGTGGAAGTGTTTGAATGTGGCTTTACATTTGAGAAGTCATATGAGGCAGTGCACCTAATGAATGCTAAGTTGGTTAGGATGTTCCCCAATGTTCTTTTGCTTATTTTTGGAGATTTCTGTGTTCTGCCAGCTAATTGGAAAAGTAAATTTCAACTGGTAAGTTTGCAGTGATCATTTCTACTCTTCAGAAGTGGTTTGGGAATAATATTCTGAAGTCATGGTTACATTATGGTAGGTATTATTAAAGATTTTGGGTATTGCAGGCAAAATATACCAGGTAAATGGTGTTTGTGAAATTGTGAAGCAAAGTGAAGGTACATTCATAGTGGCTAATGCTTCATAAATTGCATTTCAGCTTTTCTGCAGTAATCCGTATAATATTCTTGTCTCTTTTATATAGGTATGAACTTGCCAATTACATGGTTTATGCATATCTTTCTCTTCATATGTGCATGCTTTATCATGTATTGTTAGGTTGTGAAAGAAATGGTTACTGTGGTGTATACGATTAGCTCCCTTTTTATTCAGCCTTATCATCCAAACTAATGTACTGTGCCAACCACAGATATATCACAACCTAACAAACTCTGTGCCCACCTAGTGAAACTCTACTTTGCTCATCTTATTTATTCTATATGAGCTGCTCAATGCCATCCCACATTACTCTAGCACTAAGAGCAGAGCTGTACATGGGTAATATTTATATACTGCAGTATTTTCACTGTCACCTAATTGTAGCATTATGTAGCTCAGCTATGTACAGTTTCCTCACAAAAAATATATCTGAAATTGGGTCTAACATTTCGGTGACATATTTGAAAGTAGGCTCCATCACTGCATTGGGTGTAGAACAGTATAGGTAGTATAATGTTCAGCACCAGTGCATGCCCATGTCTAACCTGTGTGGTAGACAAAAGAAATGTTGGTAGTAATTTATAAATAATAAACAGCAACCATATCTGGCAGTTTTACAATTTGCTTGGAAATGGTGTCCTTTGGAAGAGTAGGAATCTACTTGGGTTCCATGCTATTTAATCACATATGTTGTTAAACAATGCACAGATGTAGGAAATGTAAAATGAATAGGGGTACAGATTAATAAATTATGGTCACCTAATAATTCTCTTTCTTTTCTCCATGGTTTGAAAAGTTGTAGTAGGGCCATCTAATAAGTGTTCAATGTTGCAGGGATTTAAATGATAACTTTATATGATTAATTAGGCTTGGTTTGGTAAGTTTTACTATACTTCCTTCACAATTTGAAACTGAATATTTGCCAGTTGTCTCATCTGGCATGACATTTTCTTTTGTAGGGGTAGTTTTTGGGGTAGTTTTGGGCTATTGTTTTTCAAAGCAGTACTTCTGTTTTTGTAGTGTGTGTCAATTAAAATTATTTTTCAAAATGTCCTGGCTGTTGGGATCATTTGTGGCTATTGTTTCTATCTCTTGGTAGGATTTTAGTATCCTTTTTCTGGATGAAGCTGGAACATGGTTAAGCCAGACGATGTTTTAAGGTTTCCCGTATAAGGGTATAACTGTTAAGCGGTCTGCAGCTTCGTAGCACCCACATTCTCTATGGGAGAGCATTTTTATAGCAAAGCTGTACGATTTTTGTGAAAGTGTTTTGTCAGATGATATGGGCCTCATTACGACCCTGGCGGGAAGCGAAAAAACAATGCCGGTAAATGATTACCGGCATCGTTTTCCGCTAGGTCCGATCATGACCCGTGACCGTTAACTACAATGCCATTAGCGGCATTGTAGTTAACGCTCCCGCTAACTGCACCAAGGTCGCGCGCACGCGACCTGCCACGCCGTAAATAGCAGCATGGCGCAAAGCTAAGCGGATCACGACTCAAGCGGACATGCACCTAACGCCATCACAAAGGCCATTAAGTACCTTACCGCCATGGTGCTAATTACGCCATCGCGAACCAACCGTAAATGGCCATGTAAAGTGAACCCAGCTGCCACAGGTGCCCAGAATCAGCACAGGTGGAGGCAATACAGACTCAGGAAGTACAAAAAGAGCACACCCCACCCCTTCCCACACCCATTCACACTCCACAATGAAACCAATAGGACTAGCAATGTTGGGGCTGGAGGACCTAATAGCAATGCAAGTGCTACAACAACAACAACAACAACAACAACAACAACAGGCAGCACAGAGGAGATGCAGGAGGAGAAGGAGGGCAAGGCAGGGCCAGCAAGCCCCACCAGCACAGCCAGTGCAACCACGCAGGCAGCCCCCAATCCCACGCATCAGAGCCAGTCCATTCAACCTCACTGCTGAGCAGATCCACACCCTGTACCGTTTGGACCAGGACACCATCACCGCCATCGTAGACATGACACACAACGACATTGTCAGCATGATAGAAACACCCACCGCCATCCCACCCCTACTGAAGGTAGTGTCTGTACTCCACTTCCTGGCCACAGGCACCTACCAGCACACAGTGGGGCACTTGCATGGCATTTCACAACCATTATTTTCACGTACACTGATCCAAGTGCTCGATGCCCTCCTCAAGCACACAGACGACCACATCTCATTACCACGGACTGCCCAGGAGATTGCAAACACCAAAGTGGGTTTCCATGCACTATCCGGCATACCTGGTTGCATTGGTGCCATCGACTGCACCCATGTGGAATTGGTGGTTCCACATGCCATGGAGGTACCGTACCGCAACCGTAAACTATTTTACTCAATCAACGTGCAAATGGTCTGTGACTCCAACAGGATCATCACACATTGTTGTGCCCGATTCCCCGGAGGAACCCATGATTCAATGGTCCTGAGGAACTCCACAATACCACGCTACATGGAGCGACATGCAGGCCCAAGATCCTGGCTACTCGGTGAGACTAATGTCATGACCATGGAAATGTGAAGTGGGTAGGTGAACGATGTACCAATGCATACTCCACCTGGCTGAAATGGGGGGGGAATGATGCAGACTCCACCTGGCTATGAGTAACAGAGACACCGGAGCCAGATCATACCCTGAAGCAAAACAAACTTCACCCAACACCAGTAAACCCAATGCCTGATGTATGCAACACTACCATGTGAATGAGGTTGTGTCCCAACCATGACACAACCATCTGCAAGTGCATTGTACCAATTATGACCACATTGACTACAACGAAATGCACCTACATGCACGTCACCAAACATCATCAACCGAAAGGCCTGTCCCCCATAACTGCGCACGAAGGAGGCACATGACGGACAGAAACATCAACACACCATCACACAGACAGCAGGGCCCCCAAAATGTCCCTATAAACATCAGTATTGCTCACTGGGGTCATGATGAGGCCGACAGCTGACATCACAGGACACGTGCCAGGCCACCAAAACAAACGGCATGAACGAACACAGTGGATGGGCACTCACAAGGCACTTGACCCCCCCTGCATACATTGGTTGATGGCATGCAAAACAGGCCATGAGAGCCATGAGCATATACCGGTCACATAGTGTGAATAAATTAGTGCATTTAGAAGTGGTCCAAAGTAACAGTTGGATGCAAGCCATGGTGGCACATCAAGTTTCGAATTAGACGTCATGACTGACACATACATTCTCGCCCACAAACATGTGATGCAGGCTATCCCCTGAAGAGGTGGCTCCTTACACCAGTCCGGAACCCAGAGAACCAGCACGAGGAGGACTTCAACCGTGCACATACACGTACCCGTGTGGTCATTGAGCAGGCATTCGGCCTATTGAAGGCACGTTTTCGCTGCCTCAGCAGGTCTGGTGGGGCACTCCTGTACCGCCATGAGAAGGTGGCAAAGATCGTCATGGCATGTGTCATGCTACACAATATGTGCGTCAGACGAAATGTGCCCCTGCCCCCAGACGCAGAACTGCAACCACATGAGGATGAGGAGGGTGCAGATGGGGCCGCACCTCATGGAGGAGGTGATGCACAGGAGGGGTGTGAAATGCGTCAAGATATCATCAACCAATGCTTCTAGCACACACGGCTGGTGTGTAAGACATGGAGACGGCACTTGGGGCACTGTGTGTGTCGGGGACATCCACACTGTGGACTGTACACCAATAAAGCACACATACGCAATGAACAATGTCCACACATTTGATTTGTGAAAAAGGAAAATGTGTATTTCAAATGTGAATTGTTGTGACACACCCACTCCCCCCTCCCCCCTGAACACCCCAACACACCCACTCCCCCCTCCCCACTCCCCCCTGAACACCCCAACACAAACACCCCAACACACCCACTCCCCCCTCCCACCCCCTCCCCCTAAACACCCCAACACACCCCCTCCCCCTGAACACCCCAACACACCCACTCCCCCTTCCCCCCTCCCCCTAAACACCCCAACACACCCACTCCCCCCTCCCCCCTCCCCCTGAACACCCCAACACACCCACTCCCCCTCCCCCCTCCCCCTGAACACCCCAACACACCCTGTGACTAAGTGGCTAATGTTGCATGAAAACGGTGGGCAGCTGCTATTGCAAGCCCCCTCTCCCGGCCCCCGGGAGACCCTGCCTGTGCTGCGCAGGTTCCTCCCCGATCGGCGGATGGGGCTGCTTTGGGTGGAACTGGCAGCGGAGGAGGACCCTGCCTGCTCATGTGCACACATGTCCCGAATGGAGTTGGCTAGCTCTGAGAGCACGCGCCGCATGGTGGCAAGTTCCGCACACATGTCCTTTGAGAAGGACTGCATTTGAGCCCTCAGGGTCTCAGTGCTCCGCTCCATTTCAGCCCTCAGGGTCTCTGTACATTGTTCCATAGCTGCCCTTGCCCCCCCCACATTCTGCAGCATGCTCATTCATAAGCGAGGAGAGTTGTTGCTGGCGCGTGATTATCTCCTCCAGGGAATGTTGGCTCTGCTGGCCCATGCCTTTTGCAGATGGTGTTACGAAGGGGCTGCTCCCCTCCTGCTGATTTTCGACAGGGCATGGGGTGGATGGCCAGTCCTCATCTTCTGAATGCCCCTATGTGGGATCCTCATGGGGGCTGCTCTGGGACAGACAGGGGGAATGATGGTGGTCAGTGGGGGGTCCGACATCGGGCTCCTCTGTGTCACTTT
This sequence comes from Ambystoma mexicanum, assembly GCF_040938575.1. Taxonomy (NCBI): domain Eukaryota; kingdom Metazoa; phylum Chordata; class Amphibia; order Caudata; family Ambystomatidae; genus Ambystoma; species Ambystoma mexicanum. Next base: position 1,283,325,881 of record NC_090929.1, on the reverse strand, counting down.
CAGAGCATGCTGCAATGGCAGCAGTTTCGCCTAGGGTACTGCTTCCTGCAGAACCTGTGTCTTCTGTGGCGAACATTGTGGGGATGTGTGGTGCTGCTGCTGCTGCCATGCTGCCTGCTGTGGTGCCTGTCAGTGGCCCGGTCTGTGTACTGGCAACGGATTTCGGCTGCTGCGGTGTCTTGATCACTCCAGCTGAGGTGGAGGGTGTTGGCACAGTGGTCTTGGCCCTCTTGGCTGGTGTTGTGGCAGGGGTGTCCTCATCCTCAGGGTTGGAAGTTGAGCCTGTGGTGGAGCAAAGGAGGGAGAGTGTTATTGATGGGTCTGCGGACATTGGTATCGCGATGACTGACATCATTTTGGTTACTAGATGCAGCACATTTGAGGCAGGGGCATGCAGGTTGTCTCCTTTTTGTGTGGCTTTAGAATGGAGGTATGTGGGTGCCTGCAGTTAGGGTGTGCATACTACATGTGTACAGGGTGGAGGTCGGATGTGGCTGTGGGCAGTCTCCTGCTGATGTGTTGCATTTACACTCTAGGGCAACATTGTGCTACACATGAATGGACTTCAGTGACTATTGCATGGCTTGATTTGAGACACCTACCTGCATCGCCTGATGTCGGTGCTCCTCTCTCCATCCCTCCTACCCCTTCTATGCTCTCCATGCCGATTGTGGAGGCACAGATTTCCTCCCATGGCTGGAGTTTGATTGGGGAATCCGATCCTCCCCCGGTTGCCAGGCCCAGGTTGCGGTTTGCGGAGAGGATGCTCCTGACGCAGAGCCTCAGGTCGTCCCACCGCTTTCGACACTGCTGTGCGTTGCGGGGTACGGTCCCCACCGCACTGACCCGCTGTGCCACCAGGGCCCATATGGCCTTATTCTTGGCAATTGCCAGCCTGGTCATTTGTGTGGAGAAGACCACCGCCACATTCTCCTCGAGGGTCTCCGCCAGCATAGTGAGTTCCTCCCGAGTCAAGCGGTCCTGCCGCTGCCGATCGCATGCTTTTTTGACAGCTTTTGGCATTTTGTAGTGGGAAAATGGGTGGGTAATGGGTTTTGACAGGTCTCAGGGTCAGATGTAGAGTGGTTGGGGAGGATGGCAATGGATTGTGTTTTTAAAGATGGCCGCCGTGCTCTTTCCCGTTCCTGTGCGATGACGCTACTTCCAGTTCCGCTTATTTACGGTGACCGCTAATTACGGTGACCGCTAATTACGGTCGCCGCTGTGATGGATAGCGGTAGTGCACCTTGCGCGACGTACGATGCCGGTAGGGGCCGCTTTGGGGTCTTTTACGGCATGGCGTAGTTTACATTACCGCCATGGCGTAATGCTCGTGCGCGATGGGTCGGAATGTGCCAGACTTTACGGCATCGCACCAGGGCGTAAACGTTAACTACGCCATGGCAGTAATGTTGAAAACTTACCGCCAGGGTCGTAATGAGGCCCGATATGTCATCGCAGAGGTCTTTTAGCCCTGTCTGTCTTCTCAGCTTTGGTGAGATAGGCTGTGACATATCTTGAAACTGCAGTGGATTTGTCTGCAATGTATTGTATGTCTAAATTTGCATTCCACAAGAGAGAAATGATTGCAGTGTAATCATTGATATACTTGGATGCTTCCTTCGTACCTTTTAATGTTTTATGTGTTTTTAGCTGATTTCCCTTTTACACTGTGTGTAACAGAAGACATCAATCTATTTACAAAGTGACATTTGGTATAATATTTACCTTTGTTTTATATCAACGTCGGCAGTATTTGCCACACTTATGTTTTTGGAAGCATAAGATTTGTGTGCACAGGTCACTATTTGTGGTTTCTGAAGGGATGTCAGAGGTAATGTATTTTTCAATAAAATGTAAAACAGTGGAATCACTGTCATGGCCAAATTTGGGAGCATCTTTTATCCACAAAAACATATGTGCCACTGGCACAAGGACCCCTTTCCTCCTGCCTAGTAGATTTGATCACAACAGATAACTGCCCATTTGTCTTCTTTCCGCCTCAGTTTCCATTCCCCCGATAATACCCTGATAATTACTGAGATAAACTTGTGCTAAATACCGGGATAATGCTCGGAAATTAATAAGTCCTCACAGGCGCTCCCCCTGTGCCTCCATCCTTTTCTCTAGGTCCCCCAGCCACCTTAGTCGATTGTCACCTCCCTGTCCCCTTCCCATTACTCTCTTTGTCTCTTTGCTTCATGTAATTCTTGTTTGTTACTGAGTGTGTTATTACTGTGGTAATCTTGTGAGATTCCCCCAGTATTCCACTGAGAATGCAAAAATGTTCATACTGTAACTGGCTCCCCAGACCACCCCCAACTCCCCAAATTCATATGAGGTACTTTTTCACCTCCCCCCCCCCTCTAGCCTGATGTGGTTTCAAATTGTTTTCCTCCTCCAAATAGATTATTTTGCACTTTTTGTTTTTCATTCCTCCAATATTACTGTGGTAATCGCTTGCATCAACCAAAAAAACAAATGGGCGCTTTTCATATCTGAAAAGCATCTCTGCTAGAAAGCAACATTGGAGATATAGCTATATTTTTGGGAGAAGGGGTCACCCCCTCCCATATCAAATATTTAAAAACTACTGAATGGAATAACTCCAATCATGTTCTGGAAATTAAGTCAGTGCTTCATGCCCAAGTTGGTTCTTATTTGGTCCAGTTCCCTCCAGCAGTTTTTGTGCTTCGGCTTGATAACATTTTGACTTTTTCTCTATTTGAAAAGAATGGGAGAAGGCCGAAAACAGCATTTTTTCCCTTTCTTAATAACTTTTTCATTTTTGAACAAATCTTTAGCCTGGGAGGGGGCCGGTGACAAACCTTATTTTTTTTAAAAAATCAATAAAATCTGTCACCGGGGAATCCTACTATCCACAGCAAATGTGAACATTTTATCTCTATTAATATTTGATCCGTGAGATGAATAAGAGCCGGTTTTAGGCCAGATTGCACCCCAGGCAGGAAGTATCATTGCCCCCCCCCAAAAAAATGACAACCAACATTTTATATTACAAATGTTGTAAATAGGGGCACTCAAAAAAGAATTTGATGGAAATAAAGCCACTCGATTTACAAGCACGCTGCATGTCCTTCACTGAGATCCTGTTAAAAACGAGCATTGGCAAAAGCCAACTTTTTTGGCTTGTGCACAAGTTTTAAGTATTTGCCAGGCACTGCTATTAGATGCCCAGGTACTCGCACCATGTTGCACCTGCTGCTAACAATGGCAAGCTTTGTCCTTTTGCTAAAAGGCACTGAAAGAATACATTTTGTTCACTAAGACAATAAAATTGCCTATTAGAATGTGGACAAACTTTGCCCTGGTGCAAATATTCATTGAATGAATACTTGTTTTGCTCTAGAGCCATGTTTGCCCTAGTGCTAATACCATGCAGAATTGCACATGCACTGGGCCAAAGGTTCTGTACTCTGACCCCACATGTTTTTACTTTCTCCAACTCCATATTGACCTTTTAGCAAGGTTGGAGGGATGAAAGGACAAATGGACTTCTGAGTTTTCAACCCGTACCAAGCACCTTGTGTAATGATCTCAACACGAGAAAATTCTGAGCTCTCCTAAAAAGAAGGATTGAACCCAGGATCAGACAGGGACCTAACATTGGTTTGGACTGCAATGAACAAGTTTCCCCTAAACAATAAAGTTGTTTTTCTCAATTTTTGAGAGAGTGTTGTAGTGTTGCACCGGGTGTATTTTAAAGTATATTCGATCGATAACACTGGTCGAAACGTCTAGCTGCACAGCGAAGTAACTCATTGTGAGGAATTCGACCATCCGCAAGGGAAGTGTGTGCTCACCTGTTTTTTTTGTTTTTTGTTTAAAAGAATGAATGATGGGGCCATTATTGTGCACATTTGCTAGGCTCACTGTACATAAGAAAAATAGTCATGTACTGTGGGATGACAAAGCTTACCAGCACTACCCTCCACTGTCGCATGTAGCCGACACCTGACAGCTGTGGGTACATCAAAATCCTTTGGCCATGGGCAGCCTGATTAGAATTTCAAGGCCCCATGGATTTGCATCTCCATTCTCAAACCTTGCTGGTGGCAGCGAATACTGAAGAATGTTAATTAGCAGGCCTCAGGGAACACATGGGTGCAGGAAGTGACAATGGAGACCAGACGCCAACACCTCTTTGTAATGCATTGTGTCAACTTGGTACTAACACCCCTCCTTGGTATGAAAGGGCAGTGAATGTCCTGTCTGGAATCACTCCGTTCAAAGCAGAGAAGTATGTGAATTGTAGGAGAAAAAACAAAGCCTGCAACCTCCTACTTCAAAGGAGGCCCATGTTGTGACCAAGCGCTGCATAGGGCTCAATTTATTTGGGAGACACTTTGATGTACAGCAGACAGGAAGATGGGTGGGACTTAGAAGTATATGTTGTCATCCTTCCGCTGTCTGTTGCCTGAAGTTCACTGAAGATTGCTGTTGGAGACCCAGGATTGGCTCACTTAAGTTAGACTTGGCTACAACAATCCCTGGGCCCCGTTTAGCTTTGAAAGTGGGCTGAGCCCTTCACTGATCAGATCATCTGAAGACTTTGCAAGGAGTAAGAAGAAGGACTCATTTGGACCAGAGCTGAAGGTACAGTATACCTTACAACTTACGCCAGTAAAGGAATGCCAGGAGTTCCAAGAGGGAAGCAAGATCCCTCTCCTAAACATCCCATAGGGAATAAAGTGAGATACCGAACTCAGAGGACCTGTCCATCAGCTCCAGAACTGGTACCGAGCCAGCAGACAGCATGCTCTGCTAGGTCCTGACAGCAAGCTTCCTAGGTGGGAAGTGTCTGAGAGTCTCTGGACAAAGGACATGGCTGTTGTCTGCTAACACCATCCTGAGTTAGTGCCATCCGCCTTGAAAGGACACAAGCCCTGCGAAGAAGCTAGGAGCAGTGCCACACAAGCATCATCCAGTGTCCATCTTTCTAATGACAATTTTGAGACAGCCGCGTCTTTGGACCACATCCGGCTGCCTCGCTGACTTCTGTCACACTGCAGTCGCCAGAGCCATCCGCGACGCCTCGACCAGCATTCCAGATCTGCCAACCAGTACAGAGACAACGATTCTTGTCCCGAGCCACCGCGTCGGACAGCCTTCAGACATCTGTCTAGCCTCGCTTTCTGAACTGCCTGCTGCCTGGTACCCGCAGCTGTCTCCCACCACTAACTTTGTCTCATGGTGTTGTGAAGTGCCCTTCAATACCAGGTACATTGTGGTTCTGCCCCCCCTGGTCCTTCTCTGAAGGCACCTAAAAACAGTTACAACCCTTTGCCTTTTTGGTGTTGAAAACAAATAACCTTGAACAGTAAGACTGATTGCTTTACCAACTACCCTCCTGTCAGTGTATTTTCCTTTGTGAAACTGTCTGTCCTCTGTGTTCCTTTAAAGTGTGGGTTGTAATTGTAGTGTGCTAGAACTATCTGTTGGAGTAATAATAAAGTAGATATTTGTATACAACCTTGACTGGACAGTCCCTTTTATCATTGGGTAATAATTGTATTTTCTCTGTCTTGCAACTAACTAACGATCCACAACCTTACGGAGAGAAGCCTGTTGTTCGGTCCAAGTTACCAAAATTGGACAAGGAAGTCTTATAATGTACTTGTATTCCAATCTGTTTGGATCCCTTCTGGTGTACTTGAGGTGTGGGGTTGATTGATGGTTTAGAAACCGATATTCATCCCTGGACCACTGATTCCCCGGACGTTGATCCGTCACACTTATCAACCTGGCCCACTTTGACCAAAAAACATGGTGTTAGGCAGAATTATATGCAGTACCCTTTGGGAACACCACACACAATTAAGACTACAAGTGGCAATACAAATTCACCTTTGGTACAAGCCTGTACTACACAGTAAAAGTGGTAGTGATGGCTGAGCAGCCAGACTTATCTCAAGAGCAAGTGAGCAGTATCAATAGTTACACAAAGGACAGCAATTACTATGATTCAAACAAACACTGACTCAAGGTTTCTAAGTAAAAGAATATATATTTATTTACACATCAGTTGTATAACATTTCACTAAAGTAAAGCAGTTTAAAAATCACACTCTTAATACACCACACCACTCCCAATAGGTTCCAGACAAGTTAAGCTCGCAAATGAAGTGGGAGCAAAATGGCACTCCAGAAATTTAAAAGGGAGGGAAAGACAAAGTTAGGCAGAAATTGAACAGTACCAGCAGGTACATAAGCAGGGCAATCTAGAAAGAGGAACTTCAGTGATGGAATCAAATCAAAAAGGCTTAGGGCCAAAGTCAATAGGACAAAAATCTTTTGCTCAAGATCACACAGTTCAGGGTAGTTTGCGGTTAAGTCTTTGCCAAGTGTTCCGGACGAAGTTGGTCGGCAGAAAAGATAGTTTAAAGAGTAGAGAAGGACAAGCCCTCGGATTGGAGAAAGATTTCACACACTTTCACCGCGGCTGAACTTAACGAACAACCGGATTTGAACAGTAGCTTTCAATGGCGAAGAAGCTGTATCTGAGGCGGACCCTCCTGGCAGTTCCTACAGGCTCACGGTACCTGAAGCGACTGTCGGACCGACATGAAGTAGGAAGACTGGAGGGTCCTGCACTGCCCAGGGAAGAAACCAGCAGCATAGCAAAGCAACAAATAAAAGGTGCGCTCCTTAAAACCCAAGCAGGGTCCGACCTTCCTGTCTATCCGGCTCACTGTAGCGCTGTACAGCGGATTCGACCGGAGGAGGGAGTCCTGGCTTGCAGTTTGGGTGAACTGGTTGGTCCCACCAGCTCAGGGGAAGAAGATTCCTGGAGGATCTTCTCTGTCGTTGGAGTTCGAGGATTCGGTCCTGCAGCAGGGCTTCACCTGGCGGTTCAGTCGTGGTAGGGGTCCTCTTCGATCAACTCCTCATTGGTTCTTTCATTCCAGTGGCGACTCTGCCTTTCCAGACACAGAGAGCTGCTTTTTATGCAGTTTTCCCCCATTCACACAGCCTGGCTGTCAATCACACAGCAGGGTGGCTGTCCCGTCGGGACAGACACCACATCCAATCATTTTAGAGTGCGACATGGGTCTCCAAGGAGATCCTGTGCAGGGAGTCTTAAACCCCTCCCTCACATCCTGTCCCCCCTAGACATACAGACACCTAAGGAGCGGTTCTTCGTAGAAGTCAGCGAAAAGACGATGAATAAAGGAATCAAACCTGGATGGCGCGCAGAGTAAAACACGAAAAAGACTTTTACAAAAAGAAATGGAGAATAAACCCAGCCGGAACCAAAATAAAACATATATGGTCTAGCGGGTTTAAGTTTGAGGCTACCAAGATAGCCTAAAACAATACCAAGGTTATTTAAGATAACCGCGGTAGGAAAAATAGGGTAGTTACCACTGCCACCAACCAAGTCTTGATGAAAAGGGAGCGAAACACTGCTCCAAGAGAAACAGACAAAATAAAGATAAGTATTAACCCTTTCCAGTACTCCATGTAAGATAGGGTGTACTGGGTCTGTGGTTTTACAGAGGATAATAAAGTTAATGGCAACTTTATATGTTCTGGGAGACATAGTCAGTCCCAGAAAATGAAGTCTGAGTTGGGAAGTCTAAAAGACAACCCTGTGTCACTGCATTGAAGGTGTTGTGTAACACACAGTAAAAAGATGATGCCTGTGGAGTAGGTGAGGCTCCACAGTCTATGAACACAAAAATGTTAAACACACACAGCAAAACACATGTAAGAGTGGGAAAAAGGGCTCAAGCTCTTACCAGGTGAAAAAAATAAATCCTAGAAATCCAGCAAAGCTGCTGAGGGACTCAGTAGGTAAGGGAAATTAGCCATTCTGGAGATTTCTCCCTAACACATGGCCCCACTAGCATGTTGGGTCTGCACTTCTGACATTGCCCTGCACACAAGTACAAGCCCGATTGAACCCACTAATGTGCAGGTTGCTGTGGGTCACATGAGCTTAATCAACTCAGCTATTTCCATCTATCAGGCTTTTCACCTATGACTACAGCTGCAGCAGCTCAGACCATGAACTGGCTCAGCAAGCATGAACTTGTTGATTGCAGTAGTAACCCATTAAGCTAATAATGCTAAGCAGGATCCAAGGGTGTCACTTGTAGACTGCATAATAATATTTTCAGCAGGTGCATTAATTAACATGTCCATATTCATTGAGGCAGTGGGCGGGACGGGACTGGAATGTTACCATTAGGAGACAAACCTTTGCCTCACAGTTTGCACATGTACTGCAGTAGCTTGACTTCTTGAGCTATCTTACCCAAGCTAGATTCTATCCTTTGTCTTGTAGGCTGCACACACATATCAGCTGGAACCTGCAGCCGCCCACCTCACCAAACTATCCTACAAGCAAAGGTTTTAATCCGTAGTTTGCAGGTCGTACACAAATTGCAGCAGCCTAACCCACTAAGCCATGCCAGCAAAGCAGCATTCAAATCTGTGACTCACAGGTGCACAGAACAAATGTCTGCCGCAGTACAATGCAACATATTGATCTAACTCACTGAAGCTATTTAAATCGGAGGCATGTACATTTAAATGCCGATCCTTGCAGCAGGGGCTATTGCAAGGATATGCCTTTTAGATAGCGTAGTGGACCTTGAATTAGGGTGACCAGAAGACTCATGGGGCACCACTTCATAGTCATGAGCTTTAATTTAACAGATACATTCTGGGAGTTGCCTTGGTTACTGAAGGAGTTAGATGTATGCCCTTGCTAACCTGCGATTTATAGAAAAGAAAACATCTGAAATGGCTCTTTAGTAACACAGTCACCTGGGCACCCATTCCTATCCTATATCCATGGCTGGCACCAATCCTTGCATGTGTTTGCATACCGCATGCAGAATGGCCTCTTGGCGCTGCCAGCCAGTTATTGAATGCTTGTGCGTCAATCGCAGTGTGTTCAGTTTGGGAGTTGAAGCAAAGCAGTGGGGACGTGCTTTTGTCCAGAGGGTCGGGTGTAATTGAGTCTGGCTGCTTGTGGGGGAGTGCCACCAGGCTGCAACCACACCCCTCCCCAACCGTTTGGTGCTGTTTGTGCAAGACCGAAGTGATCTCTATGTAAAAGAAATTGCGCTGCTCAGTCTACACTTACCTTCAATCAGTTTGGGTTGGTACTGCAGCTTGATGGTCAGTGGTCAGTGTCACTACACTCAGTGTGCTGCTGCCTGCTGCTATGCACTGTGCAGTGCACAAGTGTGTGTGTTATCACAGTCAGATAGCCAGCACAGCACTCAGCAGGTCGAGTGACTGTCCGTCCGATCCGAATTAGCAACCCTAGCACAATCATTCTCGTTCAGAGCGCATGTGCGGTCGGGCCTAGCCTGGCCGGCCGGGGATTGGAACTTAAGCAACAAATGTACTAGAGGATCATAAAACCAAGCATCCGGGACTTGCAGGCCCCAGGTTAGGGTGACCAGATAAAAAAAGTAAAAAACCGGGACAGGGAAACTAACATAAAAGTAGGACTAACTGTTGGAAGTGGCTGTTAAGGCACTAAACATCAGTAGCGGTTGGAGGAGAAGTGGTTGCAAGTGTTACTGTTCAAATAAACACATATTATAATAAATGTATCACTAATTTATCGTAAACTAACACTTGAGTTGTAAAATGCAGCATTTCTTCTGTGCGAGCTGTAACTGCCAGCTATGATGACCTACTACCAAAAACCGGGACTACTACAGTTTCCAATGGAAACATCATCTTGACAAAGGGGGACAGAGCTCCAATTGCCGGGACAGTCCCAGCAAAACCGGGACTTCTGATCACCCTACCCCAGGTGCACTGCTAGCCTGGGCTTTGCCGCATGCCGTTGATGCTGACAAAAGGCTGGCTAGCACCATGAAGTGCTTTGCTCTTTCAAATACTGCCTATGTTTTTGTAATCATCGTAGAAGTTCATTGAGTTTATGTACAGTAGTACAGTTTATTACAATAACATCAAATGATGCACTGCAGCATTTGAGGAGTCGGACTACTAGCGCCCCCTAGAGGCTAGCACCGGCCCTGAGATGAATCAACACAAAATTGATGTCTGTCTCGGGAGCCCAACACTGGGACATTTCTTGTAAATATGTGTTGCGGTTCAAAAGATATAAATGGTCAAACAAAGGATGTGTTTTTGACATTTTGCATTGGTTTTACCATAGGGAAAAACGTCCTTTATTTGTTCATGTGTACAGAATCTCCATTTATTTCATATGGCAAAAGAAAAGAGTAAGTACTTTACAAATATCACATATTGAGATGGTTTACGCACAATACATTCTAGCTAGGTGAGGAGGAGAATTTAAAGTGCTTTAATAACCAATCACTGTTTTTATTATCAAATAAATAGAGGGATTGCTTCCTAATCAACCTGGTATCTGTTGGAGGGTGGTATTACGGGCTAGTATTGTTTGGGAGAGTTGGATTAGTTTTAAAAGCTTTAGTTATGTTAATGACTTGGAAAAAAGAGGCTTGAGTGCTGCAGATGTATATTTTCAATACCCATTTGTAATCCATTGCATTTCTCCCTCCACCCTCTTCCATGTCCCAGTACTCCATTAGTGATCCTTCTTTTAACGCCTCCTCCATCTTCCTCGTCCCAGTAACCATCAATTATATCAAACAAAGGAGGGCGTTACATGCACTCCTTATCTCCTGATGATAACAAATCCGAACTTGCAATAACTCGTTTGGACTTATGGTACTCTAATTCACATGCAATCGATAATTATACAAAACATGAATCCTTCAAGTGGTCAAGAATCTAATGATAATTTAACACAAAAATATTGACAAGTGTTTATACCTCCACCAGGTCCTCATTAGGGCATAATACATAGCCTGTCATGGTTAGGCTGTAAAGCACAGTTGTTATTTCCACAGCATATGCGTTCACCACATTAGAAAAATCCAAATACATATCCAATTGTTGTTGGAATCCATCAAAAGAAATCACAGAATATGCATGAACATAATTGGAAAAACAGAATGGTCAGGTGAGAGGGAACACAACACAGTAAAAGGAATAGGGAAGAACACGGAAAGTAGAAAACAGAACTTCATTAGTATTTTGTCAGATATTCATCTGATATTCCATTTCGTTAGTCTCTATCTTGGCTAATAATCGTTCAATGCTGCCATCTGTGCCCAGCACCTTCCTTGGTATCATTAAAATTAGCCTATGTGCTATAGTAACATGACTTCACAGCCTTATATCCCGATGGGAACCTCTTGAATGTCAATGTAAGCGCATAATTTGTGACCTTGTGGAAATAAACCCAAACCAGGTCCAGAGCATTAGTGAAAGGGACCCTTTAGGGGTTGGAGTTAAGTACAGTAAGAAACACTAAACCTGACACACACCCACAAGCACTGCAAGTGTGCCCTTCTACAAAATGGGACTAAATCCCCTTCGAGAAGGACATTTATGTTTTCACCAAAGGATGGCAATCCATCGAAAAACTCATCATCTAAGTTTACACTCACAGCAAAATTCACCTCATGTGTGCTGTAGAAATTAAACAAAAGAAACATCTCTTATTCGTAAACCTTGGTGATTATTTGTCATGCATGTTCCATTGCCTATAATTGCACACAAATCTATATCATATGTAATTCGAGCATACCTGGTAATGACTGGTCTTGTTCCAAATTCATAAATAACTCCCAATATATCTTATGTGCTGGGTTTCCACTTTAGCTTGGAAAGTATATCTGTTGATTACATAAGTTGACCAATGGGTTATCAATGTCTCAAAATAAGTTCTGTTCAACATCTGGGCATGAGGACCAAAAGAACGTCGCAGCACATTGGGATTACCTGTGATTCTATGCTGTAGCTCCGACTTTATACTTTCCAGCCCATCCAAAATAATTGCAGAGAAATCAGCTGAAATGAAAAACAAAAATGTACATCTATCAGGAAATGAAAAGAGGCACGTCCCCACCGGATATGAGAATATATCCTCATCCTCAGCAGGTTCTATAAAACTGGTCTGTCCATCTGGCATTACTACTTACTTAAATCAGTGTGTGGATTAGGTACACTGTATCCAAATTTCGATCGGGTGGTCTGCTCCTGCAGTGCGGCTAAGGATGGCCGCCATTTTGCACAGACGCAAACCGTGTGACATTATAGATACTTATAGATACTTAACATACATCAACAAACCCGTTGGTTTTGAGGTTTCTGAAAGGGATTGTGAAGGGGGGGGAGGGGCATTTCAATACCCTAAATGTGTTCAAAATGTTGCAATTACACACCACTCCTATAATTACCTTCAAGTTAAAGGAGCACATGAATATGAAACCATAATTAGATGACCCTGTGAGGCGTATTTGGCCAACATTCACAATTGTGGGGTATGATGGCCCCCTTGGGTGAAATATTTCCTTCCTCTTAGAGTGCATTTTCTGTTCTCTGCAATTTCTTTTTTGCAGGGTTTGGAACTCACGTCTTTTTTGTCCAAGATTCCAAAGACTATTAGTAAGGTCTGTGCTGGTATTTGTCTCAGAAATTGAAATGGGGATATATTTATATTATTGTTCAGTCACCTTGTGGGCTGCTACAGCTTTGAGATCTTCCCACATGCAGTTCACACTTTCATTAAATTGTGCGTGTGTGACATTGTTTCCTCATAGCACTTTGCTCTCTTCACCTGGCCATTTTCTTGAGGATGTCATGGAGAAGTTTGCACGTGCTGATTCACTTTTTTTCAGATAGGAAGGTCCTCATTTATGTTGAGTTGAAATGAATGAATCACTGTTGTTAATCTTTTTTTTTGGAAGGCAACCACTCATGAGAGAATATCTCATTTAAGAATGTTGTTGTTGTTCAGGTTGGGGTATCCTACAAGGACTTACTTTCCATCCATTTGGATTTGGTGCTTTAAGTCTGTAATGCATAATTCTGATCAGTTCTCATATCCACAATGGAATCGACCCCATGTTTCCCGTCGTTCTGTCTGCCAATTTAAAAACCACCAAGGTATCAAATTGAAGATATTCTGTGATATACAAATTCAATATAGTGTACAATTCGATACAATGTTCTCAGTCTCTTTTCTTTTTGCTTTCCTCACAGGCTTGTCTTCTGTGTTCCAGATTCTCAATAATAGCAACTGTTAGTGGCAAACAATATTTATTTATTTATCTACTGGGAGGAACAATGTTCTTTTGATCACAAAAGAAAGTACAATACATAAGACGTTGGATATTACGGAAAGCAGTGATCTTCTTACAATGGGGTGAGTTTGAGTGACATTCTGTGCAGGTTGTGGAGGTGAGTAAAAGAAAAAGTCACCAGGAACAATAGGTGGTTTGACATACTTAGATTAAGGACAACCAGCATTAGACATTTATAAGTGCAGGTAGGAAGTATGGACAGCTTTGATTAGGAAGTGACCATGATGGATAAAGTGCTAGAGCGGAGGCAGAGAAAGTGAGGGAAAGACAGGTGAGAGGAGATGGACAAATGTTAGCTAGAAGGTATATTCGAAGTAGTTTAAAAGCATAACTAGGAGGCAAGGAAGTAGGATTTAGGGTGAAAAGAGTGAGTGGTGAGAGGGAGCACAGGGAGGGCAAGGTGCCACAAGGGTAGTCGAGGAGGAAGAGCAGACATTACGCAAAATCTCGTAGAGATGGATAGAGAAGTATACATATGGTGGTCCCTTACCATGGATCGATTTGTGAACCAGGAGAAGACATTTAAATATTTCCCTGTTTTTCAATATCAGCCGTCCAACCTGGTTATGGTAGGAGGAAGTAGGTGTGACGTGAGGGAGTGCAAAGCAAGTCCTAGTAGCAAAGGTAATGATCTTGTTGAGAGGACAGAAAGCATAGTTGGGGCGACTAAAAAGGATGCTTGACCATGTTGAAAGGAAGGATGTGTCTAAGTTTCCTAATATTTAGGAGGTTGAGGTGAGCTGCCTTTGCAGTTTTGGAGATGAAAGTACAGAAATAGTAAGAAGGGTCATAAATGACATTGAGGTTGCTAACTGAAGAAGAGTAGGGGAGAGTGCCATGTGGGAACAGGATTGGCAGGGGAAGAGATGAAAGTGAGCATTTGGGAGGGAAGAAGAGCACATCTATTTTGGTAGAGTTCAACATCAGAGAGTGTGAAGCCATCCAATATTTTATGGCAGAGAGACAGTTGAACATTTTGATAGACAGATCAGAGGGACGCTCAAAAAAAGAGAAGAAGATTTTGGTGTCATCTGTGAAGAGCTTTGTATGAGAACCCAAATGAGGAGATTAGCCCCAAGAGCTGAGGTGTGGAGAATAACAAAGAGAGGACCCAAGAGAGAGTCTGGTGGAACACCAACAGTTACAGGAGTGAGTTGTGAGATGTTGTTGCTCCAGGAGACAGGTAGGATTCAAACCAGGCAATGGCTTGATCATGAATCCTAAGAAGAAAGACAGCATTAAAGGGATAGTGCTCTCAAAAATGTTATTGGCTAAAAAGATGACCCATAATCAAAAATATATATAAACAATATTATTAAACAAAGTTCCAATGTAGAGTTTTGAGCAAATGAGGCTCAAACTCAAAGATTTCCTGCACTAGGAGGCATCCATTTTGTGATATGGATGTGCCTCCTGTGCTTGTGTTAATCTCTGCCCTTGTGGCACTAATGACGCAAAAGCCACCTAGCTCTAATATACAAAAGCTACCAGTGGGTGGGTTTTGCTTCATTATTCCTGGAGAGCAGACAACCTGCTGCTGGGAAGTGCTTTACAATTAATTCTTTTTTGAAAGCACTGCAAAATAAATGCTGCAGTTTTCTTTCTAACTTAGAAAGAAAACTGCAGCATTTATAACATATTTATGTTTGCTGTGGCTTCAACTCTGAGTCTCCTGGGCTCCCCCAACCTGGCTCGGGGGAGCCCAAGTGACTCAAAGCTGAAGCCACAGCAAACATAGATAGAACATTGTTGTATTTAAAAATGCTGCGGTTTTCTTTCTACGCTTCCCGGAGCCCGAGAAATGTAGGAAGAAAACCGCAGCATTTAGAAATACAACAACGTTGTATTTCTGACTGCAGCGGCTTCAGCTTTGAGTCTCCTGGGCATTGTTGTATGTATAATTGCTGCGCCTTTGCTTTTTTCACTTTTACGTTTTCTGTGCTTCTCTGGGCTTGGGGAGCACCGAAAACATAACATTCATAACATTTAAGTGAAGGCAGCCTCCCAAGCTCATGTACAGCTCTGCTCTGAATGCAGTAAGCAAAAGCTCCCAGTAGGGGCTTTTTCTGCTTGTTTAGTGCCGCCAGGGCAGAGCTTAACATGAGCTGAGGAGGCTGCCTGAAATGACAAAATGGATGCTCCCATGTAAACACTTTGAGCCTCATTAGCTCAAAAGTTTACATAGGAACTTTCATTCAAATGTTAATGTTTTTCATTATTGCCCACCTGTTGGGACAATAATATTTTTGAGCACACTGTTCCTTTAAGGAGATCTGAGGGATCAACAGTGTCAAAGGCAGTGGGCATGTCAAGGAGATTTAAGGAATTAATATAGAGGATAGGTTGGAGTGCTTAGCAGAGGCGATAAAGTTGGAGACATGTATGTGAGCAAATTCTGTGGAGTGACAGGAGTAGAAACTTGCTTGTAGAGGGATCTCAAAGGGTGTGGATGTCTAAGGAATTGGTATGGCAGTTGATCACAATCCTTTCAAGCACTTTAGAGTGGTGCAGAGGGAGTGGCACAGTGTGAAAAATAGCCGGTAGGATCTGATAAACCCCTTGATTTTTAGGAAAGGTATGACCGCAGTCATTTTGAAAATGGAGGAAAGCAAGCAGAGTCAAAGGACAGGTTGAAAAGTTCAGTGAGGTGAGTAGCAACTAAAGGGGCCACAGGCTTAACTAGCTGAGGAAAAAGAGGGTCTGATGGGGCACAAATGGGGCTAGCCTTCAAAAGTAGAGATAGGACGTCTTCAGTATTAGTGTGACTAAAGTGTAAAGTGGGAGATAGATGCAGAAGAGGATGGTGGAGTAGGTGGAGTATAGAATGTAGGAGAAGGGAGTTTGAGGAAGTTCAGGACAGAGTCTCTAATTTGGGAAAATTCTGTATCAAAGATTTCAGCTGGGTTATTAGCTGTGAGAGTGGGAGTTGATAGTCATAGGTTTAGGAGGGCTGAGGAGTTGGTTTAGGGTGCCCTATAGCTGGCGTGGATGGTTGCAGTGAGAGTCAATCAGGGTTAGGTAGAATTCCCTTTTCAGTTTATCAAGGGAGGGCTTGAGAGAGTTCGGGGCAGAGCAGTAGCGTTGCAGGTCCTCATGCAAGTACTTTCACCTCAATTTGCACAGTAGCTGGTGCATGTCTGTGGGGAGAGATTATATGAATGAGGTGCCCATGGTTGAGGATGCTGACACTTAGGAGTGAACGTTTGTAGTGGAAAGTGAGAGGAGAATGGGGTATATGGTAGAGTTTGGAAGCTGCTAAAGGCAGTGTTAGTGGAAGAGGTATCAGGGGTGAAGGAGGAGAGTGAGAACTGTATATCTGAGAGAAAGGTCAGAACGGCAGAGGGTTTAAATGTTCTTTTAGTAATAGGTGAGGCAAGTTGTCAGGAGAGGTCAGAGGGTGGAAAGGAGATGGTGCCAGAATCAATGGACAAGTATGGTGTGACAGTAGTATTAGTGGCTGATATAGTGCTCGATCTCTCTTTTCTTTTCAAGGTTAGCCATATCTGAGTCCCAGTCATCTGGTGTGTAAGGCTGTACATGGTATTAAGGTGTTTTATATCTCATTACATTGAATCATTGTGTGCATAGTATAGGAATGAGTATTGGTTTCCAAACTCCTACTCTGCCTTACACTTTTTTTTATTGTGTATTGGATTCATACAAATAAACCTTTTACAATTAACAATAGCTGACACAAAAAATCAAACAACATCATATCAAGTGATATAAAGTGAGTTAGTTTATCAAGCTGTGAACAAATAAGTCCATTAAAAACTCATCATAACCAGTATGTGGATTTTAAGATAAGTAGAATTATGCTAGATAAGAGATCATACTCATAATATGCTGGGACATAAATAATCAAGCCCTAGAATTCTAAAATATATTCTTCAATGTGTCCAATTATTTAAAGTTTAACTTTAAAGTAGCACAACAATTATAACATTCTAATGTATAGGGGATACATCCTACCATAAGATTTTTCCATATCACAAAGTGATATCAGAAAGTCTTCTTAATAACCTACAAAAGGCTAATATCAAGGAAACATTGGTACCCATCACCATCCTGTTCCTCAGGATTTCTCCTGCATCCTCAAAACGAATATATATTAGCTCATCAAAATGTTCAGATCTAAGGTCCACAAGTTTGGTACAGTATACCGTGATATTTTAAGGTTTCAGTTACTTTTCTATCACGGCACCAAAGACAAGTTCTTGATCTTTAGGAATCCCCAATCTGGCGTCCAAATCCTTTGATGTGGGCAATTGGTTGCATGTTAACCTCATCTACACATGTCTAATTTTCTGGCAAGGAAATAAATAGATGTACTTTGATAAATTCACTCTTTTACTAATAACTTACGAGTAATCCACGTACAGGAAGAATGTTTGTATACTGGCGATAGTTAAGCACCAATCACTTTCATGAAATGTCATCTTAACCTTTGTCGGATTCACGATCAATTTGTTAACATCATTATCATCAATTTCCCTGTCCAGCTTATTAGTACATTTGTTTAATTAATCTGTTTTATTACAATATATGTTTCTTTTGAAATCTTGAAATAGACTGAAGGGGGGGTCATATATTTAAGCATATAAGGTGAGTTTTCTCCACACCACTATAGATCGGACAGAGATAAGCAGAAAATCGTGGCGGATAATGCAGTTTGGCATTGTGCCAGTCCTAACACCCTTTTCCACATTGTTCCCTCAAAAGTATTTTGGAAAGATCCCAAATCGTAGAGAACTACCTCTTGACCACAAATTAAGGTTGGAACAACTTTAATAAAATGAAACGTACGTACAAGCATAATGGAACATTTGCAATATGTTACATATATATGTTTTAACTGGGCAGTAAGAAGAAGCATTCTTGCGCTCAAGTTCCCTTGTATAGAAACTAGGGAGGAATTTTGCTGGATTAAATACCAAGATATTTCAAGGACTTGACTTGCTCCAATTTTTGATCACCTACCCTCCACGTCTTTATTTTAGGTGAACTTCTATTTGAGAAAATAACGATCTTAGACTTTGCTCCATTAACCAACAGGTTATTATCAATTGCATAAAATGAGACTATACATAATGTTCTTTAAAGACCTATTGAAGGTGGATCAAATAGAAGTATGGCCTCAACAAAGGCAAAACAATGCATTTCAAGGGCAGACCATTTAACTTGGAATGCATTGATGGAAGACCACACATTTTCTATGTCTGATAAATACACATTAAATAATAGTGGAGCAAGGATACAACCCTGCTTCAAACCTATAGAAGTCTCGATTGGGTGGGATAAGTAGCCATCTCTACTTAAGCTAATCCTGATGTGTGTATATTTATTTAAATGAACAACTATGTGGACCATCGGTTCCAGTAATCCCCACATTCGTAATTTGGTCCACAACCTATTACATACTACTCTATCAAAATCATTAGACATATCCAAACTAACAATACAGATGGACAGCACGTTTGGCCAGTTTGCCAGTGCCTTTAAATGTGCAAGAATGCTTCAGTTTAGGGTTGTACCAAAATGTTTTCAAAAGCCAACTTGGTATTTTGAAAGTAGGTTGAGTTTAATAACAATTTTTTCCAACTCCCTCAATAACAAGGATGCACAAGCCTTACAAAGAGCATCCGAAGTGGCTATAGGTTGATAATTAGATAGGTCTGTTCTGTCACCATTTTTAAAAATCAGGTCGATATTAGAAAGATGTCAAGTTGTCTGGAAGTTTCTGCTTATGGACCACTTCTGTAAATAAACTGTATAATATTATTGACCAAAGGTCTGGATTATATTTTAGGGTTATTGGAGCCAGATTGTCAGGGATTGGGGCTTTTGAGGGAATCATTTTAATAATTGTATCATGTATATTTTGGATTTAGAACACTTCTGTCAAATCAACCGGGCAGTTACTACCTTGATCACAGAGTTGATAATTTATAAGTACAAGTTTCACTATAATAAGCTATCCAATTGGCTCTGGTATGGTGTTAAAATGAGAGTGTAGTTGATTTTTATAATGTTATTAGTGAGTTCTGTGAGGTACCAGAAGTAAGGCTCTGACACAATGATGACATGTTTTTCCGGGTATACACTTGTATAAGAAAAAATTGGAAACATGTCTCTCTATCACTAAAGGTGATAGGGGTTTCCCTACCTCAAAGGAAACTAATGGAAATGTCAGGAAGTCCGAAACTGAAAAGTCTGTCACATCATGTTCCAAAACCTATTTCTGTGCCTGACACTAATGATCTAAAACAACAGTTCAAGGATGGCCTCTGCTTAAAGCAGCAAGTGTTCCTTGTGCTTCCAATCAAAAAAGTTCCCAGTCTCTGTGGTAACAGAAGGTGACTAAATAAGCAGTGAGCAAGTGTTCTTGTCTTTTCAAACAGAAAGGTTCCAAGTCTCTCTGGTAATACAAATTGATGAAATAAGCAATGTTCAAAAATGCAAGTTCCCCATGCTAGTTTTGTTCTCCTTTCCCTCTAGACTTCTTCTCAGTTTTAAGTCACTTGATAATTTATGAGGAACTGTTTCTTGGCTTCACAGTTCTTGTATCCTAGCAAATTGGCATGCTTCGCTACCAACTGTAGGATTCCTTTTATCAGTCTTAGGGCTCTTGACCCTCTTTATTTTCAACCTCTCATGTGGGTGTGGGTCCTAGACTCGCAAAGTGACTTGGTTCACTCTCCTGGCAAGCCAGTGTATTCTCATGGACTGTCTCTTTTCTCTTTATAGGATCCCAGATCCTCTTTGCTTTAAACTTTGGCTTCTCATATGAGTGTCGGTTCCAGACTTAGACTATTGCACTGCATCTGCTTGATTCACCTCTCCCACCAAGTGTGCAACTGTCTCTCAATCATTTCAGGGTTCCAGACCCTCTCCTTTGGGTGCTGGTCACAGGCTAAACTACAGTCTCTCACTTGTCTCCCTCTGACTTTCAAATGGTACGGTCGCAGACCCTCTTATTCTTGAATTCCTATTTGTTTCAGGGTCCCAAACCCTTTCCCCCAGCTTCTGGGTTGACCCAGCTGCTTCTCCAGACCTCTATCAAATCCCAGGCAACCGGCATACCTGTGTGAGACTTTCTTGTATGTTCCTGGAGGTCCCTGTGCAGCTATGTCCCTTCTCTAGGCTCTGGTAGCATTCAGGGATGTCAATTATCAGATGACCACTCTCTCTGGTCTCAGTCCCAGCTGAACTCAGCAGATGGTGAGCCCCAGCTTTCCCCCTCAGCTGGATGGCTATCTCTCCCTCTGCTGGGCCAATCTCTCTTTGCGTCTCTGCAAATCCAGCAGACTGTAAGCCCTAGCCTTTCTGCTCAGATGGGTGACTGTCTCTCCTTTTGCTGGACATTCTCTCCTTGGATCTTCCAGAGATTTCAGTGCCTCTAGGTAGGCATTCCCAGTCTTCCATTCTCTGTCTTCTCTATACTGGCTTCACTCCTTCCACATGGTTTAACCAGGGAGGGCTCCACTCACACTTCCTGATTCTTTCTTCCCTTTCATACTGACTCTGGCCAATGGGATTTGTTGAAACACTATACTGGTTAACCAGGTTCATTTTGATAATTGTCATGCCTCTGCACTTCTTCCTCGTCACAGTACTGATATTCTGTCTCACTTGTGCGCCACTGGGAATCTTCTTTGTCACAGTACTGGGAAAGTTATCTTCATTTAGGTAACTCCTATTCTTCCTTGTCCCAGTACTTTCTAGGGGAAAGAGAAGATGACAACAACTCATAAGATTATTAGGGAAGGGGTTTTTCTTAGGATTGGAGAAAGGGGGTCTAGGGTCAGGTGATTGGCAGGGATCCTGCATTCACTTGGGATGGCCATCCATAATCCCATAAGGGTATTCCTCTCCCATGCGATCCTCCCCCAGTACATCACTGCCAGGGGATAATTGTAGTGTGGATATCCTGCCCTGGCCCCATGGGAAAGCCCCCCAACCCACCCTTACAGGAGAGAAGGGTTGACATACTCAGATTCATCAGAGTTCCCAAAATCTGGAAGAGCTATTCAACTTTAATGCCAAGCACATTCTTTGACTATCTGGAGCATCTAATTTCACCCTTTT
The DNA here is from genome assembly GCF_040938575.1 of Ambystoma mexicanum. Taxonomy (NCBI): domain Eukaryota; kingdom Metazoa; phylum Chordata; class Amphibia; order Caudata; family Ambystomatidae; genus Ambystoma; species Ambystoma mexicanum. The sequence goes on along the minus strand of NC_090929.1, from coordinate 1,283,304,600 downwards.
TTCAGGTTTCTATTACACTGATAAATCATTTTCTTCTCACTAATAAAAACAAGGGAGGCAACATCAAATAGTTTGGCCAAATGTCTAATAACATGTGCACATATTCACTTAAGCACCTTTTATAACATGATGGCTCCTACTTTATAGTGGGGCTTGTCCTTACATCTACATTCTGAAAGGGAGGCAAACCCCAAGATTACAATATATGATCTCTCTGCTTGTGTTGTAATTTTCCATCCAACACATTTTGTCCAGATACAATCATTTTTTGTATGTGTTTCTGTTTTTTATAGCTTTAGCCTAATGTTATATGTGTATATGAATTAAAATGTATGTTTAATTAACTTGACCTGGTACATTACTGCATACATAATATGTTGCAGTGCAATAGTACATGAATGGTGGGCATTGAATCTATGTGTGTAAAAGCAGGGTAGCTTTCTGTGGAATTCTCTTTGGTTGACTCACAGGCAAGCAGCCAGCCATTGTACCTCCAGTTAGAGCAGAGGGAGCTACAGCATAGGTGTGTTCAGACCGTCGAGTCACACCAGCTCATCATGCAACTGCAACTGGCCGAATCCGACAACCAATTTCCCCAATCCCAACTCTGGATTTGCTTCTGGCAGGTCTGCGTTCCGCACATGCATGAGACTGAACCTCTGCCTCACACTCCTACAAAACCAGCAGTGACCTTTCTCCTAATGGTTAAACAGGAGCAGCATGAATGAAAAACCCCCTTCAACTCTTTCGGGTTAAATGGGCCGTGGGCAGGATAGACTCTTTATATCAGGAGTGAGCCAGCAATGAAGCATCCAGACAACAAAAGTACTACAGTACCAAAAGATAGGAAATGTCCAATCAATGTTCTATCAAACATGCAAGACTTTAATCAATCTAAAATGTCAGCTAAACTAATCAAAACTATTTGGAGATCGTGTTTGGAGCAATGTTAAAATGTAAGCATATGTCTTTTAAAAAGGTAATGTGTGGGGTCCTAATTGTCTCTAGTGCCCACAGAACAAGGCCAGGAGAACATAACCACTGTAGATAACTTAATGTCTCCTTTAAGGGGTTAGACAGTGCAGAGCCTACTACTGGAAACTTTCTGATGAATCAAATTGGGCTGGAGGGACTGGATTCAAAAATGCAGTGCAGTACAACAAGCATCATCAGGCTATACATTGTAGAAGCTTGGAACAGGCAGGAGATTTTCGGGTTGATATAGCTTGCAAGCTCTCATACTGATTCCAAATTGCATGGAGCACCACACACAGATTCCTTTGTTCCTGGGGTTCTGCTGGACCCTGTCCAGGATTTTAGGATCTTAAAGAATAAGGTAAGTCCTTTTGCTCCGGAAGGTTACCATAGAGGAGTTGTAGTGGTGCTATTTTCAGTAGGCAGAGTTGTGGGCACCAGCTTCTCAGCCACAGGCAGGCCTTGCCCGGCAGCAAGCCCTTGCTGTGCTGTGGAACTGTCCAGAGTCTTAACACGTGTCATTCTTCTACCCTTCCTAGCCAGGAAAGCTGGCTCAATTCGCTCACTGGGCTGATACTTCCAGTATGGATAGGGGTGAGTAGCAGCTTCTTTGTAAATGGCAGGATTTGTCCCACAGCATGTCATGTCTAATCATTCTTGGAAGTGGTTGTGGGGGAGCTCTGATTCCCTCCTTGGAAAGCGTTATCTACACCCAATTGGCTGCCGAAATTTAGCAGACTGCACAGCAATAAAGTTCAAATGAAATCCTTCTTCGTATTGAGTCCAAGGATGATTCAATTAAGGGGATGGCCTTGTCTGCTCGAAGTGGGGAGAAGGCACAGGAAGTGTGTGTGTGTGTGTGATATAGGAAAATACAAGTTGGATGAAACACTCTCTTGGTTGTACGTTCACTCCAGGTGTACCCATAAACGTCCCCCCTCCCCTAACTCACATGTCTGCATCAAATAGACTCTGATAGTTACCTACTAGGTGTGACTTTACCATTGTGCTTTCAGGGTTTCTGTTGAAGAACTCTTTTCCCCCTTACTTCCTGTGGGTATATCCTGTCCCTCTGGTAATATATCAAGCCTTAATAGGAGAGAACATAGAGAACATCTAGGAAAGACCCAACAGTGTGTTTCGGGTGAAACCCGGCATCAGACAGTAATACACAAAACTCTCCCAGTTGTATGAGTCTCTAGAAACCATGTTGTCAATAATATGACATCAGGTGGGGTTTTGAAAAAAAAAATAACTGTATCTCCTCAGATGCCATACTATTGTCATGGCCACTGGTCATTGGGCAGTCACTTCACATCCTGCAGGGTCTCAATGGACTGTTGAAGGCACATGCATCTAGGCAAGGCGGGGCCCTAGCAATGATTGGAAGGCACGTGCTGAAGGCAAGAGGAGTGGCAAGGTGGGGCCTCAAGGCGGGGCCTAAAGGGAGTGGCTGGGGCCAGACTATATAAGCCAGCCCCACCTGCATGCTGGCACTTCGTGTTAATCTGCTAGTGCAGCTTAACGCTTACCGCCGTTCAGAAGAACTTACCTGTTTCAGCACGTATATCCTCGGTCTCCGGAACCCTCCAGCATCTTACCTTGAGGTCAACCACACCATCGTCTCACTTCTGCAGCTAGTCCAGCATTTTACCTTGAGGTCAGCCACACCATCGCCTCACTTCTGCAGCTACTTCAGCATCTTACCTTGAGGTCAGCCACAACATCGCCTCACTTCTGCAGCTACTCCAGCATCTTACCTTGAGGTCAGCCACACCATCGCCTCACTTCTGCAGTTACTCCAGCATCTTACCTTGAGGTCAGCCACAAAACCGCTTCACTTCTGCAGCTACGCACGCATCTTACCTGAGTCAGCTGCACCTTTGCTGGAAGCACTGCTATCGCTGCACTTCAGCAACTATGCAACATCTTACCTGGATCATCCGCACCATCGCTGGAAGCACTGCTATCGCTTCCCCTTCTGCAGCCACGCGCATATCTTACCTGGATCTGCAGCTCCTTGCGGGTGCCACCTACCATCCTTAACAGTTCCGAAACTACCATCAACACGGGATCTTCTTCCGACTCCCGATTCCTGAGGATCTTCATCCCCAGCCGCCTGTCGGAGTTCAGAAACTGCCCATCAAGCACCGGTCAGCTGCACCTGCAAAGGGAAAGGAAACACAACGTTAGCACTTGCATAGACTTTCATACTCTAAGCAGCAAGCTTCAGTTAGAGGCCATGCACCTCTGGTAGCTCCTCCGGAGTAGACTTTGTCATCACACATTCCTGGGTCATCTCCATACCTATGGGAGAGGAAAGGACAATATAGGGTTACGGACAATAATCATGGAGGAAGATTAACACTATCAATACGAACAATAATCATAGTTACAAAACTTACCTTCAAGACAGAATGGTCGCAGCCGGTCTGGACCTTCACGCCAAGGACCAGTGACGCAACTAGGTCCATCTACAGCGCCCCTGCTGGAAGAAAGCAGGACGGAGAGCTCATCTTTCAATCAAAACAGGTGAACCTGCATGGGCAAACTATTGCTCACAACCTTCTGGCACGCAAGGGTTAAGGGGAATCCCGATGTCACCACGCCATTTCTACCATCTTTCATCTTCTCTCAGGTGCAGAACCAGTGTCCTGGGTCCTCAACAATGCAGTGGCTGGGGGAGAGAGCTGATCCACGGGTGCCAGGTCGAGGGAGTGCTCCAACCGCGCCCCAATGCTCCCGCAGAGACCAGGTAAGCGTAACAACTATTAAATCAAATACAGATGTGTCATTTTGTTTAACCAACTGAATCCAGCCTAAATATTGTACAGTTATATTGAAAACTGTTTCTTTACCTTCCAAGGGATTTCCACTGTTATTACAAAAAAGGCCAAGGGAACATTTGGAATAACTGCTTCTATAAACCTTTGGAGGGTATGTTCCTTATATGATCATAAATGTGCCATCCAATTTGTAGTCTGTTACCATTTGTAGTGTATTACCAAATAACATTGGATTTACACTTTTTAATGAACACATTGTCTGCCTGGACACTGCTCAAAACGGTAGTCTCATTGCTCCTCATAAGCAATCACTGATGGCCAGCAGCAAGTATACATGAGGTTTCTAATATATGTATGTTGGTATGCTCAATTAAACATCAATTAACTCACAAACACAGTTGTTATAGCACAGAGTACTGCCTGAAAGTCAGACTGTTTAGCAGATCTGACTTTCATGGCAATATGCATTTCTGGAGTTTCTATAACTTCAGACAATCCAGGAGATTCTCACTATCAGATTAAAACCAATCACATGCGCCCCAGCTGAAATGCTGGGAGTTAAACCAATACTATGCATGTGTCCATACACCAGCAACATTGCTCTTGATCGCCCTCTCTGCTGGAATATATTCATCTAGGTGTAAGCATAATGTAAGAGTAATGCCAATACTGAATCCTAGCAAGGATTTGGACAATTCCTTGTACCCTGAATATCACTTTGGTCAAGCTATGTGGCCCATATACGGCTCTGGATCTCCATACAACTTCACACTATGGCCAGTGACTTGTTTCTTTTCTCTAGACAAACTCAATACAGGAGTTCTGGCTGGCAACTGTGTATGCAGAATGGTGGTCAAGGTACATCCTTAAACAAATCTGCCATCTCCCTTTTCCCAGGTTATTGTCAAACTCTGTCCACCCTGTCACCATGCTCTTCTCCCAACCTGGTTATTGAACTGGGTAAAGGCTTGCAGCAATGTCTCCAGCAAAACCAGGTGGATAGGGTATGACTGTCCTGTGATGAGATAGAAGGCCCAAACAGGTACTCCCAGGGATGGGGGTATGCATCGCCTACTCCCTCACACTCTGAGAGTCCTTTTATATCTTTAGGGTGGTGATCATAAGAAGGGTTGATGCAACAGTCTTCTGGGGATAATTGTCATAGCCAGCATGTATAGTCACCCTTCTTACTTGCCCACCTACTCCAGTTTAGAGGTTTTCCACTTGGTCAGAATTCTTCCTTGTGGTAAAATCCCTGGCACTACAGCACACCCTCACAGCACCTGGCATGAATCAGTCTGTCTGGGCCTCCTGGAGACTGCATCTCAGTAAGCACCTACAGGACCATCAGTAATTGAATTATATCTTAAGGAATCTCCTCATCAGAGACTCCTCCTGGGTCACTGTTGTTGGTCTCAGCAGAGATGTCAAGGAACAGTTGCCCTGTCCAGGGGCTGGGTATCACGACTGAATACATAAGAGTCCTCTCTGAAGCCATTACAGTCATCTCCTGAAATGGCTCAATCAGAGGGTTCTTTGTTGCCAACCGGTGCATTCAGAAACAAGAGACTTTTATAATCTGGTGTATGATCACTAAAGTATAACAATCAAAGGATAGTGGTTGTCAAATGCTTAGGGCTCCAAAATACCAGGTCTGTACTTTCATGGGAATGAGGGAAGAAGGACATGTTTGTTGCTGCTAAACAAAAGGTAAATGTTGTCTTGCACATTCAAATTGATAATAATAACACATTTTGGGAAAGCAGTATCAAACAGAACCTATATCCTTTGCTTCAATATATCTGTGAACTGTAAATCACAAATTCACATTGTTATTATATAACTCCAAAGATATATTCCTGAAACATAGTTTCTGAGTCATACAAAATCCAAATTAGGGTGTCAAATAACATGGCCCCAATTATGCTAGACTTCAAGCTTTGTTCATATCTACTGGGCCGGAGCACCAGCCTATTAAAAAGGAAAGCACAGCCTGGCACAAATCTGATTATCATGTTTGTATATTATTTTTGACGAGAAGATGTTTTATTAAAAAGAAAATAATCATAGTTATGTTTTTTACAATATCTTGTTATGTTTCAATTGTTCTCACTAAGTGACAGCCTCTGATTTAAGACCCATTGGTATACAATTCTGATCCACAATTCTGATTTCATTATTGGGAAAGAAACAGGTTGTATTAGAAATCAATATTTTGTCCCCATAACGTTATCCTGTAAAAGTCACCACAATATATTAAGTACATATAAACATAGGTAGCTTGTCCTCAGAACAAAATCAACTTGCCCATGAAATTCTCACTTAGGCACAATACACACACTGTCATTACATAAATCCAATAATGATATTCCTTATTAGTTCTAAACATCTAATTCTAAATACAACAATGCAATTTGCATTTCCTTACACGCCACTTCCCAGGCTCTGTGTTTAAATACTTCTGCAGCAAATACATGAAGCTAACATTCTTTTATAAAAGGCATGCTTTATTTTTTCCCAATATCAATAACAAGTACTGGAGAAAACAGATAGTGCTGGAGAGTGCAATTGCTGCAGGACCCTTTGGAGCAGCCACACATTGTTGCCACCCAGATGGCTTTTTCAGGTGAACCTACTTTGGAGGACAGAGGAAGAAATACAGTGGGCTCAGCGTGGAGCATGGAGCAGAGTACTGGAAAGTGTAGTCGGTGCAGTTGAATGCATTAGAGCACAGCTGCAATCAGGTACACGCCCCAGTGGTCGGGTGATTAACTAAGCATATTACTTGAAACTATGTACAATCGAAAATATAAAGTTACTGTTCCAATGGGTCTCTCCCAGTGTTTCTCCATAGCTCTCTCTGACCTTATGGAGATTGCTATTGGTGCTCCACTGCCAGCTTCACCTATTCATATGACGGGTCCCCAAATTTCATCTCTGGTTCCTGGGGGTAACAGGATTACTAACTTTTTCACAGTCAAGAGAAAAAGAGTTAAACCAGTAACACTGATGATTTTTCTATGGGCTCCAGAGACTTGGAGAGCCAAAGCCTGGTGACATCTCTTACTCTGAGTCCATCTGTTCTAAGCCCTTCTGGCACAGACAACATGGTGCCCACAACAAAGTTATTAAGTCAGTCCATCTCATATGATCATAATCCACCTGATGAACATGGATCATTATCAGACACTCCGATCTTCACAGACATATCTCTTCTTCTTTGGAATCATCTCTTTTGTATACACCATGCTTACGACTTTCTATCAGGAACATGGATCCTCTTGATCCTAGTAAAATAGAGTGTCTGGGGCCATCTTCCCTGTCTGCCCTTAATGTGTTCCTAACCTATATTGTCAATTCATACGAAATTTAAGTACTGAGCTCAAATTACACACAGTGGTATTAAACTCTATCAAAACTAGAATGGATACTTGGGAGGCTGGAAATGGCCTTAGATAGTTTGTTTGGCATCAGATTCAACATAATAGATATTTTGATGTAGTGGACAGGTCCAATGCAAAGTTGCCTGATTTGGCAAAAGTGGCCCGTCTGAACGTGGGTACTATTCATATGAGTTTGGAATGTATTGATAATGCACAGATCAGGCATAATCTTATTTTACACCAAACTAGTCATAATGGTGCATCAACTAGTATGGTAATACATTATAGTGCATCAATCAAGCCCAGGAAGCAACACAATCAAAAAGAATAGAAGTCAATAAGATATCATTTAGGACATGTTTACATAATTTAAAAGTTAAATATGCACTCACGACTATGCCATGGATGGAAGCTACATCTGTGACTCCCAGAAAAAAGTCGTACAAGTGTAAAAGCATGAATGTCAAGAGCAAAAATAAATGTTCTTCTGTGCCAATAAAACCCCTGAGTTAGATAAAAGATCATGATTTCTTACTCTAATAATCGTAATTCCCTTCAACTTTTCAAGCTGTTTTGCTTGTACACAATGCTGATAAAATGCAAACACAGATATAATATAATCAATTTTATCATAATTTGTTCAGTCGGACATCAATTACCACAATCAACCTAAACGCTGCGCCCCGTTAAGCATTTCGTCCAATGATTGTTCTACAAAAGCAAAATTATAAGGAGCGAACCAACTTCTCTACACGTCCTTCTAGACTTTTACTAGAATATTTTTTTATGAGGACACAGCAATCATAATTAATAGATCCAACATCCTTGCTTTATTCTCCTAAATCCCAAGTCTCCATCATTAATTCATTATGTGACATTGAACTTGATTTATTGACTCCATAAGAACCGATTGTGTTACCGTATAGATTCCATCCAAGGCAGTATATGAGATAGTTATCAGAGAGATAGATACTTTAAGACAAAAGGGATATGGCCTTATGCCTGTAGGGTATTTTGTGGATATTTGGGGCTTTGCAGTATTTTCTTACCGCCAAAATACCTTTAGCAATAATCACTCTCTGTATTCATATTGGGTCACACATAACAATAATACATTGCATTATTTCAGAATTCAGACCTATTTAGATGATGTGCGCGGTAATTTGCGTGGTTGGTTGGTATAGTGGTTGGTTTATTTGTGGCCCCAATATCCAACATCCCTTGTTTTTATCTAGATTGTTCTTGATCACTAGAGAGACCTCAGGCCTACATTTTAGGGATACCACATTTTCAGTGTTAGTGTTGTGTGCCACCATGGGCTATTGTGGTATTTTTGTGGTAATTTCCACTACCTTATATACGGTATGGAACTATGTCCAGAGAGTCTCTCTTCCTGTTGGCTCATGTACCTCCAACAGGCTATGCTACAAACAGTTACTCACAACTGTCCATACTGAATAGAATCATGCACACATCTGTTTTAAAATGACAATTGCACTGTTTAAAAATCTACCCACGTTTAAACCTTTTCCCATGCAAAATGAAAGAGAGAAATAATACACACTAGCTATCTGTTTTCAAATATTTTTGTATTATAGAAATTTCTTTTAAACACAGTTTAACTTTTTTTTACAGAAATAAATGAAATGGTACAACATTATTTGTGATAAAATGAACAGAGAGCTGCGAGAATATATTCAATTGGTAACATTAAATATGCTGATAAGGGACTGGGACTCCCTCGAATACACTGACTGAACAGTTTCGCACACTTTCGCACAGCTCCCACACGCTTCTGTAATTACCTTATCTGTTCAGCATGAGTTTTCTCCGGCTATTCTCTTTCTGAATTTGGCTCCCTTGAAGATTAACCCCAGTGAAAACAAGCGTCTGACGTTCTCAAACCGGGGTTATTGCCTGGAACTCTCAGCTTTTGCAGCAGGAATTCCTCAGCCAGGAAACAGGTCCTTCTCCCAGCTCTGCAAGATCTTGATTGCTCTCTCCCTCCCCTCAAGCTTCTCCAGCAAAGTTCTAATCACAGCCTCTAGCATGATACTTGCTATGACGCTGCTCCAATCAGAATCAATCATGTCATCTCCTTCCTCACTACACAATGGCTCATTTCTACAGTAAAAATTGTAACAAACTGATTTCCTGTTCCTTCGAGCTCTTTGCTTCCTGTAGTTATGTGGACAGAGCAGCAGAGAAAAAAAATGAATGTGCGTTTAAAAGTTCACTTTCAGAGTAGACCTAATTCTGCAGTGGAGACACATTTTTATTAGTGGGTTATGTTAAATGAAGTTGTATTAGTCAGGTTAGTTATTAATAAGGTTAGTTATTAATTTTCAAATGTGTCTCTTGCAACATAGGCATTTCAGGTGAAAAATAGTGTGCATTTTGAATGTGCACATGTGTGCTTTTAACTGTAAAAATAGATTTGCATCTTATATGTAAAAATCGTTTTTGACTGAATAGCCTGTCTTTACTTATATGTCCATGTTTCTCTGGCAACACATATAGCAATGCACCACACCCATGTGGTGGTGCTGCATCAAAATAAAATGCTACCTGTGCAGTAGTGCTGTACTCTGTGCTGTAACACGCCAAATATCCTTACATACCCTCATTTTGTTTTTAGAACTTGGCTACGATCCAAGCCAATTCCTAAAAACAGCTTGTTCTTTTTCTTCTTTTCACAATATAGCAATCCAACAAAATGAATATTCATGTGCATCAATGAAAAAGTTGCAATCAACACAGTATTCATCTGAGTTCATTAGTTTACAAAATGTTCTGCATTTGCCTTCTCAGTGGAAGTGACATTACTCTAAGTTTCGATTTTACAAGTCAATTAAAAACAATAAAATAAAACAACTAACTAAAACAAATAATTAATATAACAAATTAAAATAAATAATTAAAATAATAAATACGTGGAACTCCATATGTCAGGACTCTTGTCTGCCTCTGATATGTCCCGACCAGCGATGTCATTTGGTTCATTCGAGTACACTTTCATCTTGGCAATCTTGGATCCATAGGAGTCATCTTTTTTGGCATTCTGGTTATCTTGTCTTCACCTCCACCTGGAGGCAGGCATCTTTTGGTCTTCATCCAGGGGACTCCAGGACTCCATCGTCTCCCGTGGAACCTCCGACCAAATAATGTTAATTTTCTAAATCAAATAGAAAAGAAACAAATTAAGTACATAGCACAATACTAACTTCACCCTTTTGCCAAAAATAAAACATGCTTGGCAAAAACATTTCGTTTTTTTTTTTTCTTCTGAAATTAAACACAAGTTAAAAAGAAAACAAGCACATATAAAACAGCATTAAATATTTAATACATTTTCTCTCTGCACACCAACCATGAGCTTCCATTATATATATTTATGTATTTATTTATTTATTTACTTATTTTATATTATATATTTTTACATATATTACAGTGTTTGTGTGCCATTATAACAATCAACTTTTTAACTTCTCTGTCACTGCCTCCTGATTGTATCCATTTATTTTCTCTTTTTGTAGTTCAAGGGACTTTATGTTGTATTGTGTGCATCAGTGGGTAGTAGCCCCAGGGCTTTCTGTTTCTACATGCTCAAGCCGCCTGATCTCGTGTCTGGGATGGCATGATTTGATCTGATTTACATGGACAAACTGTTCTATCGCCGTTTCACCTTCATTTTTCAAAATTTTATAAACCACAGCAGAGACCTTATCTATAATTCGAAATGGCCCCTGCCAGGCTGCTAGAAATTTAGAATTTTTCTGTTTACTTTTTCCAAAATGAAACTTGTACACCTGATCCCCTACACTGTATTCCTTTACTGATGTCGTTTTATCATAATAAGACTTTGCACTGTCAGCAGCTCTTTCCAGATTTCTCTGCACAAAAGCAAATGCATGTTGCAAATGCCTCCTCAGTTCATCAATATATTCATGAACTGTGGATGCACTCACAAGTGTTTGCTCATGTGTTCTGTATAGTAGGTGTTGTGGTAACACCATGTTCCTACCTGTCAAGACCTCATGGGGGATAACACCTGTTGCTTTGGCAGGAGTTGATCTGATTGTCATCAAAACCAACAGTAAACGTAAATCCCAGCTGGAACCTGCTTCTGCCACGAATTTCTTTAAAATATCCACAACAGACCTATTGCTTTGTTCAATTCCACCTGAAGAGGCCGCCCGATATGCAATATGTAGTTTTCTTTACACACCCATTATTTGCCATACCTTACACATTAGAGTACTTGTGAAATGACTTCCTCTGTCTGACTCAATTCTTTGTGGCAACCCAAACCTTGAGAACACATGGTTCACCAGCAATGTGGCTGCTGTTTGCGCACTACAATCTGGTGCAGGAATGCATTCAATCCACTTTGACATCAAACATAACACACTTAAAATATAACGGTTTCCTCTGCTCGACCTTTTTAAAGGCCCTACATAGTCTATTTGCAAATCTGACCATGGAAGAGTTAGGCCTCTTTTCATTAATGGGGCTCTATGCATTGGTGAAGCAGGTTTAAATTGGGCGCATACTAGACATCCTCTAGTATATAATTCCACATCTTGGGACATATGTGGCCAGTAAGCATAGTCTTTTAGTATTTCTAATGTTTTTTGTGAACCTCTATGGCCTGCAGTTATAGCATCATGTGCATGGTGTTGCATTAGCCCTCTGAATGAAAGGGGTACCACCCACTGTATTTGTCCTGTTATGGACTCTCTAATCATGAGTCCATCCTGTAATCTAATTTGTGTTTTGTTCTTTAATAGCACCCTCAACTCTTCTTTTCCCATACAATCATTTTCTGTTAAAGGATTTTGTTCAGGATCTATCAAATGATTATAATAGATTCCCAAAATTCAATCATTCTTTTGTGCCTCAATCAAATCTTGGTCTGGCGTGTCATGACTCCACTGTACCACTGGTTGATCTACCTCCTTTGGTGCTTTAGAACGTGTTACTGCATCAATTTGTATTTCACCCATTAAATAATCAATAGGTAGCAATTCTCCCATCACAGCCCCAATCTTAGCCAGGTGGTCTGCCTTATCATTTCCCTCCTTATCCTCTCCTGGTGTTTTTAAATGCCCACACATTTTTCTCCAGTATATTGTTAAATTATTCTCTGACACCAATTTGTCTATGGCTTGTATCATTTTTCCATGTTTAAGTGGCTTTTTGTTGTATGTGACCATGCCTCTTGCTTTCCAACCAGGCAAATACTCCACCAAGCTATTCCGTGCATAGTCAGAATCAGTCACCAGGACAATTTCACTGAACTTTTTATCAACTGCAGTAGCAATTGCTTTATAAATGGCTGCCAATTCCGCCACCTGACTGCTCCTAGCTCCAATCCTCATCCCTATACTGGGGACGCCTTCACATTTCAACCAGACATTTCCTATTCCTGCCACTAATTGTTTATTACTGTCATTTTAAATGTGAAAAGCACAACCATCCTCATATACAGTTGGCAAATCCTTGCATGTTTTTTCATCAAAAGCTTTGTGTGGTGATTGTTCAAATTCCTGCAAACTAGTTTCCACTTCCATTTCATTTGGTATTTGTTCAGCTGCGCAGTCATGTAAGTCAGCTAACCCTTGAGCAATTGGGTTCTTTTTATTTTGTCCATATCTCACTTCTACGGGAAAACCTTGTAATGCCAGCGTCCATGAAGTGATTCTGGACTGCGCTAGATTACCTTATCTAATTCTTTTACTCTCTAAAAATTGCAAAGGTTGATGATTTGTTTCAATAATCACCTTTTCTCCCTGAACAATGGGGCGGAAATGTTGTAGCGCCCACACAGTGGTTAATAGGGCTTTTTCACATTCATTAAATTTCATTTCAACTTGGGAAAATGCCTTACTTGCATAGGCAATGGTTCTGTGATTCAAATCGTGTTTTTGTGATAACACTGCTGACATACAATGTTCAGAAAAACCTATTTCTATAAAGAAATCCCTGTCCTTTATGGGATATGCTAAACATGGTGCCTTCACAAGACATTCCTTTAATTTAGCCACTGCATCAGACTGCTCTTTTTCCCATTTCCAGGGAGTATTCAGTTTAAGCAGTTTAGTCAATGGTTGAGTGATTTCTGCATAATTTTCAATGAACTTTCTGTTATAGCCTGTCATCCCTAATAAACTTTTTACTCCTTTCGCATTTTTAGGATCTTTTAATCTTTGTATGGCCTCTATTTTCTTCTTTTGTGGATTTAGCCCATGTTCAGTCACTTCATGCCCTAGAAAGTTCACTTTTTTCTTGCACCATTGTGCTTTTTGCAAAGATACTTTGGCGCCTGCTTTCTGCAATTGGCCAAGCACATGTCTTATTTCATCAAAATGGCTTTTCAGGCTTTCATTTTTTATCAGGACATCGTCCACACAAACTATTGTTCCTCTTTCCGCTGCATCCGGCATGGCCTTTCTCAAAAATATGCCAAATTCACTCCCACTATTGATGTACCCGAACCGAGCTCTAAGCCAGGCGTATTGAGTCCTGTCAAATATAAAGGAAAATAGATGTTGTTTCTCCTCTGCCAATGGCATGCACCAATATCCAGAGGTGAGATCTAATGTGGTAAATACTTTTGAACCATGTACCTGAGCTAGGCCCTGATCAATGAATGGCAGTGGCCATCTAGATACTGGTACTCTTTTATTTAATTCTCTCAAGTCTGCACATTGCCGCCATTGACCATTTGGCTTTAACACACCTAAAATAGGTGTATTGGATGTGCTATGAATGGGCCTGATAATTCCCTGCGATTCCAAATTTTTAATAATCTCTGCCAATGATTCTAAGCATGCCAGCGGTAGTCTATACTGGCGTACAAACACTGGACCTCTGTTACACCCTTCTGGTAGTGTGGCCACATGTAAATCAGTTAAACCACAATCATAAGCATCTTTTGCAAATACATCCTTAAACTCCATAAATATCTCCCTCAGATTGTCCCTATCCTCATTGCTTTCACACGCATCCGCTAAGGAGATTTGCTCTTCTACCATTTTGGAAAATTCTGGAAAATCTTCTGGTAAGGGAATCTCGGCGCTTTCCTCTGTGTGGGTGTGTCTCTTTGTAGAGCTGCCACTTTTAAATATTTTGGCATATCAGCTTCCACTTCAATAGGCTGATTTTCTGTTTCATTTTCATTTAAATTAAATATTATGCAATCCTCTTGATGGCAGCACGCTGTCTCATTTGAATCATAAGGATACACAGAATGAATTTTAAATATTCCTTTGGGCTGAGAGTCCAGGTGTTCTGGCAACTCACCCTTGGCATCTACATACTTTTCAGGGATATTTCCAATCACTATGTTATTTAAATCTGCCGTATAATGTGATTTTTGTATGGCCATTCCTAATGGGGAGTTTTCCTCTAAATGAACATCCTGACAACCTTTATTATTTACCATCATTTTTACAGATCCTTCACCAATATCTACCAATGGAATGTATTCATAATACAAGCCTTGCTGTTTTATGGATTCATTCAGGCATACAAATGCATCAGAGCCTTTCATCTGCTGTCCATTTTTGCATTTCAGTGTTATTGCAAACTGTTTTGTAAATGCAGGAATAATAGTATCTTTCCTCATTTGTAATTCGATTGCATAAGGAACCAGTTGTGCACAATGATAAGCCCTTCTTTTGTCTTCAAATTCAGGTGCCGGACCACCTAGGCGTGACCATATTTTTTGATTAAGGAAATCTAACACCATACACATTCTGTGCATGATGTCATTGCCCATGTAAAATTCATTTTGTGCTCCACTCACTATCCATACATTATGGTAAATTGTTTTCTGCCCAATGCTAATTTTAAGCATGCATCTGCCTGCAATTTGGTTTTCAAAGTCTGGACTGTCCAACCCAGAAATATATTGGTTTTTAATCCTAAATTTCGGGATTTCTGCCCTCTCCATTATTTTTTGCAACAATTTCTCATTAATGAAACTCTTTTCATGTCCAAGCGCTAAAGTGGCTTTTATTGTTTTAAAATAGTCATTTATACCAACATGAACCCATGGTTGCTCATCTTCCATGTGTATTTCTGCCAGAGTGGTAATGTGTTTTTCTGAATCTGTTTTAGGAGCAATATTCTGTTTGAATGTTTTCTCTTTTAAATAAAAATGTAATGTGTGCTCATCTATGGCAGTCTGCCAATTTTTCCTTGGGTCCAAGTATATTTGTGCAGGTAGTTTTTCATTGTCGCTCTGCATTTTGTCTTGACACATTAATATAACAGTGACACTAGGTATGCAACTATTCTGGAGATATACCTCCACAGCATCATTTGTTTTGGCAACGGTGTGACATTCATTTATGTTGCTGTTTTGTGATTTTAGTTTCTTAGGCCTCAATAGTTTTTTGGTTAAGGACCACAGCACTCCATTCACCCCATCTATGAGAGGAGACAATCTTTTCAAGCAATCTGTCCCCATCAGAAATGGAATTTCACAAATAGATGTGATCAATACCTCTTGTTTCATTCTGTGCTTTCCTATTTTTATGTCAACCTCAGTTACACCTATGATGGGCACCTCCTCCCCATTAAAGTTATGCACTGGACCTTGATTTTCCTTCACTGTGATCTGACTCTGTGGGGGTCTCCCTTCATTGATATTCTTTACCAGCTCCTTGGACATAATTGTGGCCTGTGCGCCAGTGTCAATCATAGCAAAGGTGTGGCATTTTTCTTCTACAGTGATGGGTGCATAATATCTGTCCTCAACTTCCTCTAATACACATAAGAAGTGTGAATTCTTACTGATTTCAGGGCTCACCTTTCTCAGGCCTTTTTCACTTTTGGCTAAGCACATTGGTAAATGGAAAGACATTTTTCCCTCCTTTTTACCCATTTCTGCGCCAGAGACTTTATTCATTTCTCCATGATCAGAGGTTTTTTGGAGTGTGGCCACTGTTCACCCATCCATCTGGGTAACATCAGAGACCACACTACAACCTTCCAACTGAACATGTGTAACAACATCATTCAGCAATTTGTCATTTTTTAATTCTGTGCATTTGTGATCATTTAGTGTGATACCAGCCCTTTCAGCCTCTTGAAAAATATGTGGCTCAAAGAATTCTTCAGGTGATTGACTTGTACCCTCCTTTTGAGTGTTTCCTTTTTCTGCCTGTGTTTGGCCATTGTTTTGCTTGCCCAGGGAAGGAGCTATAGCATCCCCACTTACTCCCTGTTCACTGGTATTCCCCATGCATGAGTCATTTTTCTTAAATCTGTCCCTTTGTTCTTTTGGAATTCCTAATGTGTCTTTTTCATTTGTGCAAATCTTTACTGTTTTATTTAGCTCTAGGTTAAACCGTACCTCTTTTTTAGAAGTATTTGCACTTTCTGTCACAAGTTCATTTACTGGCACTTTCATTTTTAATTCATTAGGCATCTCAGAGTCGTTGTGCAAAATTATATCAGAGCAATCTGTCATTTTGGCACTGCAGTTATCATGAGTACTTAGTCACTTTTCGGAAGCCCCCCGGTCATTGCTATGGCCATCAGCCCCCTCTTTGGAAGGTTGTTTTAGAGATTTCCTATTTGCTCAGCTAACATTTTCACTTGGGCCTCAAGGCACTGGAACCTTTCCATCTCTCTAGAATCCTCTTTCTGTGGCCTAGGTCGATATAGGTTGTTTCCCCCCTGATTGGATCTATTCTGATACCTCTCAGGCGATTGATGTCGGTTGGGATGGTTTCTGAACTCTTGATTCATTTGTGGAGGGGAGCGGGGTGCACCCATCCTTTGATTATATTCCCCTGGTGGGGAATCATTGTACTGACGTGGATTGTAGTTCATGTTTTGCCTCATATCCTGTCTCTCAGATTGTGGGTACTGGCCCCTATGTTGATTTCCATTATCAGTAAATCGATCCACATATCGGGGTCTATCCTGATTACCATATATCATGGTGTTGGGATCAAATCTGCTCTGTGTCCCCAATGACTGGTAGGGACCATCATTTCTTTGATCTTGATTTTGTCTCTGGTTATTGTTCGTACCTGCCATATCAGGCTGATATCCTACCCGGGGTCTGTCCCCTAAATACCTAGGGCTGATGTAGCTCTCCCTATTACTAGGATCATGTGATTGGAACATTGGTACAGGGAATGGCGATCTTTGTTGATTACCCCTTTGTTCAGGTGTCACATTGTTTTTACCTTGGCTTTGAGCAGACTCAAGGGACATTTTGGCTGACCTGATTTCCATTACTGTGGCTGAGGGTTCTTTAGATTTAGGTCTTGTATCTTTCATTTTATCACTTTCTCTACCCTGACAATAGAGTACCTCATATAGTTTTGTGCTTTGATGTACAATCCATTCAAGGGACTTGTCACGGTCAAATTCACGGACCAATTGGGATATGATGTCTTTCTGTAGCCCATAGAAGTATGCAGTTTTAAACTCATTGGAATTTGGGTCAAAAGATACATCAAAGCGAGAAAATGCTCTTTTTAAATCTTGTAAAAATTGGCGAGGGGATGTATTAGGTCCAGCAGTGATTGTGTAAGCGACTTTCTTTGCCTCCTGCAATGACTGAAAAGGAGAAAAATGATGCCTAATTTCTTTTTCAAACTCCACCCAGGTCATATTCTGCTGTTCATTTAATCCCCTTATGATGCTGGCCGTCGGGGCATCTAAAGTGAAATGAAAATATTGTCTGTACTGTTCCTTAGGTATCTGGAGTGCTTTAAAAATGTCATGCACCGCTTCTAAGTGATCCTCAATGCAGCATTCACCTCCCTTTTTAAATGGTTTGATCAGGGCTTTAATGGATTTGATTATTTTTATGGGGCTACTTGTTGCAATGCATGGAATTGCACTATTTTGTGATTCAATCCTGTTTTCAGGTGTATGAGATTGGTGGCTGTCCCCAATGGGAGTATCAAATCCCCCATGGGCGCTGCAACCAAGTTCAGTCACCGGCCCAGTCACTGGAGCACTAGCTCTTTGGGCAGAACTAGAATTCACCTCCACTCCATTGAATGTGGTACCCTGCCGCCTCTCCTGGGACCTTGGAATGCACATTTGCTGTTCTAAGTCCTTACACTTTTTAAGGAGTCTGTTTGCTTCATTTTGCAAATAGTTGTTTTCATCACTCATCTTATTAATCACCTCCTGCATGTCGCACATTTGCATTTGGCATTCATTGAACTCTTTATTTCTCTTGTCTCTTTCTTGAGTCATTTTAATCATTTCTTGTTCTGCACTCTGGAGATCACATTCTTTTTCACAATGTTATTTTTGTAAAATCTGCATTTCTAAAACAACCTCATCTTTATCCTGTCTAATGTGGTCAACTAAAGCTTTTAAATGTACCAATTCTTGCTCACTGTCTTCAAACTGTTTCTTGCTTTTGCACAATTGAGAATCAAAATCCCTGCATTTTAACTGCATGTCTTTTTGGCATACATCCAATTCTGCTCTTAACATTTCCTGATTTTTACTTGCCCCATCTAATTCAGTCTTTAACCTGTTAATTAGTTGGGTATCATTTTCCTGCATTCGCAGGGACTTATTCAAAATAAACCATATTTTGCCGCATAGCCGTATTAAACAGTCTTTCTCTGCGCTTTTATCGGCTGCATTCAATAATCTTGTAAGGCAGACCTGAATTATGCTGCCTTCTGCAAAAATATTGTCCAGTTTTTCTTTCTGCACCTCACCCTGAATGCGGTCACGCCATTCTAAGGTGCTGTTCGACGACCACGTCCCATGTGCAAACAACTTTGCCTCTAAATATTGCACTAGGTCTGAAAATGTGGTTTCCCTTTGTGACATTCTGAAATTCGTTTTTAGTGGCACACTGCTATTATAAAATGGGTTCCCTTTAATGTCCAAATGGCAGTGTGAGACACGCTTGCCATGCCCAGTAGGTACTCTTTGATCACTTTCCAGGCCTGCAACGCACCATAAATATGTAGGGTATTTTGTGAATAGTTGGGGCTTTGCGGTATTTTCTTACCGCCAAAATACCTTTAGCAATAATCACTCTCTGTATTCATATTGGGTCACACTTAACAATAATACATTGCATTATTTCAGAATTCAGACCTATTTAGATGATGTGCACGGTAATTTGCGTGGTTGGTTGGTATGGTGGTTGGTTTATTTGTGGCCCCAATATCCAACATCCCTTGTTTTTATCTAGATTGTTCTTGATCACTAGAGAGACCTCAGGCCTACATTTTAGGGATACCACATTTTCAGTGTTAGTGTTGTGTGCCACTATGGGCTATTGTGGTATTTTTGTGGTAATTTCCACTACCTTATATACGGTATGGAACTATGTCCAGAGAGTCTCTCTTCCTGTTGGCTCATGTACCTCCAATAGGCTATGCTACAAACAGTCACTCACAACTGTCCATACTGAATAGAATCATGCACACATCTGTTTTAAAATGACAATTGCACTGTTTAAAAATCTACCCACGTGTAAACCTTTTCCCATGCAAAATGAAAGTGAGAAATAATACACACTAGCTATCTGTTTTCAAATATTTTTGTATTATAAAATTTTCTTTTAAACACAGTTTAACTTTTTTTTACAGAAATAAATGAAATGGTACAACATTATTTGTGATAAAATGAACAGAGAGCTGTGAGAATATATTCAATTGGTAACATTAAATATGCTGATAAGGGACTGGGACTCCCTCGAATACACTGACTGAAAAGTTTCGCACACTTTTGCACAGCTCCCACACGCTTCTGTAATTACCTTATCTGTTCAGCATGAGTTTTCTCCGGCTATTCTCTTTCTGAATTTGGCTCCCTTGAAGATTAACCCCAGTGAAAACAACCCTCTGCCGTTCTCAAATCGGGGTTATTGCCTGGAACTCTTAGCTTTTGCAGCAGGAATGCCTCAGCCAGGAAAGAGGTCCTTCTCCCAGCTCTGCAAGATCTCGATTGCTCTCTCCCTCCCCTCAAGCTTCTCCAGCAAAGTTCTAATCACAGCCTCTAGCATGATACTTGCTATGACGCTGCCCCAATCAGAATCAATCATGTCATCTCCTCCCTCACTACACAATGGCTCATTTCTACAGTAAAAATTGTAACAAACTGATTTCCTGTTCCTTCGAGCTCTTTGCTTCCTGTAGTTATGTGGACAGAGCAGCAGAGAAAAAAAATTAATGTGCGTTTAAAAGTTCACTTTCAGAGTAGACCTAATTCTGCAGTGGAGACACATTTTTATTAGTGGGTTATGTTAAATGAAGTTTTATTAGTCAGGTTAGATATTAATAAGGTTAGTTATTAATTTTCAAATGTGTCTCTTGCAACATAGGCATTTCAGGTGAAAAATAGTGTGCATTTTGAATGTGCACATGTGTGCTTTTAACTGTAAAAATAGATTTGCATCTTATATGTAAAAATCGTTTTTGACTGAATAGCCTGTCTTTACTTATATGTCCATGTTACTCTGGCAACACATATAGCAATGCACCACACCCATGTGGTGGTGCTGCATCAAAAAAAATGCTACCTGTGCAGTAGTGCTGTACTCTGTGTTGTAACACGCCAAATATCCTTACATGCCTTATCAAATTCCTACAACAAATAGCAAGTCTAAGGTGAACATCCCTAATCCCACAAGGCTGCAGTTTACAGATGATTTAATCAACTAGTTTAAGAGTGGCCAGACAAAGTTCAATCAGTTTCTCTCATAATCACCTCAGGGGGAAATGTTATATTTAATATCCATGATCAGTTGAAAATGATCTCTGCACTTATGAGCCACGCGTTGGTGACACTTTCTCATTACCTGCACTGAGCCACACCTGGATGCACTTCTTGATTACCTGCACTTCTCAATCCCCCGCCCCCCTTGGCACTTCTCCCATTCCCCTTCACTGCACTTGCGCGAATAACACCAGGCCTAGTAAGATTGTTGTTTTGTCCTCCCTCTGTTTCCCCTTCCTTATGTTGCCGTGCATAGAGACACTTGTGTACAGGCGCATTATAAATGCTGTATCATGTCATATTATAGAATATTTGTGGCCATTTCCACATTTTTACTAATTCCCAGCTATGTTCTTTTTTGAAAGATTATCCCATCATTTTATTACAACAGGTCTGGTTGAAAGCTCAAGCTTTGATGCACATCACCTTTCAACCTGCAGATAGTGGCTAGAGCGGCATACGGTCTGGGGGCTTAATTTTTGGTGTTAGGAATAGTCTGTGTATTAAGAACATTAAGAAAATTGACACAGGACTGCGTGTGCTTGCAATTAGTATTACCTTTCATTAACCATGTTTGTTTAAAGAACTGCGGGTCATTAACATCTACTGGCAACCAGTCCACACTAAACTTAACCTATTTTTTGATAATATTACTAACATACTGGAAGAATCACACATGATGGCGAGGAATGGTAACACTGTTGTGGCAGGGGAACTTAACTCTGCCTATCCCTCGGATGATTCATATTGGGATAAGGATGAGTTTAATTGTGACTCTACAGATTTATATTCCAAAATATAGTTTGGAATATTGTGGGCTTCCACTCTGAATTCATGTGGACTTCACATACTCAATGGAAATATCCTTGGAGTTATCCCTAGAAAAGCCACATGGCACAGGAGAGAAACGTTCTCTACTATAGGTTCTAATTACAAGTTTGGTGGTATTTCGGCAGTAAATCTGCTGAAATACCATCAAATGGATTTACTGTTACTGCCACTTGGTCTGGCAGAATTACCGCCGTATTACATGTGGTGGTATGGTAGTGTCAGTCCCCATTGATGGAGTCCATAGAACTCCATGGAGATTTTGGTAGAATTAACACTGGCACCGATTCCACTGGGGGTGATTCCACTGAAATGGACTTTGCTGGACGTTTTTCCTCCACCCCACCACCAAAACCATCGTTGGGCAGTGCTGTAATGTGGCGTTAACTGTGTTACTGCTGCATTACCACTGATTTTAACCACACCGCCCAACTTGTAGTGAGGCCGATATGTTTACCTCCCTGTCAGTATTTGACAGATGTTGATCTTTCTATGTTTCATATACTGACCTAAATGACCACAACATGCTCTCTTCAATATTCAAATTTGATATGAGGGCTAGACCAATGTTGGGTCCACCAGACACTGTTATAAATCCTACCAAGAATTGTATTAGGTGGAACAATAGAAATGTCACTAAGTTCAATGTGAGGCCAACCACTTAATTTAACCTATCTAAATTAGACTGGAAACAAGCTATTCTTGTTCTTGATTCATTTCATCTACTCATTAGTGGCGACCTATGTTCATTATTGGCCTCTGCATTTAAGCCTAATATCAAAATAGATGGGAAATATATGATAGCTGTTGTAGCAGGAAAATCCCTATCCAGTTTTTGGACTCTAATTAACTCATTAGTAATACATCAAGCTGAATGCCAGCTGAACAATGTGAGTGGGTGGAATAGTTTGGGAAGTTGTATGTCATGTATAATCATGGAAGGTATTCTTCCTTAATTAACTCTGCTACAAGTTTAAAGATAAACTTTGATTTTGAGGATATAGCACTCATTATAAAGGGAGTGAGTAGCTCAAGTGATCCTGGACTAAAGGGCTTGTCTAACAAACTGTGCCAACAGGTTCTATATGGAAGGACCTCTGTACTCTATATTATTTTCCCCCAGATTTGATATTCACGCAAGAACATGTTAACTTGGAAAACTTCTCACATAATCCTTGTCTATAAAAAGGGAATCGTTTCTGATCACCACAATTATAGACCCATAGCCCTCTTTCATGCAACAGTAAGATTTGTGCATCCTTAGAGAATTAGAAAGTTTGGCTACGTCTTTTGGCTGCATAAAAAAAATGAAAATGGGATTTTGTAACATTTCCCTCAATGAGTTTCTTATAAAATGCCTTCAAGATAACGCTTGGGGAAAACACACATTTCCTATCTATTTTGCATGCATTGATCTGTCAGCTGCCTTTAACCTAGTCAATCATGGTCTGTTGTGGAAGAAGTTAGCTAAGTGGAGTCTTCTAGTGTGTCTTTAATACATAATTATGTATCTTTGTTCTGGCATCGACATGTAAATTAGGCTCAATCACTCCAGAGAGTTTTCTAACAATATCCCCATGTTCAGATGGTTAAGGCAGGGGTGCATATTGGCCTCCTTTCTCTTCCACTTATATGTTTCAGACTTTAGTGAATATCTTGGGAAAGTGGCATTTATCTCCCCATGTGTAGGCCCCTTTAGAAAACTCATGGATAATTTCATTCTTTTGGATTGCACCCAAATCGGCCTTCAGCATCTCAGCAATTCCTTCTGCACTTTAACCAGAGATAATTATCTTAAAAGAAAGCCTGATAAGTCTCATGCACGGAGATTTGATAAACTTAGAAAACAAACCAAATTTTCATGGTTAATAAATAACATAACACTTGAATTTAAGGACAATCTTATTTATTTTGGCTTCCTCTCACTGCCAGAACAAATAAATCACACATAATGAATCTTTTGCTGAATAAATCCTGCTTTTAATGGTACAAATAATACAAATAAATACGAAATATGGCACATTTTTCCTCATCCCTTTAGTAATATTCTATATAGACAAAGTGGTACCTAAACCTTATTGTTTGGAGATTTTACAACAATGGCTAGTTGACAAGCTGGACTGAATATAAGCCTTTTAATGGAGTACAATTATGCCCCTTTATTGGTTTTGTATTGTGATTAGGATTACAGTCCTTGAAAGGATGGGTATTATGGAAACAACTGTTATTTTATTGTAAAATCGTATCTCCTCCTGCCTCTCCGTTTGTACTGGTATATCTGCTATAGCTTTGGAAAAATATGGAAACCCCGTACATTCATGCATGTCTAAATGTTTTACTATGTTGCCGGATCTGGGCGTCAAAATAGACAAACTTTACAGAGGGTTAAACCAAGGTTAAAGCAGACTTGATCTGCAAAGATTGGGTAGATACATGCTCAGAGATTTTTAATTACATGTTATGTTCACTCTTGGTGTTGGTGCACATAACAGTGGGCACTGTGGTTCCCCACATGATTGAACTCCCAAATGCTTTTTGGCATTCCTATTTTATGAGATTTCGATTCAATTTGCTACCCACCAAAGAAATGTTATGCATATGTAATCAATTAACCAAGGAGGTTTTTTTTCATGTCGTTTTTGCAATAATTAATTGCCTTGCTGTGTCCTCTATTTGCAAATTGCATTTTCATTGTTTTGTTTTAGTGTGGAATTTATTGAGACAGAGAAATGTTGGTATCTATTATTACTGGCAAACTAGAGTTCTATAGTATTAGCAGTTATAAGATTTCTTGATCAATTGAAAATAAATATTTATACGAGACATGATTTTCCTCTTTTAACATTTCTATTTTACATTGCACTTCATTTTTACTGATGATTGCTCGGAGGGGACTTTCCAATTGTATCTTTGGTACTGTGACGATTTTCATCTTAACATCATTTTTTATTGATGCAATTGTATTTTATTGTTGATGCTTTCATTATTTTTTTCACTTTTGTGAGACGTTTACTTTAAACCAAATATTAAAAAAATAACAAGTATTGGCAACAGTGAAAGGTTGCATAAACATCAACATTTCCATGTATCATTTGCAATTAATCCCCCCATCAACCCCAATCGGGTGTGGGGCTATGGGTTCATATCATGAGCATAAAAAGAAAATACAAGCTCAGATGAGTTGTGTCACAATCTATACACACAGAATATGGATTTATCTACACTATGTATTCACCCACAATTATGAAAGGAAAACTACTACCCGCCCACCCAATTCCCTTCGATGATTTGGGTGTACCTAATTGCGGTTCCTCTCACTTCAACACAATGGGCTTCATTATCAGATCGGGCATTATCGGGTCATTACCACCCTGCCAAACTGTGGATTTGGAGGTAAGGTGGACAGGAAACTTACACCTTACACCCAAAAACTGCATTTTCAATGGAATTACCACCAGCACAATTACTGCCAAAATCCCACCACCATACCAACACTTGTAATCCAGCAGTAATTCTGCCGGACCAAGTAGTGGTAATGATAAATCTGTTTGGTGGTATCTTTGCGGAATTACCACTGAAATACAACCAAACTCATAACAATGCCCAATGTCATTGGTTGGCATTTTACTTTTCATTTGAAATCACGTTTTCTATGGAAATCGAAAAGGCTTAGCTCGATAAGCTCCTTTTCATCCTAATATCTCTTATAAAAAATGACTAGGCTTTCTCATGTATTGATGTATAAATTGTCTGTCAGACTATGAGTCAGGCACCTTGGTTCATAGGGCCTCATTACGACCCAGGCGGTAAGTTACCGCCTGGGCCGTGACTTTACCACCATGGCGTAAACTTTGTTTACGCCATGGTGGTTGGCGGACTTACCGCCCCATTCCGAGTTTGGCGGGGCGGTAAGTCCACAATCCCCATTTACCCTTCCCCATTCCCATTTTTGCCCCATAGGGCATAATGGGAGTGGGGAAGGCGTTAATTACGCCACCGTAAATTACGGTGGCGTAATTAACTCCATGGTCCCTTAGCGCCATGGATTTTAACACCTGCTAAAAGCAGGTGTTAAATCCGCCATGGCGCTAAGGGACCTCGTACTCAGGCGGTAAGGGTCGGCGCTGTTTACGGCGCCGTAAACCCCTTGCCGCCTGAGTTGTAATGAGGCCCATAGTCTCTATTATTGACTATACCTGTGAAAACCATCAGGGTTCAATTTGCCTGCCTTTGGTCGCAAGGGATTGCACACACGCTTTGGCAAAATGCTATTTGGTTTCAGTTTAAACTGCACTTCCGTTGGTTTTTATTATTCCATGAAAGCAGAAAGCATCTTACACTAGCATGCTACAACATTCTGCTTTCATTCAATTGGTCAAAGTATAATAGTCACTGCACACTGAGCACCAACACATTTAATTTGTTCTATACTAAATAAGATATCACTGGGCTTGAATATAGTGGGGAAGCCAGGTGCATTTCACAGTAAATACTAAAACATTTTTATTTAGAATCAGTTCCCATTTAATTACCCCTCTCTCTCTGATCGTCAAATTCTAGTGACTAAACAAAGAGGTGATTCCAGAAATATATAGCTAATTGCTTTGGGGCTTTTTATACTCACTTAAAAATTGGGTTAGGCACAAAGCCAGCTTGGGCCCTAATAGCTTCTAGGTACCCTCCACAGTCAGCCAGGTCCCTCTGGTCTAAGCTTAGTTTGCCTCAAATAATCTTAATTTTCTATTAACGAGTTCATGATTGCATAGTCATTTTGTCAAGCTAATGATCCTCCATACATATAATTTCAATTAAATGGCTCAAAAGGCCTGTTGAATTGATCACATGTGATTGAAGGTTCACCACATATTGCTGAATGACATCTCAACACAGTCTGAAACCTTTAAAAGGTACCCAAAACATTCTCTACATACCTTTGTTCCCGCTCATAATTTTGTTTTCACAAAGACAGAAAACATTTCTTCTACTTGTGCAGGCATACTGTGCCAGAGTAGTGTGATCTTGTTTTGGCTTGGTAGTCAGATATTTAACCATTCTCCTTCGTCAAAATTCTGAAGTGTGAGGTCATTCTTAGACACATATTGGGCCTCATTATGAGGTTGGAGGTAGTCATGGCACTATTAGCGCCATGACTACCTCCAATACCGGTACCGTGTCGGGTCCCGTTCAATGTGGATTTACCGGTCTATTCCGACCTTTGCGGGACCGGTAAGTCCCCATTGAACAATCCATTTCCCATTCCCATTTCAGCCCCCATAGGGCTCAATAGGAAGGGGGAAGGTGCTAATAACGGTAGCGCAAATTGTGGTACCGTTATTAGCTCTGAAGTCCCTTATCGGGTCCCTTCCATAACGCCTGGTAAAACCAGATGTTAAGGAAGGGACCCGCTAAGGGACCTCGTAGTAGGGCGGTAAGGGATTACCGGCACCGGTGCCCTTACCGGTGCCGGTAATCCCTTACCGCCCACCTCGTAATGAGGCCCATTGTCTTCCTTTTTTAATGCATTTTCTGTTCTCAGCAAATTATTTTTCTCAGTGGTGGGCCCCCATGTATTTTGTGTCAAAGATCCTCAAGGTTATTTTAAAAAATGTATTTGCTGTTATTGTATTTGCTGAGTCATCCTTAATGTCGACTTAAATGGCACTGTCATCGTCCAAGGTCCTCATGAAACTCTCCTCTTCTTTGATAGGCGTTTCCCTCGCCTCATCAACTTCCTCTCATCTCCAGCTGTCCCTTCCTCTCACTCCTTGGCTAACTTGCCCACTTTTCCTCCTCTTATGCCTCTCTTCAGCCTACCTCCACAACTCTGCAGGGTGTACCTCTGATTTGTACCCCTCCCCAGAATGTCTTTAAGGCTGACAACCTTCTTCATCTTGCCACTCTCAACTCTCACTCTGCTGTCAAACACTCCTCTGACATCTGCCAACTCCTTGAAGAACTGGACCTTGATGTCCTTGGTCTTACAGAGACATGGTTGACGACCAGCTCTGTCATGAGCTTTGACACCATACTCCCTGAGGGCTACAAGATCCTCTCCGCACCCAGATCCACTCGACCTGGAGAGGGTGTAGCCCTGATCTTTCCTGAGTGGATTCCTGCCACTATCATTCCCATTCAGATTTACTTCTCTTTTGAATGCATTGTCTGCAGGCTCTCAATCTCACCTAGCCACTTCCTTACTCTTGCTACTCTCTACTGGTCCCCTGGGCAAATCATCTCTTTTCTCTCTGAGTGGGCTGACCTCTCCTTCTCAATCCTCGCCTCAACTACTCAACTCCTCCTCCTTGGTGAACTCAACATCCACCTCGATTCTCCCTGTCCCTCATCTCTGCTCTTCCTCAACCTCTGCGATTCCCTCTCCCTCTCTATCCTCCCCTCTGGCCTGATGCACTCTGCAGGACACACACTTGATGTCTTGATCTCCCCCGGCCTCCCCCTCTCTATCCCTCTGACCACTCCTCTCTCCTGGAGTGACTACTGCCTTCTCTCCTCCCATCTCTTATTCTCTTCACCCCAAACCAACCCCACCCCGACACTGCCACATACTTTCTCGGACATCTGACCTATGAAGCACACATCAGCTGAGGCTTTTGCTGCCAACATCTTTCCTCCTCCTCCTCCTCCTCTGGTTGACTCACACCCCAACACAACCCTGTCCCTTCTCCAGTCTATCTCTGATACTCTTGATGCTCTTGCCCCTGTCATGAAGATCCGCTTGAAGTCCAAAGCCAAGTGCAATTCCTGGTATGATTCCGACCTAGCTACACATAAACGTAAGTGTAGGGTGGCTGAGAGTAGATGTGGGGCTTCTTGCTCATCCTCTGACAAACTGGCCCGTAGCCTGCTCCAAAGGCAAAACAGACTCTCTGTCCGTACTAAGAAGAGAACCCACATTCAAGCCTGTGTCTCTGTGGCATCTAACAACTTGGTCGAACTCTTTATAATCTGCAACCCTGCAGCAGTCTCCACCATTCCTCTTGCCGCCCAGACTCTCTGCATTGACTTTGCCTCGCACTTTATCTTAAAAAACCAAGACATCCTGTCCACCCTCTCGTCCCCTGCCCCTCCTATTCCCACTCAGTCTGTGATTGCAGACCCCCCTTCAACCACCCCCACACCGTCCTTCTCTTCCTTTCCTATTTTCTCCCCTGACAAGGTCACTAGACAAGTCCGATCTATGAAAGCCTCATCAAAACAGGTTAATCCCTGCTTCTCTAACACCATCAAGGACCACATTGACATCCTCACTCCGGCCCTTGCTGATTTTTGCAACCACTCCTTTGCCTCAGGATCCTTCTCCTCCCCTCTGAAGCACTCCCTTGTGCATCCTCTTCTCAAGAAACCCACAGCTGATCCTTCCGGTCCGGATAACTATCACCCAATTTCCATTACCCCTTTCTGGGAAACCTTCATTCAGATTCTGTAGGCTGTCTCCAAGACCACCAGTCTGGCTTCAGAGCGGCCAGAATCACGAAAACTGTTCTCCTGAACTTCCGTGAGGATCTGCTCTCCAACCTGGACTCTTAAAATTCCCTCTGTCCTCATCCTTCTTGATCTCTCTTCTGCCTTCGACACGGTCAACCACACCATCCTGCTCAACCATCTCTGTGATAACCTGGGTATCACTGATCAGGCTCTGGTCTGGCTGACCTCTTTCCTCTCTGATTGACCCTCCCAGGTCCAACTGGGATCCTTCCTCTCCTCTATCTTCCTCTCTTCCTCAGGGGTCGAACCTCTCATCCTGGCTCTTCAACCAATAACTGGCAACTCTCACCCACTGCATTGCCATTTTCTGCTCCAAATTCCAGTGCTACGCCTCGGCCACCTCCTCTCCCTCTCTCATCTCTGACTGCCTAACCGCCATTCAACATTCAAGATTGGTGTGCAGTCAATGATCTCTGTCTGAATGCCAGCAAGACTGAGATCTTCCTCATCGGCACACCATCTCCATCCTTTTCCCTCACTCTGTGGTCAATCTCCCTTGGCCCTCCTCCTACCCCTACCTGTGAGGCTAAGAACCTTGGGGTCATCTTTGACTCCACACTCCATATCTCTGGGGTCTCTAAAAAGTCAAACTTCCTACTGCACCTCCTCAGAGGTACTCTAGCCTTTCCTCTCATTCCCTCAGAAGTTCACTGTCTCCCAAGATCTGGTTCTCTCTAGGTTGGACTATTGTAACAGCCTCTTTCTAAATCTACCTGCCTCTACTCTCCACCCTCTGCAAGTTATCCAGAACACGACTGGGAGACTTGTCCTTATATCCTGGAATTGTATCTCTCCAAATCTCACATCTCTCTATTGGCTCCCAGTGGATGCAAGGATTACATTCAAAACCCTCTGCATTGTCCACAGGGCTTTCTGGGGCCTGGGTCCAAAATACCTTCAGCTATCGCTCTGCAAATACCTCCCCTCTCGAGCTCTTTGCTCCTCTACCTCTAACTCGCTCCGGGTCAACCGTTTTTCAAAGAAACGAGCTGGGGATAGATCTCTATCTTCGGCTGGGGCCTCTCTCTGGAACAGCCTCCCTGCCACTCTAAATCTTGAGGAGAACCATCTCCGATTCCTGAAGCACCTCTATACCTTCCTCTTTGCTTCTGTCTTCGCTCCCCCTCTCCCCTGCTGATCTGCTCTCTCTTGGCACTGTGCACCTGGCCACCCTCTGTCCCCTGGGCCCAGGTACCTGCTCACCCTGCCACTCTCCTGCACTGCCTCCTGGCCACCCCTTGCCCTGGGGACTGTAGCTGTACCTATACAGCCCCCCCATTCTTCTTCTTTTTCTGCACTTATCAGACTTACCCAGTCTGCTGCCTTAAACACAGCACTTGCCACTTGCTGGCTGCACTAGCACTGTTTATTACCTCCATGTTCTATTTATTTGTATTTATTATTATTTATCTACTCTCCTCTGCTCCGCACTTTCCACTCTCCCCCTTCCATGCACTTTTTCCCATTTCCCTTTCTCATGCACTTGCACGTTCTCAATGTCACTGGGCCTAGTAAGATCGTTCTTGTGTTGTGTTCTCTACTGTTCCCCTCCCTGGCCTAGTCGCGCTCTGAAACATCTGTGTACGAGCGCGATATAAATAAAATATCATATTATATCATATCATTTGTGTCCTCATTTGAAATGGGCATAGTACTGATACATTATTGTGATTCCCTCTGTGGGCTGTTACAGCTTTGTGAATGTCCCATGTAGTACACACTTTCATTAAACGGTGCATGAATTACAAATCTCAAATAACACTTTGCTCTCTTCACAAGCAATATTTCATTGGACATGTTATAGAGCAGTTTTGTCATGAAGATTCACTTTTTCAGATTGGAAGGTCCTCATGTACCTTCAACTGAATTGAGGTCTGTTGTTAAACACTTTTAGGGAAGGAAACCACTTGTGAGGGAATACCTAATTTAAGAATGTGATGGTTGTTCTTCCTGTGATATCCTCTGAGAACTGGCTTCCCATTCATTTGGACTTACAAACACCACTGCATACATTTCATCAGGGCTTATGTCCACAATGAAATGGAACCCATGTTTCCCAGTAGTTCCCAAGATATCAAATGAAGGGGTTCTGTGCTATGCAAATTACATATACAGTACAATTCAGTATAATACAATAGAATTGTAGTAGGCCTGGTATTGTGCTTCGTCTCTTTTTGCTTTCCTCACAAACGTGTCACATGTGATTTGATTTGATTTGATGTGATTTGATTTGGAATGTGTATTGCGCATATACTTCTAGAATGAAGCAGGTGACCTGCATCTAGGCAAAGATGTTCAATTCCTACACAACCACTTAGAGCCTTACCAACAAAAAGATAATTGGAACAAGTGGGTGTTCAGTTTTTCATAGAAAGGGGTCATAGAGGATGCTTTCCGGACAACAGCAGGTAGTGCATTCCAAAGACTGGGCCCCTGACTGAAAAACATTGGTTTTAGAGGGATTAAGCTGGAGCTTGCTTTCAAGCATACAACATGTTATTGCATTAGCACATGCCAAGATACGTTTTCATGGCTTCAGGTGAGGTTTTAGTCTGACATAGATTTGTGTAACGTCCGCATAGGAATAATAATTCAAATCAAACCTAGCGAAGATATCCATTTGTGGCCTAAGGTAGACATTGAAAAGTATCAAGGACAGAGACGACCCCTGGGGCCCTCCACATATAACAGAAAGATTGTCATAATAAAATGTTCCCAGTTTAACTACTGGAGTTCGATCTTGGAGAAGGAGAACCAATTCAGTGCACCCTCTGAGAACAGGGCAACCTCGTAATTCTAGTCAACAGCTGTCCAAAGTCAACCGTGTCCCAGCCTATCATCAACAATAGTGCTTATTCATTTTTTTCATCCATTTCTAAGGCAAAGTCATCTGGTATGTAAGGCCGTAGATCGTATTATGGTATTGTATTCTTATTGAAAGGCATCCTTGTGTGTATAATCTGAGGATATTGTTCAGTAATGCTGGAGTTCTAGGGTAGTTATTGTAATGAAATGGCCACTGATCCTCAACAGTATAAGAATGAGTATTGATTTCCATACTCATACTCTCCCTCACACTACTATTAAACCAGCAGTCACCTCAATTCTAAAGGTTAAACAGGCCCACTTGAATGGTAAACCTTCTTCAACTCTTTCATGTTGCATGTGCCATGGGCTAACTAACTAAATAAGTTCTTATATGGAGCAAAACTAACCCAGAAGGTCTCAGGGCGCTTCCATAACAAAGACAAACAAAAAACACAGAGGAAATTAAAGAGAAACAGACAGCTATGCGTACTAAATGCAACAGTCATTTCAGAGTGTCCGTAGTTATGTTTATTTGTTCAGTTAGGCGTCAAAAAGACTTATTTTGAGCCATTTCCTGAACTGCTGAAGTGAGGCACATTATTTTATGTGCAAGGGAATTGAGTTCCAGATGTATGGAGTCCATGCATTGAAGCTCACATGTCACAGCTTTTTCAGCACTGTGCGTGTATGGGTCAGGATGGGTCAGAAGAATCTTGTCATTTGAGTGCAGAGTCCGCTTTGACATGATTTTTTTTAATTCTCGATACAAGATATTCAGGTGCATCCCTTGTGAGGCATTTGAATACAATGACTGAACCTTTGAAATGAATTGTTGCTCTATGGAGAGCCAGTGGAATTTCTTCCGGTATTCAGTAATGTGAGATCGACTGCTCAGACTGTGCCATTTTGTATAACCTGAAGTCTCCCAATGTTACCTATGTAAGTTCCCAAAAGTAGTCTGTTGCAGTAGTCTAGCTTGGTGTTGACTATATCTGCGACAATCATGGCTCTATTAGGTTCTGAAGGTAGGGGCGGATTTGCCACAAGAGTTGTATAAGCTAAGCACAGGATGATTTGAGTTAAGATACATGCTTTTGGAATGAAAGATGAGCATTGAAATACACTCCTAGTGCCTTACAGATCCAGATACAGGAATATAACATCCATTTTTGACAGAAGCCTTATATCAGACATCTAGGTTCATCAATCACTGGGGAGTACTGACAAAAAGCAACTCTGTCTTTTTATACTTGAGAGCTAAAGAGTTTAGGGCCATCCCTTTTTGGATTGCCCCGAATATCTTATTGATAAAAGCCAGATCCTCCTCATAGAACCCAGACAGTTTGAAAACTATCTGTGTGTCGTCGGCATATTTGGTGAACTTCACACCGAGAGATTTGAGGAGGTCACACAAGAATTTAATATAAATATTAAATAGCAAGGGGGATAAACATGACCCCTGGGGAACACCATATGTTAGCAACACATGTTGTTCTAGGTCCAAGAAAGGATTTTAACCAGGATTCTGCTTCTGGGGAGCATAGACCTACTTTTTGTAATCTATCTGCCAGTAGGTCATGATCAACCAAGTCGAAAGCTGAAGACAAGTCCAGCAAGAGCAGTAATGCAGAGCTTCCTTCTTCAATGATCTCTGTTATATTAGTTTTCAAATCTAGCAGAGCCGTTTCGGTCCCATGGTTTGTTCAACACCTGGATTGTTCATTCGCCAATATGTTATTCATCTCTACAAATGCTTGAAATTGTGAATATGCTATTTTGTATTAAAATGTGAACGGCACATTTGTGATAGGGCGGTAATTTTCCGATATCAAGGTTATCCTTTTTTAACAGTGGTTTAATCCATGCATCTTTAATAGCAGCTGGGGCCTGTGCCTTAGAAAAAGAGTGATTAACAAGCTCTGTGATCCATGGAGTTAGTATGCTGGCAAATTCCTTAAAGAGAGTGGAGGGGAAGATATCGTCTTTACAGGATGTTGGCTTGAGCTTTTCTATGACCTCCAATACTTCTTGTTCAGAAATGTTAGTAAATGAGAAGAGGTTTTTGCTCTGAGTAAGGTCCATTTCTATAGTATCTGTATCCTCTACTAGGGATTGTGTTTCAATCGTTTTCTTAATACGTATTTGATGTTGCAGTGTTTTCTGACAAAAGCTATCCGATATATTGTGACACCAGTTATCATCAACAATAAATCGAGGTTTCATGATAGGACCTTTAAGTTCTTTGAGGAATGTAAAGAGTTCCCTGTACTAAAACGTTTTGCTTCAAAGATCAAATGCTTATACTCCTTAACTAATAGTTTGTATTCAGTTAATTTGGGAGACAGGTGGCTTCTCCATCTGCGTACAAAATTCCTCTTTTTCTTTCTGGCCAGTGTTATTTCTGTAGAAAAACACAGTTTATGTCCCTTCTTTTTCTTATACCTAGTTGGACGAAGGGGTCAAGGATGTCAAAAGCTTTGTTAGTGTCATCCCTGAAAGTACTACTAAATCCTCTAATGATAATCCACCTGCTAGTGTAGGTAATAGTGGATTTATGGTGGATTCAAAAGCTTCTGAGGTTAAAATTTAAACTGTACTCTGTAGCATTGATTCTCTAGGCGTGTTTCCAAGTTCTAATGAAAAATCAAAGTGTAGCAAGAATGGTCAGACCAGGGGCATATTTCTATGTGTTGTAAGGTCAACGCTTGATTTTAGGAGGGTATCCAGTCAAGCATGTTCCCTGCTTTATGGGTTGGTTTATTTACAATTTGTTTAAAGAAAATGGATGACAAAGTTTGCAGTAAGGACTGCACATCGAGGTCCTGCAAATTATTGGCCCATAGATTGAAGTCACCTACAATGGTAACTGCTGAGTTGGTTTTAAATGAGCCTCCTATGAGGGCAAGCAGTTGTTCCTCAAAAAGAGGAGTGCTTTGTGGCAGCCTATATAGGATTATTATGCTGAGTGAGTGAGTGTGCTGCATCAACATTAAGTTTGATTTGCAATGCATCACAAGAGTCAAGGTGTGGTGGTGTAGACATATAAAAATCAAGGGTTTGCCTAAAGATCATGGCAACACCGCTCCCCGTCTTTTTTTTCAATCGGTATGCAAGCATCTATATCCATCTGGTGTTGCAAGTGATACGGCATGTAGAGCTGCATCATGAAGCCACGTCTCATTAAAAATAAAGACGTCAAAACTGTTGTCCATGATGCAGTCAGCGATTTCTATAGCATGCAGCAATAGAGATTGTGTATTAAGAAGTCCACATTTAATAGAAGTGTGGTTATTCTCTGAGAGCGATGTAATTATATTTTCAGTTTTCAAAACATTTTCCATAGAGTTTAGCATAGATTGACTTGCTAAGGGCTGGGTATACTCTTCATATGAGGAGTGAGCCAGCAATGAAGCATCGAGACAACAATATTACCATGGTAGAAAAATAACTTCTAGTGTAATTATTTTGATGAAATAGCTACTGCTATGCAGGTGTACAGGGAGAGTATTGGTTTCTGAACTATGGTCTGCCCCACACGTCTACTAAACAAGCAGTGATCTCAACCATCAAGGTAAAACAGACACTTTGTCTCTTTAAGGTAGCACGGACAGAGGGCAGGCTATACTCTTTGTAAGAAGTATGAGCCAGCAAGGAAGCCTCCAGGTAACAAGACTACTGTATTGCAAAAATAAAGGAAATGTCCAATCGAGGTTCTATAAAACTACTACACTTCAATCAAATGTAAAGGTCAGACAAACTAATAAAAACACTGATAACACACCACTGCAAATAAATACACAGCATATGCAGAGTTTTGATTGAGAGGGGAGCAAGGTTTAAGAATGCAGTGTTATGCAAGTTATTGTTTTTGGACCAATGTTAATGTTTAAGTATGTTTTTTTAAATGTTTAGATGTGAGGTCTTAATTGTCTCTAGGACCCACAGACCCACAGCCACAGGCCCTTGGGGTAGTGAGGAACTGCCCAGTGTTTTACAGGAAAATAAACAAGATTCATCTGCCTTTGCCAGTCCAGAGTGTTGCCAGAGAATACTCACAGGGCTGTTGCTTCCAGGAGGCATATTGGTGAGTAGCAGCATATCAGCAGCAGACAGGTCCTCGTCCCACAGTAAGTTGCTTCTATTGTTTCTCTAAGGTGATTATTAGGAGGGTAAGCATTATCTTCACCCTAATGGCTAAGGACTTTGCACAGACAGTACTGCAATAAAGTTCCAATGGAATTCGAATTGTTCTTGATTGCAAAGATGATTCAATTAGCAGGTGGGGCAGAGGTCTCACCCACTCAGATGCTTATATTTCCACATAAGTTCTCCATGTTAATCCTACTGTAAGGCACCGATCTCAGATTGCTGTTGTAACAAGAGACATTCCTTATGAAGTCAACTCCAGAGTACCTCTTCTGCAGGAAGTGACATTTCCATAATACACGTAGGTTTATCTTTGAAGCACTCCTTCCCCCTCCCCTTTGAAGCCCTCTCCTCCTCATCACCTACAGGTATATCCTGTGAACCTGGTAAAATGTTAAGCCTTCCCATGGCAGAACAAATACAGCTTGTAGGGATGGACCCAAAAGTTGGTTTTGGGTGAAAACCATCCCAAAACATCAGTACACACAACTCTGATAGTTGGATGGGCCATTAGAAATCAGGTTGATAATAAAATAACAGTAGAGGGTTTTAGGTAATAAATAACATTATCTCTTCAGAGGCCACTATATCAAAGCAGTATCTGTACGATTATATTTACCAAACTGCCTCCATGCCTTGTTGCTGCACAGTTATATTGTAAATAATGTGTTCGCCTTCAAAGGGAATTAAGTTTTTATTCCCAAAAAGCCAATGTGTAGTTTACAATAATTCTAGTTCTTGGCATACAAGTAAGTATCCTTCCTTATATGGTCAGGAATGCTTTCTCCAATCTGTAGACTGCGCGTACATTAGTAAAAGGATTGCAGAGACAAAGGGGTTAATGTTTTTTATCAAACCAATCAGATGCAGCACTTTCTAAAAGTGTGACCCCATTGCTACTAACATACTGCTGGCATGCCATTTCTGATGGCCAGCAGCAAGTATGTATGGGTTGTCTCATATCTAGATGTTAGAACGTTTTTTTTATTAGTATTATTTATTTGTTGTTATGGTTAATTAAACTTTATAACAATCCATACAAACAATCCATTAAAAAAACATAATAAAAGCTAAAAGACATAAAGCCCTAAAATAAGGCAAAAAGGGACAAGAAGGAAAAGAAAAAACACATGATAAAACTCAGTCCCCCTGAAAAATGATTCTATGCAAACTTAATTCGCATCCAATAAAAGTTCCTCAGAATATAAATAAAACACTATATAAACATATAACATTTCTTGCCATATGTGGTATACCGTAACATTTTGATGTTAGAAAGTTGAATTACAATACCAGTTGTTGGCAGGCCTATCTGGATACAATCACAAATCTGAATACAAAACCACAGACAGAATTTGTTAACATACAGAATACAGACTGGAAGTGAGCCTGTTAAGCTGCTCTTACTTTCACGGCAGTATTTACCAGAGCTCCTAAAATGTCAGAAAATCTGAAACATCTCCCCTAACATATGGACGTCCGTCACAGTTGGCTCTTTACTAGCAATCTGTGTTGTCTGTAGAGGAAGTCTGGCTCTAGTAATTATGCCTAAGTGAACTTTCACAAAAATGATCAATGGGATATCACAATGCGCCTAGTGATATTCGGGTAGTTTCATGGGTTCTGGCAGATTTTTCTTTAAGCACGAATTTGCCCAAATGTCCTTTAAGAGCCATACATCTTTCTGGATGTTTGAGAGAAGTTTGGTAACTACAGGCTAATTCATGGAGAATAAAAAACATTCACGAAATAACTTAAAAGGCTTTAGTAAGGGAAAGAAAGGTTAGGGGAAAGGGAGGTTTCAGGTGGGTCTTTGTGGGAGGGATAGCCATAGGGAATGTATTCCAGTGCATCTGTGAATGCTATCCAAGAAGGACAGCACAGTAACATATACAGGAAGATATCTGAGTAGATTAATGCACCTACTGCAGAGATCTATGTGTGAACTGTAGGTCTCAGGTTTCAATTTTTGTAAGACAAATTCCGCCTTTTTTTCCTTCTGAATTTGATCAAATTAGTAAAGTTGAACTGAGAATTTTAAAATTGCAGTCACATGCCAGACGTTCCGGGGTCTGCTTTTCATCATTCAGTGGTTGACATACAGTGTTTGAAGTATATAATATTACAGTACAGGGAATTCACAAGAGAGGAATTAATGAGACAGGAAATAATGAGATGAGTCAGTCATGCACTTGGGGTGCATGGAATTTCATTATGATAGGTTTGCTTCTATAAGGAGTACTGAGGTTATTTTGTAGTAATAGGGAGAATCCATTTATGCAGATTAATGTCCTCAGAAGAAAACAGTAGGACCGAAGGAGAGTCAGTCAACTATCGTCCTTTCTTGATATAGACTCTGATGTTCCTTAGAGGAATACCATTTAGTCAGCTAGGATTGCAATGTTAGGATCTCTTTACCTGTGGAAACTATTAATGATACGTACAGTAACAAACCTCTGGGTTCAGAGGTTACCATACATCCTCCTGGCACTAATGCCTGGATATTGGCTTGCAGCACATCATTTGTGCTGCAGCACAGCCCACTAGAAATGTGTAGATAAACATTGTGGATAAGGTACCTACATATGTCTCAAAGTAATTCAAATTACAAAATGCACCCTTTGTGCATTTTATATTTGCATTAAATTTGGCACTGAGTATTTTTCTTTTAAAACATATTACAATGTGTTGTCTGCAGCAAAGAAACAGTTGTGGTTTCTATATTATGGAAACAGTTAGTTGCAAGCCATTAGTCATTCAGACACTTTGCTGTTTTTGAGAGCCTGCCTTGCAGGAAAGGTGCTGAACCTTGACCCATTGCATCTACTTTATATGTGGCTTTAAACACGTGCTGGCACGAAATGGTCTAACTTGTTCACCCCAATGTTTCCAGCAAAACATTTTTTTTCATCAGTATGCATTATCGTATGCTGAACTTGAGTCTGTCACACTCACTAAACACTTAACAATTCAGTCAAACCCAAATCACCAGAATGCATAGACAATTCGAGTGATTTGTGGTTTTGCTCTATATATTTGCCCCTGCTTAGTAATAATCTTCAATGCGGAGTGCATTTTCTCCACTTAGAAAGCACCAGTGTGAACACTTCTGAACCTGTCTCTGGAGATGCAATACTGCTGTGTTGACTGGTAATGTGCACAGATAGTGTGCATATTCAAAGGCTGGCCAGCTTTATTTCTGGATTGGATTACTTTGTTGTGCAGTCCAAGTAGGTGAGGCCATATGGCTTGCAGTATATAGATTCCGCCCCTTCATTAAGACCTGAAGTATGACACTGTACATGCACAAACTAACATTCTCTCAATTACTGAGTTGTATTATTTAGATTCTGTGGGGGTCTTATAGGCAAAGATATCTGTGTTATGCTCATTAATCCCCTTTAGCATGATCGCTGCTCCTAAACCATAGACAGTGGCATATACCATTATTATCATTTCAACACATGAATTAAGTGGGTTGAATTACGGTGCCATAGCTATCTTTATCTTGATTCAATCAAAAACTCAATTACATTGGTCTGTCCATATTATTTGTTTCTTTTCTGTGGAAGGGATTCAACTTTTCTGTTTCTGGGAGAAACTTTACACATTCTGCATCATACTCTAGCATGGCCCTGGTGGACCTCAGTTGGTCTTTATCTTTGCATTCTGCTAAAATGTCAAGGATCTCCTGTACACAATTGCACTGCTGCAGAGAGAACATGGCGTCACATGGGGACTTTCTCTAGATTCTCATGTGGGTCTTCCAGTGCCTTTTCATTAATGTGAATTTCAAGCTGGAAGTATCTCTAGTTGAGCTTTCAGTTACTCTCCGGGAGATCGGGGGCACCAAACACAGATGGAATGTTGTACTGATGCACTGGAAAAGGTCAAAAGTCTTTAGAAATGCCAGCACATGTGTACAATAGATGCAACCTGACCCGTAGGTGTTAGTAATATCTAGATGAGAGATAATTGTGCATTGTCTGGGGAAAGAGAAAGTTCTATGATGTTAGCCAAATGCAGGACAACACCACACAGCCTCAATGTGCAGCTCTTTTCTTCATGGTGATGCTACTGATTGTCTGTGTTCTAAAAAACATACATTTTGAAGCATGAGAGATGTGGCGTGTCTTTTACAGGCTCTTTCATGGACTATTATCTACTTTAAATACATATATTTTCAGTATTACTTTTTTTTTATATGGAGTGGTTATAATATGAAGAGTGGATTTTGTAAGAAAAAAATAATAAATGCTGATGGGGACATGTGTAGGAATTTATTTACTGTGGTGGGATAGATTTGGCAATCATTGCTATATATTTTTTATTATTATTTATTTGTTTGGTTGATAAAATCAACCTTTCAAATTTTACGACAAGTACAAAACAATACAATACAATACAGCCTATTTAGACAAATATAAAAACATCTTACATGATATTTACATGAGTGTCATGACCGCACAGCAGAGCAAAGAATAACAACATGAAAGTTCAATACAAGTCATTTTGCCTCCAAAATGACTTAGTTCGAAAGCCAATCAAGTTAATAACAAACAATGATATTAGAAGGCTGAATACAGTATTACTGCGAATCAGGAAAAATTGTCTCCCTTCATTGCTATATCATATATTGGATGGTTCTGTTGCTGTTATCATTTTCCTTGATTTCCAAATGAGCTAGTAGAAGAGTTTAGACGTAGGGGGTCATTACAGGTGAGCTGGTCTGGAATGAAGGTGCTGGTGACAATGTTATCTGCACCTTTTCTGGACCAGCTCCCTCCATGTTTGCTGGTAGGGGCTGAAAACTACCAGCAGGTCTGACCACTCCAAAGAAAGAACCTTCACTAACCCTATGAATCAGGTGGCACCATTGACAGAGAAAACCCTTAGAGAATGCAATAATGGTCAGAAGTGGTTCACTCCAGCTCTGACCAGGTAGAAACAAGAAAAAAGATGAGCAGAAAGGAATTGAAAGAAAGAGCAGTCAGTAGAAAATAAAAATGTATGGAAATCTCTTGAGAAACTTTTTTCATTAAAAAAAATTATATTAGCAAAAAAGGTTTATTTGATAACAAAATAGCTAATGCTCAAAATAATTCCAAAAAACCTCTTCGACATTTTGAGAGACCTCAAGAAGCCTAAAGCTTTACTAGACATTTTTTTCTCCACAGAGGACTGTGAATCCTTCCAGCAAGCATTTTCTAAAAAAAATGAAAACCGCTCAGTATAATATTAGAAATAATCTAAGCAAATTAACTCATATGGGAACAGCAGTGAGTAAGAAAGCAACAACTCATCAGGAACAGCACATGTTGTCCTTTGTATCTGTCTCTCATGAAACCATGACAGCAAGTCTTAGGAATATGAGGACAACCACGTGTTATGGTGAAATACTCCCATCCAAAATTATTTTGGACAATACTGAACTATTTGTTCTATTTTTGACTCGTTTTGCCAATGCCTCTTTTGCAAGGAATGAAGTAACCGGCATATTAAAAGAATTGTGTTGGTTAAACTTCTCATCAAAAAGCCTAATGTTCCTTTTCTTT
Organism: Ambystoma mexicanum; assembly: GCF_040938575.1. Lineage (NCBI taxonomy): Eukaryota > Metazoa > Chordata > Amphibia > Caudata > Ambystomatidae > Ambystoma > Ambystoma mexicanum. The sequence continues at coordinate 1,283,262,888 of NC_090929.1, read as the reverse complement.
TAAAGATTGTAGACAAACGAGCCACCTTGCAGCTGCAGCAACATATGGAAAAAACGAATATCTTACATTACAGACAGTCAGGGTTTAGATCATTTGATGGTACAGAAAGTGCACTTTTAGATCTCCAAACTGAAATGCTAAAAATCGTGGATAAAAGTACCTTGGGTCTGCTGATTAGTCAGCCTTCGATCGTATGGAACATGAAAAGCTTTTAGAAACAATGAGTAGTGTGGCAAACTGTTTGGAGAATGCAACTTGCTGGCTTAATTCTTTCTTAAGTAATCGGAGGTCCAGGATTGTCTGGGCAGATCTATCCTCCGGGCTGGAACTACTTGAATGGGGAGTACCACAGGGTGCTTGCTTTTCAGCTACCCATTTCAATGTTTCACTAACTATACGGATGACCCTCATCTCCTTATGGAGCTGAGTGGCAACTGTGAAAAGGACGCAAAAAGAATTTACACAGTCTATGGAGCAATACAGAGTTGGATGGCACTCAACGGAATGTGCCTGAATGGAGATAAAATTGAGCTTTTGATCTTTGGATCCTGCCAGGCCTGTGCCAACATGTTGCTTTGATATCGAGAACCACTACATCAAAGCAGCTAACAAAGTAAAAGCATTGTGGATAACTCTTGAACCATCATTGAGTATGTCGGCTCATAATAACAGCGTTATAGGCAAGACCCAATATCATCTTAGACTGTTGAGATTGTTGAAGCCGTACAACTCTGAAATTAATTGTTCCACGCTGGTTTGTGCTGTTATAATGCTCACAATTGATTATTGTATTGCTCTATTGATCAAGGCAAATAAGGGCGGTTTAAGAAAACCTCAAATACTGCAAAATGACGCAGTTTGGACAGTGAAGAATGTGCCTAGGCACAGCCCCATCACGGCACATAGGAGGGAGATACATTGGCTAGCTGTGAAAGCCAGAATTCACGTTAAAGCCCTCACGGTCGTTCACAAATGTCTCTATGGTCAAGCACCCCAGTACATTAAAGAATGTAAATGTACAAAAGCTTGCCAGACTTACTCGGTCTGTCGATACCATGAGACTGATCTGCCCCAAGCAGGTCAAAGGGAAGGTTGTTCATTCTCGGTGCAAGCTGCACAGGAATGGAATAAAATGCTGGTTGGTCTGCGTACCACCAAAGACCCCTTGAAATGTAGGAAGCAATTGAAAACTGCCTTGCTTGAATGAAAATATTCTGGTCTGGCTATGGTCTCTTCTTTTGACTGTTCCCTGATACCTGCACAATCTGGCGCTATATAAATAAATAAATAAATAAATGAATAAATAAATAAATAAATAAATAAATAGTTCAGGACCCTACAGGCAGATAATTCACTGAAGCACCCGCACCATTAAGAACAGTGCCGTTGCTTCAGTGGGTCCAATTCCATGGAGTCCTATCAAAAATGGTAAGCCGAAGTTGTCGGTAAGTCGACGGTAGTAACATTGGCTTACCAGCAACCTCTTAATGAGACCCATAGTCTGATAATCTAGTCAAATGGTCTACCATGGTGAGATTTTGGCTTCGAGCTATTGTGGTTTACTGTAGGCAACCCTTGTTATATATGATTGAGTTCATATGTTTCTCTTTGTAATGGTTTGTACAAATATTTCCTACATTAATTTTACTAGGTGTTAATTTTGTCTTGTTCAGATCCATCTGTGTTGAATAAGAATGTTTCTAAAATGCATTCCAGTATTTGTCATGTTTGGTCTTGCTAGACATATACTATTGATTTTTCCCTAATAACTGTCCCACTAATTTGAGAGGCATGGTGTCGAAACTGATTGGCTGCTTGATGACTAGTATTAAGAGACATGTAATCAAAGTGATTTCATTATTGAAAACACATGTGTATACTTATTTATCTGTAATCATTATTTGTTGGACTGTTTGTGTGTTACATTGTAAATATTTTGTTGTGATATTATGGAAACACGTTACGTTTTTGATATATGATTAATGTGATTTTGTGTATGTTTAAAAAATCATTATTATGTAGAATATTTTTATTTTTTGTTAATTTATTTCTTGGTAATGGATATTGAGAACACTTTGTTGTGAAAACAAAAACGGGAATTCGAGTATTAAGTACATTTTGCATAACTGATCCTAAATAATTTGAATCCAATTTATCTAAGGATGTATTGTTTATGGATTTAATGATCCCTCGCGTTCCCTAAGCAACAGAGGTGCACTTTTCATTTTTGGAATGCTTTGTTCTCGTTATAACATTTCAATTGGTGCTGTGAAAAGTTCCCATTGACTGATATCAATGGAAACATCTGACAGCACCTCTTGTCTCTTCATTGTATCACCATGTTCCAATTTGTTGTTGCCACCTGAACTCTCGTAGGGGTCGGGGACAGCATTTGGAACACTCTCTGCCCTTCCATACAGAGTGCATTTACTACCAGGGGTGTTTTTCAGTTCTGTGAAAAATCTTGTACATTCAGCACTCTTGCCATTAGCCCACTAGTGCAGCAGGTTTGAGCACAAATGCAGGTGGTGCGATGAATTGCTCTCAAGGTTCTCCTACGTGGACGGCTATCCCCTCTAGAGTGAACTTGAATGTGTTTCTCTCAGTCTCAGCGTCAGGCTAATAAGTGTGCACTCAAATGCCATCTCTGTCTATGCATCACACAATACGTGTTCACTGTATTCTTTCCCACAGAGTGCCCTTTTGCTGTGTTTGCTGCCCACAAGCTGATACTTCTTATCTCATCCCTGCGGCACTCCTGCTCTGGCACAAACGAGCAAAAAGGCTTTTACTGCTGACAGTTAAGGCAGTGCTTCAACTCCGTTTTTTTTCTGTCACAATATCTCTGCAACCTTCATTTCTCAGGGTTACATTTTTGTCATTCGCAACTTAATCAAGGCATGCTGGCAACCAAATTAGAGTTGCACCCAAAGTGGACACAAATGAAATAAACACTTTTGTTATGTCGATGCATCTTTTTCGTGTTATGTTATGTTATAAAGCTTATATACTGGCCCAAAATAAAACAGAATAATAGTCTTAGCGTGCCCGGCTTGTCAGGAGGTAGGTGTATTGTATCCCCTCTGGGGATATGCAGAGGAAAATTAGTAGGAGGAATATATGAGGTGGGTGAAATGCAATAGATGTTGGGATGTGGTGATTCAGAAGCTGAGCACGAATATTTTGTGATAGCTTGCAAGTGATTGGATCCAGATCAAGGTTTCCAAAAAAGCAAGGTATGGTCTGAACTGTTTGACATCAAAGCAAGGTGTGTTCGAAACATATTATGCATCAAACGAATTGTCTAACGAAGCTGTAAAAGGGCAATAAGTAATTAATAGCACACAGTATGTGTCTTAGTTATGCACTCGACATGTGTGCCAGCTATTCAGTTACTTTGGTAAAGGCCGTTTGACCTAGCATTACCTTTTCCATGTACCAAAAGACACAACTGTATGCAATACAGCATTGTCAAGCCAGGAGGCCAGAAAGGGCACAAAGACGGTGTGAAAGGAAAATGTAGTTGGAGAACAAAGGGGCAGAAATAATATCTGCCAATGATACATTTGAAGCTATCTTCTATACTTAGTTGAGCTCATATTTTAAGTTTTTTTTCTTTTCTAATTCCTGCAGAATTGAATGATCAGGAATTTTGTATTTGGGCGGGGGTGACGGGGCTTTACTAAAGTCCACAACCTTGTTCTGTGAATGGGCACCTCCCGTGGAAATCATTTTAAACCCCACAGTTGGACCAGATGTATGCATTTTTTGTAGTAGTCTTACATACCCTCTTTAAGACACTGATACGTTATTACGAGGTTGATCCAACAGCTACTGGGACTCTTTAAGGGGTGTCCCCGATTTTCAACCCCGATGTTGCAGCACCCTTTCTATCTGCTCGTGATAGAGCTTCCTTTCTGGATCAAGGAGCCTTCATTTCCATACTGTTCCCATCAAATCACTCCCATTTCTATTAGTGTGAGGCAGTGACAGATCACAGATCAATACAATACTAGACTACTCGGAAAGAGCACAGCTAAACCGTCAAAGAGCATGGCACGAGACACTGGGGAAAGAATGTGTAACAGTGAAATATATGACTACTAAGATTCAGCAGAGGAAAACGTATTTTCCAAAAATATCGACTTGTGGACTGACCTGCAGGTAATAAGGCATCCCTGTGCATCTCTCAATCAAAGGATTCAGAATATAAGGTTGAGCAGAGGTATAGTATTAGCATTGGCAGCACGGAAACTGAATAATAAACAGCTTCTTACAAGTGCATGTATTGCCAACCTAGTCTATCTTACCATAAACTTAATTATCTCAAATTTCTCCCTTGGGCTGTTCTGAGCACAGATCTTTCTTTCATATTTGCTTTTCTTTTCAATTCACTACAAATTGATTGTTTGCATTCGCCAAGAAAATAACATCCATCTAGCTGGGTCGTATTATATTCCATTGAATGGCTACCCTCAATCACACATGGCCTGATGTCTACGTGGAAATGCTGTTCTATAGGTACAGCAGAAACAGTTTGAATTCGTGGCATCGGTTGTGTTTGCATGCTGCTTAAATATATACACATATCAGAATGCATGCATATGACGAGGCGGTGGCTTATTGACTCTGCGTGTGTGTGTGTGTGTGCATATCTGTGCGTGCGTGTGTGCTTGTGTGTGTGTTTCCATTTCGAAAGCAAAGACACTGTAACAATTACGAATAATGTGCCATATGTAATGGATAACGGTTTGTATTTTCGCTTAAACCAGATTAAGCTCTTTGAAGTGTTTGAATCCATTACTGATGGAGCCCTCATGAACAACCTGGGCAACGGTGGAAAGGTGCTCCCTAATTCCTAAAAAAAAACAAAAAAAACAATGCTATCTGATTAAATCAAGGTTCCTAACCCCATCATTTCCCAGCTAACTTATGGAGCGCTCAGCCAATGATCGTCTCTTCCATATTGTACGACCAAAGAAAGGTTTGATTGAAGGATCCCAAAACAAAATCAATGAAGACAATAAACCGATTCTGAAACCACCTATCGATCATATACATCACATATGGACGTCACAAAAGGATTAATATATAACAAATAGTTTTATTAATTCAAATTTCAACAGTCTAACACCATGTGTAATTATATTTAAAACATGCTTGTCATAGCAAGCCACAATTATATTGTAATTGTGTGGAGAAACATGCCCTAATAACAGAGCACACAAAACAATCTAATGTGTAGGTGAGGCACACAAAAAATGCGAATAAGCAAACATAAAACACAGTTTAAAGTGCTGGTAACAAAAAAGTGCATCTGGGCTTTAGAGTGCATTGACTATTCTTCAACAATCACAATTAAATCAGCTCGAAGGAGGCACTTAAGACACATCCTCCACGCTAATTTCAACATGTTTGAAGGATCAATGGTCAATGTTTTCATCAGAACTGAAAAGAATAATGAACATCTCCCTGCAGAGTAGAGTAATAGTATCTTCATGCCCACTGAACAAATTAACAGGCTATTGTTTTTTATATCAACCAAATAGAGGCTTTCAGGAAGTGTGTCTTTAATCCTGCATATGTTGTGCTTCTCCTTAATTTCAGTTGACTCTGAGCAATAATAGCCCCATTATGCCCTGTTGTGCATAGCAGCATTCTCAGTGCAGCTCCACAAATGGTCCAGCCAGTCTCTCCTGTCTTCCCTATTCTACAGCATATCTATGAGATCTCTTAGAGCTCAGTTTGACATTACTGAACAATAGGAGTGAGCAACCTGCCACTTGACTGATGTCATGGCTCATGGGATAATCTGCCTTGCAATATTTGGCAGTGCTGTGTGATCTGCAAAATTCTTAAAAGAGATTCAGGGATATCTTTGTTGAGCCAATTCAAATTGAGGGACACATTGGAGAGCATCAACAGTCAATTCACAGACCACAATTCTTTGAGGAGATTTGGTGGACTATTGTAAGGCCCATCTCAATTCCAGTTCCGCTTTGGATTGCAATACTCTATGATCAATTTAGTTTTTGGAATTCTTTCTCTTACCTTTTATACCCCCACCCTGTTCATTAAAACACTTTGTGATTGTTAGTATTTTAAATTCCCTTTCCTTTTAACTATGCCAAAGCATTATCGTGGACATTTTCAGATTGTTTTTTCATTTCTAATCACTGTATGGTGAATCTGAAATTCAATCTATGGTCCCTTTCAGAGTTGTTGAACCCTACCATTATATGACACGAGTGTGCCAGTGGTTCTGGACATAAAACAGGTCAAATTAAATGAAAATCAACCTCTTGTCAGGGCATTTCAAGGCTGGTAATGGCCTGCTTTCACTCTGGCATCAGCAAAAGCTCAGGGCTGGTACTGGCCCTGGTACACCCAGATGGGCGCCGCTATAGCAAATTGAAAAGGGACTGTGTCCCTTTTCTATTTGTATGGCAGCCCAACAGGGAGGACCTGCAGAGTGAGAGATAGGTGAGTTGGGTATGGAGGGGCAGAGGTACCCGCAGCACCAAAAATAAATAGTGGCACTTAGGGAAGCGCCTCGGGTGGCCGATAAAATGTGGGTGGTAGGTTAATCAGCAATTCACGCCTGCATTTTCAGCCACCTGATTAGCTGTGCACCCTTCCTCAGATGCAAAATGCATTTGTTGAACTAAATAAGCTCTTCAACATTTCTTCCAATGCAATGGTTATCGTGAAAAAAATATCTGCATATGCAGGGATGGCTAGTGTTAGAAACATGAAAGAGCATAAAGACCTGAAGACTAGACACAAATGGGGCCCAGAAGAATCTGGGGTAATCTCATTGGAATAAGGGGACACATTAAAGCAATATTGATTTACAAAGTGTAAACATGCCTAACTATTAATCAAGATTTCTATGAAAAAAGCAATAATCAGATACATTCTGTGCCCATTATATTACGGTAAGAAGAAGCACCTTCTCATTAATAAAGTTAGGGATACAAATAGAATACAACAGTTTAACAAAGCATCTACATTGAAAGTCTTTAATATGCATTATAGTACAACAGAAAATGTTTATCTTCAGACAAGTAGAAATTGTATATTAATGAAGAAGACTCCCAAATATTAAAACTGAGCAGAGGGAGACTTTGAAAATTCCCACCCAAATAGAAGTTCACAAATCTATTACATTTTTAAACCAACCTGTGTCCTAATGCTTTTATCAGACAGTTTTAAAAACAATTCAGCAAAGTACTGTTGGGTCATCGTATAGACCTCATGATCTCCTTCCAATTGTCTGGTACTATTTTCCAATTTATGAGTCAGTCCACCTAAGTGTTACCGCAAGGACAGAAAAATATACTGAGCGCAGTGTGTCATATCAACTATAGCACTTCAAAATGTAGATGGTAAGATATTTGATAACGTTCTCACAAGAGTATTTGTAAGGTTTTTAAATGATTTGTTGATTTTACTGACTATATTTTAAGATGTTTCCTTAATATGTATTTTTAAAATGTATACTTAAGGGAATTCGTATGTTCCTAACTAAGTCTGTACTGGTAGATTCAGTTCATTTTAGTATTAGGATAAGTATTGTGATGAAAGGCATTTGATAATCAAAGGTAAATGTCCCACCTACTTGAAAAGATTAAGTGGTTTCTTAGACCCCATCTATCCTGATGTCCATGGAGGATAAGACAGATATTTTCCAGCTGGGTTGGGGCTTCATCCATGACTCTCTCAATATTATGTGTTTTGATTATTTGTTTTTAAGATGGGTTTTTGCAGGTGAACATAGTCCTACTTCATGTGTGAGGGTCATCAGAGGTCTCTTAAGAGGTGAGGTTTAGATAGCTCACCAGAGATGGCTTTTTCCCCTGTTTGCCAATACCAATGGAACCTTTGACAAGCACAAAGTGAGCAAAGATGTTCCAGAAATAAAATGCGGGTGAAAGGAAAACAAATTCTGAATGTTCACAAATGATGTGTATCTTTCCATTACAAACACATATGGCTACATAATTTAGCTATTTCGTGAAGGACCTATACACATATAACCTCACTGATGAGGCCCAACAAGGCTGAAACACATGCATGGGGTTGCTGTTGGTACTCTTGTTCAAAGGAGGTCTCCCTGGCATTTCGGTGCTGTACTGCCCTTGTAGGCGGGACAAAGACGGACATGCAAATGGTTATTCCTCTTTTTTGAAAAGTACAGTGAGCAAAAAGAAATAGCTGTGGACTCTCAAAGTGGGAAAAAACCACAGAACATATTATCATGCCGTGTTCTATCTAGAGAGGGACGTGTGCTACCTTTTTTGTAATTTTGCAAGGAACTTGGGGTTGGTCACCTAAGTTACCTGAGGAACCAGATGTAGACCCCTTGCTCACTGTGCTCAGAGAGACACAGCTCGACCTCACTGATGAGGCCCAACAAGGCTGAAACACGTGTATGGGGTTGCTGTTGGTACTCTTGTTCAAAGGCGGTTTACCTGACATTTCGGTGCTAGACTGCCCTTGTGGGCGGGACAAAGACTGATATGCAAATGAATATTCCTCCTTTGTGAAAAGTACAGTGAGCAAAAAGCAATGGCTGCGGAAAAAATACACAGACAATGTTATCATGTCTAGAGAGGGGTTCCTGCTAACTTTCTTGTAACAAATATGACACAATCCTATGTTATAGAGTAAAACATTTTCAAAGTCAGAGATCTAAAATGTGCTCTTTTCAGCTAAGAAGTTTTCTCTAATAACATAGCCACATTTTAAAGGGACTAAAAACTCTAGATGTTGCTCCAAACATTTCAAATCAATCCTCAGTGACTTTGCAAGATGGAGAAAACAAATAATGTTTTCAATTGTAAAGAATGAACATCAAAGCAGACCTATTTAAACTTCAAAAATAGGTGACCGATTTCCTTTAGGGGTGGCAAAAGAACAATGGTCTCCAGAGCAATCAATACAGCTCTATTGGGAAGAGGTGGACTGCACACCCCTCCCCTTCTTAGGTATTTCCAAACAGCACATTTCAGAAAACTCAGAAAATGTTGACTCTGGGAAACAACCGTGGACTATGGACATGCACGTGGGAAGGGACCATCTCTGTAAAATAATATTGCTGCCCAAACATTTGTACTCCCATCTCTTTACATTGATCCAGTAAGAATGTCAGTACTTTAGATTTGGGACAAACTAGCACGTTCTTTGAGACTGTCCTCCCCCTTCATATACTCTGATCGATGGTAATTCTATTTTCTATGTGGCTGCATCAGAGAATTCCTTTTGAAATGTGGGAAAATAGAAGCTGGTGCATCTCACATTTGTTTTATGAGGATGCAGTTAGTGATTTTAGGATTGCAACGCAATCCATCAGACTTCCGTATTTGCAATTACATCACTGGGTTTTTTACTCGACCAATAACATGGAGCTGCAACACACCTCCTTCACCTTGAAAACATTTTGGCCAGCAATGTCTGTATTAGTAGCCTCACATCAAATAATTCTATAATTGCCAAACCTTCACAGGACCAACCAACTTGCAGATAAATTGGGAAGCCACATCCTGACCCAGGCATAGATATTTGGGTTTGTGACCTGAAAAACATTTGGATATGTGCCAAGAACTCAACACAGTGGGGCTGATTCATGGAATTTGTGTGCCGAAAAACGGGGATTTGTGTGCCATTCTGCCCACAAATCCCCATTTGTTAAACAGGGATTTGCGGGCAGAATGGCACACAAATCCCCGTTTTCCGGTGCACAAATTCCATGAATCAGCACCAGTGAGTTCCAATTCCAATTCCTTGGAATTGGTCAATACATTAATATATCGGTGATACATGGCACTCGAAATATTAGATCAAATCTCAACAAATGCTTCAAATAAATGTTGTAATTAATGTGGAGAGACTCTTAGAGTTAAGGTGGGAATGACAGACATTACAATCATTCTGTGAGAAAGTCCTGTGAGTAGTCTCAGATATGCTCGATGAACATTTTCCCTGGGACAATGTGGTGTTTCGTTGTGGTTTACAAATGAAGCAGATATTGGCATTACACACACTTATGGGAAAGATTGCCACCACCATGATTTTGGAAGTCACGCTTGTACGGGGGCTTATCTGGCTGAAGTGTAGACCATGCATATATTTAAATATGTAGGCAGAATATTTTGATGACAAACTGACATCAAATAATTAAGAAACTACTGCAATAAATAGTAATAAATGGTGATCCGACCAGGCCTGCCTGATCGAGGAACACAGGTAGGCATTGTGACTTGAATGTTTTAGAGCTCTCAACTTGTTTTTATATTAATGGTAGATCAGGAAGTCTTGCTCTACTGAGTATGAATATAAACTACCTTGGAGCTGTTTTCGCCCCAATGCTTAATTTCCTTGTCTTTTAGGAATGTTATCTTGTGCTCCTTGTAGGCCCACTCCCCGATTTACACGTCCAAAATACAAAGAATAAGGCACACCCCAGTGGGTAATGAGACCAGGAGAACAGACTGCAAGATTTTAGTTGTTTATGTAAAATTGGCATCCAGAGAACTCTGCTGCCCGAGAGCGCTCTGGCAAACATTACAAATGTGCCAGTTTATGAAGGTAGAAATCAACACAAATGACATCATGCTATAGGGGACTACATGGACACAGGATTGGATAAAACATTTGGCGACCTATGTCTTTGATGACGTTGCTCCCGCTGGATTGGTTGTTCAGTTGGTGGGAGGGCGCATGTCACGAGGTCCAGTTGCCTGTTTCGGGGTGGGGTGAGGGTCAGGTCACGATGAAGCAGAGCAGACACTAACTAATCTAACATAACATATTGCTTTGAGCATTCACTAAATAACAGTCACTAAGGCTCCTCTGAGCAAATCATTATACTCTATAAATTGTAGGTTTATGATAACACCATTATTCACTGGGGGCTTGTGGGGCTCATCAGGACTTGGGGGTCTTGGTCTGGGTGGGATCATCGATCATGGGGGTCTGAGCACATCAGAAGAACTAGGGGGCATGCTGGCATTTGTTGGTTCTAAGGTGCAATATAATGTGACACAGGTTGGCTTTGGTTAGTTGGGGAACACTGGGGTGGGCATCACACCAAGGTTACACGTCTGGTACATCAAGCGAATACCTAGCGGGCCATGGGGTTATACTGGCAGTCATTTTCCAATAGCAGGGGTAAGAGGGCACAGGCAGGTTTGTGGAGATGGATGGGCTGCAAGACGTGGATCGAGTCCGTTCACGTACAGGACAGTGATCTCAGAGGAAGGGTGAGGCGTTACATTTATTTTGTTGCAATTACCTTCGGGTCAAGCGTGAGAATGGAGCTGCAAGGCTTTCAGACTCAGGGAGAAAAGGTGGGGGCCTTGGAGCGCGCTGTGTGCGGCGCTGCAGAGTGGAGAGAAGCCTTTTCGTATTATCGCAGTGAAGCCTAGTCCAAAGATGGAGTCGAGGGTGCCCAAAATGGATACCAACTGTCTCTGCAACAGCCTCCCCTATGTCGTCATCAGCACGGGGGCTGGTTATGCACACAGGGGCGAAGGGAGCGTCCCCCACTGTTGGTCGAGCAAGTGATGCATCTTGAACTGAATGGGTGAGAGGGGGGCCTGAATGGCCCGCCACTCCCACACATCCTCCTTGCCTGGTTATGACACTCATTCCATGGACAATGATCAAGGGCATGTTCTCTCTTTCCATTGAGTGTACTAGGTTTTTAGCCACAAATATGAAAAGGTGATGTCATTAGGAGTATATTGACATGTCATATTCTGCTTTTGACATACTAGTGAATTGGTTAATTCCATGACATGCTTCATTAAGAAATGTCAATGAATACTTTTGATGAAACAAATATGGAAAACTTCAATGAGGGGTACCTGGTAATTGCAAAAATATTAAGAGGTCAACATAGCTAATCAGTCAGTCAGATAACTTTATTCTGATATAAAATATATTCCTTCAAAGTAAAAACAATTGATAAAAAACATGTAACAATAAAAACATGTAATTAAAAGTGAAGCATATTAGAAAAACTATCTTTGAAAGGATCATACAGCAAGTATATATTTAATTAACGATTTCCTAATGTTCAGGGCACATAGCAAATATTGGAGCAAACTCAAAGCCTCTAGGGGAGTATTCACTGATAGAATAAAAATCATGGCTGGCCTACATTGTCTAAAATACAAATTCTGTAATAGGAAGTGTACTGCTCTTCCCCTAAAAATGACTTGTAAACTAGACAAAAAAATAAAACGTGCAAATGACCTTTGGTATCGGCATCAAAGAACAAGTTGTCTTATTCATTATAGGGTGGCAGTTGGTCTATTGGCCACAGCAAAGGTGGTGGCCGAATTGGTTAGACCCAAAACACATTTGAAAAAGCGGTTCTCTTCTAGTTGTAAGCCATTGCCCATAAACTTGTGCCATAACTGCTCACTGATTTAAACTCTGAGGTGTAAACTTTCCACGTTAAGCCCACTGGCTGTGCTTTATACAACTTGGCAAAGCGTCATACACCAACACATGCCTATGACATTTTGTTTTTAGACTGCTGCATGTCAGAAGCCACGTTCAACTTAGAGTTGAATTTAAAACCCTGCTAATCACAACTCAAACAAACCTGCCTGGGTCAGGCCCCATAATAAAAGGCTGAAATATTACATTTCTTGTGACCTGCTTGTCAAACCATGATAGATGATTTCAAAGCCTTGATGGATAGATCAAGAGTGGAAATGAAATAAATGCAGGCTGTGAAGAATGTCTGTAATGAGAGAGGAGTTCTTACAAGTAGAACAGTATTGTTGGTATACATCAGGACTGGTGTTTAAATACCACTCAATTTTGGTGCATCAACATTAAGTTCCATCAGTTGCTTAAAGACATTGTTAACATATAAAGAAACAACAAAGGGGCAAGGACACAGCCCTTGCGGACACCAGCACCCACAAGTGAATCTCACATAATGACAAAAATAAGCATACCCATTGGAAAGAAGTACAGGCTCCTTTTTGCCACCTTTTGAAGAGACTTAAGTTGGCATTACCATTATGGGTGATTGACATATTTTGAGTATAAGCTGCTATATTATACATGTGCAATATTTTGCTCCACTCCTTTGAGCTGAAATAGCACTAGGTCATAGAGATCACCTTCAATCATCTGCTATTTAGTTTTATTAAAAACTGAAAGTATAAAAAAGGATGTCTATCTTAGGTACAGGGACTGAATATAATATTCTATCTCCGAGTTATTATAAGATATTTCTCTGCAACTAATAATTGTTATTGTCACTAAATGATGTCGATCTCTATTTTAGACAGCTATAATTATTACAGTTTTTCTTTTATTACGTGCTTAATACCAACAAGCGGTTTCTAACTTCAGGACTCAAACCTGTGTTCTGCTGTGTTGTCTTGCTTCCAAGACAAACGCATTGCCCCTGAGATAGCCTTCCTCCCCAATGATTGAACTCTCTTCTCTCAAAATAATTCATATACATTTTCAAACAACAAACATCTATTCTGTCTTAACACAAAAAGAATGCAGCACAAAGTTAGAGCCGCTGAATTTGTATCTGTTGATACATCCCAAGAAGTCTTAGACCATTAATAAATGAACGTTGGAAGCGGTAAAACATCAAATATTTTGGAATATTGGAAGTTTGACCACAATGCCTTTTTCTCAAAAACCACCTGATTTTATGTGAAGTGAATCCCATATATGCTAGAGTGTTATCATGTGATATTGCAGTAAGTGGTAATACTGCATACAGTAATATGACATTCCCTAATGAAGTCCAATGGGACGCCAAAATGAGGAATAACTGGAGGATACATTTGCCTGAATCATGCAGCCCGTCCCCTTCACTCCATGTTTACTGCATGCAGTAAAGGTACACGAATTTGGTGGTATTGCCAGAGGTAATGTGTCCAAACTCAAAATATAGCCCTAAGGCTTATTCATTACAAGCAACATACATTTTTCCCCAAAACAAAAAGATGGCACACTTACTTACCAACACTGAATGAACTCTCCTGCCGCCAAAGAAGTCTTAGACTTTTTCTATGTGGGCAACCTCTATTTTTCATCTAACTGAAAATAATCCAATCTCCTCCTACCCCCTAGTAATTCTAAGACATTCTGTACGCACAGCAACACGCTTTTTGTCTCATCACAAAAGATGGGTGAACTCAGTTATAGCCAGTGAATGTAATCTCATCCTCCCTCCAAAAACATTCTTAGACTTTTTCTTTGCTAAGAGGAAGTACTTTCACCACAAAAATTTGGGACACCCAGACGCTGATTGTTCTCTCCTGCCTCCAAAGAATATAAAGATATTTTTGAATTAGGTTTTGAGGTAAAATTGCTGATATTGCATTACTGCCAAAACAAATGTCAGTAAGGAATTTACCACCAAATAGTACTGCCAAGCCCCTATTGAGACACTTTGTTTTGTCACAAAACATTGAACACCCTGTTACCACCACTGAATGTAAGCTACATTTACAATGGCATTTTCTTGAAAGGCACAAGTAGTTTGTCCTTTCAAAAAATGGCACTCAGTTGCACACACTGAAAGAACGTTCCTACTTGCAACGAATTGTAAGATTTTCCCAATTTCTTGTATTTTCTCTTCTCACACAAATATGACATGCACAGAACAGACATTGAACTCAATCTCTTACATGCAAAGAATTGTACGATTTTTTCTTTGCAAGCAACAAGTTCTGCAGTCGCCAAAAAGGATGTTTCAATCAGTTACAACTGAATGTAATTCCCTGCCTCCAAGGAATTCTAAGACTTATCTCTGCAGCCTTTATTTTCTCTTTTCACAAAAAAAGACTCAGTTATGGACAATGAGTGCTGTTCCTGTCTCGTTATGTTTTCTTCTCAAGCCAAAAAATGTTTTCTCTTGTCACAAAAAAGATGACACGCATAATTATAAAAACAGAATGCTCTGTCCTGACTGTGAATAATTGTAAGAATGTGTATTCGCACACAACAAGTATTTGCTTTATTTTCTCCAGAAAACAACAGCCCACTCATTTAAAGAGACTGCATGTAAACTCCGGCTCTAAGGAATTTGGCTCTGAAAATAGTATGGGCCTCATTAGGACCCTGGCAGTACGGGATCAACGGCGCCGTAAAAGGTGCCGGCACCGTTTACCCCATACCGCCTCATTACGAGGTCCCCTCGCCGGACCCAGGAAGTAACGCCTGGTCAAACCAGGCATGCTTACCGGGTCCCGGGGGGGGGGGTGTAGAGGGAGCAAACAACGCACAACTCGTAATGGCCCGTTGTTTGCTCGCTCTCCCTTTCCCATTCAGCCCTATGGGGGCTGGAATGGGAATGGGGAAGGACCGGGTCCGGGTCCTTGGAGGGAGGAATTACCGGGCCTTCCGAACTCGGAATGGCCCGGTAATTCCTCATTCTGAGGACCCGGACCCAGACGCGATTTCGGCGGCAGCCATCCCGCCAATAGCGCCATGGCTACCGCCGAGGTCGTAATGAGGCCCTATGTTTTTTTATCACCAAAAGGTGGTCCCTCAGGCACAGAGACACAGTAAACTCCCCTGCTGTCAACAAAGAATTTTGTAGAACAACTAATTCATAACACAGGTAAGATATCATTATGCTAAACAGTACAAAGGTTTTACACAAATATTATGTCACTGAGAAAAGTAACAACCCCTAATATAAATTGACCCATAAAGGGCCAAAGTTCAAAGTCTAACCATGAACATGAACTGGATTAAAAGACCTGAAGTAAGTTAAAAAATAATATACTGTTCATGGAAGGTAAATGTATCTAACACACTTCTTTTGATGCACTGCTTTGGATTACCTGGGCTGGATGCATGGCTGGTCCTTCGTGACTTGACGAACAGGTGGAGCATATGGGCTGGGTGCATGGTTTGCCTACGCTGGCTGCATGCATAGTTGGCCATCATAGACTGGGTTCCTAGTTTCCCCTCCTGGGAAGGATGCACAATGGGCCCTCCTTGGCTTTGTGCATGGTGCACCGGTCAAGTGGTTTGCTATTGGTGGTGCAGGGTTTCTCTCCCTTGAAAGAAGCTTTCCACCAGCAGGACTCAGAGATGTCTCTCCTCATCTCCCTCTCTCTCTCTCTCTCTCTCTCTCTCTCTCTCTCTCTCTCTCTGTGTCTCTATCTCTCTCTCTTTGTCTCTCTTTCTGTTTCTATCTCTCTATTCGTCTATCTCTTTCTCTTCCTGTGACTTTGGCCAATACCTAGGATAAGAGCCCTGCAAATCACAGGTAAGGAACTCACTGTGCCCATGTGTAATTCCCTCCATACTCTGTTTCTCCTTCAACACAGGATAATCCTAACCATCTTCCTGCTGGCCTCTCTTCACATTCCCCCTCTTTCTTGGGATAGCCTTGTTTCTTACACTGCTCACTTCTTCTCTCCCCCACCTCCTACTTGGCCTTATCTCCTCCATCTCAATCCTCTCTCTGATTACCTTCTCCTTTCATCTTTCTTAGACTATCATTGCTTAGACTTGCCTCTTCTACCTTCCAGTGATCTTCTGTTCTTTCACTCTTCCAGCAACCTCTCTCTTTTCCCTCACATTCATTTATGTTCCCAACTTTCCCTCCTCTACCAGCAACCTCTCCTTGCTCCCTTCACTTTCCTTCACTAGATGTTCTTACACTCCTCCTCCTCCAGTAGTCTCTCCATTTACAATCTGTCCTGTTCTCCCTTTCATCCTCTGTCATTTTTCCCTCAGTGAACTCTAAACTTCAACTTCTCCTTAGCTGGAATGAGGAGAGACAGCCTCTCATATTGTCCGCAGACTAAGTGCCCTCCTCCTTGTAAGCCGAGGCACTCGTGCTCTTCCCTGCAGTTCTCTAGCAGATATTAAGGATGGGTAGTTCAATGCTCAGGTGAAAGGCCTTTAAATGTAAACAACCTATCTTGGATCGTAACCATGCAGCATGGAAGTGTAGAAGTGGAAGCGCGTTTGGTGCGAAGGATATTGCCATTTTTCCACAGTATGACACATTTTATGAAGGTAAGATGTTTCAAACATTTTTATGACTATAGTCTGCTCATTTATTCTCTGTAGTTTTTTAATGGATGTGTTGTCAACCTCCTGATAAGGGCACATTAGTATTTTGTAGGTGGACGGCCTCTTGCTGGATGGTAGGAGGGAGAGGTTTCCCACTAAATGATTATTTTGACAATACATGCATAAGACAAATACCGTTCCCTGTATATGCCCCTTCCTATCCATTTCCTGTGAGGAAAGTAGTTGCCCCTTATGGGTTACACTTCCCTTTTGAATCCACTCCAGGTTTTTGGTTTAAGAGAAGGAGGATATGTGGCATATATAGTCAAGAACCTTAGTTTTGAGTCTTCTTTTTTAATGTTGTAAAGGACCAGATGGTGTCCTTTCTAATGCTTGTCTTCTCACCTCTGTTATAATGAAAACAAAGCAGGAAGACTCTGTGCATGGAACCACGTAACATCTGAATACTGCACCGAACATATGAGAAATGGTATGCATTCAGAAAACCGTATCGAATGTACCCCTGCACCGACGTGCTTAAAGGATGTCGGCATACACCATTGGACATGGAAGAGCTGTAAGTGTGAACCAATGAGAATAAAGTGATGTCATACGGGAAAGACACCATGACACACAGAAACGATATAGGAATACTTAAAGAATGAAGGTGTAATCCAAGTAACAAAGTTATCTATTATAAAGAGATGAAGAAATCACCTATGCTGAGAAAACGAATGAGATGAAGACTAACAAATGTATATATGCAGAAACACAAGGTAGATGAGTTACATAGAATCATACTGCAGTAGAAACTATAGCATGAGTAAAGCGGCCATGATGAGAAGATGGATGTCACATCGTGTCAAAACTACCTCAGAGACAAACCAGGGCCGCAGATCAGAAACGCTGCAGAAACCAAATTCATACTAGGAACAAAGAATATCTGTTTTTCTTAGACTAAGGATGACACAGCAATAAATAACTGGAAAGCACACAGGGAGTTAACCGGGATAATCTTTGATTGAAGTGCACGTTTCTCTTAAGCTTAAGCAGAAGCGAAAATATCTGCAAGTGACAAGTATTGAACAATCAGAGGTGAAGAAAGCACATGTAAGACAGAGTAACCAAGTCTGCAGAGGCCAAGAGGAGTAATAGCATGCAGTAAAATTAAATAAAATAACAGTAAATAATAGGTTAAAATGGACCGACTCGTGGTCTACCGACAATTGTTGCAAGACTCGAAAACAAGACCTATTCATTAAGCCTCAGACGGAGATAGTGGAGTACCCTGACTCCCTTAAAAGGCAGATTTGATAAAGACAATCCTGGTGCAAGTGGAGGAAAGATATGCAGGACCCTTCAGAAACCAGCTAAACCATCACTGGAATGTCATATGCAATATATTCTAAGCATTCATTTAAATGTTAAGTATGCATAAGTAGATTTCTGTGAATAAAGAAGCAAACATTGAGAGAGAATGTGAACGTAAGGAAGACGGTGATGCATTATAGTAATATTTCTCCTCTGAAAGACTAAGGGCCTCATTACGACCCTGGCGGTAAGGGGTTTACGCCAGCGTTAGCTGCGCCGACCCCTTACTGCCAATTACGAGGTCCCTTAGCGCCATGGCGCTTTTAACACCTGCTTTTAGCAGGTGTTAAAATCCATGGCGCTAAGGGACCATGGAGTTAATTACGCCACCGTAATTTACAGTGGCGTAATTAACGCCTTCCCCACTCCCATTATGCCCTATGGGGCAAAAATGGGAATGGGGAAGGGTAAATGGGGATTGGGGACTTACCGCCCCCGCCAACCTCGGAATGGGGCGGTAAGTCCGCCAACCACCATGGCGTAAACGTAGTTTACGCCATGGTGGTAAAGTCACGGCCCAGGCGGTAACTTACCGCCTGGGTCGTAATGAGGCCCTAACTGAGTTAAGGAATTTGGAAAATCAGAGCGATGATGGTTAACACTGAAATACATTGAGGAAAGTGACCAAAAAAGGAACAAAACTGACATTATATTTTCATGAGTGCTTGATGGTAATATCCTAGCCTATTTTCATCAGGTATGGAAACCTGCACAAATATGTCTAAATAAATCAGTGTCGGAATGTACCTGTAAGTAAACTAGAGATTGTGCTTAAGCCTAATTAATTTTTTTATATTTACTTAGGGAATATTCTGAAAGATGATTTTTATTTAAGCATATTTTATTTTGTTATGTATATTTACCTAGGGAATATTCTGAAACAAGATTTTTATTTAGTGGCAAGACCATCAAAACTGCAAGTCCAGCTCTTTCTTATTTCAGTAGGAGTTAAGCATTGAGTGGGAGCTTTAAAGATTGATCAACTAATTTCAGCATTTCAGATGGAAGGAGCATTGTTACATTTACTAAATTCAACAAGAATACAAATTAGAGTCAAATGACTAAACAAGACATGAAGGAAAAAAGGATTGGTTGGAGGACAATGATTGTGTCGACAGTGAAGGAAATAAATCTATGATTTATTTATTATTTATTTATTTGCATTTGTAAAGCGCGCTTGCCGCCCATAAGGCATCAAGGCGCTGTTACAGAAAATGAAGGAATTATGATTTACAGACAGGTGACTGAAGGTCTCATAGTTGCACAGGAACAAGCACAGATGCAGGAACTGACATTTGCATATTCATGGTGGAGCGAGAGGCAATTTAAACAAAGAGCCTGGTTTTGATGGCTTTGCGAAAAGCTTGGTGTGACTCGATCAATCTTAAATGGGGTGGGAGTACGTTCCAGTGCATGGCTGCCTGGGTGGGGAAGCTGGAGCCACCAGCGCGCACCTTACGCGTTGTGGGCGTGACAATCATATTGGCATAGCACGCTCTTAAGGGTCTTGTGGCAGTGTGCTTGGTGATTCTGTGTGTCAGGTATGGAGGGGCAAGTTTGTGAAGGCATTTGTGTGTGAGGGCGAGAGTTTTGAAGACAATTCTCTCTTTGACAAGGAGCCAGTGTGCCTGTCTTCTGATTTCAGAGATAAGGTCTCTTCTTGCGGTACCTGTGGCTGCCCTCAGTGCGCTGTTTTGGACTAGCTGCAATTAAGCAATGTTTTTGTTGGAGGTCCCAACGAGAAGGGCATTGCAGTAGTCTAGCCTTGACCCAATAATTGCCCTAGTAATGGTGAGGCAGTTAAGGTGGGACAGGAAGGGCCTGGCAGCATTAAGGGCGTTGGAGTAGTAGGCTGAGGATGCGGCAATGGCATTGACCTGTCTGTCCATGGACAAACCAGAGTCCAGGTAGACTCTGAGTGTCTTAACATGGTTGGAGACCTTGATGGGAATGTTGTCGATGGTGAAGGAGGCGTACTGATCTCCGAGGTTGCCCAGTGTGAAGGGTGACCCGATGAGAAGTATTTCAGTTTTCTCACTGTTCAGGCAGAGCCAATTCTCTGCCATCCATGACTGGATGGTAGAGTAGATGGTGGTGAGGGTTATGGTATAGGTTAGGTAATCGCCCGAGAGAGGGATAAGTACCTGCGTGTCATCCGCATAATTAGTATATAAGATGCCTTGGGAGTTGAGGATGCTGAACAGGGGGCTCGTAAAGAGGTTGTATAGCGTGGGCGCAATACAGGATCCCTGAGGAACGCCACATGTGTTGAGGCTGGGAGTGGCAGAGGCTGAGTCGGAAAAGACTTTCATGGCCCTTTCTTGGAGAAAGGAGGTGATCCATTGACAAGCTTTGGTGGAGAAGTTAGCTCGGGTGGCTAGGTGGTGGCCCAGAGTGTTGTGGTCCACCAGGTCAAAGGCAGCGGAAAGATCCAGGAGCAATAGGTGAGCAGGTTTGCCTGCATCTCTAAGATCGTCTATTTGGTTCTTTAAGTCTAGGAGGGCCGTTTCGGTGCCGTGTCGTGGGCGGAAGCCAGATTGCCGCAGGCCGAGGAGACGGTTATCTTCCAGGAACTGTTGGACTTGCAGGTATGCTGCTTTGTCCAAGATTTTGAGCAGAAATGGTACAGTGGTGATGGGTCTGTAATTCCCAGGGACTGATGGGTCGAGCAAAGGTTTTTTAAGGAGAGGGTGTACCCATGCTTCCTTGAGTCATGGCCTGGCTGGAAAGAGGAGTTAATAATGGCTGTTAGGAAGGGGGCTAGGGTAGATGCTGAAGAATACAGGAGGATTTAAGGAATGCAAGATGGACTTGTAGTGCCCAAATGAGTTGAAGGGGATGACAAAGGCTGCAAGAGGATTCCACCCAGTCAGGAGCATTGTTCATATGGAGGGTACAGGATTGAGAATGTATGTGCCAAAAAGGATTAAAGAGAAGGTAGGAGAAGGGAAAGGGATGACAAATGTGTGTTATACGTAGTGTCAAAATAGGATATGGCAATGACACTAAATGCAACAGACACCAAGGCTGTCGTCTCCATCCATATGGAAATCTTGAGCAGACAGGTAGAGGCTTGTGGCCTTGTGGCCATGGAACATTATAGGGACCTTTTCTTTTGGAGAAACTAGCACTTCCTTCAATATCAAGGGCATTTGTCTTCAAGCTGAGCTCTAATCCTGACTGCGGCTCTGGCTCTAGTGAGAAATCCTCTTTGTACTGACCTCTCACTGCAGATACATTGGAGAAAGTCGAATGCCGCGCTCCAACCGATGCCTCTACTTGTTGACACCAAGATGCAATAAACTAAGAGAAGGATGACTAAATCCTCCCTTTGCCCCCTTCAACTTATCCAGAATAGGACTGCAAGACTTATCCTTGGCCACAAGCCCAGGGACCGCATTGTTCCAGCCCTAAAATCTCTCCACCGGCTCCTGGTTGCTGCAAGGATAAAGTTCAAGACCCTCTGCATCATCCACAAGGCTTTCTAGGGCCTGGGCCCATGCTACATTCAACTTTCTCTCCCTAAATACCTCCCTGCTAGAGCCTTTCGGTCTTTTAGCTCCAACTCTCTGCAGATCAGATGCTTTTCCAAGCAGAGAGTGGGGGGTCGATCTCTTTCGTATGCAGTACCCTCCCCCTGGAATGGCCTACCTGCCCCTCTCAGACTTGAGCCAGAAATCCTTAAGACTCTCATTTTCTCTTCTTCCTTCTCTCTCCCCATCCTCTGCTAATGTCCCCCTCTGCTGCTTTTTGACTGGCTGCCTGATTCCTTCTGATTCGTACAGGGCACCAGGCCCTCCTCGACTCAATCTACCCCAGCACTTCGGTCTCCCTTGATCCTCCCTCCCTACCCTGCACTTGCCCTACTGGGCTCCCTCCTGCTCTACTAGCCTGGCTGGGCCTGAACCCCTATTAATCCCATTCAGCCCCTTCCTCACACTTAGCATGTAGACCTTCACTCCCCTGCACTTTCTGCATCCACTGGGACTTGTCCACCTGGCCTCATCCTGGCACTCACCTAGCCCTTGGGCCCTCTTCCCCCTTTCTCCTCCCCTTCCAAGGACTTGTATGCTCTCTACTCTGACCTGCACTTCCTTCCCTCCTAGCACTCTCCCCACCCCACTCTCCTGCACTTCTTGTTACTGCACTTGCAAGGTCTGAATGACACAATTCCTAATAGGACTGCTTTTGTTATTCTTCCTCTATCCCCCTTCATCTTCTGTGTTGTTGCATCTTGAAACACCATTTGCTGTATTGGTGCATTACAGATACCCAATGAATAAATAAAATACATAAAATGACTAGAAATCTGAGAGCTCCAGCATCTGTTCCAGTGTCTGAACCGGTGATAGCTTCCACTCCACTGGTGACTGTGAGTGCTGCTGCTTTACTGATTTTTTAAATGGACTTGCAGTTGAAAGGAGAGACTGCGGTCATGGTGCAAAAAACACTCATCTGCAGTAACCTATCACATTGCCTCATAGGTCTTTCATGAAGGATTTGAACAGTACCTTCTCTGTTTCATCAACACTGGGAGCCATGAGGGTACTGACACAAACCACTCACAAAGGCTTCATAGTCTTGTCCAGTGGATACATTGTTACTTAAAATATTTGTGTGGGAACCACTGTATTGTGGTGCTGGTGGCAGTCATGCAGCCATCTCACAGTTGCCGGGGGGCCCAGCACCATGTTAGGATTGCCGGGGTCACCCAAACTTACTGGTGTTGCAGGGCAGGACCCTGTGAGGCCATAGGGATACAGCCTGGGTGCCAGGAGCATCCTGACTGGTGTGTGCCTGGGCTCGACCTAGGGCACCAGGCTGGTCTGCAGGGCCCAGACCAGTAGGGACCTGCAGGACTGTGATCACATGGTGTGAGCCTATAGGCCACGGCTGCAGGACAGTGTTTACATGGTGAAGGCCTACAGGCCCAAAGTGAGAGACGGAAACAACTAAACTTCCATTGTTGGAGTCTGCAGCTATTTTGTGGCGCGTGCCTTCAGTTGCTCCTTTCATTAGCTCGGTGTGTCATGGCCCATCTTAAAAGGGCAATACACGTGGGAGGGACACACATCTTAAAAGGGCAATACAAATGGAAGGGTCACACATAACACACTTTACCTAGAAAATCTGTACTACTCAGAAATGGACCCACTTAACTTCATGATCCGACAGACAGCTGGATACAGAGAACATGCATATCTCTTCATCCAATTATGAATATGGTAAAAATGTATTACTAACCTATTTCATATCTGTCCTCTCAGATAATATTAGCTGACCCACTCCTTACTCAGACTTTCTCTCAGACAACATCTGTCATTGTGATAGAAATGGCTTAACTAATTTGGGAAAAACCAGCAGCATTGCATAATGTCTTAAGTGATAGGTGGACACATTTGACTTTATTTGCAGTCAACTCTTTTGCCCATGCTTTCCAAGTCACTACATGAGCGTATCCCTTTTAAGAAATACCCTAAACATCGTTCCACAAAACCATATCCAAATGAGGTTCAGAGGGTCTAACAGTGCCTCTCCTAAACTCAGTTTCAATCGACCTTGCCCCATGGCCAGTAGTCAGAGGATTCATCCAATCGAGAGAGGTGGGGGATTTAAACTATTAGACCAAAACGTCCCCCTGCGTCCCCCTGACTTTAGGTACAGCTAAATATCTTAAACTAAAGAAATTGGTCAACAGTATGTTGTCACAGGGTGAGATATCCCATCTTACTTACAGGAAAACTGAGGGGGAAAAAAGGGATCAAATTCCCATATCTCTAAGTGGTGGGCAACCACTACAGAGATAGTACAGTGGAGAGTGGATACACAAGAGCATACAATTACCAACATTTTCACATAACAATTTTATTATGTATTTCAACAATAATTAAAATTCATCATAAAAATGCCGAAGTGGCATAATTCATGATTTCATGCAGATCTTTGGCACAGTCCATAAAAATCGGCACACAAAGAAAAAAGGAAGAAAAACAACCAACCACAATAGTGACAATTTAAGTACACCAGGAGTCAAAGTGTACAGAAACCATAAACAAATATATGATTAAGGAAGCAATAACGTGAACACTTGTGTCTAAATCAGCTAGCTCCTTCTAAGCCCAACCAATAAAATAGGTTATCTTATAAAGAATAATAACAAGGCTACAATGACTACTAAGTCTCACACTCTTTCACTCCCATTTAACCCAACATGTTTCATTCCTCACTCATTCCATACACACACAGTCGGGGAAATTCATCAGGGGCATGCACTTAAAAACAATATGTGCAAAGGTTGTAAATTCAACAGGCGGAACAGTTTTCAACGCCCGACGTCCTGATAAATTGTATTCAGGGCGTAAAATACTCTAAACTGTACTAAGCCAACACTGCACTAAAAAATGTTGCTTGGAGGTGGACTTGTACAGAGCACAGAAACAAGTAACTCATTCCTGCCGCTGTAGTGAGTTTCCAAATTACTCAAGTGGATTACTTCGGAGCACCACAGGTAAGCAGCTATTTCCTGCTACTGTGGTGAATTTCAATTTTCCTCCAGCAAGGAAAGGACATCAAGCACCTGTGAACAAACCGGGAGAGGAGAAGCCTAATTAGTAAGGTCTCTCACACAACAGACAGTTAAATTACATCTGCGGAGCTATAATATGCTCCAGTTTTGTCAGCTCACAAGGACGCTCAATAGTAACAGGTCTCCATTCTGTTGAAAAACACATAATGGCTAAAGGCGAAAAGCAGAGTGGTTGTTAATCGCTTTAAAGTCCTTAGGAAGAACAAGTCTATTTAACCTTGGTTTGCGAGCCGACGGTGCCCGTTGGAAGGGGTCCCACATAGCCAAACTATGTCAACGACGGCAGCAGCACAACTTTGGACACTTGGGTTCTAAATTTGTAATTATTAGGCTTACCAAACTTAAGGCCTTCAGTGCCGCTTAGGGCGGAGATGTACATCAGGTACATCAGGTGTATGATTGATTAAACCTGTGTAGCACGACTTGCAATTCGTTCAAAATTGGTGACCAAGGGCACTCTTGAATCAGAGGATTCATGATATTTCATGGACTTACCAGAATCCCAAAAACAATGCCTGAGCTCAAATGTGGGTTTGATAGTATGGTTTTCCCTTCAGAAGGCAAATGTGTGCATACACCAGTAGTCATTTGTACTTGGCTAGTACACCACAATTCTGATCTCCTAGTACCTGAGCTTGTCAATGGGTGACTATTTTTAGTACCCACCACTACTATTCAGAATGCATTCAAATGAAGGGAGGGGAGAGGGGAAGGGTGAAGTGGGTCTGCCGAGTGACATTATCCATGAAAGAATGACAATGCTTTGACAATGAGATATAGACCAGACATGTATGTGGGGTTGTGTTTGTTTGTTGTTGGCTAAGTGTTGACTTGCAGCGTAAATCCATCTGAAGGTTGAGAAATAACAGAGTACTCAAATGAACATGGTAGATGCCAGAAAATAGCTACCGACATAGTAGATCATTTACATAGTTGTGTGATGAATAAATGATGTGATGGCCTCTTACACTGCATACTACTCAAACATGTCATGTGACTCTGGACAGAGTTCTTTATGAGGACTTGCCTGCCTTGCAGGGTGCTAAGGATTAGTCTGGTTCTGCTAATGACATGACAATTGCAGTTGAAATAGACAGAGTTGACCAAACACCACAAGCACACGATTACCTTGGTTTGCCCACATCAGACCAAAGGCAACCGCTCTGATAGTGGCAAAAGACACTTCGTTACATTTGTCAGTTTACCGTTTTGCTCACATAATTTCAGACCAAATAGTTTTTGGACCTCTTTTAATCTAAGGCAGTATTTATTTATTTATTTATTTATTTATTTATTTATTTATGTTCCCATTGTTTTAAAACAGGTCTGAAATACTGGTTTGAAAGGTGTACAAATGTTTTTGCATCTGTTTTAACACCTCAATGCACTTTTTACTTTTTGGTAGATGAAGGCCACTGTTTCTGCTTGTCCCATATGCTTTCCTTGTCAAGAAAACATGTATTACTGCAAGTATTGTGTATGTACATTCCAGAGTTTTTTCACGTGATTCATAACCATCTGTTTTTAACACTGGTAAAACCAGAATTCTATAATAATCCATTGTGAATACATGTAATTCATTTACACATCCTTGAACTATAACGTGCAACAAATGTGTGCTAACCTGTTTTGCCAGATTTAACTAACTTGTTTTGATCTTCATCATGCAAATAATACAAATTGCATGGGAAAGACCAATGTAGAGCTTGCAAATACCATTTTCTGCAAAAATATTAAAAGTATGTTGTTTTCAAAAAGACTTATATTATGGTGTTCTCAATTCCTGCAACTTTTCAGGATATAAACATAGGGCTCCTTTGCAGTGAATGCATGTATAATATACATTACAAACTTGAACCACTGAGTTGGGTGGGACATCGATAATCAAAAAGAACTGGCTGGCTTATTGTAAATGGTTTACCTCTCCCAAATGACCAACGATGGCTGTGCAACTGACACAATTCAACAATATAAAATATCAATGTATCTAACTGATCTTCTGTAAACGACTGATGTCCTTGTTTTTTTGTTTTTCATCTCTGCCCTTAATAAATGATAACAATGATTTGTGTATTTGCCATGTGGTACTGACTGGGTCCTTTTGAGAAGTGTATCTCCTCCCCCTGTGGAGCTTCCCTTCTCATTGAATCCATAAACCTGGAATTGTCTCTGGACAGGCTACATTGAAAGTGAAGCTCATCTTAAGCACCCCTTCCAGAAAGACTGCTGAGACGTTCAATATTCGGGTGATCCTGGGTACTTTTGCTGCATTGTAATTAGGGGAGTACCAGAATTCGGCTGTAATAACGTATTCGGCCAAATTCAAACTGAAAACAAGATATTAATTAATTATCACTTGAAGCTGAATAGTTTCCCATGCAAAATACAATAAGTACTGCTGCCTGAAATCATTCAGGATCATTAAACAAATGCTGCTGTCACTTTCTTGATTGAGTACAGGCAGAGCAGAGATGTGGAAGCGCAAAGTCCCTGCCCTTCTTGTGCTGACAGACAAACTTTCATCTGGTAGTTTTTTGAGGATGGGTGAGCTGAAGCAAAACTCTCAATATTTTGAATGCATTTCTGGTCTCCCCGTATTTTGCAGTTGAAAACATTTGAGCTGGAATAATAGTTTATAAAGTCGCTATTGGAAAATTGTATTTTCCTTAGGCGCTTATTGGTTTGCTGATGTCTTGTGTGAGAAATCTGAATGTTCCAGATTCCGATCACACCAATTACCAATCCAAATAATGTAATTAGGTAGATTAATATAGATGTTGCAGATATCTCAGTAATTTCCAAACCCTGAGTAAAATAGCTGAGGAGGTAGTGTGCCTGCAGAAAAAAAACAGGATTTAGCATGCAGACCAATGTTATAAAGCAAGTAAGATGGCTCAGTGGCAAGTGTGCCTGCAGGAGGGATGTGCTTGTAATATCAAAACCACGGTTACAATTCCTGCCCTCCAACTTTCTCATGGTGCCAAAATAACTCCCATGCCACCGTTTGTGGCAGCAGAAATATTCCTAACAACATTAGAGTGGTAAAAAGGGGGGATATGTGTGTAAAAAATACAAGGAGCTACAAGTTTACAATTTAGAAACATTGAACCTAAAGGATGTACAAGTGAAACAAATAAGTAAAACAAACATGCACATGCCAATTAAAGATCTGAAAATCAGCACTGTCCCTTCCCTACAGGGTTAGCTGAAAACCATAGATGACTCAGCATTTCCTATATATTTTTGTCTGCTGACTTTTACTATGCCCACGATCTCCACAAAGACCCCACCCGAAAATGAAAATGCCTCATCCACACTCAGTACCACACGTAGAAGGCATAGCCTTAACATTCTATAGGTTTGTATTCAGTAACACTCCAGCTGTCAGCAGGGGGGTAATTGATGTAATCACTCCTTTTGTGTTGCAGTGCCTTGCTGGAGCCAGAATGCTAAAGATGGGCAGGCCCAAAAGGAACATTTGAAAGTACAAGTAGACACATACCAGTCACCCCTCACAGTGATTGCATTCATGCATAGTATACTTTTGTGCTAGTCGTGGTTACTTGGACCCTGCCCAACAAGCGACATCTGTGAATGCAGAAAAATACAAACTGTGCTGTTATTGAACAATTTTTTTTCTGATTATGTATTAATTGAATGGTTTACAGAAGCATCTCCCGTAGACAACAAAGAAAAGAAATTTAATAAAGAATGGATATACTTAAGCATCTTTTTTATTTATAAAGTGTTTTTCTTGCCTACGCAACTTTAATTATTAAAAAGACAACTATTTGGCTCGGTATTCAGTCGAATACTTAAACCTACTATTCGGTACACTCCTAATTGTGATGCATCCCAAATAGACAACAATACCTTCACTGCAGAGTTGACTCAAAAACCTCAGGGTTAACCCATGGCACAGCATAGCAACACTTCAAACAGAACAAGAATGACATTTGCATGATACAACCTGGAACAATCATCTTTGTTGCACTTAGGTCTGAGGGATAGAATACAACAGCCATAATTGCTGACTGTTCAAGTCTGAACAATGCATTGTTCAAGGTCTTATGTTAATGGCACTGATCGCTGAATGTGACCAACACATTCTGGTAAGGAGGACCATGACATTCAAGCAGTTCCAGCTTTCCATTAGACCATTGTTGGGAAATGTCGTGCTGCCTTGCAAAACAAAACACCTCTAGACGAGAAGAAGAATAAGCCCTGAAAGACAAAGAAAGATGTCTTACCCACCCCAGAAAGAACACATTCCTATTATTATCTGTCAATATATGACTGTGCTGGGTGGTATTTCTCTTACCTATCACTTCCCCTTTGGAAACCAATTAATTGTCTTTTGGCATTAGAAGATTTTTATTTTATTTATTGGATATTTATAAAGTGCCAATACAGCAAATGGTGTTTTCAAGTGCCACAAGACAAAAAAGGGGGGAAGGGGGACATGAAAGAAAACAACAATAATGGTCCTACTAGGCCATTTGTCATTCGGATCATTTGGATTATGCAAGTGCAGTAACAAGAAGTGCAGAGGGCAGGGAAGTGAGGGGGGGTGCCCGGGGGAAAGAATATTGGTAGGGTGGGAGGGAAGTGCGGGGCAGGGTGGTGGCATACAAGTGCATGGGGGAGCTGAAGGTGAAGAAGAGGGACCCTCAGGGTAGGCAAGTGCGAAGAGGGGCCAGGTGGGCAAGTCCCAAGGGATGCCGGGAATGCAGGGAGTGCAGGGAGTGAGGACCACATGCTAAGTGCTAGGACAGGGGTGGACCAGGCTCAGTAGGGATGCACACACCACCAGGCTAGTCATGGGGCCCAGAAGATAAATTGCAGGCTAGGGGGGAGGTCAGGAGACTGGTGTGCTGGGGTAGACTGGGCGAGGATGACATAGTGCCCTGTAGGACCCAGAATGGACCAAGCAGCCAGTCAATGCAGCAGAGGAGGGCATTAGCAGGGTAGGGGGAGAGGGAAGGAAGAAGAGAAAAGGAGAGTCTTGATAAGCTTCCAGAACCTAAGGAGATCTGGTTCAAGCCTATAGAGGGGCAGGGAGGACATTACAGAAGGAGGCTCCTGCCAAAGAGAGAGATCTACCCCCACTCTCTGCTTGGAAAAGCATCTGCTCTGGAGCTAGACGACCGAAGGGATCTAGCAGGGAGGTATTTAGGGAAAGCGATTTGGATGCAGTGGGTTTCCAGGCCCCAGAAAGCCTTGTGGATGATGCAGAGAGTCTTGAACTTGATCCTCACATCCACTGGGAGCCAGTAGAGAGATGTTAGGGCTGGAGAAATGCAGTCCCTGGGCTTGAGGCCAATGATAAGTCTGTCAGTCCTATTCTGGATGAGTTAAAAGGGGCAAAGGGAGGATAAAGGCAGATTGTGGAAGAGGCTGTTGCAGTATTCCAATTTACAGAGGCCCAGAGCTCTGTAGACATTGAGTATTTGGGGAAGGTAAGGAAAGTGAGATTGCCCCTGATGAGATGCAGTTGAAAGTGGGCCTTCTTGGCAAGGTCCATGATATGAGTAGCGAAGGAGGGAGAGGAGTCAAAAATGATGCCACGGTTTTTAGCCTTACAAGAGGGTGAGGGGAGGGGACACATGGAGGGTTGGTAGAGAGTAGGAGGGAAGGATGGAGCAGGGGTCCCAATGAGAAGGATCTCAGTCTCACTGGTATTAAGGTGGAGATTGTTAGCAGCACACCATTCCTAAATAGCATTCAGACATTCAGCAATGAGAGAAGAAGAAGAGGAGGATGTGGAGGGAAGCATGAAGGAGAGCTGCATGTCGTTCGCATAGCACTGTAGGTGAGGGGAGAAGGTGGAGAACAAGTGGGGGAGAGGGGCAAGGTAAATGTTTGAGGGCCACTTCGAGAGGGTAGAGCCGTGACGGACGTTGCAGGTGTAGAGTGTGTTGGAGGAGAGGAAAGGGCCCAGTTGGACCTAGGAAGGTCAGTCAGATATAAAGGAGGTCAACCAGTCCAGTGCCAGGTCTGTGATGCCAAGGGTATCACAGAGACGTTTCATAAGGGTGGCAGGATAGACTGTACCAAAGGCAAAGGAAAGATCGAGAAAGATGAAAATGGAGGGAGAGTGGGAATTGAGATTTGAGTGCAAGTCTTCACAGGTGTTCAGGAGAGCAGTTTCCATGCCTCTGGCTGCTCTGAAGCCAGACTGGTGGTCGTGGAGACAACCAACAGATTCAGTGTGGTGGTTCAGTTGGGAGATGACCAACTTCTCCAAGAGTTTGCCCAGGAAGTGGTTAATGGAGATAGGGTGGTAGTTAGCTCGGCAGGAAGGGTTGGCAGAAGGCTTTTTAAGGTGAGGGTGCACAAGGGAGTGCTTGAAGGTAGTGGGAAGGAGCTAGTGGGAAAGGATTGATTACAGATATCAGTCAAGGCTGGAGCAAGGCAGGCTATGTTGTCCTTGATAGTTCTAGAGGAGCAGGGGAGCACCTGTTTGGAGGAGACTCTCATAAAGTGGATTTGTTTAGAGACCTCATCTGGTGTTATGGGCAAGAGATAAGATAGTAGGAGGGAAGAGGAGAGGGGGGAAATCGAGGTCTAAGAGTGGATGAGGGAGGAGAGAGGGGTGTGAAGGAGAGTGAGCACAGGAGGACAGAAGAGAAGTGGAGACGACAGTAGGATTGTGAGTTACTTGCACATTTTGAACAGTTCGGCCATGATGTTGGTGGTCCCAGAGATGCAGGCTTGGATATGGACTCTCTTCTTTGAATGGATGGACACTCTGTATAGCCTTTGGAGCAGGCGGCAGGCCAGTCTATCAGTGGATGTGCCTGAAGCCAGCCACTTCTGTTCAGCAACTCTGCACTTGCGTTTCAGAGAGGCTGGGTCGGGGTCATACCAGTTTTTGCACTGCAGTCAGGCTTCATGCGTATCCTCATGACAGGTGCAAGGATGTCCAGGGTGTTGTAGATGGGGAGGAGAAGGTTAGCAAGAACTGTGTCAGTGTGACAGTCAGTGGCTGGAGTGGAAGGGGAATGAAAGTGGCAGCAAAAGCAGCAACTTACGCTTGCTTCATTGGCCGATTGACAGAGAAGAAGACTGGCAGTGTGGGCAGAGGCTTGGCTGGGGGTCCTACGAGATCCAAATGAGAGGACGGGAGAGCATGGTCAGACCAGGAGAGATGTGTAGTTAGAGGGTTGGAGATGGGGTTGTCTGTTGAGATGAGAGCATCCAAGGTGTGTCCTTGATATGTGGTGCAGTACTGTGAGTGTGTGTGTCTGTGTGTTCTTATATGCTACACTATTTATTTGCTTTGGATGACTGATATGGGGGCACTCTAATGGGTGTTGTGTACTTCACATTTGCAAGTGTCTATAACATTTACATGATGTATGTTTTCTTTAGCAGTAACACCTCTGCTGCCGTTACCAATGCTTGGCTATCACTTCAGATGAAGTGTTGGTACTGCATGACGCCATACAGTACAGTAAGTGGTATGGACCTGAACAACCTGCGTATAACCTCAGTGATTGAGTAAAGGTGTAAGATGTGCAAGAAGTGCAGAAGGAGGCACTATATAATAAGCCAATTGAAGCCACCATCTGATGAGAAATGAAGAAGGGATCAGAACCATGATCTTGATAAAGGACCTGTGTTTCAGGAAGTGTATACATGATTTCCAATGAAGAGCAAGGATTTTGTGTGCCCAGAAAATAGCCCATTTTACCATGCCCAACTGATTGACTCTTGAACTCTCATGACACCTCTCACTTTGACTGCATCTCCCATCAAAGCCCACCCACACCACAGTCCCCTATGTACTAGAAATGGCACCCTATTAACCCTGTCCCTACATTCACCGTATGCCCATGTGTGCCCCCGGTAACACAGTGGGCCTCATTATAAGTTTGCCAGTCCGGTAACAACGGTACGGGTAAGCTACCGGTAACATTGTTACTGGACTGGCAAACTACGAGTTCTGCTTGCGGGTGCATTCCCGCCCGCAAGGTCTGACCTGGCGCATGTACCAGCACCTGCGAGCAGAGCATGTCAGATGCACCGGCACCAATCACGAAAAGTGCCGTGCATCCGACCTCCCCATTCCCATTGAGCCCTATGGGGCTCAAATAAGAATGGGAAAAAAAAATCTGTGCCCGCGAATGGCCAATTACCAGGTCTGGCAAGGCCGTAATATCCCGGTAATTGCCCATTCACGGGCGCCAGAAAAAAAAGATACCGGCACGGCTACTGTCAGTATCGTAATGAGGCACAGTGTCCTCACCCTGTTGTTCCAATTATGCAACTACAGCTGTCTGTTTTCCCGACAACGGAATGAAAGCCTTTATTTTGGAAGATGACCAGGTCATTGTTAGAAACCTCAATCACTTTACTTGGGAGATTGTCGGCACAATCTTTAAACATTTGGTCAGTATTGACTAGTATCAGTATTGGTTGAAAAAAGTTAACTAATTAACTAGTTAATGAATCAGACAACAATGTACTTGCCTTTTAATCTGAGCAGCCCAATACTTTCCCCTCTCCAATCAGGTTACATATGTAATACCAGCCAGCATTGCAAGGGTAGGATCAATGAATTCTTGAGGATACAGTGGCAGAATTCCTGGCCATCACTGCACACTTCCTCGTCTGCAATCGCGCATCCAAACCTTTTCATCAGGCAACTTTCTGTACATAAACCTAGAGGCAACACAGAACATGTCTAAGAACTCGAAATGCAACCCAGCTAACTGAACACTAACTGAACACTACCACCTGATTGATGAATACTAATTTGGTATGAATGTGCTTTATGCACCTATTCACAATGATATTCATTTTAAGTCAATATGCCTCAATAATTCTTTTTTAAAACAACGTAAAACTCTATAGCTGCCCAGTAATTCTAAGGCTTTTTCTTTGTAACTATTGTTTTCTCTTGTTTGTCAGAAGAGGATGGCACTGTCTGATGCAGGCAGTCAATATAATATCCTCCTGCATACAAACGTTTCTAAGATTACTTCTCTGCAACACATATCTTGACAAATATCAAGCTAAAGGTGACCCAAGTGAATCCAAGTAATAACACATGAGTTTGGAAATCAGCGATCCCAAGGAGCTGAAGTAGGAGGACAATGCCAAGGGTACAGAGACAGGCAGAAAGGCCAACTATACCCATCCACCTTTGTATGGGATATTTCAAAACTATCTTAGCAATTATCAGCCTCACCAACAACTTCACCACTGCAAACTTCTCAGCCAGGGTAAGAGGACACATTCTCTTGGGCCTGCAAGAAAATCCCATGTGTGCAATAACGTTATCCATGACAAAAGAACAACATATTCCCACCTTGACTCATTGCATACAAATTGTGTGCCAATGAAAGCAATCTAGTTGGTGCCAAACGTTTGCAGAGACAATTGACATATGAACATGTATTCTCTTGTGTCTGCCACCAAAAGTTGTATTGAGTTACAGCTAATGAATATGATCTCTTCCTGATTCCAAATAATTCAGTAACAGTACTTGCTCAAAATAAGGATTTTTTCTTATCACAAGAAAAAACTTCTGCCTGCCTCCAAACAATATGGAATGTGATTCTCATACTGTAGTCACTAAGGAGACATTTTCATTTTCAATAAAGTGCTCGTATTTCAATAAAGTGCTTACTGGGATTCTCTCGAGTATTCAGTGACATTCACAGAAAGATTGATTGACCTATTTCAATGTCCTGCCTCAACTAAATACTACTTGAATTTTTTACCTCACCCTCAACTAAATCTGATTCGTGTTCTTTCTTTTCCTCAATGAAAGCCTATTTTCACATCCCTCCCTCCAAGGCAATCTCCTGCCTCTGAATGCAGACTAACCTGGACAATGAAACAATAGATGTCCTCCACCCGTAAAAGAACAGCAAAGATTAGGGAAACTGTTTTCTATTAAGTCCCTGCTATATATTTGCCCAAACTTAGTGAGAAATCCCTCAATTCTCTTGGACTTTCCTTAAAAGGCATCTGTGAATACCCAACATGCAGTTGGAATAGAGGTGGATAGGATCTTTGCAGGGCTGATTCTACTTGGCCTTTGAAGTTGGGAAATGTCTCCCTTTATATGACTTTCTGCTCAGCAGTGAATTTCTAAAAACAAATGCGTCATCTACTTTTGTAAATTAGAGTTTGGGCTAAAGAAAATGTATAGTTGAAGTTACTGGAGCTGTCACCCCTCTCTATCTGAAACCTGTAACTCCCTTTGTAGGCAGCATCAGCTTCTAAGATGAAAACAAAAATACAATTTGGAAATAGGGGAGCCAGGAGGCACCCATGTGCAAATACCAACAATCCAGCAGAACCAGCAAACTCGTTATGTACTACACAGAAAATAATATTTTACAAAATGTAGAGCAGGACAAAAGAAATGGAAGTGGGAGGAGGAGACATAGTCATATCACTGATGGTTCGTCAGTGACCATCTATCACATTCATGTTCAAAGCACAGAGGACCATCCACTTCTCGAGCTTATTCCACATGAAAGGCCACAAATAGTGTGTGTGGATCTTGCCATGTGGCATTCTGCACCATTATCCTCAACATCTTGTCACTTTTACGGCTGCTGCAGCTTCAGCCCACTCCTAAATCGCTCTGAAGGAGCTTTGGCCTGCTCTGTATGACTCTCTCTGGAAGAGTAAGAATAAATGCAGTTGATGAAAACTGGTGGGCTTGATTCCATAAAGGCAACCTGGGCTTGCCATAAGAGCATGGACTCAACGCCTGCTCTCTCTCCCTTCAGGGAGGGATAGCAGGGCCGACTAGACCCACAATACTCTGAGGTTGTTTCTGCTCATTTGCCACCCCTCTGCAAGTGAGTGCTTCTGGCTCTACCTGTGTACACACCTAAATTCTGACATGACTGCAAGGTGGCGCTGTTGCAATTATTTAACGCCTTTGGTCATATTTCTCATATGTTTAGATTTGCTCAAGTTCCTATAGTTCTTTTACCTTATTTTCTTAACTAACTAGGATTTTCTCACCCTATGTCAGGGATAGGCCAGGGTGAACCTTCAAGCAACAAACCCGAATCACAGCAGACCAACCTTTCAAAATATTTAGCAAAAATGAAAAAAAATATTTTGGGGAGCATGTGGCTGGAGCTTTCATTCAGTTTCAGGAAGCTTTTAGAGAGTAGTGATACCACAGGTCATTGCTGGATGTACACTTGTGATATGTTTTGGGAGGTCTTAATGAAGTGGAGTGCATTCAGTGTAGTTGTAGAAACAAGGATGGGGAGATTTAGTGAATGTCTGGATCCAGTCAGAGAGTTAGCTTAGTGTTGGCTTTGTTTACACAGTGCTGTGCGACAGGTTCAGTGATTTGGAGTGGGTGAACAATGTAAGTGCCACCACAAGAGATTTAGGAGGCGGGTGATACAGTCAGTGTCTGTCTCTTTGCAAAACACCTGGCATTGGGTGACACCTGGGATAAGGCGAAGGAGGAGCTGTGAAACATGGAGACCAGCTTGAGGGATTGGCATGCTTGCTTGATTTTGCTGGGAGTGAGCAGCAGAGATTTGGAGATTCAGTGATAAACCAGAGACCATCTTTTGAAGTGAGTGAATAAGACATGTGCCATAGGATTACACCCTATGTATTAGGAGGTGTAGTACAGCAAAACAATAGAGGTGAAGGCTGGAAGGTTTAGAATTCATCTTAACCTCTGGCATTGCTCTGGGCGACCCTCCAGACCATCGTTCTTCAACTACTAAGCCATCACAAAAGGGGAAGTACGTTTGTAATGGCTTGACAGGTGCAGAACAATGGTCTAGAGGGTTGGCCAGAGCAATGCCAAAGGTTAACCTTTGTATGTGCTACAAAGCATGCTTGCCTGCAGAACCCATTCCAAATGTTACCAATGCTTTTTAAACTACTTTTCCTTACATTGTGATGGCTACATATCCTACTACATATGTCAGTGCACAATTCTGTTATTTAAAATAGCTCACTTACCAAGCTGCTGTACAAAAAATAATTAGATATTTTTTTATAAATGCTGTGCTTCCTCTCTAAACTGTAAAACACCTTTATATTGCAATATAATATGCCACCTAATATTGGCTCCTCTGGCAGGCCTTTTGGAGGACTTGCCATTCTTATTAACCATATGAAGGCTTCATCTAGGGTGATAAAAGCCGCAGAGGGCATATTGGCTATCGACTTAATGATTCCAGGTGTTAAATCAGTGTCATACCTAATAATCTGTATCTACTGGAACGTTGCCAGCTATTCGCTTGATCATATGTTTATTCTTCTAGACTTGATTTTTGATGATGCTATTCTTAAAAACTTGGATTATAGATTTCTTATTGGTGGAGACTTTAACTCGTTTTGCCTTTCCAGTGCAGGTCACTTAGGTTCCAGCACTTCTATTGGTGCATCCTCCCACTCTAGTATAAGAGGTAAAAGATGGATTTCCTTCCATGCACAATGGGACATCCACTTTGCACGAATAGACTTAAATAACCATAAATGTACCTGGCACAGGGGTACTCAAACATTATACATAGATTACTTTGCAGTTTCCACAAACCTGCTTAATATGTGTGAACCGGTGTCCTCTATCACTCCTGGCTATGGTGATCATTTAATAATTTCCCTGTGCATCAATGCAGTGTGTCAACTTCTTGAAATTCTCTAATGCTTCAATCATAGAAATTGTTCACCCAGCGCTCTCTGTCCAGTGGGGCTCACAGGTATGCCGGACATTGACTGTCATGGTAAAAAAAGATACTATATGGGGTACTCACAAGATGAATTATAGAATAAACATCGACGAAGTAGAAGACCAAAATAATTTTACAGTTCAACGTTTGCTTGGAAAGTTGGCCGCCAGTAATACCAAGTCTCCCAGAAGTGTGTTAATCAAACGCCAGAAAAATAGGCAACTGAGAGAATTGAAGTAGCTCAATTTACAGAAGTACTCTTACTGACATAAAAAGAAAGAGATTTATCATGTGTTCATCAACAAGATCAAATCTATCAAACAGTCCATACATATTACAGATAATCAACAAATGATCTCCCATGTATGCCTTAACAATCAGAGATTGGTGTGGGCAACCATAAGAAATCAATCCCTCTGCCCCTGACCTATTGGCATCGTCGATCTCTGCAGAAATGTGGACCTCTTATATTACTGAAAAATTCAAAATACTGTTCCTCTATAGCAAAGTGGGGTTTAAAATGTGTCATGGGGTACTTGTCCGTGGACAGAGTCAGATGTGAAATGGACTATTTATAGACTAAAATATCCCAAAGCGCCAGGGCCCGAAGGTATGCCTAAATGTGTCATCAAACAAGACCCTCATTTTTGGTCATCTATCTTAAATATTAAATTTGACAACATATTTAATTGCACTCAGTTACCAGAATCATGGCTAATATCGATCTACATTCTGATCTTTAAAAAGGGAAACCCTGCCGATCCTGTAAAATTTCGTCCAATTGCTCTCTTAGATGTGTCAGCAAAGATGTTCTGTGAAATGAAGCAGCTCCCAGCCTTCTTAGGTTGACTTGCCAGGTTTATTATATGCTTCTTAGGTATCTTTACAGGCAGTCAATCAAGTTACTTTTAAGTTACATAAAGGACATCAAACACTGGCGGCCCATCACCCAGGCAGAGGGCTTACCAATTGACCAGGCTAGAAACTTCACCCACACACATTTCAACAATCAGACATAAATACTCCACATGACATCACAATATTCCTTCTGCAAAGCCGAACCATACACAACACATCTCCTCCCTTCACATTGGCACATCACAAACAACAAAGCGCTACTCAACACACCACCCCTCTTTCGATCGACCGACAACAACATAAGCTGCTACACACCTCCACACCAACATATGCCATTCACACCGACTCGCATGACCAGGGCAAGCACACAGCATGTGCTGTAACACTCTGCCACCCACAGTATTCCTGATCCACTGGCGGAAAAGGTGGAACGAGTCATCGATGAGTGCACAGTGCAGCTAAACACAGCCGCCTGTGTGCACGAAAACAGAATAGATGTGGCACACGACCACGAGATTGAAGTACATGTGTGACCCCGCATTCCAATATAAAAGACATGCCCATACCAAAACCGGGGCGCTACCACCCAACACACGTACCTCATTGAACCATGCATGACTACCATCACAGTCTTACTCTGTCCAAACTGGCGGCGCTCCCACCAGACGCAACCATGCACACGTTACCCATGCATGACTACTTCCACCGTCACACCCAGACCGAACTGGTGGCTCTTCCAGCACCAAACACACGTATGTTGCTTAACCATGCATGACATCTACCTCAGTCACGGCCATACCATACTGAAGGCGCTACCCCCAGGTACCATACTTTGTGGCACTACCCCCCCAATATCCTTGTGGCATACCCATCTACATCCATACTGAATATTAGGAGGAAGGCGCTACCCCCAACAACCACATTGAGAGGTAAAACATTCTGACCTGGCACTCACACCATCAGCAAAACCATACTAATAAATTTCATATAAGCTTCACCCAACCAAACCCATGGGAGGTGTTACCCCCACAATCGCCAGACAATCATATCCACACCCATACAAGGGATAATTGAAGGTGCTACCCTTAAATGGCTAAACTGCCTGGATCAATACAGATATTCCGTACTGTACACCACACATAACATAATACTATATGCAGTTCACATTGCACGTTCTATACATTTGAATTGATGAATTTCTTAAAAGACACATTATATATCATGAAGCCCAAACCAAATCCACTCCTAAAAGTCCATATCACAATTTAGCGACCTAAATACTGAAAACCTCAAAAGGTTACATCTAGTCTCTAATACATTAGATGCCATGAACCGGCCCCCATCCAATCCTAAAAGTCCATATCACAATTACGTGACTTAAATACTGCAAATCCTCAAGAAGTTAGTTCTAAACTTCATACATGCTCACATCGCCCAACAACAATCATCAGTATGCATCTTTTTCTGTTTAAATGCTAAAAATCCATGTCATCTCCTGTGACCATAAACTGGAAATCCTCAAAATGGGTTAGAAGTACAAGGTACAAGGTACATTCAAAAAATGGTATCTCTTAGATACGTCACACACAACCCATCCATCTGGACTGCTACCAGCACTGGACTGCTACCAGCACTCACCCACATCCTCATCACCAGTCACTGACGCAATCTCAATGCAAAATATGAGTATTTTTAGAATTCACATTCTAGGATCATAATCAGCAAGATCCCAGATTGCTTATACACTTACAAATATTCCATCCATATCAAATTAACCATACCAATACCAATACCAAACTGTGAAAAAGGATATATTTTCTTTGCTTGGAGTTTCACCAACAACGACTTTGCTTTGATTTTCACCAACAACAACTATATAGCAGCAGTCAATAGAAGTCGCTTCCTTGTCCGCTGCCTGCGTAACACTTCTTCTGAGCACATCGCTCCGATCTGTTTCACGTTGGATACCAGGTGCCAGTCACTCCTCAAGCACCATCCACCGATTCCAGTCTATCGTAGTTTGAACTGTTTTTAATTAATCTGCCCAGAGCGAGATCAGCCCCACATTACAGCACAAACATGAGCACCACGCCTCTGACACTCCTCTGGATACATCCGCTGCTCGAACGCGCTATGAGACCAAAGCAGAGAAAAAAAAACAATCTTTAATGAGGCACTAGCTCCAACTTCACTCAGATCGTTCCCGTAGCTACGCGTGACAGGACTGTATGGGCTACTTCCTGATCATGCAGTCCACGCTGCAAGGTGCCTTACTCGAACAGCAAACTGCTCCTTCATACTATGAGTAAACATGCCCGAACTGCATAGGCATAAAAATGCGGGTGACGCGCACTACCATTTCGAAGACAGTGTCACACGTTCCACTGAGTTGCCAACTTCCTCCACAGTCCGGATTACATCATCATTTGCCAGCTGTGAGCAGGTAGAAAACAAACTCTCCCTGACCAACTGTGAACCTGTGCCTGACAAATCTTAACCTGCCCTCAGTGCCACGTCATTCTACTGCACAAATGACAGTGATAATCAACCATCTGTGTCACCCAATGCACTCTGTACTCTGGCGCATATCCTCAGCTGTAAACGCTATCTTCCTCAACTCCACATAAGGACCAGATCTCCTGCCATGTAAAAGTATGAGGCACAGCTTCTCAGCCCCTCTTTTCTTCATATGGCTCCCTGCCTCCCGATACACGGGCCAATCGTCATCCTTAGTTTCAAAAGCTCACATCAATGCCATCTTGATGGCCCGTTCCCAATTCTGCACCCCAGGACCCAGCTCTCCCTGTATTCCAAGGACTGCTGAAGGTCCTTCTTGCCTCCAAACCTCCCTCCAAACAGGGGCCTTATTTTCCTTCCTCTTCTACTGCCCAAGTACTGCCTTACTTGGATTGGGGGCAGTATTGTTGTTCTTCTCCTTCTTCCTGCACCCCCTGCAGCAGGTTTCCAGCGCAGATTCTTCTTTGAAATCCCATCCTCATTGTCAATGAAATTAAGCAGTTCCCAGCCTTCTTAGGTTGACTTGCCAGGTTTATTACATGATTCTTAGGTATCTTTACAGGCAGTCAATCAAGTTACTTTTAAGTTACGTAATGGACATTAAACACTGGTGGCCCATCACCCAGGCAGAGGGCTAACCAACTGACCAGGCTAGAACCTTCACCCACAGACATTCCAACACTCAGGCATACACACTCCACATCACATCACAACATTCCTTCTGCAAAGCCAAGCCATACACAGCATTCTTCATATTGATTCTAAGAGAAATGTACATGCATATAAAACATCAGAACATTCTATCTCGGTTCCAGTTCGGGTTCCGTAAAAACGTGGGGACTGCCATGAACACCACAATTCTATCTCATATACCTGCTAGGACTTAATAGCTTAACCCTGGCGCTGTGTACATGGCATCCCTTCACATGTCGATGGCATTCAACTTTGTCATTCGTAATATTCTATGGGATAAACTGATGAGATTTGAGTTGTGGCAACACGTGGTTAGCTTTCCTCTCAAATTGGGCAAACTCCAGCTTCATTGCCTGGCTTTTGCTGATGGCATTCTCATATTTGACAGAACTTTGGACTCCAGGCTAAACTACAACTTTTCTCTGAATATGCACGTGAGCTAAATTTAAATTATAATGCCACCAAATCGAAAAAAAATATTTTTAATAATATGAAGTAAAAACCATGCTCTTTTACCTGGTCCATAGACAGACTTTGTATTAATCATGCAGTCTCACTCAGATATCTGTGAATTATTTAAAGAGTAGGTCAGTCTGTTGCAACTATGGCAAGCTTCCTTTATTTTGGACTTGGTTCCTTGTTTGTATTGGACTATTTGTTTGCTGCACATGGAGCTTGAGACATTGCGACTGCCCAATGTCAGAGTGGAAACTTAAAGAAAAAAGACCACAAGTACTCCACTGTTGCGCTTCAAATTATAGATGTATTCAGTAAAGTTCAAAAAAACAAACAATTTCATTGTTTTTAGGTTGTTTTCTCATTTGTTCCAATGTTGTAAAATTATTATTCAGTTTCATTCACATTGATTGCTCTGATGTACATGTTTTCCTATTCAATACATCCCAATATTAGACAGTTCATCATTTGCATTTTTCTCATTTAGATATTCAGTATGTGCCCCTCTACACGTGTTGCCCCTTACTATGGTTTGTATGGTTCCTCAGGAGGGATTAGAGTTCACTGCATTCTAAATGCAATTAGCCTTAATATTGTTGTTATAATATGCTGGCTAGAAGGGAACAAAAGTTATCACCATGTTATTAGTATGCCCAAGTAGAATGGATATATATTAGTTACCCAATGCCACTAGATTATCTCAATAACTTTCTTACTTACATCCGCTGTAGTTTAGCTAGAGATTCACTTCCTAAGTTTGCAGTATGTTGTCAATTTTGCTAGTATATAGCCCGTACTAAATTTCGTCAGGATTTGTCTGCAAAATATAACCTATAAGGCGCTGGGTATTCTTGAGCTCACCTGAGTCATTCGCTGCTTCAGTTCTTCATTCTTTGTTAGCCCGATTTTGTAGGAAGTGATCGGATATGATTGTCCGATACACTTCTCAAAATGGCCGCTTTAAATATTGTGTCTGGAACGTCGGGACGTAGAGTGATGAAGTCACAATGCTCCAGACACAACGTGTGTGTTCCAGTCACCATTTTCGATCGGATGTTGCCCTGTGTTATGCCTTATAGGAGTATTCTGTTAGAGACTCGCGGGGTGTCATGAGCCATGTTAATTCTAAAGAGTAAGGCAAAGGTGTGAGCTAATGCTGTTAAATATTTGCAGACATTAGTAATGTGTGGATTTCTCCTAGTTCGACAATTGAACATTTAGCTTCATGCATCATAAAGGACTCTAATTGCATTGCTATTGCTAGATGAAATGTTCCATTTCTGTATCGAAATTGAGTCCAATATTGCAACAGTTTAAGATGCATATCTACTTGCTTCTCTCTGTCGAAGTTTCTTCTCCCTATTACTTCCTCTTTGTTGGATTTTCACTTGTTCTAGGCCATAGTATCTTATTCCATCAATGTTTTCATGTGGATGTTCCGCTGCAAAAATTTTTCCAAGCGTATATCTGATGTCTTTATTTTTGATGGTGCGCAGGTGTTCCGAAATTCTAATTTTCAATGGTTTTACCGTGCTACCTACATATGTTTTGGTGCATAGGCATGTTACAACATATGCTACATAACTTGTATTGCAATTTATGAATTCCATAATTGTGTGTGTTTTTCCATTTGGTAAGCTGATTTCCTTTCTTCCAGTTTCCGCATATTTGCAGCAGTTACATTGTCCACATTTAAAGAATCCCTTCAGTCTTTCTTGTGACCACAGTTGTCATCTTCCCT
Source organism: Ambystoma mexicanum (assembly GCF_040938575.1). Taxonomy (NCBI): domain Eukaryota; kingdom Metazoa; phylum Chordata; class Amphibia; order Caudata; family Ambystomatidae; genus Ambystoma; species Ambystoma mexicanum. Next base: position 1,283,218,958 of record NC_090929.1, on the reverse strand, counting down.
GATATGGTATATCTTGTGTGGAATGTGATGGACATAAGATTTGTTTGAGATTTTTGGCTTGCGGTACGTGATGAGAGGATATTCTTCAACATATTTGTTTAGGTCATTGTCCTGTCTGAGTATTTCCTAAAATACAAAAAAGGTAGCAGGTGCCCCTCTCTCGAAAGAACAAGGCATGATAACCTGTTCAGTGGTTATTAACCACATTGAGAGTTTGCAGCCATTGCTTTTTGCTCTCTGTACCTTCACAGATGGGAAATATCCATTTGCATATCAGTCTTTGTCCCGCAGTATATTCTAATGTTTTTGTAGGATTTTTCTCAAGATTATGTTGTCTGTACTGTATGTAGTTACAAATCTCATTTTGTCTTTTGGTTTGCCTATTATGTCCGCTTTTGATTTATTTTGTAGTAAATCTTTCTGATTGTGTTGTTTGACCTTGTCTAGAGCTTCATTAAGTTGTCCTTTTGCATTGCTTTTTTTGAAATTTGATAATTGCTGCGTCCATGTGATTGTTCATGTCATTATCCTGAGTGCAGCTGCGTTTGATTCTTAAGAATTCTCTGTAAGGTATATTTTTGATGGTATGGCGCAAAAGATTGCTGTTGGCATGTAAAATGCTATTGCCTGAAGTTGGTTTTGTATCGAGTGTGGATTGGATTTTTTTATTTTCAATGTAGAGTTCTAGATCTAGAAAATGAATCCGGTTTATGCTTTCTTCCGTTGTTAGTTTTAAATTGTAATTGTTATTATTTAGATACCTGTGATATTCTTGCAGTAATTTTTTGCTTCCATTCAATATGACTAAAATGTCGTCAATGTATATGCCCCAAAATACAATATTATTATCCTGAATGAATGCTTTATGTAGCCATGCGTGCTTCAGTTCAAAGTAGCCCATATATAGATTTGCATATCTGGGCTATGACTTATGTGACTCTACCTCCATAAACATGTGGAGGCTTGATCTGAACCAAAAAGAAAACACTGTAACTTCGCAGATGAAAGTCATCTATAGAAAATATTTTAGATTTTCTGTGAGTCCGCTGATTGACTTTTACATTTTAAAGGTAGAGGTTATCCTCCCATATGGGCTGCACATGTGTCTCGCTAATATTAAAGATATTCTTGACCAACTCCAGGGCAGCATATGGAAAAATACACTAAGATTAGCCAGCTCCCTACCTAATTCAATTTTGTGTCATGAATTGGAGATCTCATCTCTTTCTGCCAGATACAGTTGGAGACTCTTGTCCTGTTATGCAAAAATGAATTGTCCTCTCCCAAACTCTTTGTATGAAGACTTTCTATGCTTAAAGCAGTCCCTTCAGGTTCCATGTTGGTATTTGACGGCAAAATGAAAAACGCATTGAAAACGAATTGATTCCAATATTGAGGATTTGATCATGAGGCCTTCATATGTTAGAAAAATGATTTATGAATATGATTGGTGTTGCATCACAGAACGCATCAGTACATATTCTAGTTACAAAGAAAGTGCACTATTTATCACTAAAAGAACTCCTCAAATGTCCCACCTAACTCGCTTTCCGTGTGAGAAGGCCCAAGATACATACTGGAGATACATACTGGAGATTTAAACTCAACCAATTCTCGACCAACACAAGAATGAAACATTGGCATCCCAAAGTGGAAGGCAGTACCAATGTTTCATGTCACTTCTGTCTATGTTCTCTTCAGCCAGAAAGCTTAAAACACCTAGTCATTTTTTGCCCCTATTTTGGAACATTAAGAGAATCTACTTGTGGCACATACAACCCTGGATATACTGTGCTCGCGAGAGAATGCCTATTGAATTAATGTATGTGGGGAACCAATACTTCGTTAATTCTGTTTTTAACTGGATTGTTGACTGTCATCAATGAGGAACTTACAACAAAATTGTAGTCGTAGTACCAGATAACACAGGGAGATTCAATGTTGCTGTTATTCCTGCAGCCTGGTGACGATCTAGGTGGTTTAAGCTGGAATTATGTGTAAAACTTTCTACCTGTTTGGAAACAGCACAGTAACTGGATAACTCTCTATACATACTGGGAGTTGTCATTCTTACAGAGTTGAACAGTTGTTGTTTTTGATGTGTGATTGCCCTGCTGTAAAAATGCTATATTTTAAAATCATACATTTTAATTTGATTTGCACAAATTGCTATTTACACTAGAAGCTACCGTACAAGGCAACCTACCCATGTTTATAAGACACATGGAATTCTTTTATCTAATATTTGTGACTTTATCTTGGCTTGGTCAAGTCTTTCTTTTTTTTCCTCTTAACAATGTTTAACTGTATTTTCTGTGAACAAGTGTGAAGTCTGATGTTGTAAAAGTTTGTTTAGAAACTAAAAAACAACGGGGAAAAAAATATATAATATAGCTCCTTCCTTATAATTGAACTTCAACTATAATTCATGTTCTGTGCTGCAAAACATTATTGCCTGCAGCTCCCATCACATCTATATAAAAACACAAATGTATTAAAGAGCTATTCAAATTGTACACACCAGCAACGCTCTGTCTTTTACATTTTCAGAACAACAGAAGATTACTCAAGAACCCTACCCAACAAAACAAGTTCTTTCATTTCTAAAAAGTATACTTCTATAATACATATGCTATTACAATTTTTCTACGATAATTATACTGTGCATTACCCTGATCTGTTTCTACCTTAAACTATCCATTCATAATATGTTCATTGCCACAATTCCCCTTCATGCCATTACTGCAATCACAGTCTTTTGCATTACCCCCACACCACTCTTCATTGTAAACGTACACTGGCACACTCTGCAACTGTAACACTGCACAAGTTTTAGCCCACAGCTCGCATTACCTAGATATCCCTCTTCCTCATAACACCTCCCAATTATAATCCATATCAGTATACCCAAATCCCTCTCCCTCGTCCCATTAAACTAGAGGTCTTCAACCTGTGACTCTATAAATGTTTTGGCCCACAGCTCCCATTACCTATGCATCCCTCTTCCTCATGCCACTTTCCAATTACAGTCCATACTATTAACACCACTCCTCCTCATCCGAGTACCCAACAATCACATATAGTGGTACCCCCACATTCCTGTTTCTCTTCTATTACACAATCATAAATATTACTGTTACCACTTCATCCCTCTTACTCGTCCCAGTATACAAAAATATATTCCATGTCACAACCCATGTATACTTTTTCCTCACAACACTAACCATTACTAATTCAAATAATTGCCTAAACACTCTCTTCCTCATACCAATCTTCAATATTAATTGATATCATTATTCCAACACCACTCTTCCTCATTTCAGTAAACAAAATAGAAATCCGCATAATTATTTCTAATTTCAATTTTCTCATCCGACTGCTAAATAGTCATTCATATAATTATTGCAACATCTGTATTCCTGATTCCAGTATACAATATTAATACATATCATTAACCACAAATCCCACCACCTCGTCCCGGTATGCAATAATAACCTCTTCCCACATACCAACAATCAAAAACAACATTAAAGTACACATGTTCTTTTCTCCAACATATACAAAAAATGCCTACTAAAACTGAACTCCATAGAAAACAAAGAAAATATTGAGCATGTAAAAAGAAGGGCAAGTCATGCAGTCTCCCGCCAATAAAGAAATGTATAGAAAACTAACGAGAAAGAGAACAACTAACTATGTGATTGCAAAGTACAACCACAGAAACCACTAACAAAAGTATTACTCCTTCATCAAAAGAGAAAAGTAATCATGTACCTTCTAAACAATTTCAACAGAAATTAACCATCAACAAACACATCTGATGTGGGAACTATTATTTCCAATGTCAATGTGGTCACAATAGAACATTCTAAAAAATCAATTTCCACCAAAACTTTCAGCCACAATGTCCACAGCATTGTCATAAAAAATCTTATACATCACAGTACTCACATGACAACTACCAAAGAAAACCGGTATGTATTAAAAAGAATGAAACCATTAACAAAACAAATTAAACAACTGCAAAGAAAACCTCAAAACATGTGTGTGGAATGTCAGCATAGATAGCTTTTGCCACCTTTGTGCAGGCGAATGGTGTCACAAAAGTAGCACAGAACAATACTTCAATAAAGAAGCATTCAGTCAACAGCAAACACACCCAATTGCCCTATATAGTAACAGAAGAGGATATGAAATAGTAAGAGATACATACCATTATGACAAAAGAAACTTTAATTAAAAAATATTTCAAAACAAATCTTCAACCAAATGTTCCTCATCTCTACAAAGGGGTGTGCAGCTCAATGTACAATGTGCACCAGCAGTCATTCAAATGTTTACAACAATTCCTCAAGAAATACATTCAAATGAAAAACAAAGGTAGAATTGAAACTTAGCAAACATGGACTGCTGCCCAGTGAGCATCCACACTGGACTACGAGGTCATTCTTAGCATGCACTTCAGGAGCAACTTGAAAAAGCACCTTTAATTACACCAAAATGTTAGCAACACACCATTTTACAATGCACTACCTTGTGAATAAATTATACAGTGCCAAACGTGCAGTTCTCAAATTACAAAAACTCATTGATACTCTCCCTAGTGGAGCAGCAAAAGAGGGGATGTGACAAATAGAAGACAAAGTAAATATTTTGGAACTGAAGTAGAAGTACAAAAATGCAAATAACTCAGAAAATACTAACCAACAGCTTTCATCCACTGTCCTTCTTTCTAACACATACACAAAACCAAAAGCAAAGTTTCTAACCACCTCTGCTGAAAGCCCAGACAAAGTATATGTTTGTTGTAATAAAGCAATCTATAAGCAGAGTACACAAATTGTATATATGTCATGCAAGATCAGTGATGAAAAATGCCCTCCATTTGCAGAAGTACAACAACACTTCTTTTGGAGAAAGGAATATCAATCCAGAAGAGTGTCACACATCCATATGCTTTTGTGGATTAGAAATGCTCCCAAATTTGGCCATGACAGTGATGACACTGTTTTTGCATTGTATTGAAAAGTATATTACCTGTGACATTCCTACAAAAGACATAGGTAATAACCTGCAGACACAAATCTTACATTTCCAACGACATACGTTTGAGACATACTGCTGACGTCGATACAGAAAGAAAGAGAAAAACTTCACCAAATGTAATTTTGGATTCCCTCACCAGTTTGTACAAAAGGTCAAGTAAATAGTTTCATGTTAGACATAGGGCCTCACCACGACTTTGGCGGTAACCCTTAAATCCGGCGGTCGCGCTATTACCACCGGATTTAAGGGTCCGCCAAATCAGGGCTTTGGCGGATTTCTCCCCAGCTCTGAGCTGGGGGGAAATCCGCCGAAAATGTGCACTATTACCCGCTGGCGGTAAGAGCATGAAAATTCCCCATTGAGCCCAATGGGGAATGGGGCATTCCCGAATGGGCTCAGTGGGGAATGGGGAATTCCATTACCGCCAAACCCGTGATCCGGCGCTAATAGCGCCGGGGGTTTGGCGGTAGGGCTAATACCACCAGCAGTAATACTGCCGGCGTTACCGCCCAACTTGTGATGAGGCCCATAGTGTGAACGCAAATCTCCCAAAAACACACACAACATTAAAAGAGATGAAGTATCTAAATAGATCCATCTCTCATCTTTCTTTTATCCCTCATATTAATGAATCAGTAAAACAGCTAGTTTGCATTTGTTTTCTCTCAGAGCGATAAAATCATTATTGACAGGAACTCATTTTCACCTATTAGTTCTATCACTGGTGATATCTCGGATTGATTTTGAGAATTCGGTTCAAGCTGTTAGTCTTTCTAAATCCACTCTAGCCCCTCCAAAAGCAGCCTTTAATGCTACAGCTGGTTTAATTTTTCGGGAAAGTAAATTTTAGCACATTACACCTATTTTGAAAGCACTTAATTGGCTCCCAATTGAATAGAGATTCAGTTTAAGTCATAATCTATAACCTACAGAGCACGTTACTGCAAAACATGCTTATATCTCACAGAAAAGTTGAGAATCTCTGGAATTATATGACACCTGTGGAGTCGGGAATCATTATGTCTGGGAACCTCCAGATTTTAGCGTTCTGTAACAATTAAGCGATCTTTTACTGGATATGCTGTAAAAATGTGGAATTCACTGCCTACTGAACTATGATTGATATCAGAGTATTTGAAATTGTGCAAATCTGTCAAAACATAGTTTTGGGAAATGATTTTTAATTTTACCAATTTTAATCTGAAACATCCGTTGCAAATATGCTATTTGATGTTAGTGAGCATTTTAGTGTGTGCAGATTTTTTAGAAAATTATTTAAAAATTGTTGATTAGATTATGTTGTGTATTATGTTAACTGTTGTGAAATGTGTTACATTTTAGATTATTTGTACAGAATTCTGATACACTTGTTTGTCTAGTTCGCTGCCATATAAAAACTGCATTGCAGACAATTCAGCTGCAGTTGCAAGATATGTCACCGCAAAACTGAGAAAACTGAGCCAAAAGACATTTTGGATGACATACATCTGATAAAACTCTTTCACAAAAATTGTACAGCTTTGGTATCAAACTGTTGTCACATAGAGAGTGCAGGTCCATACAAAGCAGAAGATCGTTTATCTGGTACAGCCTTGTACGGGAAATCTGATAACACTCCCTGGCTCAAACTTTGGCCTGCTTCATCACAAGAAAGAGTACTAACATGCTACCAAGCAATTGAATCTACAGCTACAGAAAAGCCTAACAGCCAAAACATTAAAAAAGTAACCTGACTGACACATACTATAAAGTACTGCTTTGGAAAGCATCTGTTTGTATGACAATGAACAAAACTACATACACAAAAATAAGGTCATACCAAAAGAAGCAACCAGCGAATATTTAGTATTAAATTGTGAAGGATGTCTAGTAAGACTTTCAAAACTCAGTCTAATTAACCATTTAAAAGTATCCTTTAAATCTACAAAACATGTAGTATTTTATTAGATGTCCATGCTACAGCTGTTCAAACCTTGGGGAAAAGAGGAAGAATTGTTAGATGGCCATCATACATTTGAAGCTGCATTCAAAGCAAATGAAAGCAAATGACAATTTTAAATGATACAAACAATTTTTAGAATGTCAACAAGAAGAAGAAATATAAAGAAAATTTGACAAAGACACTCCTGAAGGGCGAAGGAAGTCAACTGTCTGTTACAGGAAGCCCAGAATCACTTGGAGAATCACTCGTTAAATATTGCTATCAGTGAAGTAGAAAACATCATAGGGCTAATTTTCCAAATTCTGGTAGGGTAAATTGAGTTGCTTAAGAAGGGCCTAATTGTGTTGCTCCTGTCTAATGCCTCCCTTCATGCTACAGGGGATTCTAATTGTTTTTGAAGGTGGGGCAGTGGTAGAATTGGAGTTTTCATTTCTGCCTCCTGTTTGCCCTCCTCCTTCAAAAACAAATTGTCTTTAAGCCAGCATGCGATTTTCATGCTGTAATGACACCAACAATTTCCCATAGGAACTGCCTGCTTTTTAACCAACAAAAATCAGCAGTTTCAGTAGGAAATCATTGTAAATGCTGCCTGGTATGTATGCTTGGCAGGCAGCCTTTACTCTATTGGCACTGCAGAACAGGAGAAGTGTAAAGGGGTTTCTGTGCTTATTTACACTTCTCATTTGCACTCTGCAGGGAAAATGATGAAAATTGCCTGCAGGGGACGTGTTTGCACGCAAGTGCAAACGTAAGTGGTCCCCTCCAGGCAATTACATTTTTCTTTAAAATGAGCTCCCATGTATCAATGCAAACAATCTGAATGTCAATGCACAAGTGCAAGATACTGGGAAATGTTAATGGGTGGCCAGCCTTACCAGATACCTGTCATTTCACAGGAACAATATTTTAAATGCAAACTCCAACCAAGCTTTACCCCTGATTCCACCCTTATATGCAGAAACTACAGAACTTGCCCAGATCATCTGATCTAAAAATCCATACATATAGGTCTCATTCCCAGAACACACCCAGATTCTTCACTTTGTTTGATAAAGATGTTTCCAAACCAAATAATCTATTCGGAACTGGAGTACAATTTTACATAAGTGGCAGGGCATAACAGAATAGCTAGAGATTTTGAGGCATCCAATGTAAGCCTGCTGTGGTTCATCTAATCACTAATCAAGTATAGACAGCTGTTGCTTTCAGCAAAATCCTCTTCAGACTCACTAAATCACACTTTTAATTGGTTATCATCAACAACTGAGCAATATCGTAATCTCACTTCCCCAAAGAGGCAAAGTAGTAGTTGAAAGAAGGCATGATTTGTATTGTATTGTATTATACTTGTTAAATCTAAAAGTGATTCCTTTAAAAGGTCTATTGCAGGGGCCTTTATGTCCAGGATAAATGCATTCTGGTATTTGGGTGTTGATTTTACCAATGAAACGGGGGGAAGTTGTTTGTGCCGGGAATCTGAGATCTATGATGGTGAAATTGGCCTCACAAGGATTACTCATAATGAGAACATTTTGGAAATACATTATATTCCAGTAATTTTATAAACTGAAAGCAGTCCCCATAGTTACATACGGAGCGGATATGTGATTGGGTACAAAGGCCATAAACTGGAATAGGCTTGAAGGAATCTTTTGGAAAAAAGTGTTGTGGTTGCCAAACAGCACACTGATCCAAATAATTAGGTATGAGCTGGGACTGCTTTCTCTGCATACCATGGTGAGTTGGAAGGAAATGTCCTTTTATAGAAAATGCTTGTTGTCCAATGACTCCACCCTGTTCTGTTTTTTCACAGAGTCCTTAAAAACAGGGGATGTTGTGCCACTGTCCACGTGGAAAGAGGGATGTATGGAGACCTTGAGGGAAGATGATGGTGAGGAGGCAGGGCTACTCTCAAACCCCTGGGATATCAAGAAATAAAATGTGCATTTGGGATTGGATTAAGACCTTAGATTGGTGGATGGGGTACAAGGCATTTAAAAACTTTCAAAATGAAAAAAAGCCACTGAATCACATCCCGTGATATTTGATGAAATACCTGGACAAGGCTTTTAGGAGAATCTTTATGCAAATCTGTTTCAATCTATTGCCCACATTATAGGTTTTGGGCATGAGAACTGCATGGCTCTTGCACCATAGATGTGGTAGATTCTGCAACATACCGGATAATCTAGAAACAATCAGTCATATGTTGGTGGAATGTTCTAAAGTGGCCAAAATTAGAATGACTAGGTTAGACAAATATATGGCACAGTAAATACGTTTGTCACCAGATGATTGGTAGACGATTATGTTCAGTGGGACAAACTTGAGTCTATCATTAACTATAATAGACTTTCTAAAACACTTATTACCCAAAATAGGAAAGATCGGATGAGAATGATTTGTCTAAATAGGGATAATCTGAGGTTTTTAAAGAAATGTTTGTTTGTCTTTTTTAGCATGTATAAATTGGAGAAGGTATTTTTTATGGTATAAGTGTTTTTATTCTTGATGTATACACAAAGTAATTACATATATTGCCCTGAAATATTGAATGTGTGTCTCATTGAGCTTTAAGCCGCCCACCAGTATGTGTTTCAATGACTCTTTCCATAGAGCTTCTTCGCAAATGTGACAACTGGTGCTGGGGAAATCAATATTGTTTCTACTATTGAGGACTTCCCTAGTTAAAATCAATAAAACCTCATAAATAAGGCCCTCAAATTAACATTAGGTACTTTTTTTTCAAATAGACCGAGAGAAGCCTCCATTGTTTATGTTCATCTGCCAAATTGCAATATATTTTATAATTTATGAGTGTGGAACATGCTATTATCCAATGAGATTCCCGCAGTCATTGTTTAACCAAAGTCGGAGACTCAAGAAGTTGTGCATGTGTACAATTCTGTTTATCCAAGATTTTACCATGCTTAAAAATCCACCCCATCATATACTCACTTCGTTTGCCAATTAATAGTTCATGCAAGTCACAAAATAATGATTCTGTTGCTGGAGATATAATATTCCTTAGTAATAACAAGTAATTGTACGGCATTCTACTATACATGGACAATAAGCTCAACTCAGAGTGAATAGGCACTATAGGGACACATTTAGGTAATAAAAGGACCTGGTAGCAAAGTCTCACAATTAAGTAATAACATAGTTCTAAGTCCATATGTAAATGCTTAATAACAGGTATTCGAGAATATCTCCCGCATTTATTATGTATATTTTTTTCATTTTTGGAATATCATCATCTTTTAGTAGAAACTAGCAGAGGCACCCGTTCTCCGAATGGGTTATGTAGACAGACATGATAACACTTATTCTTTCGGTTGCTGTTGAAATTTGTTTATCACTTGATGTACTTTGCACCCTGAAGTAAACTGCACTGAGAATGGGTGCATGTGGCTGACTGACATACCCCGGAGCAGACATTGGCAGGAAGGCGAGAGTTGGTGTGCTGCTGCATAGTGGGACCTTCTATGCTCTCTCCCCATCTGTCGCCTCACCCTGGCATGGGGCAGGTTGTTGTGGTGCATTTTGGTGCAAATATCTTAGAAACCGTGCATCCTAGGGCCTGGACCTCGAGTTTTGTTCCTCGTGTCGGGACCGTCTCATGTGTGAAGGTGCTAAAATCCAGGGAAAAAGATGGGGTGTACAAATGGCGTATAGCTAGTAATGGTTGGAGGGTTGTAACATGTAACTATGCAACATTTGGTGCAGATTGGTGAAACAGTGTAGAATTGTTCAAGAACAATGCTTTGCCCCAAACCCACAAACAAATTCTGATTCCTGCCACAAACAAATACATTTCGACTTTTTATGTATTTAGATGATAAATGAGGCCAATAAAGTGTCCTTGTTCCCATTAGTAAACACCGGCAGACCTAAATAAAATAGTCAGTGGTTTACAAAGGAATATTATCTAACCTCCATCTAAAACCCATATTCCCCTAGCTGATGTAGAATCTCATGATCTTATTTCTCTGCGTATGCTAGAAAATGAAGGTGAACTTCACCCAGGTGAAGGCATGCCACGAAATAACCTTCTATAAAATGTCCTAGGTCAGAGATATTATATTTATGTATATATATATATATATATATATATATATATATATATATATATATATATATATATATATATATATATATTGGAATCTTCATTGACTTCTATTTTGTACGTTATGTCTACAGTTTTTGTGCTACTTTTATAAAAATTCCTGCGGCAACACACACACATGGTTTGGTACTTCACTGGAGGTACATTTAAACTTTAGTATTTTTTTGTTTTATGTGTTTAATAGAAGGTTGCTATTTGTACAGTAGTTGGTAGTTTGTTGTAAAGCTAATGCATTTTGTAAGTGGCTTTCACTTCCAAAATATTATCTCTGGATATGCTCTATTTGTTTGAGTAGTTGTTTGACTGTACCAATGTAGAAGATTGCTATTTAAATTGACTAGTGCTAAAGCAGGACTTTTAGCATAGTAGAATTTATGGACCAGATTTTTATAGTTGAATGATGTGTTGATATAATTTTGATATGATGGAAGGTGCGTTTGGAAATAGGTCCTGAAATGCAGGCTAATGAATGTCCTTGTAGTCTTGTGTATTTGCGCACTGGACAGGCATCCATATTTTGTAGTAGTTTCATTTTGATTTTATCTTTGCTTTTTACATATTGATTGAGGAAGTGGCGTAAAGATTTGAAAGATTTTTGGCAATATTACACATTGATGTGCACAGCCATTTGTAGACTGGACATTTTGGTTTATTAGAATGGAGCTTTCAGGGGATATTTTTGTGAGCAGAGGTTCTTGTTTCATTATGGTGTTATTAAGTTTTTCATACCCTTGTCCACTGTTATGTGTGGCAATTGGGTTTGTTTTCTTTTGTCTATATGCTTCTTCATTAAAATATGGTTCTGTGCTCAAGGTGTGACTCCATTCACCTCCACAGATGTTTAAGGAGATATTTTTGTTGATATTCAGTTTATTGAGAAGTCTTTTTTGTAATTTTGTAGTTAGTTTTGTTAGTGGTTTAATTCTGTTTAAAAATAAAATAAATAACTTCCTTTTGAGAAGGATTGCACTGTCTATGAGAGCTTTTAGGATTACTTTTCTATGGTATGTTTTAAGGTTTTCCCATGACCTCTATCCTGTTTTATAAGGTTCTGAAGGACTCTGTCGCAGAACAATTTTGTAAAAAAAATGTTTTGGTATGGTTAGTTGCTACTATATCAAGATTTATAGATGCAGCGTTAGCAGTAGTGGTAGCTGAAGTCTTGTTAATTACTTTTTGTTTTGTTTTACATTTTGATAGAGGAGGGAAAGTGTGTGTACTGGATGCTTGTTTTGTTTTGCGTAATGACTGTATTTAGTTTGAAGTTTTTGTACAAAATCTGGTAGAGTTGGATGATTATTTTGGACACTTTTATTTTGATTTGCTCTACTTCTGCGTTGCTTTCTACAAGTTACTTTTTGGTAGGCATTCTTTAGGGTTTGTTGGAGAAAAAAGAAAGTATGGGTTGGGCTGTTGTGCCATGTATGCGTGCTTTGTGCATGAGTGTCTGAGTATGACGGAAAGGATGATTGTGGAGGTGTGTGATTGTGCAATGGGCCAAGTTGGGAAGGTTATTCTTGATTTTGTGTTTTACTATACTGTGCTTCAGATGACAATATAAAGTATGCAACTGGTAAGGGGAAGCAGTAATAATACATCTAATGGGAAAGGTTTAATACACTTCTTTGTTCTACAACAGTAACATTCTAGTGTGTTTGAGTAACAGTTAGAACATTATGTTAGTATTGTACCTACTTTTTGTATGGAAAGAGTAGGTTTCTTCGATATTGTTCATACTTAAGATGGTGCAGCTTTTCAGGAGAGTGGTCTTCACTGCAATTGTAAAAGAAAAAAGTTAGTGAATATGTGTGTTTATAGCACTTTTGTTAATGTAGACATTGTTTTTTTGTTTGTTTTTGTAGTAGTAGTGTTTTCTTAAATTGAGCATAGTATGCATTTGCACTTTCATTGCCTATGTGCATCCTGTATATTTTATTTAGAATCTGTTAGTTGAGTATGTTTTACAAATGAGTATAATAGTAAATGTACAAAGCACACTTGTATTTTTAATGTTGTGTTATTGGATGGTAAGAGGTAGAAGAAATAATCATATGCATGGTTTACAGGGTAAATGGCAGAGATGTACAGAAAAGCATGCAATGTATGTATTTGTGAAGGTGTGGGAAATAAAGGAGTAGGATTTCATATAGAGGCAGTGGTGTTGTTTGAGCTGGGAGTCTTTGTAATGATATTGTCTGTGTGTGTGCTTGAATGAAGATGCATAGACTTATCCTGGTTTTGTGTAATTTTATAACACACTGGACAATCTATTTCATAATTATACTGTTATTTCTGCCATCTTTTAATATGAAATAAAACATTTTTACATAGTTGTGTGAGTAAACAAACATTTGGAGAGGAGACAGGTTTGCAATCGACACTTCATCATAGCAGATGGGATAAATGACAGTAAGGTCATTTTACAGTTTATACAGGGTAAGTGGCAGTTACTCTTTTTATATGTATTCTTAGAAGAGCTGTACATGTACTGTGTAGAATATGTTCATACCTGTAGTCTGTGTTCATGCATGTGGATGTGCATGAATCTGCAAGTAGAAATATTGGCCAGTATAGTAGTAGTTGTTGCTGTAGATCTGTTGCAGTGACAGCCAAATTGTACTGAGAGTGATCAATAGTACATCGAAAGTGCTGATGTGTGATGATAGAGTTATATGTGGAGTTCATGGATGTGATTGGTGGATGATTGTGTGACTGTTTAACAGTAGCCAACGAGGAAATGGTGCAGAAAGTGAAGTGGAAGGGTAGAGGGCTCCCCCAGTGTTATGCACTCATTGGACATGGCGGCTGTCCGCGGGCAGGGCGTGCCACATCCGGGGTTTCTCAGCAAATGCACTATGTAAAGGGGACTGTAGGGATCAGATGTTGAGGTTGTGGTTTGTGTTGAAAGAGGTTGTGTGTAGTGAAGATGGTAGAGGTGGAGAAAATCATGGTGTTGGTGGTTGGAGATATGTTTGTGCATGGTTTGGAGTAGTATGCTAAATGTAGGAATGTGGCAAACAATTTTGATGTTAAAGGATTGGCGGTGGTGTGGATCACTGTGCCTGGTTTTAATGTGCAGGGAATTGTTCAAGTCTGTGGAGATATGGGCAGGGTCAACATTGCACATGTAGTTGTTTTGCACTGTGGTGGTAGATTTGGAATATTTGGTACAGGCAGTATTGAAAATACTACCAAATGTCAACGTTATTTTTTCTGGTTTAGTACATTTGTGATATCATCTTTGATGTCCTGGGTGTTAGTCTTAGAAGTGCACGGTGGTGGCGCGAGTTATGGTTGCTTAGCTTAACATAACTTGCAAATTTCTAGGGTTTTTTTCGGTTTTACTTTGAACCATAACGTCCCTTTAACAAAGTTTTGTTCACTGAATTTCATAGGTTTTTAGTAGCACAACTTAACCATAACGTCCCTTTAAAAAAAATGTTTTCACTGAATATATATATACATATATATATATTACACAGCCACAGTAGTGGCTGTGTAGTTATGGTTAAATTGCTGATCCCATAGGAAGAGCACTTTTTGGGTGGCTTATAACTCTGCTCCCCCAGGACGAATCCTCACCAAACTTTGCAAAAAAAAGTATATGGCCCACTCTGAATTTTTGTTGCTCATGCCTACAGCCGAAAGCGCTGGACTGATTTTTGTTCATCAAATTTGCGGCATGAGCAGCGGCTTGGTCCCGAAAGCATGCTTTTGAAAATTTGATGAAAAAACAACCAAAAAGTAGGTCACAAAAAATGTGTGATATCTATGTCCACTCCGCGGACACATTTCCCTGTTTGCGCCGCGGACAGGACACCGTTTGGCTAATCGGCTTGCGTCATGTCCGCGGACATGCGGCGTGTTCGCTGATTGGCTGGAATGAAGCGTGAGGTGCGTCGTACTGTTTTGATGCGTCTGCCATCTTGGATCCCCGGATATCCGCGGACAGCGCAGCGATGACCTGAGGAGAAATACACCTTTGGCAAGTGCGTTGGTGTACCGGAGTGCTTGGGGAGGGTGGCGGAGTAAGAGATGGGTGAAATGTTGAATTTGTTTAGGTAGAGTCTTGAGTGCATGGCCTAAGGGCATAGGCTGTAGGCCATTCACACAAGACTCTATGCCCTGGCCATAACCACTGCAGCATATCACTCCCATAGGTCACACCCATAGAATCAAACATCTATCAAATATTTGCAAATATACATTTGTGTTGTGTTTGATTTGTATAGTTTGTATGTGATGCTTTGGCTACGTCATGTCAACAAGCACTGTAGTATAACATATCCATGGAAGTAAACATTTTGTATTGTGCTGTATGGTTAGATGTTTGCTTCAATGGTTGAGTTATGGAGCAGTATTTATGAGTTGTATTGATTATAATATACTTACTGTTTGATGTTTTGTGATTGGATATATTTTTTTCATGACGTGGGTAATTGGAACCGATATTCTTTTTCAATTTCTGTGATAAAAGAAAAGATCATGTTAGTGTAGGTTTTTTATAAAGACTTATTACATTGCATAATAGACATTTCTGCTTTATTTCAACCCTCATATTTAATAGTTTACAAACCCGTGTACTGTGCAATTTGCTCAGTTTGTAGGTGTTTGTTGCTTTAATCATTGGGTCTGTGGGAAAAAAAATCCAGGTTGAATTAAAAAAAAACATTTTCTTGTTATAGTATGGTGCATTTTTTGTTTGTTTTTAGTGTTTACTTGTTGTTTATGGCTAATGTTCTATCTATTGGTTGTTGCAGATTGTTAGATACATGATGTTGAATTGTAACTGATTATAGTTTTTTTATTTATATTATTAACTTTGCTAATATACCTGTTTGGTTGTTGCAGATTCTTGGGGCAGTTAGATACCTGTTGGTGTATTCTAACTGTTTATTTCTTCATATAATTTAGTGGTGTTGATTTATCTGTTTGCTTGTTGCAAAATTTTGGGGTAGTTAGATACCTGTTGGCGTATTCTAACTGTTTATTGTTTTGTTATATTTTAGTGGTGTTGATTTATTTGTTTGAATGTTGTAAAATCTTGGGGCAGTTAGATACCTGTTGGTGTTTTCAAACTGTTTATATTTTGTTATATTTTAGTGGTATTGATTTATCTGTTTGTTTCTTGCAAAATCATGGGGAAGTTAGATACCTGTTGGCATATTCTAACTGTGTATTTCTTTTTATAATTTAGTGGTGTTGACTTATCTGTTTGGTTGTTGCAGAATTTTGAGGCAGTTAGATTCCTGTTGGCGTATTGTAACTGTTTATAGTTTTCTAATTTAAGTTTTATTAATGTTTAAGCACAGATTAGTTATTACATTTTGGTTTGATTTGCTGGTAATCTTTGCTTTAGAGTAATGGTATTATCATTACATTCAAACCATCCAGAATTCTTTTTTATATGTACAGTGTAGTGACCTGCATTGGTTGTGGCTCCTGCATGGTAGATTATACCTACTGCTGTGAAGGTTTCTTACCAAGTGATACTTGACCATGTGTGAATCCAGTCAGCTTGCAGTTGTTTTTGGTACCATCTGTAACCTAGAAGCATTAGAATTAAGTATTCACTATGTGTTTGTATTTGTAAGGTGGAGCGATTATCTGAATTGCAGGTAGTACATAATCTGCATGGTTTGCATTTTGGACAAGTTGCTGAAATGGAACAGATTCACAGTTAGGTATGGATACATACACGAAGCGTTCATTAGAGATTGGTTCCTGTGCCACATTGTTGCAGAGAGTACATGTATGTTTCCACACGTATGAAATCTGGAAGATTTCATTTATAGGTACATGTTTGTTTTCCACTACTTGTAGTAAGTACATTAGAAATTCTTGTGGATCTTCTTGTGAGATTAAAGTGAATTTCACCATTCCAGCACAGTAGTCCATTTCTTGTCTTATTCCATGAACACTGTAAGTGTTGCCAGGATTGTTAGTTGCATTTCTATGAAGGACTAACATTTGCCAACACAACTGGTCAGTAGCAATTTACACCAGTTACATTTGAAAATTTGAATGGACCAGATAGTTCTGTGTCCAAGTCATTTCTTCGGAGTGTGTGCTGCTTCTTTGAAGAAGTATCTGAGTTACTTTGAGTAGTAGATTCTTCTTTTAGTAATTGATGAAGTATTAGGTTATTTTACTCTCTTTGGAGGATTTGCAGTGAGTTCCTGTTACATTTCTGTTTGAAGTAGTTTTCTTTTAAAATGTTTTGCTTTTTGTGGAACAGGATAGGTTTTTAGATGGGGAGTACATAGTGAACGTAGTCCATTGTATTCTAAAATACAAGGAATATCAGGGTTTACTTGACTTGCATCAAAGTTGATTAGAAATAGACTGTCAAGTGTATGTAAGCGTGATAGTGCTACGTAGCTCATGCCTTCTTTAAAGACTGTGTTAACAATATCTAACAATTCTTTATTTAGGGTAAGACCTTGTGATTTGTGAATGGTGACTGCGTATGCTAGAGTTAGAGAAAATTGCTCTCTGTGTACATACATGTCTTTGAAAAGAAGGAATCGAGCTGTTGAGCATCCTAGTCTTTTTACTTCTGATAGTTTGTCAAGGAGAATATTGACAAACTAAATGTTGTTGTCACATGGGTATGTTTGAAAGCCAATAACTGTACCAAGTGCTCCATTAACTAGTCCATGCTCCACGTCAACGTTACATTTAAGCATTACTCTACAGTTTAAAGATAATTTTGATATTTTCTCCAAACCAGCTGTGTTGGAGATAGAGTTTTGTAAGGCATTTAATCTTGTTGTGGCTTGTTGACACATGGGTAGTGGCATACCATGTACGTCCAGTTTGTCTGTGGAGCAAATTTCAATTATTTGTTGCATTTCTTTTTTCATCATTGTTTCATTGAACTTGGAGCAGCTTGCAAGAGTTTGCATCAAGGACATACAAGTGACATTTTTGTGTGCTAATTGTTCTGTGACATCAGTAGCACATGAGTTAATGCCATAAAGTGCATGGATGTGTCAGGTTTTTAATATTGCTTGTGCTTCTTGAGTACACCAACTCTAATACTTTTAAAATGTTGGCGTAGGTCAGTTCTGTAGACCTGTGCATGTTTTCTGTTAATTCTCTGTATTGAAAATGTTGCCAAAGGTTAACATTTCCTATGCTGCGAACAGTTTTACGGCAGAGTTTGTGTCCTAAGGTTTTAAAAATAGTTTCACCTTTCACTGGTGTCAATTGAAGAAGATCTTCGAAAACAATAATGTGTTTTCCTCCTAAGAGGTCTTCGTAATTTGTTTTGAGTACTTCTTGTAATCTGAGGTGAATCAAAGCCAACATAAGATTGGAGACCATGCTCACCTCATCTATTAGCAGCATTTTCATTTGTTTTTTGTAATTCCATTGCAGCTTCTGTAGAAAGTTTGTAATATTCTAATTTGTTTTGGTGTTCTACTGGAAGGAGTACTAATCGGTGTAAAGTGACACCGCCTATGTTGTAGGCAGCTAAACCTGTGGGGGCAGTTACAACAGCTGACAGTTTGTTGTTTGTCAATTGTTGAAGGAACTTGCTGATGATTTTGATTAAGAATGTTTTTCCTGAACCAGCTTCACCACTGACATATACTAGTATAGGTTTGTAATTTTGGCAGGTACATTCTTTATTTTCATGTTGTACACCATGTGCAATTTCTTTTGTTACTTCTTGAAAAATGGTCTGCTGCTCTTTGTTTAGTTTCGATTGTAGTCCAGTTAAGTCTTCTGTATCTTCTTCATAGTGATACATGGTGTTTTCTACTTCTGTCATAGCTAATTCTGCCTCATTTGCTATTAGTGGCTGTCCCAGTAGTTCTTGGCTTCCTGTTTCAGAAGGTTTCAGAAGGTTGACTACTGTCTGGAGTTGTAACACTTACCTGGATTCTGCGGGGACCCTCTGGAGCTCTGACTGACTTCTACCTTCCCTTTAGGACAGTACACTGAACTTCTGTGGAAAAAATAACAGATTTCCCTCCTTAGTTAACTTCCTAATATAGGAAAACCTATATAGATATTATGACACTCCTGTAGCTCACCTTAGTGCTTAATTTGATGTGCTATCCACCGTGTTCTTACGGGGGCACATGTACTGAAGATGGTAGCCCAGGAGGAGGGACTATTATACTAAGGGGTTATGTTCCTTTTTAATAGAGTAGAACAAATAAACTGTGGAGGTTTGTAAATAAAAGAGAGTGACAAGCTAAACTAACCATGAAGGACAAATGGGGCTGTGAAGAGTCAATAAGCTCGTAGAAAAAACGACCTGCCCTATGGTATAAACCTGCAGGCCGTTAAGAAGCGCCAAAAGGGGAAAACATGTATGCCAAAACTGTGTAGTGAGTGGACTGAAAAGGTGACTGAAAATAAGGGTAAGCCTCCGTACTAATTCATGGACACAGAGTTCTTTTGAGTGTAATATAATGACACACAACTGAAAGGAAATTGTGCAGTGTAAAACCTCTTCATTAAATGCGTGACAAATCAGTAAATACTGAGATAAGGTGTAACAAGACACACAGGAAAAACAACTCAGCAAACAAGTGTAGAAATTCCCTTTTTTACGTATGAGCAAACAGAAGTGCGTGTGTGTCACAAAAGAATATGACTAAACACACACGCGGTCCACTTGCAATGAATTTCCTTAACAAAGGATTCAACCCTTCATAAAAAGAGTAATACAAAGCAATTGAGCGAGGACAATGTATCTATTAATCCTTGAAAACCAAAATAGTACTTGCGTGTGAACAACGCGTTCTCTCAGTGAGGAGAGGCGCCAGTGCTGACAGGATACAAAACTTAACGAGTGCTTAACTCAAACTGAAGTGGTCGAAGGCAGCAGGAAAGGAGAACTATATAAATATAATGCAAATACTAAACAGAACGGAAAGCTAATATCTGTGGAAAAGGGAAACAGCTGTGGGCTGAGCACTGAAGAATTTGCAGCGAGCGTTACATCTGACAACAGACGAACAACGCAAAGCGCGAGCCTCCAGATGAGTGGGGCTTATATAGACTGCAATAGGAGAACGACTAGACCCGCTGGCTTCACAATCTGAGGAGGCACAAACTAGCGGCCATTAAGGAACCTGAACCTATAATTTAAATAGGGAATTTAATTAACAACAACACAGCTAGGACAAAACCCGAATTCCCTTAAGAGCCTTCCTGGAGCTGTACTTTCCTAGGACTAGAATTAGAAACTCTGCCTGTGGTCATGACAGTACCCCTCCCCAAGGACTCTCCTCCCGGTTTATGGGGATGATTTTGGTGAAATTTCTTTAACAATCTAGAGGCATTTATTTGTTCTTTAGTTTCCCAAGATCTATCTAATGGACCGTAACCTTTCCAGTCAACCAGATAAAAAACCTTGTTCCTGACAACCTTGGAGTCTAAAATGTCCTTTACTTCGAATTCAGATTGATTGTCTTCAGGTTCAACTGGAGTTGGAGCTGGTTGTAAAAGAGTATCTGGGTTCACTGGTTTTAGTAAGGACACATGAAAAACTGTGTGAATTCGCATTTTCCGAGGAAGGGTCAATTTCATCGCAACTGGGTTGATTATGGCTTCTGTGGAAAACGGACCCAAAAACCTGGGAAGAAACTTCTTTGAACCCTTCAAAATCAGATTTCTGGAGGATAAGCAAACAGAGTCTCCCACTTGAAACGTAGGAGCAACACTTCGATGGCGATCAGCGAACTTCTTTTGGTTTTCCTTGGCGGCAGATAAGCTAGCTTGAGCATTAGTGTGAGCCGTGGAGATGAATTCATGGAGAGTCTTCGCAGCAGGCATCTCTAAAGGTTCTGGAGGATCAAAAGCAGACGTTCGAGGATGTCAACCATGTAATGTGTAGAATGGAGTAAGCCCAGTGGAGGAATGAGTCGAATTGTTGTAAGCATATTCTGCCACCCACAAAATATCCAAACAAGAACCTTCTGTTTGGTGAAGCATGCAACGTAAATACTGTTCTAAGGTCTGATTAGTGCGCTCGGTTGGACCATCGGTCTGGGGATGATGACTTGTGGATAGTCGGACATCAATCTTGGCCAAAGCACAGCATTTCCTCCAAAATTTAGAGACAAATTGACTGCCTCTGTCTGAGATGACAATGGAGGGAAAACCATGCAATTTAACAATGTTCTCCATAAAGATCTTGGCTAATCCAGAAGCAGTTGAAAGTCCTTTTACTGCTATAAAATGCGCCATTTTGGAGAATAAATCAACCACCACTAAAATGGTGTCAAAGCCTTTACATGAAGGAAGGTCGGTAATGAAATCCATAGACAAGGTATGCCATGGACTCAGCGGCACATCCAAGGGTTGAAGAAGACCGGACGGTCTTTTCTTAGTATTCTTATTTTGCGCACAGTTCCCACATGTCTGAATGAAATGAATTACATCCTTGCACCACATAGGCCACCAGTGGTGTCTCTTGATCCTTTCCAAGGTCTTGGTAACTATTGGGTGGCCCTCGATCAAAGAGCCATGGTAGTTTGAAATTATTTGCCTTCTTAAATCTTCAGTAGGAAGATATAAGCGATTTTGATAATGAGGTATATCCTCCTGCAGGGTGAACTGGTTGCCTCGATTTGTCCATGTCTGCAACTCCTCAGGAATTAGCTTCCTCTTGACTTCCTTCAGTAGCTCTTCATAGAAAGGATCCGAAATGTTTAATAATCCTAAAATCTTTTCTCCTGTAATGATTTTAGTTGGAACCTGAGGAACAAAGGCCTCCATTACCAATTCAAGACAAAGCGTCCGCCTTTCCATTACGGACCCCTGGACGAAAGGTAATGACAAAGTCGTACTCAGCAAAGAATAGAGCCCATCGCAGCTGTCTAGCTGATTGTGCCTTGACTGAGCGGAGATATTGCAGGTTTCTATGGTCTGTAAGAATGGTGACCGTGTGTTGAGCACCTATCAAATAATCTCTCCATTCTTTTAATGCACACTTGATAGCCAACAATTCCTTGTCTGTAATCGTATAATTTTGTTCTGCAGATGACATTTTTTTCGACCAAACCGCCACTGGGTGTAAAACATGAGTCTGTGGATTGCGTTGCGATAAGACAGCACCCATAGCAACACTGGAGGCATCAGTCTCCACAATGAAAGGCAAATCGGGTTGAGGATGTCGCAATACGGGAGCCTCTAAACCTGGACTTGAGAGTCTGAAACTCGACATCGGCCTCCTGTGACCATTCAAATTTCTTGTTCTTCTTAAGCAATGACGTGATGGGATGAACCAACTGCGAAACATTTTCCACAAAACGTCTATAGAAATTAGCAAAGCCTAAAAAGCTTTGGACTCCCTTCACGGAAGTTGGGGCCGGCCATGAAAGAATTGCATCCACTTTTCGAATATCCATCTTGACTCCTTGAGAGGACAGCACAAATCCCAGAAACTCAACTTCGGAAACATGAAATGAACATTTTTCCATTTTCACAAAAAGGGGGTTTTCTCGCAATTTCTTCAAAACAGCTAGGACGTGATTCACATGTTCCGAGGGGGTTGCTGAAAAAATCAAAATATCGTCAATGTAGATTACTGCGCAGATATCAAGTAGATCTCTCAAAACATCATTCATAAAACATTGAAAGGCTGCTGGCGCATTGCATAGCCCGAATGGCATGACTTGGTATTCAAAGAGGCCATATTTTGTGCGAAGGCATTATTCCACTCGTCGCCTTCTTTAACTCGGATTAGGTGATACGCCCCTCTGAGATCCAGTTTGGTGAATATCCGAGCTCCCTTGATTTGATCCAGTAAATTGGAAATGAGAGGAATGGGATATCGATTCTTGACAGTGATCCGATTGAGTGCGCAGTAATCAATGCACATTCTGAGATCTCCTTCCTTTATGGTTACGAAAAAGAGAGGAGAAGAAGCAGGAGACTTGAAGGGTCGAATGAAACCGTTGGCTAGGTATTGGTCTAAATATTTCTTCAGACGAGAATCTTCCTTTTCCGTCAATGAATAAATTCGACTACATGGAATTTCACATCCTGGAAGAAGGTCAATTTGGCAATCATAGGGTCGATGTGGAGGGAGTACCTCGGCCATTTTCTTCAAAGACGTCTCGAAATTCTGAATACTCTGAAGGTAATGAACCAATTAATCCAAGTGTTGAAACAGGAACCTTCTTCGTGAAACAGGGATTTTCCTGGTGGTTGAATTTACAACAAAAGTCTCTACAATATGCAGCAAAGGTCAGGCATCGAGTTCGCCAATCTATTGTTGGGTTATGTTTCTCTAACCAGGGCATGCCAAGTATAATTTGTAGTTGGGGAGCACTGATAAGGTCAAACATGATTCTCTCTCCATGCTTCTCCTGACAAAGCATGGTAAGGTTAGCCGTGCCTTGAGTGACAGGACCAGAAGCTAAAAGAGTACCATGAACTGCTGATACATTTTCAGCTTCGTGCTTGTAAACACGAGGAAAACCCATCCGAGTTGCCAAATTTATATCCATATAATTACCAACTGCTCCACAATCGATGTAAGCTTGTAAAGCATGCATTCTGGTGGGCTGTTCTGGACTGAATAAGGTGATGGGAAAAACAAAGTGTGAGGTCACCAAACCTTTTTCCATGCTCGACAAGCTGACCTCTACACTTGTCGGGCGCTGGAGTTTTCCGAATTCTGGTCCTGATAATATGAATGCCACCTTGGCATGATCAGAGGGGAATACCCCAGGGCAATAGAGAAAATGGAGCCGGCATTGGTTAAGGAAAACTGCAAACTTCTTAGGATCCCCAAAAAGGTGCTCAGGAGGAGCTAATGGGATATTGCCAGGAAAAATAACTTGGACTGGTGTAGGAGGCGTTACTGGAACTGGGGCAGAAGTACTGGCTGTAGGTAAAGGGATTTGACCGGCTTGGGCTTGCAAAAGCTGGCACGCTAATTCATCAGTGCGATCCCGGTTAACTATTAATTCTCTCTGCAATGCACTAGTCTCTGAACTGGCCGCATGGACCTCAGCTCTTAACTGCCCCAATAACTGGGCAAACTGGTCTACTTCAGGAGTCTCCATAATGCCCAGGCAGAGTAATTTTCAAAAAATGGGGCTTCGCGTTCTGTAATGCTTACCAGGACTCTGCAGGGACCCTCTGGAGCTCCGACTGATTTCTACCTTCCCTTTAGGACAGTAGACTGAACTTCTGTGGAAAAAATAACAAATTTCACTCCTTAGTTAACTTCCTAGTATAGGAAAACCTATATAGATATTCCAACACCACTGTAGCTCACCTTAGTTCTTAATTTGATGAGCTATCCATCCTGTTCTTACAAGGGCGCATGTCCTGAAGATGGCAGCCCAGGAGGAGGGACTATTATACTAAGGGGTTAAGTTCCTTTTTAATAGAGTAGAACAAAGAAACTGTGGAGGTTTGTAAATAAAAGAGAGTGACAACCTAAACTAACCATGAAGGACAAATGTGGCTGTGAAGAGTCAATAAGCTCATAGAAAAAACAATCTGCCCTATGGTATAAACCTGCAGGCAGTTAAGAAGCGCCAAAAGGGGAAAACCTGTATGCCAAAACTGTGTAGTGAGTGGACTGAAAAGCTGACTGAAAATAAGGGTAAGCCTCTGTACTAATTAATGGACACAGAGTTCTTTTGAGTGTAATATAATGACACACAACTAAGAGGAAATTGCGCAGTGTAAAACCTCTTCATTAAATGCGTGACAAATCAGTAAATACTGAGATAAGGTGTAAAAAGTCACACAGGAAAAACAACTCGGCAAACAAGTGTAGAAATTCCCTTTTTTACGAGTGAGCAAACAGAAGTGCGTGTGTGTCACAAAAGAATATGACTAAACAAACACGCGGTCCACTTGCAATGAATTTCCTTAACAAGCAATCAATCCTTCATAAAAAGAGTAATACAAAGCAATTGAGCGAGGACAATGCATCTATTAATCCTTCAAAACCGAAATAGTACTTGCGTGTGAACAACGCGTTCTCTTAATGAGGAGAGGCATCAGCGCTGACAGGATACAAAACTTAATGAGTGCATAACTCGAACTGAAGTGATCGAAGGCAGCAGGAAAGGAGAACTATATAAATATACTGCAAATACTAAACGGAACGGAAAGCTAAATATCTGTGGAAAAGGGAAACAGCTGTGTGCTGAGGGCTGAAGAATTTGCGGCGAGCGTTACATCTGACAACAGACGAACGACGTGAAGCGTGAGCTCCAAATGGGCGGGGCTTATATAGACTGCAATAGTAGAACGACTAGACCCACTGGCTTCATAATCTGAGGAGGCACAAACTAGCGGCCATTTAGGAACCCAAACCTATAATTTAAATGGGGAATTTAATTAACAACAACAACACAGCTAGCACAAAACCTGAATTCCCTTAAGAGCCTTCCTGGAGCTGTACTTTCCTAGGACTAGAATTAGAAACTCTGCCTATGGTCATGACAGGAGTGTCTTTATCTAGTTGAGCCTGGAGTTCTTCTTTGTGTTGCTGTTCATTGTGCAGCATTGTTATGTACTTTGTAAAGTTTACATCGGTTATATTGCTTTCATTGGCTTTGAAAGCGTCTTCATAAGAGTCATAGATACCTAGTATCTCTTCTTCTTTTCTCCATGGTTTAAATGGTTGTAGCAGGGACATGTGATATAGTTCTTTATGTTGAGGAGATTTAATGACAATTTTAAATGATTAATTTAATTTCTTTTGGTAAGTTTCACTAAGATGCCTTCACAATTTGTCACTTTGTATCTACCTTTGTTTTCCTTGGGTTTTATATTATTTTTGTATGTAAGGTTTTGGGCTATGTGGTATAGACACATGGTTTCCAAAGTGGTACTTCTGTTTGGGTAGTACGTGTCTAGTAAATTATTTTTCAAAATGTCTTGGCAGTTGGGATAATTTTTGGCTATTGTTTCTATGTCGTCGTATGATTTGAGAACTCTTTTTCTAGATTTAGCAGGACCAAGACTTAGCCATACTATATTTTCAGATTTTCCATACAAAGCAGTAACGGTTAAATGATCTGCAGCTTCATAGCAGCCACATTCTCTATGTGAGAGCATTTTTATGCCTAAGCTGTTCAATTTCTGCAACAGTGTTTTGTCTGATGATAGGTCATTCCAGAGGTCTTGCAGCTCTGTTTTTTCTGCTTTGGTTAAGTAGGCAGGAACATATTGTGCTACTGCAGTGGAATTGTCTGCGATGTACTGCACATCTATGTTTGCAATCCATAAGAGGGCAATGATTGCATTGTAATTATTGATATATTTTGCTTCTTCTGTTCTTTTTATGTAATATGTGTTCTTAGGCGATTTACCTTTAACACTATGTCTAACTGAGGACATGAAGTTGTTCACTTCACTTGTTTCTGTAACTGGTCTAGGGAAACCAAAGCAGCATTTGGTGTAGTATTTCCCTTTGTTTTTGTATTTGTGACGACAATATTTCCCACATTTGTGTCTTTGAAATTGTACAATGTGTGCATGAAGATCACTATTTGTTGCTTCTGATGGAATTTCACAAGTGACATATTTTTCGATAAAATGTAAAACAGTGGCATCACTGTCTTGACCAAATTCAGGAGCATCTTTAATCTATAAAAGTATGTGGATGTGTGGTGCCCCTCTGGCTTGGTATTCTTTTCTCCAAAAGAAATGTTGTATTTCACTGAGGGGAGGAACAGTTTTATTACAAATAAAGTGTAGCATAGCAATGAAGCGATGATGGAAATATCTTGAAACATTAACAGGATCTAGAGAGCAAAGTTCTCCAGGTGTTAGTATATCTATGTTTGTTTTGTTTTTGTTTGCTCTGCGTAGGAAATCATATAAATCTTCCCATGCATATTCTGCGCAACTTAATGTAACAAACCAAGTGGGCGGGCCAAAGTTTCTTATCATACAACGTACATCTCCGTGACGTCTGAACCAGTACTCTTTAGTACCACGCATGTTTGCTAACAGATTTGTTATACTTGATTGTAGAACCACATCTTTTTCTTGTACTTTTTGTAGTAATTGCGTAGCTGACATATTTTAAAATTGGGTACCTGATTTTAATGTGTGTGCAACTCCGTAGCATAGAGTTGCTAGTTCACTTTCAAAAAGTAGGTGGAATATGTATTCCACATTTTGTCTAAATCTGGGATCTTCAGAATACATTCGTAATGAGCGGTATTCTGATGCTGTTATCGGAATGGGTCTATCATTGTACCTTCCTCCTTTTCCAGTAGGAAAGAGTAGACGAAAAGCATGTGCTTCTATACTTTTTTCCCATATGCTGATTGGTGATCTTTTGGTTTGTCGCATTTGGTACGTGTCTAGTGCATCATCTATGGACTCACTAGAGTGTAATGGATGAATTGTATAATCTAAAATATTGGATACTGTGGCAGGATCTAGAAGTTCAAATTGACCCCTTTCTGGTGACTCTTGAATTATTTTAGTTGTTTCCTTCAAGTTTTCTTCAATATTCATTTCTTTGTAGTATTCATTACTGTCTTTTAGATATTGCAAAGCTTCTCTAACATTATGTAAGTCTACGAGTTGTTGTCAAATGTTTTTGTCTTTTGTAGGTACACCATTTACTAAGACAATTAAAGATTGCTCTATTGGACGTTGTAGTCCCAGAGTGTTTACATTTTCTTTCAGATCTAATGGTAAATAAACAACTTTGCCACGAATGCCTTTCACTAATTCAGAGGGAGGTAATGTTGCTGTTTTTGGTTGAAGGCGTATTATTGCTTGAAATGGGTGCACTGTTTGAATTATAATGCTCTCATTATAAATTGAGTTGTTGCAGGGGTTTTGGTAGTGGGAATAATTCCAAGTTATTTTGTATGTTATGTCTACAGTTTTTGTGTTACTTTTATAAAAAGTTCTGTGGCAACACACACACACATGGTTTGGTATTTCAGCGGATTTACTTTTAAATTGTAGTATTTCTTTTTTATAAGTGTGTAGTAGAAGGTTGCCATCTGTACAATTGTTGCTAGTTTGTTGTAAAGGTATTGCATTTTGTAAGTACCTTTCATTTCCAAAATATTTTCTCTGGATATGCTCTATTTCTTCAAGTAGATCTTTAGCTGTACCATGTAGAAGATTGTTATTTAAATTGGCTAGTGATAAAGCAGGACTTTTAGAATAGTACAGTTTATAGACTAGATTTCTTGTAGTTGAATGATGTGTTGATATCATTTTGATATGATGGAAGGTGCTTTTGCAAATAAGTCCTGAAATGCAGGCTAATGAATGTCCTTGTAGTCCTGTGTGTTTGCGCACTGGACAGATATCTATATTTTGTAGTAGTTTCATTTTGATTTTGTCTTTGCCTTTCACATACTGATTGAGGAACTGGCGTAAACATTTGAAAGATTTTTTGGCAATGTTACACATTGATGTGCACGGCCATTTGTATACTGGACGGTCTGGTTCAGTTGAATGGAGAGGTGATACTGAATCTTCTGAGGACATTTTTGTTACCAGTTTTTCTTGTTCCATAAGGTTATTATTAAGCTTTGCATAGCCTCCTTTTCCACTGCTATGTATGGTAATTATGTTTGTTTTCTTTTGTTTGTATGATTCTTCATTGAAATATGGTTCTGTGCTGGTGGTGTAACTCCATTCACCTCCACAGCTATTTAAGAAGTTATTTTTGTTGACATTCCATTTATTTAGAAGTCTTTTTTTGTAATTTAGTAGTTCGTTTTGTTAGTGGTTTCATTCTGTTTAACACTAAAATAAATAATTTCCCTTTGAGAAGGATTGCACTGTCTATCAAAGCCTCTAAAATTAATTTTCTACGATAGGTTTTAAAGGTTGTGCTTGATTTCTCTCCTGTTTTTATAAGATTTTGAAGGACTCTGTGGCGGAACATTTTTTCTAATATACTTTCTTTGGTATGGCTACTTGCATCATGATTTATAGGAGCAGTGTTAGCAGCGGTGGTAGCTGAATTGCTGTAAATTACTTTTTCTTTTGTTTTACATTTTGAAAGAGGAGGGAACGTTTTTGTACTGGAATCTTATTTTATTTCGCTTAATGAGTCTATTAGATCTTTTGTTTTAACTTTTTGTACACATTCTGCTAGAGGTGGATGCTTTTTTTGGACACTTTTATTTTCATTTGCTCTACTTCTGCGTTGCTTTCTACGAACTTGGTTCTTGGTAGGCATTATTTGGGGTCTGTTAAAAATAGAAAGGTTTGGGTTGGGCTGTTGTGCAATGTATGTGTGCTGTGTGCATGAGTGTGTGAGTATGATGGGAAAGATGTATGCGGTGGTGTGTGATTGTGCATTGTGCAACTACAACTAGTTGGGAAGTCTATTCTTGTACTTGTGTGTTACTATACTTGGGTTCACATGACAGTTCAAAGTAAGCTAGTGGTGAGCAGAAGTACTAATACTAAATCTAATGGAATAGAATTAAAACAGTTATTCTTCTGTAATATTATCATTGTAGGGGTTGAGTTATGTTATTTGGGTATCGAAAAATGGGGATTTGTGTGCTATTCTGCCTGTTTATCCCTGTTTAACAAATTGGGATTTGTGGTCAGAATGGTGTACAAATCTCTGTTTTTTGGCACACAAATTCAATGAATGAACTGCACAGTGAGTTTGAGTAACGGTAAGAATATTATGGTAGTATTGTACTTACTTTTTTTGTTTGTTATGAGCAGGTTTCTTCTAAGTTGTTGTTTGTACTTCAGATGTTGCTGCTTTTCAGGAGAGTGGTCTTCACTGCAATTGTAAAAGAAAGAAGTTAGTAATTTTGTGGGTTTATAGCATTGACGTTAATGTAGACGTTTATTTGTATTTTTTTGTAGTAGTATTCTTGTTTGATAAGAGAACATAGTGTGTGAATGCAGTTTCCTTTGACTATGTGCAGGCTTTATATTTTACTTACAATATGTTACTTCAATATTATTTGCAAATTAGTAGAATACTGTATGAAACTCACTTGGTTATTTAAGGCGGTGTTATTGGATGTTAGGAGATAGAAAAAATAATGATATACTTATTTTGCAATTTTTATATGGTAAATGGTAGAAATTGTATAGAGAAGCATGGAATGTATGCATTTCTGAAGATATGGGTAATAAAACAGAAGAATTTGATTTAAAAGCAGTGGTGTTATTTCAGCTGGGAGCTTTTCAATGATACTCTCTATCTGTGTGAGTGTATGAAGATAGATAATCTTATCCTGACTGTGTGTAATTTTATAACACACTGCTAGGTGTTTTTCTATAATTATACTGTTATTTCTCCAATCGTTTAATATTATAATTGTTTAGATGGCTGTGTGTGTAAACAAAGAAAATAAATAGCAGACAGGTTTGGAAGTGAGAGATGATTATAGCAGATGGGAAAAGTGACAGTAAGTTTTTTTATAGGTGATGCAGGTTAAGTGGAAGTTACTCTGTTTATATTCATTCATTGGAGTTGTTAATGTACTGTGCAGAAAATATGCATGCCTGTAGGTTGTATTCTTGCATGTGGATATGCTTGTAGCTGCAAGTCGAAATCTTGGAGACTTGTACAGTAGTTTTTTGTAGTAGCTGCTTTCCAATGATATGTGACTTGTACTCAGAGTGATCAACAGTACATTTGAAGTGCTGAACTCTGATGATGGAGTTAGATATAGAAGTATTGGATGTGATTGGTGGATGGTTGTGTGACCGCTTAGCTGTATCCAATGAGGGAATGGCACAAAGAGTGAAGTGGAAAGGGTAGAAGGGCTGTCCAATGTGTCTGTCAAGCATCTGCAAAAAAAAACAAAAAAGCCAACCTCAAAGGGGAAATGGGGCACACTATTTAAATTTAAATACACCACGCTCAGATTTTTCGATATGTCTGCGGACATGGCGATAGTCAGCGGACATTGCATATTACATACAAGTATTTTGGGGTGGAAAGGCATGCAAATGAGAATGAGAAAAGCAAGGGATTGGTCAGTAAAGTTTACTGGGTGTGTTGTGGAAGGAGAGAGTTTGTCAGAAAGTCTTTTTTCTCAGAGAAGAACAGATAGCTATGGCTGTGTGTTTCAGAAAACAGATTATATGAATTTTGGGAGACTCATTGGATACATTGGTTGGAGGTGCATGCAGAACGCTGTGGAGTAGCTTCAGATCTTGGATTCCCTCATGTGGAAGTGCACTGGCATGGAGTGCGTGGAATGAAGTGGTTGGACTTGGACCTCTATTTGCTGGTTTGGAGACAGATCATCATCCAGACATAATTATAATTCATTGTGGAGGTTTAGGATATGTCTCTGGAATTTCTTTGCAATTTGCAATGAAAGAAGGACTTGGGAAGGTGATGGTTATGTTTCCAAATGCCCAAGTAATTTTTTCTCGTATTGCGCAGAGACAAATGTGGTTGCGTTCTTCTTCATTTGGTCCACAAATGGAGAAAGTGAGGCACAATGTAAATAAGGCTGTTTGTGCCTTTCGAAGAGATGTTGGCATGTCCTCTTTTCACAATGAAAATATTATGTTTCGTAGCACATACATTTTTTGCAGAGATGGAGTTCATCTTACCTATGCTGGCAATCAGATTTTTCTGAGAAATGTGCAAAATGCATTACAACCTTTTTTGGAAATACAGCCATCCATTTTGCAGTAGGTGTTGACCATTTCAAATTTTTCAACACAAACACCACCAAACGGCTCTTTTCAGAGCCACCGCTTCCTCCCAGAGAAAAGTACAATGGTTATGATAGGGCAGCACCCCAACATTTTAGATGTCTGCAAACTGTCTGCGGACTTCTAAAAAATGTACAGGGACTGCACTATTTATTTGTCATTTCTATTTTTGGACTGTGAAAGGTGGCTCTGAAAAGAGCCTTAATTTATTTTAGATTTTTGTTGTTTTATTTTTTTGTGTTTTTTTACACAAGACACACTAGGAGAGGAGGGGTAAGGAGGGTAAGGAAGGGACGCCAACCACAGGGATATGAAAGGGCAGGTGGAGAGAGAAAGATGTAGGGTGGGCCGTATTTAGGTAGTGGGCAGACCTTCTCATACTCCTTGACTGTAGTCTCGAAAGCACTCCAAAGACTCTCCCCCTGCAGAGTACTGCATCGCAGTAAATACACAATATTGTGACCCTCGAAAGGTATTGTTCAATAGCATCGTGAATGGCCTGTGAGGCAGCTGGATGGATGCATTGTCCCACAGGAGTGTCACTTGTGGTGACACGAGCGGAAACAGAGAATGTGTTAGAGGAACTCAACCTACTACGTTGATCACAAGGTACAACCTTGCGAACGGCCCCACCGTAGAACCTTAGGTGTTGCTTCATCAATGTAGTACCAAATCTGTACGAACCATGCCTTCCACGACTCAGCACCATGTGGCACTGATTGCAGGTGACCTTGTTCGCACGCACTTTTGGCTCTCCACCCTGAATGGTAAACAACTGCCACACCCAAGACTCACAGCAGGTGCAGGTAGTAGGGACGTCCACTACCTCATCCTCTTCATCCTCTTCATCCTCCTCTACACCCTCACACCTGTTCCCCTCATCAGGCCCTTGGGGATGTGGTGGTGGGGGTGGTGCTGAGGCAGATGTAGCACCAGCTGGAACAACAGCAGCCATGGATACCAGCAAGTTTCAGCAAAGGCAGCACAGCAAAAGCAGGTAATCTTCAATAGTAGGAAGACAGAATAAAGATCAGCTCTGGGGTCTGGCCTTTTATAGGGGTGCTGGTGTGCACTCCGCAGACAGCCACAATGTCCGCGGACAGATAGAACACCCCAAAAAGGCTTAAAAAGTTCCAAAAAGTATGTAGAAAGCCAGGGTCATTGTCTGGGACATGTGCAATGGTGAATATTTACTGTAAAATACTTTGGATTGCCCAAAAAGGTACTTTTAAAATGTTTGTGGTTCAAAACAGTGTCAACAATTCAGGACACATGCTCAGCATGGGTGCAGTCACATGATGACGTCGCAAACACGTCCGCGAAGGGAACCGGTGTCCGCAGGACACCAAATGCACATGAACGGTCGTGCGCATGCATGCAAATGTTCTACGGACAGTGTTCGGGCCCTCAAACTAATTAAAAGTGCGACACAAGTAATACAGACAGTTACGGACAGGCGCGATGTTCATAGCACTTATGGGTGTGGTGTGCATGTGCATAGATGTTCTAAAGACAGTACGGACAGCTGTAGTGTCCTTAGGACACCTCCATTTTGGGTTAATTGCGAACATTTCGGACACCCAATGTGTTCTAAGAACAGTTCCATGTTGCTTGCGGACAGTACGACAGGTATAGTGTTCTTAGGACACCTCCATTTTGGTTAATTGCGGACATTCCCGACACCGAGCGTGTTCTAAGAACAGTTCCATTTTGATTGCCGACAGAACGGACAGGTATAGTGTCCTGAGGACACCCCCATTTTGGTTAATTACGGACATTCCGCACACCGAGTGTGTTCTAAGAACAGTTCTATCTTGATTGTGGACAGTACGGACAGGTATAGTGTCCTGAAGACACCCCCATTTTGGTTAATTCTGGACATTCTGGACACCGAGTGTGTTCTAAGTACAGTTCCATTTTGATTGCGGAGAGTATGACAGGTATAGTGTCCTAAGGACACCTCCATTTTGGTTCATTGCAGACATTCCAAATACCTAGTGTGTTCTAAGAACAGTTCATTTTGCCTGCGGACAGTACGGCCAGGTATAGTGTTCTAAGGACACCCCCATTTTGGTTAATTATGGACATTCCGAGCACCTAGTGTGTTCTAAGAACAGTTTCATTTTGCCTGCGGACAGTACAGACAGGTATAGTGTTCTAAGGAAACCCCCATTTTGGTTAATTATGGGCATTCCGGACACCTGTGCTGTCCACGGACATCCCAACTGCCTTTTTAAAAAAATAAGACACAAAGGACTCAATTAAAACACACATATTATTTTTTATTATATACAGATATAAAATTTATGAAAGAGATGGGGAAGCAGAAACTGACACAAACACAGGGGAATTTGGGGTTTGGAGAGGATGGATGGGAGGGGATGAAGGGATGGATGTCTCATCAAAACATTTTTCTTGGTGTTGAAGGTTTGGGGATAGTTGACTGGGACACGGAGAGGGGGAACAGGTGCATGTGGGACAATGATATTTAATTTTTTCTTTTATGTGGTCCTCCACAAAATGTTTCGAAACATTGAAATTTTCCATAAGCATGTCCATTTTTTGTTCCATGCTCTGTACAGTATTTTCTAATGTTTCTTTTGGTGTATTATTTTCAATGTTTGTATGGTCTGTTAAAACAAAATATATATTTGTTAAGTACTCATAAAGTAATGGTTATTAATTTGCTTATATAGAGAAGTATCTACCATTAGTATCACTGTCTTCAGACATTTCCTCACGTGGGAAATTTTCCTCAAGCCATTCCAAAGTACTGCACATTTCTGTGTAAAGAAATATATATATTACTTTTATTGTACCAAATACAGAAAGTTTAGAAATATATAAGAAAAATGAAGTTTACTTACTAGTTTCTGGTAAATTGTGTTCTTACTGTTGTTTAGGTCTGCTGTTGCATTATATTGGAGGCATATCTTTTTTGTTGTGGTATATTCCATTTTAGTACATATGGTATTTAAATGGATGGTTGATGTGTTTCATATATAGGTTCCATTTTTTTATTTATTATTACATATAATGTGTTTATGTGCTGCTTTGTTAACTTTGTTAGTGTTTATATAGCATGATAGAACAATCTAAGATACCCCCGGAGTTTTTGGGGAGTGTTGATGTTGTCCGCGTCCGTCCTCGGACATTCGCATAGTCCGTGGACATCAAAATCACTAGCAGGGGTTCAGCATGTTATATGTATATAAAGTAAGGGAATCCTAGTAAACATCTATCAAATTCACACTATGTGTATTCAGGAAAAAAAAACTTTGATAAAGGGACGTTATGGTTAAGTTGCGCTACTAAAACCTATGAAATTCAGTAAAAACACGTTGTTAAAGGGACGTTATGGTTAAGTTGCGCTACTAAAAACCTATGAAATTCAGTAAAAAAACTTTGTTAAATGGACGTCATGGTTCCATGTAAAACCGAAAAACCCCTGAAATTCACCAGTTATGGTAAGCTATGCAACCATAACTCGCGCCACCAACGTGTATTGATAAGACAAACACCCAGGACATCAAAGATGACATCACAAATGTCATTGATGACATCACTGATGACTGGCGAATTTCAGGGGTTTTTCGGTTTTACTTGGAACCATAATGTCCCTTTAACAAAGTTTTTTTACTGAATATATATGCATACTGATTTGTTTGTCGTGTGTGCTTTGCCATTGTTTACCATCATTAAACTTGTTTTCTTTATTTAGATTCGAATTTATTTTTAACTTTTTGTTGGGATTGCAGTACCTCTTGTTTGGAGTGCGGTTTTTTCTCCTCTGCTGTTCTTACATATATATATATATATATATATATATATATATATATATATATATATATATATATATATATATATATATGTATAATGAACACGGGCCATTAAACAGCAATGTCTGAGCCCCCCATTTGTATATATTCTCTATGAAACCTTCCCCAGTTTTCTTATTGTCAGACTCAAATGTAATGCTGTCATCATGTTCCACATGGCCAGAGTAGTCCTACTGTTCTGGGTCATGATCCAGTGTGGGTGATACGCACTGGCGTATTGGGAGCCCCCGCGGTGTGGGGGGCACCACAAGCACATGTCCTGTGAGGGGGCCCACTTGGAGAAAAAAAAAGAAAAACGAAAATGTTTCCCCCCAAAAAAACAGATTTCACTTTGCATTCATAAAGAAATTATTTCTGTAACAGAAATAATAGGCCTCATTACGACCCTGGCGCTCACGTAATGAAGGGTGCCGGTACAGGACCGGCACCCTTCATTACGTGAGCGCTGATTACGAGGTTCCCTTTGCGGGACGTGGACCAGACGTCTGGTAAAACCAGACGTCTTTTCTGGGTCCCGCGAGGGGAAGAGGGAGGTAATAATGGGCCATTTTGTAATGTGCCTGTTATTACCTCCCTCCCCATTCCCATTGAGCCCTATGGGGGCTCAAATGGGAATGGGGAATGGTTCCTTCAAGGAGGAAATACTGGGTCCTCCAATGTTGGAATGACCCGGTTATTTCTCATTGAAGGAACCCGGTAATGGAGCCCGGTTTGGAGGCAGCCATGGTGCTAATAGCACCATGACTACCTTCAACTCGTAATGAGGTCCAATGTCTTTATGAAGGCAGAGTGACTTATGTCCGAAGATTCCCTCACCCAATGCAATGGAAGACCTGAGGCTGGAGGCCTCCATGTCATGGGGTGGGGAAGCCCTATGACTTCAAAATGAAACAGTGGGCCTCATTATGAGTTTGCCAGCCCGGAAACAACGATACCGGTAAACTTGCAGGTACCGTTGTTTCCGGACCGGCAAACTATGAGTTCTGCAAGTGGGTGCCTTTAAGCCCACCAGGTCTACCTGGTGGGCGGAATGGCACCGGCACGCTGAACTCGACGGATGCACCGGCACCATTCATGTATGGGTGGGTGCCTGGGTGTGTGTGCCTGTATGGTGAAAGGGTGCACACTTAAATGTATGGGTGGCTGCCTGGGTGTGCCTGTATGGTGAAGAGTGCACAGTTAAATGTATGGATGTCTGGGTGTGCGCATGTGTGTATATGGTGAATGGTGTGTGTGCTTGTGTTCAGGGGTGCAACAAAATCTACATTTTGGGGGGCTAACCCTTCAAATGTTTGGAGAGGCGCAGACTTCACGGGCGGTGTGCAGGGGCAAATACTTATTTGTGTGGGGGCATCCCATTTCTTTACGCATTTTAATGAGAATATTCTAGTGCAGCTTCAATGTTACAAGCAGTTAACTCTCTCCTTTAATGTCTAAAGCTCCCTCTTATGGACTAGTGCAAGAATTGAGTGGTCTCCTATTCCCTTTCTACCCTTCCAATCACTCCCATGGCATGCAAGTACTAAACCCACATCACGATTTCAATTGGCTAAAAAATTTGACATTTGAATGCAGGTACTAACAGGGAAATGCTTTATGTTAGTAATTGCTGGGCTCTTGTTAACAGCAAAACCCAGGTGCCGTTTAACATCGTTGTCCTTTTCTGTCTGGCAACTGCTCTGAATGTCAGCCAGTTCGAGTCAACATAGCCCAACATTTCAGGGGGGAGGAGTGCTAAATCCTAGTCAACTCAATGGTGTTGCACCACTACTTGTGTTTAATGCGTTGATTACTTATTGGTAATCTTCATTTCTCCTAGCCCTATTCTTCCTCGTCCCACTACTTGTGTATGAGGCACTCTGCCTCATGCAAAAATACTGGGATGAGGTAGAGGTACATGGAGGTAATGCCTCACTTAGCTACCTGTAATCTTCATTACTCCTAGTCCCACTCGTCCTCATCCCAGTACTTACCTATGAGTGAAGGAGCCTCATATGTAAGCTATGGGACAAGGAAGAGGGACATGCAGGTAATTCTGGGCCAAGGAGCTGATTTTGGAGGTTGGGTAGGGGTGGGAGGGAGAGGGGATGTTTGTGGGGGGTGGAATTGTGTGACAAATCATAGTGGTTGTCCATGTCCAGTCTAAGCAGACATGATATGTGGTATTAGTGGCTACAGAGGCATTTTGGTGCAGGCAGTCTAGTCATTCCTCAGTTTGGTATGACTTTTTTTTATAACTGGGCATTTCTGATAAAGCAGTCTTGCTAAGTGTAATTACCTGGCTAGACTGGCATTTGGGTGCTGCCAGACTAGTCGTTTCTTCCTGGGGCATTGTATATTTTTCTAGGTATCTGTGATAAAATGATATGATATAAGTCATTTATAACGTGCCTGTACACAAGTGTTTCTAAGTGCAACAAGGCATGGGAGAGGAGATAGAGGGAGGACAAGACAAACGATCTTACTAGGCCATGTGTCATTCAGATCGTGCCAGTGTGAGAATGAGAAGTGCAAGGGGAAAGGGAGGGGAGAAGTGCAAGGGAAAGCGAAGGGACAAAAGGGCAGCAATTCTCTGAGTAAGTGCAGCCAGGGCAGTGCAGCTCTGGCTAATGCAAGGAGAACAAGGGACTGTAACGTTACAGTTACAGCCCCTAAGTGCGTTGGTGGCCCAAAGGCAGTGCAGAGGTGACTGATCAGGAAAGAGTCTGGACATAGTGAGACTCTGAGGGTAGCCCAGCAACCAGTCGGTACAGCAGACAGGTAGGTTACGTAGGCCAGGAGGGGACGGAGAGAGAGAAAGCAGAGGAGAAGATGAAAGTGTTGATCTGTTTCTGGATCTTCAGCTGGTCTGGCTCAAGTTTGAGAGGGCAGGAAGGCCTCTCCAGAGGGAGGCACCTGCATAGGAGAGAGATCTACCTAGCCCCCCACTCTCTGCCTGAGGAAGTGTCTAACCCTTAGCGAGTTGGAGGTAGCTGAGCAAAGGGCTTGAGAAGGAAGGTACTTTGGAAGAGAGTGATAGATGTAGTGTGAACCCGGCCCAGAAAGTTCTGTAGACAATGCAAAGGGTCTTGAACTTGATCCTTGCAACAACCGGGAGTCAATGGAGAGATTTCAGGGCTGGAGAAATATGATCCGTGGGCTGAAGGCCAAGGATAAGTCTTGCAGTCCTGTTCTGGATTAGTTGCAGAGGGCAGAGAGTAGAGGAAGGCAGGTTGATAAAGAGGCTATTGCAGTAGTCTAGCCTAAAGAGAACCAGGACTGGAGACAGTGAGCTTCTGGGGGAAAGTGAGAAAGAGTCCCTTTGAGGAGGAGCAGCTGGTAGTGGGACTTCTTGGCGATGTCCGAGATGTGAGGAGAGAAAGAGAGAGTGGAGTCAAAGATGACAACAAAGTATTTTGCCTCGCAGGAAGGAGAAGCAAGAGGGCTCAAGGTGGCCGGAGAGAGTGCAATAGGGAAAGCAGGGGCAGGGGTCCCAATGAGAAGGATCTCCATCTTACTGACATTAAGGGAGTGAGTGGTGAATGCGCACCAATCCTGAATGGCAGATAGCCAGTCAGGAATGAAAGAGAGGAGAGGAGCCTGAGGGGAGCCTGAAGGAAAGCTGAGTGTCATCTACATAAGAGGAGAAGGTAGAGATCAGGTGGGCCAAAGGGGACAAGAAGAGCTTGTACAACCAGAGTGAGAGGCTGGAGCGCCACAGGGTGAGAGGCTGGAACACCACAGGTATAGAGAGATGTGGCAGAGAGAAAGGAACCAAGTTGCACCTGGGAGGGGCAGTCCTAGAGGAAGGAGGTCAGCCTCTCAAGGGCCTGATCCGTGATGCCCAGGTTCTCATGGAGTTGATTAATCAGGATGGCGTGGTTGACCGTGTTGAAAGCAGAGGAAATATCAAGGAGGATGAGGACAGAAGGAATGCTGTAATCAAGGTTAGAGAGCAGATCTTCACAGGTGTTCTGGAGAACAGTTTCAATGCCTCTGGCAGCTCTGAAGCCAGACTGATGGTCATGGAGACAACCACAAGATTCAATGTGGAGAGTAAGCTGGAAGATGGTCATTTTTTTTCCAACAGTTTCCCCAGGAAAGGGGTGATGGATATTAGGTGATAGTTTGGCAGGCAGGCAGGAAAGGCAGTTGGCTTCTAGAGGAGTGGGTGCACAAGGGATTGCTGAAGGGGAGAGGGGGACATTCCAGTGATGAAAGAGTGATTACAGAAATCAGCCATGGCTGGAGCGAGGGTGTCAATATGGTTGTTGATGGTTCTGGAGGAGCAGGGGAGCACCTGTTTGGACAACACTTTCATAGATCACCCTTGTCTAGAAACCTCATCAGGTATTGTCAGAGAAAAAGAGGAGAAAGGAGGAGGAGAAGTAGAGCTGGCCAATGGGGGGGCCAAGAGAGGAACAGGAGATGGGGGACTGGATGTCATGAGTTTTAATGGAGAAGTGAGGGAGCATAGACATACAGAGGGCCTGGGAAGGAACAGTAGAGGTAAAGCCGGCAACAGGATTGACTAGTTACATTCCAGATTTTAAAGAGTTTGGCTGTGTTGTTAGAGGCCACACAGATGCAGGCTTGAATGTGTGTTCTCTTCTTGATGAGTGTCACTGTTTCGACTGGCATTTTGGTGCAACCAGTCTAAGTATGTTTAAATTTGGCCTGGCATGCTTTACTGTAATGTTATTACACTGGTCTACATTGTGCAGCCAGTGAGACATGTTTTCATTGTGGCATGGCATTTTTAATAGCAAAGCATTAATGTTCCTGTCCACTGTTGGTGACTTGTATGTATTGGATTGGTGTTATCCTACAAAACTATTGCAAACACTATGGCTTTTTAGGCAATTTTTCTCAGAAAGTGTGCTATATATTACATTATAACACATTTATATCTTTCTCCTAGTGCAGTATGTGGCATACCCCTTCATCAGCACATTTGTGCATATTGCGCAAGTGTGAAAATCTAGGCCGGACCAGAGTGTGGGCGTAACCCGTGCTTTGTTGCTGAGTTGGGAGGGGACACCTCAGCATGGCTCACACGGTAGCCCCCACATTTTATGTTATGTCACTGGTGATAAGTAGTAGTGTTGTTTTTTGGTATGCTCCCTTGGCAGTCCCTGTTTCTGGCAATTCTAAATAGTTATTTATAACATGCTTAATATTCAGAGGATTCTACGTGCAGACCCGGGGATCAAACACAGGGGCTCCACATTTTCTTGCGTCCAAGCCGAGCACGTTGCCCCTGAGCTATCCTCCGATCTGCTTATTATTTACCATGGTGCAATCCACTCACCTGAGCAACAGGAACTACCTGTGATGATCCATGGTAGTCAGCAATAGCACAATCTGAATTGATGATACTGGTGAAATCAAAGACATCAAACATTAGGTGCCAGTTGGTGGCCAGCCAGTAAAGAAGAAGAAATCTGCACCGTAGAAGAAGGAATAAAAAGTACCAGTGACATACGACAGTACCACAAGGACACTAGTATCCATTGCATAATTAAACTTGAATGCCATACCATACCATTATCAAAGGAATTGCTGTGCATAATTGAAAAGGATAACCTAGATACGATACATTTGATAGGCTATTTATTATTTCTAATTGCATTGCATATGCACACACAAAAACACCCACACGTATTTTATTGTATTTTTTCATGTAATACCTAAATGGACTTTGCTCCCACCTACCTCTATGGCTGTCTGAAAACCCAACCATTTCAGCGGTGCCGCTGGAGGATTGCCTAACCACATTTTTAAAGATTATATAACCTGACTCTTTATACTGCCAATAAAATATAGAGATGAGATGACCAATACATGAGTACTAACACAAGTCGTCAACACATATTCTTGATGAAGAAGCAGTAAAGTACAAGAAGTCAGCATCACATTAGGAAGAAAAAAGATCCAGTGACTTTGCTGTGACAGGAGAGCACACAACCCCAGTGCATGTTTAAACAGAGATTTCCCAAACAGTCTATACTATTATCAAAATATATTCAGTGCAACAATCAGATGGCTGGCCTGACTGAAGTTAGTAGTTCATTCTTCTTAAATTTCATCCGACCCCCTCCCACCCATAGACAAACACAACCACACACACCCACATTTTATTTAATTTTCAAGTGATACCTAATTTAACTCTGCTATGTAGCCCTGAGGACATGAATTCCAGACCTTTCAGTCATCGCCTCTTTTGTTTTGCAGTAGTCACCCCAAGTGGGATGCGTCTGCCCAGATGTGGGCACTGTCCCTGCTGGGCATAGAGGCCAAAGTTACGCCTCACTGATGAGGTCCAACAAGGCTGAAACATGTTTGGGGATGGTTGTGGTCTCGTGCAGAGGGATGTGGCCAAACAGTTTGGGCTGGACAGCCCCTTTGGGGTGCAACCAAGCTTGATTTGCATATGGTATTTCCCCTTTTGTAATGGTTTGGCAGTTGAAGAACGATGGACTGGAGAATTTCCCAGAGCTATGCCAGAGGTTAGGATTGTGGGGTTTAATGGCAACTCTAGGATCAAATCTTTTGAAAGGCCATGTTATGCCCAAATGGCAGAAATACATTATGGTCATGGGAAGGCACATTAGCAGACAGAAAATTCTGCCTCAAAACTTTAACACTGCTAAGGTGCTTAGTGAACTAAAATGAATCAACCTCTGCCTTTGATGTAAGGAATATGTAAAAATGACCCATGCTGCTGAAGGAAATTATAAGGGCACACTGTGAGCTGACAGACAAAAAGACCTACTCTTCATTATCTTATGAAGACAAATTAGGCAGGATTTCCTTTTCAGCTGTCACATTAAAATGGATGTTTCAAATAACAAAAAATCCACTTACTAATTAGACTTTGCATGTGATTGATAAATCCTGGAAAAATGTAAGTCTTATCCTACATGGAAAACATGGCACTTGCAAACACAGAAACCGCTAATTTTTAAAAGTGTTTTTGTATTTTGCAGTTTCAAACGAATAT
The DNA here is from genome assembly GCF_040938575.1 of Ambystoma mexicanum. Classification (NCBI taxonomy): domain Eukaryota; kingdom Metazoa; phylum Chordata; class Amphibia; order Caudata; family Ambystomatidae; genus Ambystoma; species Ambystoma mexicanum. Next base: position 1,283,176,386 of record NC_090929.1, on the reverse strand, counting down.
GTGGAGAACAATGTTCCTTTGCCAAAATGAGCATATCATGAGTTGAAAAATGGACACTGATGGCTCGGTGCAATTTATTAAAAAATAGATAGAAGGCCTCATGTGTTGTCTAAATGTAACATTCAAAGTGTGAGTTTTTGTGCATGGAGAACAGCTCTGTGTGTAGCTCAGATTGACATTTTGCATGAGATTCAAAGACCCAGGCAAAGCGACCTTCCCCATTACATGCTCTGCTTTGTTATATATTGAAAGACCACTTCTTTGAGGTTTTAGGGCCATAGAGGAGAGCTGCATTCATGCATGACAGAGCCATTTATTGGTGGTCTAGGTTAGCACACAGGCCACTTTTCATGGACTGACTGGGGATGGCACGCAATCAAGATTGACACATGCTACCAGAGACCCACATGGCCAGAGAGATAAAATCTCATCAGCATCCATTGGCCCATCTTTTGTCTTCACAAGAATGATTAAGTATTTTACTCCAAGCTAAAGTCAACAACGGGACAGCTGACTGGAACAGATGCCTTGAACAAGAACCAAAAATTGAGCTGTGAAATGAAAGTCAGAATCATATGCATGTAAATATATATCCATAGGGTTATATTAGGAATCACGTTTTGCCCTTTAACTTTGGAACCATGTTACTTAAGAAAATGAGATATGTATCATTTAAAGTGTATACCAGGGCCATGTTGTTGGCAAACCTTCCATCAGAATTCAAACTTTGGGTCAAATGTTACAATCTAAAATGTATTTCTTGCTCCCCATAACATGTTACTAATCCAAAGGCTGGGTAACTGGTGGCTTATTAAATAAGATATCGGTATTGACAGTTTCGGCTTGGTAACAGTTTTAATTGTTGTATAGAGTGGGATTAGAACTTGCATCCTCATGCCAAGACGAGAGTTAGTTCAAGTGTGGAAGGATTAGAGGAATCCACAAATATATATGTTGCTATGTTGATTTGTAAAACACACATTTTTGTCATGTATTGACTTTTTAGGTGAAACATTTAAAAGTGTACAATGAAGACTCTGGTGGGTGGGTTCATCCTTCCAATCAATTCAACTTCATACGCTGGGGGCCCCATCCACAGAGAGAGGCAAGGCCTTGGGGAGGAGCGACCCATAGGGGTCCAATGAAAATTCAAGGCTAATAAGTTATCACCTCCTGATTTTAACATTTCAGAGGTATGGCTTAGAGGGTAAAAAGGTCTTGCACAATGAGAAAGAGGGGAACTGTCTAAAAATCATCTGGGTGAATACTGAAAAAAGGTGGCAGAATGTAACCTTGCCAGGACATATGTCTATGATATGATATGATATGATAAGATGTGGCATTTATAACATGCCTGTACACAAGTGTTTCTATGCATGACGAGACAAGCAGGGGGAAACAAAGGAAGGGGTGCAACTGTTGAAAGCTGGATGGAGATTTAACAGTGCCTGGGAGACAGCAATTGGGATAGACTAAACAGGCTGGGATTTTTTGCATGGAGAGCGATGAATGCGGGGTCTATCCTTGACTAAGTGCCTGACCAGATCCCTGTGCTTTCCCAAAAGAGGGTCCTAAAATATTGATGAAGTAGCTTGTCCAACAGAACCAAATGTGGCGATTTGTTTGATTTAATACCTTCCCCTTAGTTAATGGATCGGGGTATGGAAGTATACCCTTAATATATTTGATAAATAATAATTCAATTAATTCCCCTATAGCCAAATACCCTATGGTGTTTTTCTTAAGATTCAAAATTAACACATTTTATTCACAGTGCACTTTAAAAACTATAGTCTGTTAATGTAATTGTGTACACCTAATTATCGTGTCAACCTCAGAGTTCCCTTAAGGAAAGGGGTGTCCTTGTCTAAAACAAAATGCCACCATTCCTCAGACCTGGCCTTTAAGCAGAGGTGTGCTGAATGTAACTGAAGTCTGGGTTTCGGTGCTAGATAGAGAAGAGCTTTGCTAAATGAAACCAAGTGTAATTCCTAATTGAAAAATGCACACACTCTGCTGAGAGTGGGAATGAGACCCAATAGAAGAAATATGTTGTATTGATTGAGGGTGAAGATGGAAGAAGGGTTCTATCAATCCAAAATATTATCAAAAGTCTGTTGTGCTTTCAAAACTGCTAGCATTTTAAGTGTGCAGGTAAATCAAACATACAACTGATGCAGGTGTGAAATGGTTTTTGAAAACAGAATAAATGTTGAATTTAATTTAAATCTAAACCTGATCAAACAATGCTAATGTGCATTATCGTGTAATGTTGTAAAGTATGGTTTAATTTTTACATAAAGGGGTTTGTGGCACAGGAGGTTTGAAATGTTTATTTGGCATTTGTTCCTTGTACATGAGACCCAAAATTGAAAAATCCACAAAAGAAGTGAGTTTTTGGACCTCATTACGACCCTGGCGGTAAGGGGTTTACGCCAGCGTTAGCTGCGCCGACCCCTTACCGCCAATTACGAGGTCCCTTAGCGCCATGGCGCTTTTAACACCTGCTTTTAGCAGGTGTTAAAATCCATGGCGCTAAGGGACCATGGAGTTAATTACGCCACCGTAATTTACGGTGGCGTAATTAACCCCTTCCCCACTCCCATTATGCCCTATGGGGCAAAAATGGGAATGGGGAAGGGTAAATGGGGATTGGGGATTTACCGCCCCCGCCAACCTCGGAATGGGGCGGTAAGTCCGCCAACCACTGGTGGTAAAGTCACGGCCCAGGCGGTAACTTACCGCCTGGGTCGTAATGAGGCCCTTTGGATTGAAGCTTTGTTTTGTGCCACATAGAAGGGGGTGTGTGCAATCATTTGGTGCACATGTTCATTGAACCTATTATTTCATAAATAGATATCCTTTCTCTACCTCTGCCTGGTTCTTGGCTCATTGGTAGCACAGGGGGAGGGATCTACACGCTCTATATGAGTCATAGGCCGGGCTAGCCTGAACAAAATAAAGGCTAGATCTTGGGGAGATTTAATGGGGGGCAACTTCTTATGTTGAGGGTAACCTCTAAATATATCATTACAAGGTTAATTCTAAACCTTCCAGTTTACCCCTGTTACCTTTCTAAAAACATAATTATGCCTATTTAATAAGGGTTCAATATTAAAGAGATAGGATCATGTTAGTGAGGAGGATCAAAACCAATTTATGCAGCTGCTTAGTCCACAGGACAGTTTTCTTTCCTCAGGCCCATTGACATTCAAGCACAAATGAACCTCCAATAGCAGATAGCACCCACATGTGCTCATGTGAGGTTGGGATTCATTGCTTTTGCTGTATTTGACAACCTCCATGTCTGACTTGAATGCAATGTATTAGATTTAAGAACCCCAGTCTTAGAACTCAAAATCATACTATATAATAAAAGGTCAGATGTATGTTTGTCCAAAGCTGTCCTGCCTGCTTTGCCTGTTATCACTGCTAGAGGAAAATGCTGCCTGACGCATACAACAATAAGACATCAAGCTCATCTCCTAAGGTGAACAAAATGTTTATTTCAATAAGGATAATATACAATGGCAGAAAAGGCCCAAGACCGGGATATCACTTTAACATCATACTTCAAGTTGCATACACTAAGAAAACATATACATTTGAAAAAAACATATAAAGAGAAATTCATTTGATTAAGCACTATTTCTCTAACAAAATAAATAACTTGTTTTTCAATGTACTAATGTGTTATGTAATTATTCATTTTAATATTTCTTGGTATGTATTATATCAATAATATTCTTCATGTACATTTCAAGGTTTATTTGACTTCATATGTATTTATACTCTGAAAATGTCTTCCTTTACACACATTAGCTCATGCACAAAGGCTTTTCCTCTAGTTATGAATAATTATGAATCAAACAATTGATCATGATAAATCTGCAGCTCAGCTTTCAAATACCAAGACTGCACCTGTGACAGAGCTGGGGCATGATGCTTTGATCATTCAAGCTCTAAGACCCTGTCAAAATGGTTCACAATATGGAGTAGGGGGCATAAGGGCAGCAGCTTGTACGACTTGAGACAATTAACATGGTGTGAATTATTATGGATTAAGGGGTGGGATAGAAGAGCATCACCTGGACACATAGCCATGAAAATCAGGTGGGGGCATGTGGATGGTCATTATAAAAAAAACTCTCTTGGTTGAACACAGCGTACAATTTCGAGCAGGAAAAAATACTTTTTACAATAGGATTATACTTCATTTATATCAAGTCCTAATCTAGAGACCAAGTTATTGATGTTATGTCATGGTGAAGGCAATATAGTAAACGTTAGGGTTTGTCAGCAAATCTGACTCTGTGGATAGAAATCTGCAAATATAAAATCTTTTGCTCTGTCTGAACAAGTAGAAGTCTATATATTAACAGCAATAGGCTGGTAAACTAAAAGTAAAAGATCAATGAACATCTGGACGGGTGGGGTGACTTTAACAGGTGGAGGGACTATTGTGTGATATGATATAAAATGATGTGACATTTATAACGCACCTATACACAAGTGTTTCTAGGCTCAACAAGACAAGGAGGGGGAAACAAGGGAGGACAAAATAACTATCTTACTAGTCCTACGGTCATTCGGGTCACGCAAGTGTGGGGACTTGCCTGCCATGAACAATTCCTCTACAAGGATTAATTAACTAGGAGGAACAACATGGATAAACAAGCATGTTTAATCTCCTAATTCAATTGTACAGCCTCAATCCATTCCTCAACACTATGAACATTGTTCTCAAATCGGCAGGACAAATTTAAGAATGTGATGTACAGTAAGACTGAACTAGATTTAAAAAAATGTTAATGGAGACAATCTGTGGGCAGGCTTGAATCTAGTACTGCTAGCCACTCAGCTCCTTGTGCAAGTGTTTTAACATCTAGTCCATCAATGCTCCGGTCATGGTGTGTCCTAGACCAATAATACCCTTACAATGGTGTACTATCTGTGCTGTGGATAAGGCATGCATGGAGAGGCATGATGAGTCATGATGAGTCCAGTTATTGGCAGTAAAACTCCTAGTGCCAAAATAAATTAAGTGGCCAAATGTTACTCTCAATCACATTACATCTCAAAAACATGCATTGACAATACCAACAGTTTGGGATGTTGTTTAGGCATGGGAAAGGCACTTGCCAGCACAGCATAGAGGAATGTATTTATTTATTTATTTATTTATTTATTTATTTATGTATTGTTCACTTGTTGGGCGCTTATACGGCAAATACATTTTGTTTCAAAGTGCCCACAGGAAAACACGGAAGGGACATGGTGAGGAGAAACATTAAAAAAAACATTTCTTTCCAATACAGTGAGGACGGGGGGAGGATGAACTGACTTTTCCTGTGAGTGTTCAGAATGTGCAACTGCAGAAGGATGGGGAGTGGGGGTAGGTGCAGGGGTGCTTGTGTTTGAGCAGCAGGTAAAGTGCAATGCATGGTAAGTGTAAGTCTCCAGGATGGAGCATATGCCAAGGCAAGTTCTGAGAATAGACAGAAGCTGGGGTCGATTCAGAGAGGGGGGTCAGGGCCCCAAGGATGCATAATTGCCCTGGACGCAAAAGAAGCAACTGTGAGTTTAGCAGAGGAGAGAGGGGGGGAGAGGAGGTAAAGAGGAAAGTCTTCAGAAGCTTCTGGTATTTAAGAAAGTCCTGCTCAAGGCAAAGAGGGAGTGTGAGGCTGTTCCAAAAAAGGGAGCCAGCTGAGGTAAGTGATTGACCTCCTGCCCTCAGTTTAGCAAAACGCTTTCCACACAAAGAGTTGGTGCCTGAGGAGTGCAGAGGTCTAGAGGGAGAATATTTAGTAAGAGAGACCAGATAGTGTGGTCCCCAACCCCAGACAGCCTACGGATGATACAGAGGGATCTGAATTTAATCTGTGAAGCAACCGAGAGCCAGTGAAGACTTTTTAGGGCAGGAGAGATTCAGTCCCTGGACTATAGGCTAAGGATAAGTCTCACTGCCCTATTCTGGATTAGTTGGAGGGGTCTCAGAGTTGATGATGGTAGATTCAGGAGGAGGTTATTGCAATAGTCAAGCCTAGAGAAAACCAGGACTCGAGTAACATTGATTTTCTGGGGGAAGGTGAGAAAAGGTAGAATTCCTTTGAGAAGAAAGAGCTGAAAGTGGGACTTCTTGGCAATGTCCTGAGTGTGCGGGAGGAAGGAGAGTGAGAAGTCGAAGATGACTCCAAGGTTTCTGGCTTCAGAAGAGCGAGCAGAAGGAGATCCCAAGGAGGAAGGCCAGAGTGAAGGGAAGAAGTCAGGAGCAGTGTTCACAATGGGAGGATCTCCGTTTTGCTGTCATTGAGGCAGAGATCATTGGAAGTGCACCAGGCCTGGATGGCAGATAGGGAGTCAGGGATGATGGAAGGTGCAAGAAGGTCAGCAGGAGGTTTGAAGAAGAGTTGTGTGTCATCTGCATAACACTGGAAGGTAGAGAGAAGGAGAAGATGAGGAGTGCAGCTGAGTAAGGTATATGTTAAAGAGCCAAGGCGAGGGGATGGAGGCCCAGGGGACAACGCGGTTGGAGAAGGAAGTAGGAGAGGAGAAGGTGCCCAGGATGACTTGGGAGGAGGGATCAGTTAAGAAGGAGGTCAGCCAGTCCAGTGCCCACTCCTAGATACCAAGGGTGTCGTGGAGCCTTTTTATGAGGATGGAGTGGTTGACCACGTCAAAGTCAGAGGAGAGGTCAAATAGGTAGAGGACAGCTGGGGAGTTGGAATCCAGTGATGAAAGCAGCTCTTCCTGGGTATTCAGATGAGCAGTTTCCGTGCCTGTGGATGCTTGGAATCCAGACTGATGGTTGTGGAGACCACCAACAAGTTCAGTGTGAGAGTTGAGTTGGGGCAAGGATAACTTCTCCAGCAGTTTCCCCAGGAAGGGGATGATGGAGATAAGGTGGTAGTTGGCAGGTAGGGTCTGCTGATGGTTTGTTAAGGAGGAGGCACACAAGGGAGTGCTTGAGAGAGGAGGAACAAGAACCAGTAGCAAAGGAGTGGTTGTAGAGATCAGTGAGTGCAGGGGCAAGAGAGCCAATGTTGTCCTTGATGGTTCTGGATGAGCAAGGAGAAACCTGTTTGGAAGAGACCGTCATGGAGCAGATATCTCTGGTGACTTCTTTGGGTGTGACAAGAGCGAAGACAGAAAAAGGAGGAAGGAGGAGGGTGAGTGGCCAAGAGAGGCAAGGGGGTGAGAGATGGGTTGAGAGGGTGAGTAAGAAGGCTGTTCCAGATGTCCTGAGATTATGGTGGTGAAGTGAGTGCCCATTGCATTGCAGAGGGTCTGAGAAGGAATAGGGGAGGAGGAGATAGCAGAGGGGTTGGCTAGTTTCCTGCAGATTTGGAAATGTTCAGCCATGTTGCTGGATGCTCCAGATACCCATATCTGAATGTGGGCCCTTGTCTTGGCACAGATAGAAAGTCTGTATTGCCTTTGGAGCAGTCGGCAGGCCAGTTTGTCAGAGGGTGAGCCTGAAGTTTGACACTTCTGTTCCACCGCTCTGCACTTTCGTTTCAGGGTGGTGAGTTCAAAGTCATATGAGGTGTTGCGCTTAGAGGTGGGTTTCAGGTGGGTCCTCATGGCTAGGGCAAAAATGTCAAGGGTGTTGGTGATGGACAGGTGGAAGTTGCTAAGAGCAATGTTGGTGCTAGAGTCTGATTTGGGGTAAGGAGGATAGGTGGAAGTGAAGGCAGCAGCTGACACTTGTTTCATTGGGCGATGTTCATGAACGAGGTTGGCAGAGCTTTTGGAGGTGTGGTCAGAGGGCCATAGGGACCCAGGTGGGAGGAGAAAAAAGAGTGGTCTGACCAAGAGAGAGGGGTGACCAGAGGAGATGAGAGAGGGAGATCAGAATGGATGAGGGCATCCAGAGAGACTTCCCACTGGGTGTCACCATTAATGGGAGAAGATGTGAAATCGGAGAGGGTAGATTTGAGATGAGAAGTCCATACGTCTGGAAATGGGATAGAGAAGAGGATATCAGTGAAGATCTCTCTGGAAGATGCACTGACATAGGTGTCTGCGACGGGAAGGCCAGGATTTGCACCCAGGATGTCTTTTTTGTTTTTTTTCCACCAGGTTTCATGAGCGGGGGAGGATAGGTGATTGTGTAGCAGTTAGAGAAGAGTGGAGAGTTGTTGAGTGCTATCTCAGTGGCAGAGGATAGATGAGAGAAGGAAAGAAGGGGGTCTGCACTGCACAGTCCTGGCCCATACTCCAAGGCAGCCTAGTAGTTAAGGAGGACACAAATACAAATGTAGAGCAATAGGTAGGGTGCAGGATTCAATTATAAAAAGGATCACAATGCACAAAATGAATGTAAGATGTAAAGCACAATCACAATTGCAATGCACAAAATGTATGCAAGATGTTAAACACACCCACCTAGATTCAATTTTAAAAAAGGCTTACAATGCAGTGCACAAAAATGGATGCAAGAAGTTAAGCACACCCAACTGGATTTGATTTAAAAAAAGGATCAAAATGCAGTGCACAAAATGGATGCAAGATGAAAAGCACACCCACCTAAATTTGATTTTAAAAAAAGGCTCACAATGCAGTGCACAGAATGGATGCAAGACGTTAAGCAAACCCACGTAGATTCGATTTTAAAAAGGCTCACAATTCAGTGCACAATATGGATGCAAGATGAAAAACAGACCCACCTAGATTCGATTAAAAACATGCTCACAATGCAGTGCACAGAATGGATGCAAGAAGTTAAGCAAACCCACCTAGATTTGATTTTAAAAAGGCTCCCAATGCAGGCACAAAATGGATGCAAGATGAAAAGCACACCCACCTAGATTCGAGTTTAAAAATGGGTCACAATGCAGTGCACAAAATAGATGCAAGATGAAAATCACAGCCACCTAGATTCGAATAAAAAAAAAGTCTCACAATGCAGTGCACAAAATGGATGCAAGATGAAAATCGCAGCCACCTAGATTTGATTTAAAAAAAGGCTTGCAATGCAGTGCACAAAATGGATGCAAGAAGTTAACTAGCCATTGAACAGAACAGGTGCAAAATGGTTTTGAGTACTTGGCCATTTTATAGAACAGAAAATGTTGGTTTGGGTAATGCTTGTTTTTAATACGACTACAGTGAAGGACACACAGAGGGGCTCATTCCGAGTTCGGAGGTAACCACGCCGCTATTTGCAGCATGGCTGCCTCCGAACTCGTCCAAACTCCGGCCTGGTGAATGGAGTAATTACCGGTCCATTCCGAGGTTGGAGGGACTGGTAATTCCCCATTCACCAGGGCCATTCCCCATTCCCATCTTAGCCCCCATAGGGCTCAATGGGAAGAGGGAAGGCGGCAATAACGGTACCGTAAATTACGGTACCGTTATTGACCCCGGAGTCCCTTTGCGGGTCCCGTCCTTAGTGCCTGCTAAAGGAAGGCGTTAAGGAAGGACCCGCAAAGGGAACTCGTAGTAGGGTGGTAAGGGTTTAACGGCACCGGTCTCATTACCGGTGACCGTTAACCCTTACCGCCCTACTCGGAATGAGGCCCAGAGTGCTTATAAATTGAGCGGCTGAATGCAGACTTTTTTATTACACAAGTAGCGGGTTTACAACTCCAATTAAGTAATTAACTCTCATAAGACTGCTTTGAAAAAACACTGCAGGCACTTCGATTGCAAAGTTTGTTGGTAAGGCTTGATTAAAGCAAGCTCAAATAGTTCCCAAGAGGAGGTTTTTTGGGCGGGAGGGGCAAGAAAGCGTGGGAATGGCCATAGGGATTAGCATAGCCATGGGCAGTCAATGAATGGGCACATAGCAAAACAACACCTACAGGCTGTGTGTCCCTCCTCACATTCCATTCCTCCCTATTTGTACTCTAATGCAATAATTGTGGCTTATAGGTGTCAACTAATAAGGCACATTTTGGCACAGATATCCGTAAACATACGTGAGTTAAGTAACAAAATGTTGGAGGTTCTAGGCAAAGATTTGGTATCAGTAATGCTGTACATTCTGCCACTGACACTTAAAGTGTACCACCTTAATGGTGTGGAATGTAATATGGAACAGTAGGCGATGTTTTTGACAATGATGTAGCCGTCTCCAAGCTTGGTAATCAGAGATCAGGGGTAGGGTGTTGCCCATTGGGAAAATGCATTCAGTTTGTGATTAAAAGCACAATGAACATCTTTGCTTATTCTGAAACAACACACCAAGCCATTGTTTAACCAAAAAAAAAATATAACATACGTTTTGCTTGTACCTACAAAAAAGTCTAGTTTCATTGGATTATGGAGCCAAATATTTTCGGGTGCAGGAGGCATTATCTATTGGTACGTAATGCACTATGATGTATCACTCCTATTGTCGAGGGTGAAGTTCTCAGCTCTAAGTGTAATGAATCTGTGAATTATTGCCAGGAAACATTTTGCGCTGAAAGCATATGAAGATTAATACTGATTAAAGCATTATGAGCCTGTCAACGTTTGGAGATCCTTGCTTGGTAAATGGGCTTCCTTTAGTAAAATGATTTTAATGTGCCCTCTGTTCAGCGTTATTAGTGTTTCCCTGACATTTAGTTCATCTCCATCCCTGCTCGAGCAGAAGTAATCGAATCTCTGCATGGTCTTCTCAGCTGCTAGCCCTACTGTGATAATGTAATAAAAGACATTTAGTAAATTAAGCATGGGGTTTATGATATGCTATTGTTTGTGAGCCATTGCTTACTGTCTAAGCACGCTTTTGTGTGGCTTTAAACACTTCTTAAGCCGCTCCTACAGCACTGCCTGAAATAAAGAAACGATACCTCCACAACTATATTTAGGTGACAGGTACACTATGCAGGACATGTTTGCAAGCCTGGAATTAGCATGGGAATTACAATTGAAACACAGAATGTAATAATTATGCCATAGGGAAGATCTAATGTAATTCCTTTTGTGTTGAGTCATTATCTGATGTATAAACAATCCCTTCTGATATAAATGTCACAAACGAAAGCTCCGATACAAGTTTATGAATGCAAACATTGCTAGCATTAAAGTGGATTTGAATTTGATAACTCTTAACCCTGCTCTTGCCAGGATGTCAAAGTAAACTAAACAAGCATTGGCAAAGCCGGCAGTTGTGGCTCTTGTATAGTGACATTGGGTATCGTAACGAGTTTGGTGGTAATTCTGCAGTAAATCCGCCATATTACCACCTAATGTGTTTACTCTTACCACCACTTGGTCCCATGGGTTTACCATGGGATAACAAATGATGGCACAGCAGTGTTAATACCCATTTTTAGAGTGCATGGGATTCCATGGGCATTTTGGTGGAATTACCATGAGCAGTAATTCTGGTGAGATAATTCCACCCAGATTTGACCTTAAAGTGGTGGATTTACCTTCAGTATGATGGTGGGGAAAGATCTTCCACTTCAAGGTCAAACTTGCAGTTCAGCAATGAAGAAAAAACATTGGTAATTCTGGTACTGCCAAAAAAGGGGTGGCTGAGGAATTATAACCAGTTTTCTCCCGCACCACCAAACTAGTAATGAGGCCCATTGTGATTTATGCTGACAGATGGTATCATCATATATGCCCTGTACTCACATCACACTGTATGTGCGGTACACATCAAAATGCCCAGGTACTCTTATACTCTTTGACACTTTAAATTAATCTGCTGCTAAAATTCACACTGTTAGGAACTGCTTTTGAAAATTAGTTCTGGGTGACTTTTAGTTGATTTTTATTTAAATATTGGGGCATTTTACATAAATTGCTCTACTACTCTTTTTAGCCATTTATTTGTATACTAGCCATACACATGTTGGCCGGATCTGTAGCTGTCTTGCACGTGAGGGTCTGATATAGCTTTGTGTATATCATATTGTGTCCTAAGTTTCTATTGCTGAAAAATCGCAAAATCAGCAACCTCCCAGAGTTACCTATACTGATAGAACAGGGCTGGACCCTGCTCCACCCCTGTGCAGGGCAAATGGGTCAGGTTGGTCAGATTTCAGTGTCGCCAGTACACCCCAGACGGATAGGCTGACCTCCGGCCAAAATTTCAGCCGACCAACTGTTGTGGGGCTGCAGCCAACAATCGCAAAATGGGCAACCACCCTAACTCGCCTATACGGATAGCACAGGGTCGGTCCCTGCCCTGTTTAGGGAAAATGGACGGGGTTGGTCAAACTACTTTTTTTGAAAACGTGTGCATTTTAAAATTTCTGAGTGAAATTCGCAGTGTTATTGCTTACGTGCTTGATCCTTCTTTGAAGGCACTCCCTCTTCTAAAACTTCTTTTTGCATTCCGGAACTACATTACCCAGCTTTACTGTAGTCTTTGAGCATTTATATCTGCTGACCGGCATGGGAGCACTGTCATGTGATGTCAAGCCCGGTCTGTGCCGGTCCATGCAGTATGAGCCATTGGGTTGTGGACTGTGCAGGTACTCTACTATTTTATTAATTTACTGCATATGTGTTATCCTTCATTCCATGCATCCTTTACATGTTATAGAGTTAGCTAGAGCTAAATCCAATCAACACTCTGCCTCACCTGGGTATCATAGTGTCAGTTTGCAATTCCCAGATACGCTGGCTCAGTACACAGGAAGTACACCCTGTTCTCGTCCTGCTTTAATACAGCTAATGTAAACATGCTCAATAATAGAGGGAGCATACCCAAAAATATAGAGCTGATTGGCAAACAACCTTTTTCCTATTCTACACTAGGTCATGCCATGTGCAGTGACATGGAAAATGTAGTTCGCCTCTGACTGAATGATTACTCAGATGGACGCTGTTTCAGCAGCTGGTGATATTCTTCCCATCATATCTGCTAATCAATTTAAGTTTGCACTTCTGAACATCCACTCCATTGTAAAACACTCAACTGATTTGGCCGACTTCCTGATCACACATAATCTTGCTATAATCTGCTTTACCAAAACATGGTTAAAATGCAGGAACCAATCATGCTGCACTATTAGCAACACCAACAGGCTACAAGATTATAAGATCTTACCATGAAAAGGGCAGACGTGATGGAGTCGCTGTTTTTTTTCAAAGAACATTTTAAGTACTACTAATCTTGATAGCTGCAAACACTTGGGTATTAAAAATGTTATTGATAACACTACTATCAATTAAATAATTATTTATTGGCCAACAACTAGCATGACTCCATTTGAAGAGCAATTACTGGCATTGCGCAGCAACCTTGCTAAACGTTCCTCTCACACTACACTTTTAGGTGATGTTGATCTTTGGGACAATGATGGCACAGACTCTGTTGCTATCTCTCATCGGGTTTGGACCAGAGGTCTCCCTTAGTCGGCCTCAGACCTTATAATCTTATTTCTTTGCTTTCTTTTTGTTACCAAAATTCAAAGACTTTCGGCTGTGTGATGGATTTTTATTAAACCATCGCAGGACCAATTCGATTCACTTCATCCATACGTTTTACATTATTGCTTTTGTTTCTGCCACTTCTTTGTCTCGTACCTTCTCTGATTCATATTAAAATTGAAACATCCATCGGCAATAGAGCTATATTTGCGTCTTTCATCACAGGTGTTAATATTCTTTGCTCTTGCGCTCTTCATATAATGTTGCCGCTTGCAACCTTGACTTCAACACAGACCGGTCTTGCATCGGTCTCCCCAACTCACCGGCTTTGTTGATTTCTCTGGTGCTGCTTAGTTCTTGGAGCCAAGGAGGGTACCACGGTGGCTGCTACTCCCCCCCGACTAGACTAGTCATGCAGGAGAGCCCTGGGTATCTCTGACAAACAATGCAGGATTCTTCAGTGTGGTTTCCTGGCCTAAAGCCTTTTAATATGAAGGTTCCTGGAAAGTAACGGTTTCTCGCCGGAAAGGTCAAGGGTATCTTCCATCCTCAATCTCCCTTCTCGGTTTGCTGTTTTTCTCCCTCATTCTGCTGTCATCTTGAAAATGGTGTTCCTTTGTGTGCTTTGTCTCACTCAGAGTGTGCTCTTTTGCTCCGCCTTTTATCCATGTGGGCAAGCTTAATGGAAGTCAGGTGGGAGTTGGTAACAGTAATTGCCTGACTTTGCCTGACCACATAAGTGGGACATGTAAGGTACAATGCTCAGGCATGAGTCTGTTTTGTATTTGTATTCGTATTTATTGTTTTATATAGCGCCTTAATCCAAGGCGCTTTACAATGAACAACAAAATATACATTAAACATAGAACAGTAGAAGCAACAACGGTAAACATGAGTCAAACCCGAAAATCAGCATGTAGAACAATTTACATATGAGAAAGAAGAGGAGAGGAGGGGGTGGAGAAAGAAGGTGGGAGAGAGAGTAGTGAGTAAGGTGAATAGTAGGAAGAGCACAATGTCTGTGTGAAAGTGTTCGTGTAGAAAAGAGGGGGGTTAAAGTTCCGAGGTATCCTACCTGGTAGGATGGAGTAAAGGTGTTATTGGAGGCGATACCGCATCTCGCTGTCGACTTTCTCACCCCCACTCCCTGAAGAACCCTCACCCAGGTGATCCTCCCACAAAGGTCCACCCCCAGGGTCTGGATCCAAAGGTGATGGCTGTGCCCTTGCCACCTGAGAGAGAGACCCCCAGGGACTGGCGGGTGAGTCACCTTCTGGTTTCTCACACACCCTTGCCCTATGCAATGTAACCACATCTATTTCACTGGGAAACTGGGAAAGGAAATGGACGTTCCCCTGGTCATTACCTTTTCGTGTTCCACAGTGAAACAGTAAGGTTGCAGGTCTAAACACCATCGCATGACTCGAGGGTTAGAGTGCTTTCGTTGACTTATCCATACTAAAGGTGAGTGGTCAGTGACAAGTGTGAACATCCTTTCTAGAAGATAGTATCTTAGATGGACAATTGCCCATTTGATGGCAAGGGCCTTTTATTCCAACACAGTGGGAAGAGTTTACGACTAGTGAATAGGATGGGGTGATTACTATGAGTATTCTTTTATTTGTTGGGCTGAACGGTAATTCAATGTATCTCTGATTCCTCTATTCCTTAGCAATTTCCCCTATTGAAGGGACATAATTAGAACATCTTCATGTATGCCTCACCTATATGCAAACGCATGGGACACCTTAACAAGTTAATAGGTGCAATAGTTAACTTAGTCATACTAAACTTGAGAGCATTTTAGCGAAAAGCATAGCACACCAAGAAGCACAATAAACATGAATGTATGAAATATAGACATTAGACACAAGTGTGTTTTTATGCATTTTGCAATTTTGTAACAATCTCAACTATAGTTTAGGCACGATAGTGGCGTTGGCTGTGGTGTTACATGCTAGTTGGACATGCACCGTACAAACTCACTGAGAGAGGTGTGAAATTCTCACCCTTAATTTTAAGTGATATTGCTGACTGGCTATTATAATGATGTTTTCTCCTCCTCTCAAAACTTGTGGCTATTCCTACATGCCCGGGATGACATCCTGTATCCTTTATCATTATTTGTGATCTCTGTATATAATTTCACCTTTGTACTTTTCTTTGGGGATTAAGCCTCTGTTTATTACTGTTAAACTGGATGTATCTACGTGAACTGTTACTACACCTGCATTGCTTCTGGTTTGACCTGCATTAACACAATCTTATGAATGTGATATGTTGGTTTAAATGATGTTGGATGTGATTGTTGATCATGTTTCTTTGTGAATATTAGCCTGTAAGAAGACCAGATGGTCGAAACACTTGTCGGCTATAGTCATCCCAGTTTCATTTAAATACAAATTACCTTCTAATTGTGCAGTGTGGTTGTGTATCTTCTTATATGCCTTTCCTAAACTCTACTACTTTTAGGATTGGGTGCCGATACAAGGTTTGTTTTAGGTTGTTGTATCATGCATCATCCTCATCAGTCCAATGAATCTTCTGGGTTCAGCATTCATTAATAATAACCAATCAATCCTAGGAATGCCCTGAGGTCTCTCTTGGTCTTGCCCATGGGCACATTTAGGATGGCTTTCGCTTTTTCCTGCTGGGGCTGGACACTGACATTCCTTACAAATTAGCCAAGGTTATTAACAGTGCCAGTGCTTCCGTCATCCCCAATGCCAAATCCCCAGTGATTCTGGCAAGCCAGGTGTCAGTAAATATTGCAAGTCCGGCGGCAACCCGCCAGCAGCAGTGGCAGGATTACCACCGGACTTGTAATGAGGCCCCATGTCTCAGATTCAAGGAGATTGCTGCATTGGCTTCCAGTAACCAATGCATTGCACATAAAATGTTCACTCTAACATACAAATGTATGAATGACAATGCTCCTAGGTACGTTAAGAACCGGTTGTGTAAGGCAACAACTGGGCCCATTGTTTGCAGTACTAGGACCATCAAACGTTTGGTACCAATGCACAAATTGAAGAATGTTGGTGGCACCTATTTGAAAGTATTCACCTCAAATGTATGGAATTCTCTTCCCTCGGATCTAAGGAACCTTCTGAGTCTCTCTAGTTTTAAGAGAGCCCTAAAAACACATTGGGCCTCATTGGGAGTTTGCCAGTCTGGAAACAAGGTTGCCAGTAAGCTCACCAGTACCCTTGTTTCTGGACCGGCAACCTAAAGTCATTTGCTTTTAAAGCATCTTCATAGCAGTCATAGTTATCTAGTTTCTCTTCGTCTTTTCTCCATGGTTTAAAAAGTTGTAGCAGAGACATGTAATATAGTTCTTTCTGTTGAGGAGTTTTTAATGACAATTTGACATGATTAATTAACCTTTGTTTGGTAAGTTTCACTAAGCTGCCTTCACAGTCTGTCACTCTATATCTACCTTTGCTTTCATCAGGTTTTATATTAATTTTGTATGCAAAGTTTTGAGCTATGTGGTATAGACACATGCTTTCCAAAGTGCTACTCCTGTTCGGATAGTATGTGTCCAGTAAATTGTTTTTTAAAATGTCTTGGCTGTTGGGATCATTTCTGGCAATTGTTTCTATGTCCTCATATGATTTCAGAACTCTTTTTCTAGATTTAGCAGGACCAAGACTTAGTCATACTATGTTGTCTGATTTTCCATACAAAGCAGTACCGGTTAAAAGATCTGCTGCTTCATAGGTGCCACATTCTCAATGAGAGAGCATTTTTATGCCTAGGCTGTACAATTTCTGAGCTAGTGTTTTGTCTGATGATAGATCATTCCAGAGGTCTTGAAGCACTGTTTTTTCTGCTTTTGTTAAGTAGGCTGTAACATATCGTGCAATTGCAGTGGAATTGTCTGCAATGTACTGCACATCTATGTTTGCATTCCATAAGAGGGCAATGATTGCATTGTAATCATTGATATATTTTGATTCTTCTGTTCTTTTTATGTAATACGTGTTCTTAGGTGCTTTACCTTTAACACTATGTCGAACCGAAGACATGAAGTTGTTCACTTCACCTGTTTCTGTAACTGGTCTAGGGAAACCAACGCAGCATTTGGTGTAGTATTTCCCTTTGCTTTTGCATTTGCAATGACAATATTTGCCACATTTGTGTCTTTATAATTGAAAAATCTGTCCATGCAGGTCACTATGTGTCCGTTGTGAAGGGATTTCACAAGTGACATATTTTTGGAAGAACTGCAAAACAGTGGCATCACTGTTGTGACCAAATTTAGGTGCACCTTTGATCCATAAAAGCACGTGAATATGTGGTGCTCCTCTCGCTTGGTATTCTTTTCTCCCAAAAAAGTGTTGCACTTCTCCGAGGGGAGGAACAGTTTTATTACAAATAAAGTGTAGCATAGCAATGAAACGATGATGGAACTATCTTGACACATTAACTGGATCTAGAGAGCAAAGTTCTCCAGGTGTTAATATATCTATGTTGGTTT
Organism: Ambystoma mexicanum; assembly: GCF_040938575.1. Taxonomy (NCBI): domain Eukaryota; kingdom Metazoa; phylum Chordata; class Amphibia; order Caudata; family Ambystomatidae; genus Ambystoma; species Ambystoma mexicanum. The sequence goes on along the minus strand of NC_090929.1, from coordinate 1,283,158,583 downwards.
TGTTGTTGTTTGATAGGCGTAGGAACTGATGTAAATCTTCCCATGCATATTCTGCACAACTAAGTGTAACAAACCAAGTCGGTGGTCCAAGGTTTCTGATCATACAACGTACGTCTCCGTGCCGTCGGAACCAGTATTCTTTTGTACCACACATGTTTGCAAACAGATTTGTTATACTTGATTGTAAAACCTCATCTTTTTCTTGTACTTTTTGTATTAATTGCGTGGCTGACATATTTTGAAAGTGGGTTCCAGATTTCAAATTGTGTGCAACTCCGTAACATAGGGTTGCTAGTTCATTTTGAAAGAGTAGGTGGAATATGTATTCCACATTTTGTCTAAATCTGGGATCTTGTAAATACATTCGTAATGAGCGGTATTCTGATGCCGTAATCTGAGTGGGTCTATCATTGTATCTTCCGCCTTTGCCTGTAGGAAATAGCAGTGGAAAAGCATGTGCTTCTAGACTTTTTTCCCATATGCTCATTGGTGACCCTTTGGTTTGTCACATTTGGTAAGTTTCTAATGCATCATCTGTGCTTTCATTGGAATCCAATGGATGAATTGTGTAATGGTCCAACAGATTGGATACTGCAGCAGGATCCAGAAGTTAAAATTGACCAGTTTCTGATGACTCTTGAATTATTTCAGTTTTTTCCCTTAAGGTTTGTTCAATATTTATTTCTTTGTAGTATTCGTTATTGTCTTTCAGATATTGCAAGGCTTGTCTAACTTTATATAAGTCCACCAGATGTTGCCACATTTTTTTGTCTTTTGTTGGTACACCATTTACCAAGACAATTAAAGAATGCTCTATTGGACGTTGTACTCCTAGAGTGTGTACATTTTCTGTCAGATCTAATGGCAAATAAACTACTTTGCCACGAATGCCTTTCAGCAATTCAGAGGGAGATAATTTTGCTGTTTTTGGTTGAAGGCGTATTATTGCCTGAAATGGGTGAACAGTTTGAATTATGATGCTCTCATACAAATTGAGTTGTTGCAGGGGTTTTGGTAGTGGGAACAATTCCAAATTATTTCTGATAGCACGTAAAGGAGTTTGGTTGTTCTGCAATTTTGTAGTGCAGTAAGTGCAACATATTAGGGGTTTGCTTATTTGGTATTTGGTTTCTGTTAAAAGGTAGAGAGCTAATTCAAACCATTTGGAATCTTCATTGTCTTCTATTTTGTATGTTACGTCTATTTCTTTTGTGTTCCTTTTGTAAAACGTTCTGCGGCAACACACACACACATGGTTTGGTACTTCAGCCGATGCACTTTTAAATTTTAGTATTTCTTTTTTGAATTTGTATAATAGAAGGTTGCTATGTGCAGAATTGTTGCTAGTCTGTTCTAAAACTATTGCATTTTGTAAGTGGCTTTCACTTCCAAAATATTTTCTCTGGATACGGACGATTTCTTCTTGTAGGTATTTGGGTGTACCATGCAGAAGAGTGTTATTTATATTGGCTAATTCTAAAGCTGGACTTTTAGCATAGTACATTTTATACACTAGATTTCTTATATTTGAATGATGTATTGATATCCGTTTGATATCATGGAAGATGCTTTTGCAAATAGGTCCTGAAATGCAGGCTAATGAATGTCCTTGTAGTCCTGTGTATTTGCGCACTGGACAGATATCCATATTTTGCAGCACTTTCATTTTAATTTTGTCTTTACCTTTCACATACTGATTGAGGAACTGACGTAAAGATTTGAAAGATTTCATAGGAATGTCACACATTGACGTGCACAGCCATTTGTATACCGGACGGTCTGGTTCAGTCAAATCGAGAGGTAATTCTGAGTTTTCAGGGGATACTTTTGTAAGAAATGTTTCTTGTTCCATGATGGTATTATTGATTTTTTCATACCCTTGTCCACTGCTAAGGATGGAAATTGTGTTTGTTTGATTTTGTTTGTATGCTTCTTCATTAAAATATGGTTCTGTGATTGTTGTGTGACTCCATTCACCTCCACAAATATTTAAGAAGTTATTTTTGTTGACATTCTGTTTATTTTTTTTTAATAACATATTTTATTTATTTTATAAACGTAAACATATACATACAAGTTAATAACAAGTCATCGCTCGGGCATACAGGCAATCACTAAGCACAGCTCTTCATGCACATTGCAAGTTTCAGAGTTTTAGGTCCTTCATGAAATGGGTTACTAGGCGTCCAAATTATACATTGTGCAGATGAGTCTTCGCAGGACTCCAAACGTTTATCAAGTCTATTCATGGGTTCGCAGATCCCTACGTGTCTTCCCATTTTTGCCAGATCTTGCGTGCTTTCCCTGTCAAGTCTATTCATGAGTTCGCAGAGCCCTACGTGTCTTCCCATTTTTGCCAGATCTTGCGTGCTTTCCCTGGGCACCCTCTGGTAGTGTATATTCTCATTTCCATTTGCACACAGATATCCACGTCTGTTATCCATTGGTCACATTGAGGGGATAAGGGTGAGCCCCACAATTGGGCCAGATTCCTCTTTATGAGTCCCGTGGTTGTTGCCAGCATGAGTTTCTCATATCGGGGGATGTCTAGGTCGTCATCCATCCCTAGTAATAGCAATTTGGGGTCCATGGGTATTCGTCGGCCGATGACTGCCGATAACCTGTCACAACATTTCTGCCAGAAAATTTGGATTCGTGGGCATTCCCACAAGATGTGAAAAAAGGTCCCCCTCGCCTGTTGGCACATTAGACAGTTGGGATCAGTTGCTCTCCCCCATTGATGTAAAGCTTCTCTCGGATAGTATACCCTGTGTAGAATTTTGAGTTGGATCAATCTGATTCTAGCCGAGATGGCAATTTCCCTCGGATACATGAGTGCTTTGATCCATTCTTCCGGTTGTATTGGTCCCACATCTCTTTCCCATTTTGCTTTCAGATCTGTAAGTTCCGTTGTGGCGAAAGAGGCTATTGCATTGTACATTGTGGAGGTTATTTTATTATCGATACGATCCACCACGATGTTTCTCTCAATTGGTGTGCAATCTGGAATGTTCGGTGGGTCGATCTCACATGTGATAAGTGCGTGATGTATTTGTCTGTAATGGAAGTGTTCTGTGGGGGGTAGGTTGAATTTGTCCTGCAGGGTCTGGAATGGTATTATTGCTCCATCTTGTATTATGTCTGCTAGCCTTGTTATCCCAGCTGATTCCCAGGTCGCCCATTTTGGGATTTTACTTAGCTCCGGCAGACGTTTGTTACGCCATAGGGGCTGTGCCAGCGTGAGTTTCCCATCCCATCCCAGGTGCTTGTGTGCATCTAGCCATACTTGCGTTCTATGTGCTCTAATCGTGTTGGGGATCATGCGTACCCTACTATTGTAGAGGGTCTCTAATGGGGTGAGCCCGGCACTCATCTGGCTATCCGCTTTAATGTGTGGTAGTTCAGGGTTGTTATGCAGGATATCATTTATCACCGGCATCTGGGCTGCCCAATAATATGTTTGTAGGTGGGGCAGTCCTATACCTCCTTCCCATGCGGAACGTTGTAGGGTTTTGAGCGCGATCCGTGGATGCCCTCCACCCCAGAGGAGCTTTCTGAGAGTCTCATCTATTTTTAGGAATTCTATCTTGGGTACATACAGTGGGGCGTTTTGGAGGATGTACACGAATCGTGGCAGAGTGAGCATTTTAAACATTGCCGCCCTTCCTAGCAGGGTGAGGGGTAGGGTCATCCAGTGTTTCACATCATTCGCGAATCTATCTCTGATTGGATGGAGATTTTGGGGAACATATTGCGTGAGGTCCGTCGCAACCTGTACCCCAAGATATCTGAAATGCTCGGTTTCTACTCTATATGGGCAATTGTGTAGAGCTGTCGTATCAGTTCCTTGGATCGGAAAAAGGATGGATTTGTTATAGTTTACCCGTAGACCACTAAATGCTCCGTATCTATTTAGTATTTGGGTGACGATGGGGTATGATACTAGTGGATCACTCATGTAGATCAGTAAATCGTCGGCATAGAGGGAAACCCTATCCTCCCAATCTCGGGCCCACCGGAACCCCTTCCACAACTGTGATTCTCTCAGCATTATTGCCAGGGGCTCGATTGCCAGTGCAAATAGCATTGCCGAAAGGGGACAGCCCTGCCTGGTCCCTTTACCCAGGTTAATACTACGTGATGTCCACCCGTTTACCCTTATCTCAGCTGTCGGTGTGTTGTAGAGCAGCTTGACCCAGCCTATGAATTGCTCACCCAACCCCATTTTACCCATAATGCTCCACAAGGCCTCCCAGTGGACTGAATCGAAGGCTTTTTCGAAATCAATCGCGAGGAGTGCTAGTGCATCCCGCAGCGATGGAGACTTCTCAATGGCGGCATGTAGCCTGTGGATATTCATTCGTGTGGATCTCCGTGGCATAAAGCCACATTGGTCTGGATGGATAAGGGTGTGTATGACTGTCTGGAGCCTGTTAGCCAGTGTCTTGGCCAGTATCTTAGCTTCTATGTTTATAAGTGAGATCGGCCTGTAGGAGCTGCATATGTTTGCTGGTTTGCCTTCCTTATGTATCACCACTATAGTGGCCTTTCTCAGATCCGGGGGCAGAATTCCTTTACCTTTGGCATATAGGAACATTTTATGCATCTGTGGTACTATGTGCTCATTGCCGATCTTTTTCCAAGCTTCCACTGGGAAGCCGTTAGGCCCTGGGGTTTTCCCATTTTGGAGTTGGGATAGGGCTGTCGACAGTTCTTCCTCTGTAATCTCTGTTTCCAAACTCGCTCTTTGCGTATCGCTTAGGTGTGGAATGGTGAGTGTGTCCAGGATGCTGGGATCCAGTGCAGTCGTCGGGGGAGCGTACAATGCCTCATAGTACTCTGCAAAGGTTTCAGCAATGCTTGAGTCGGTATAGGTCTGTTCTGCATTCCTGGTAGTGATACATCTTATCTGGTGTTGACCCTCCTCTCTTTTTTCCAGCCACGCCAGCATTTTGCCGGCCTTGTCTCCAGTCTCGTATAGCCTGGTACGCATTGTCCTGTGTGCCTGTTTCGCACAGGTAAGTGTGACATCATGCAGCTTCTTTTGTGTCGCTTGTAGGGCTCTGTTGTCATCTGATGCGCCTGTGTTTATATATCGCACTTCAGCGTTTCTGACCTCTGTTTCAGCGTCTTCAACCTCCTTCCTGTGCGCTTTTTTGTGTGCAGCAGTCCAGCTCAGTACTACCCCTCTCAGGGTTGCTTTGTACGCCTCCCATATGGTTCCTAGGTCCTCTATCGAGTCCTGGTTTGTTTCGAAATATGAGACAGTGGCTTCCTGCATCTTTTCTACTAACTCTTTGAACCCTAAATAATACGAGTTCAGGCGCCAAGTCAGTGGAGGCCTGGGTCGTTCTGTTTCGAGTAGGATCTTCAGCGGTGAGTGGTCCGAGATCCCCCTGGGCTGGAGTGTTGCCTCCGTTACTTTATGTATGTCTACACCAGGGAGGAAGAAGTAGTCTAGTCTAGACAACGATGCATGCGCGCCTGAATGGAAAGAGTATTGTTTCTCCATCTGGTGCAGATCCCTCCATGCATCCTTCAGTCCCAATGCTGTGGCAAAGATGGCTAATTTCGTCGGTATCATCGGATTTCTCCCCCTGATATGTGTACGATCTAGATTAATGTCCATTACATCATTGAAGTCTCCACCTACAACTAGTATATCCGCGGTGTTGTTGGCTATGATCGGTGTGATGTCGTCGAGTAAGGTATTTGTGAGCGCCGGGGGAGCATAGACCGCCAGTATGGCAATGGTTTGATTCCATAGCGTTCCATTTATGTGGACAAATCTCCCTCCGGTGTCCTGGGTTATGTTGGATATCTCTATAGGGATTCTTTTGTGTATTAATATAAGCACACCTCTCGAGCCCATTGAGAAACCTGCATGTATTGCTGTACGGTATTTGGTTCTTTTGAAAAATTGGCATCTTGTGCCGGCCAAATGTGTCTCAGTAAGCAGTATTAGGTCCGGGTTGTTTCGATTCAGGTATTGTGTTACTAGTCTTCTCTTGATACTGCTTCCCAGGCCATTGACATTCCATGTCATGATGTTAAGTTTTTTGGTGTCTGTCCCTTTCGCACTCATTTCTTATCTTGTTCGTATGTCTGTGCCATTGGTAGCAGTTTAGACGAGAGGAGTCCTGCTCTATCGGTGTTTGGACTGCCCTGTTGTCTTCCCATTTCAGCGTGCTTGTCTAAGCCGTGCTTTCCTTGTTGCCAGCATAGAACGTGAACAAATCCCAACTTACCCCCCTCCCTATACTCCTTCCCCAACTGAAGCATCTGTCGCCCACACAACCAAACTTAATCAAACCGTTGAACTTGGGGTATCTCTTGTCACTGTGGCGGTGGAGGTGCCGTAGTGAAGAGTCCGTAACTTGCTTAGGCCGCCGTGGGTTGGTGGTACCACGGCGGGTGATTGCAGGGTCTGTTCTATACCGATTGCAATCGGGGGGGTGGCTTGCGTGATGTGTCTTAACGCAGCCGCCAGCCGTTCTGAGTAGTGTTCTTTCCTGCTCGTGCCTCCGTATGTTTGTCGGTTGTGTTTAGGCGTCGGCATTCTGTGCTATTTCTTCCATCGGTTGCTGTGGCGGCTCATTTGGTGGCCTGTTTGGTCGGGGTCTATTTCTACGGTTTTCCTGTCTTCTCCATGGGCCCCATTCACCTTCTAGGTTGCGTTCCGCCCAGCTCCATGCCTCTCTTGGATCAGTGAAATGCACAGTAGTGCCCTTATGAAAGATTTTTAGCTGGGCTGGGAATAGCAGACCATATTTCACATTCAGCCCTTGTAATCTCTTTTTGAGAGTGTCAAAGGATTGCCTTGCTCTTTGTACCTCTTTGGTGAAGTCGGGGAAGAAGGCTATCCTGGAGCCGTTATAGGTCATGGCTCCATTCGTCCTTGCCATGTGGAGTATCGCGTCGCGATCTCTGTAATTTAGGATCTTGGCTATTATCGCTCGTGGCGGTGCTCCGGGAGTTGGTCTGCCAGTTGGTATCCGGTGTGCCCGTTCAATTGAGAAGAAGTTTGAGAGAGATTTAGGAGCGAATAAATCGGCGAGCCATTGTTCGAGGAACAGCTCCATGCTGGGTCCTTCTTCTTTCTCTGGCAGGCCGAGGATGCGGATATTATTTCTTCTCGATCGGCCCTCTCCCTCTTCCACCCTCTCCTCCAGTAGTTTAATGCGACCTAGTGCTGCATTCATTTGCTGGCCCATGCCTCTCACATTGTCTTCTGCCACTGATATGCGCGCCTCCGCCTCCCCTGTACGAGATGATAATTTCTGCAGGTCATGGCGCAGCAGAGAGACCTCCGTACAGATGCTATCCATTTTGACTTCCATGGCAGATCGAGAATTGGAGATAGCATTCATCACGTCCCTAAGGGATATGTCGGCCTCAGGGTCTGGTGATTCATCGGTTCTATTCTGGGCCGTGGAAGATGTCGGGGCAGGCGTTGTGTATTGTTCCATTGTGTTCTGGGTTCCAGTTCTTCTAAGCCTATCTTTGCCCATGTCCGGTGTGTGGGGGGGTGCTGCTCTTGTGTTTCCCCCCGTTATTCTTGGCAGAGGTCGGGGAAGCGTAGGCGGGCTGGCGGACGGTAAGCCCGGGGTGCCGTTTGCTAAGTTTCGGTGTCTCAGGATCGCGTCTCCCCTCCTCCCCTTCCTCCTTACCGGCTCCGCCGTATACCGCTCACCAGGCTTCGTTCGGCACCGCAGCGGCCGTTGCTGCTGTCGAAGGATCGGAGCGCCCGCTCTGCTTGGTCTGTCGTGCTGGTCCCGCAAAGTCCGTTGTTGTTGCAGGCCTCGGCGAAGCCGGGGGTCATTCCGATAGATGGGCGTCCCAGCAAGGACCGCGGGGAGTGGGGGGGGTCAGCACTGATAGCTTGGGCGGCTGAGTCCCCCAGCGATGGTTGGCGTCGAATCTGCTGGATGGGCCCCTCCCAATTTCAGACGAGTTTCTTTCGATTTCCACGAGAGGCAGCGCCTGTGGGTCTAGATTGTGTCTCTGTCGGCCATTTTGATTTCCGTTTGGCGCCGATTGCTTCTCCTTCTAAATGCCGATATCTCGGGATTGGCGCTTCGGAATCAGCTCCAGTTGCAGATATCGTTCCTACTAGGGTTCCGCCACCCTGTAGGAACCTTTTTTGGGGCTGGATTAGCCCAAATTCGCAGGATATTGCAGGATGTAGCTGGCGGCTTCGGGAGCTCTACGGGCTCACGTCTTCATCGGTCGCCAGTTGGCCACGCCCCCGTGACATTCTGTTTATTGATAAGTTTCTTTTGTAGTTTAGGACTTACTTTTGTTAGTGGTTTCATCCTATTTAACACTAAAATAAATAACTTCCTTTTGAGAAGGATTGCACTGTCTATGAGAGCTTGCAGGATTAATTTTCTACGTTTTAAGGGTTGAGGACGATTTCGGTCCTCTTCTTATTAGATTCTGAAGGACTCTGTGGTGGAACATTTTTGCTAAAATACTTTTTTAATATGGGTTCTTGTTACTATATCAGGATTAATAGAAGCATTGTTAGCAGTATTGGTAGCTGATTTTTTTTAAAGCGTTTTCTGTTTCGTGCCACATTTTGATAGAGGAGCCACAATTTCGGTATTTGAAGCTTCCTTTGTTTCGCTAAACGAATGTATTGGCTGTTTTGTTCAAATATTCGCTACAAACTCTGCTACAGATGGATGCTTACTTTGGACAGTTTTATTTTCATTTGCTCTCTTTCTGCATTCCTTTCTACAGACTTGCTTTTTAGTAAGCATTTTTTGGGGTCTGTTGAAAAAAGAAGGCATGGTTTGGTCTGTTGTACAATGTATGTATGCTGTATGCATGCGTGCATGAGTTTGATGGGGAAGCTCTTTGTGGTGGTGTGTGAATGTGCATTGGGCAGTTACAATGAGTTGGGAAGGCTACACTGTGCTTCAGATGAGTGTACAAAGGGAGCAAGTTGTTAGGGGAAGCATTAATAGTAAACGTAATGGTATAAAATTGAAACAGCTATCTATTTTCTAGTACTAACATTCTAAGGCTTCTGTATTTTATTTGAGTTCCAAAAACACAGGGATTTGTGAGCCATTCTGCCTGTTATTCTTTCTTTAGTAAATGGGGATTTGTGGGTAGAATGGTTCAGAAATCAATGTTTGTTTTGGTGTGCAAATTAAATAAAAAACCCACATTGACTGTTTGAGGAACAGTAAGAATATAAAGGTAGTACTGTACTTACTTTTTTTTTTGCGGAATGACCAGGTTACTTTGGATATGTCGTTTGCAATGTAGATGCTTTTGATTTTCAGAAGAGTAGTCTTCACTGCAATTGTAAAAAGAAGAAGTTAGTAACTTTGTGTGTTTAAAGCAGTGATGTTACCGTACACGTACATTTTGCATCTTTCGTCAGAGTATTCTCCTTTGATATCTCAACACAGTGCATGTGTGCATTTCTCTTCACATGTGCTGCCTTTGTATGTTATTTGTAGTATGTTAGTTGAACGTGATTCGCAAATGAGTACAATTTTTAGTTTATTAAAATGCCTTGTTTTTAAAAGCTGTGTTGTCCATACCAGAGAGGTTTGTAAGCGATAGGTCATTATAGTAGATGGGAAAAAATGCACTACTTTCATATTATAAGTATGAATCTGAAAAATAGGGAGGACATCTCAAAGGGGGATGTCACCAGAGCAATCGGGAGCGTTTATTCTCATACGATCACATTGGAAGTAGCATTAATGCAGGCGGTATACAGTAAAAAATAGAGCCATTTTCTAATGGAAAATCGAGTTTCGCGCTAAATAGGGAGGGTTGTTACGTATGTATAGGTTATGCGGGAGACAGTCAGAAGTAGTACGGTTTGTCAATGAAAAACAGAAGTCTTGTACTTAAAGGGGGAGCGTTGGTATGTATTGGCTATGCAGATTTAACGCCATTGATTAGTTTAAATGAAATCATAAGGGTTGCCCATGTTCTCTGATTAAAATATGCATACCTGTACTTTATACTCATGCATGTGCGCATGCATGGACCTGTACGGAGAAATCCACAACACTTGCACAGTAGTTTTTGAAGTAGGTGCTTTGCAATGATATGCGACTTGCATTCAGATTGATCAATAGTACTTTTGAAGTGCAAAATTTTGATGACGGAGTTAGATGTAGAGATGTTGAATGTGATTGGTGGATGGTTGCTTAGTTGTGTCCAATGAGGGAATGGATTCACGAGTTATGTGGAAAGGCTAGAAGGACTGGGTAAGAGTTACATGCCGCACGTAGACAGCGCTTGTCCGCGGGTAGGGCGTGCCACATACGGGGTTCTATAGCAAATCCAGCATGGAAAGGGGACTGTAGGCATCAGCCAATCAGATGTTCACATTTTTCTTTTGTGTCGAAAGACGGTGCGTGTACTGAAGATGGCAGAGGTGGAGAGAGTCAGGGTTTTGCTGCTTGGAGATATTTTTGTCCATGGTTTACAGCACTATTCTGAAAGTAGGCATTTGGCACACAATTTAGATGTGAGAGGAGTGCAGGTGGTGTGAAGCACTGAGAGTGATCGCAATGTTGCGGCAAGTTTGCAGAGACATGCGTTGGATGACCAGTCCCCATGTGGTACTTTTGCACTACGGTGCTTGCCATTTGGGCTACGTGAGTTCACACACTTTGTTGGAAGATTTGGAACAGTTGGTGCAAACAGTCATTAATATCTTTGAGAAAGTAATTTTTTCTGGCTTACTCCCTAGAGGAAAATGGGACAACAGTTCTATTTTCTGTCCTGATCAAAGTAATGGGAGGTGTACCATCAACCGCGGCATGCGTGCTTTCATGTTACGAGCTGGTATGTTTTTCGGCAGCCACAAGAACATTATTCCCAGTAATGCAGCTTATTTTGAAGAAGATGGTGTTGCGTTATCTTCTTTGGGAAATGCCATGTTCTTTTGGAATATAAGGCTTGCTTTGGAGAAGGTTCTGTAATGATTGTAGGAGAAAAGTAAGAAGAAAAAATATTTCTAAAAAAACAAAATAACAGGTGTCTGTAAGGCATCTGCCCAAAAAACAAAAATAAATTGGCTCTTTTCAGAGCCCACCTTAACAGGGAAAAGGGGAATAATATTTAAATGTACAGTCATCACGCTCTGATCCTCTACATATCCGCGGACATGGCGGTTGTCTGCAGGCAGCACGTATTACCAACAAGGATTCTGGGGTGGAGACACGTGCAAATGAGAATGTGCGAAGGTAGGGATTGGTCAGTAAAGTTCAGTGGGTCTGTTCTGAACGGAGAAATTTAGTCACAACGTCTTTTCCCTGACAGGAGACCAGACAGCCATGGCTCTGTGTGCTCGAAAACAGATTATCTGGATTTTGGGAGACTCATGGATATATTGGTTGAAGGTGCATGCGGAAAGTTGCGGTCTATCTGCAGATCTTGGATTTCCTCATGTGGAAGTGCACTGGCATGGTGTGCGTGGAATGAGGTGGCTGGACTTGGTACCTCTCTGTGGTACTTTACACACACAGCTTCATCCTGATATAATTATCATTCATTGCGGAGGAAACAGTTTAGGCCATGTCTCTAGAATTTCTTTGCATTTTGCAATGAAGGAAAGACTTGTGAAGGTCATGAACATGTTTCCAAATTGCTAAATAGTTTTTTCCCGTATTGCACAAAGACAAATATGGCTGCGTTCTTCTGCATTTGGTGCACAAATGGAGAAAGTGAGGCGCAATGTCAATAAGGCTGTTTGTGCCTTTCTAAGAGATGTTGGCATGTCCTCATTCCACAATGAAAACATTTTGTTTCGCAGCACTTTCATTGTTCGCAGAGATGGAATCCATCTCACATATGCTGGCAATCAGAATTTTCTTCGCAATGTACAAAATGCATTGCAACCTTTTTTGGATTCATAATCATCTATTTAGCAATCCGTTTTTTCAAATCCACAGTTTTTGAAACACACAAAACACCACCGAAAGGCTCTTTTCAGAGCAACCACTTACTCCCAGTGACAAGTGCATTGGTTTTGCTCCGCTTGCACCCTCCATTTTTGTGCGTCCTACGACTGTCCGCTGACTTTTTGAACAATGCACGTTGCCTACACCGGTCTATTGTTAAACTGAGAAAGGCGGCTCTGAAAAGAGCCTTTTTTTAAATTTTTGTTCTTTTTCAGTTTATTGATTTTCAGCACACGACACACTAGAAGAGGACGGCAAAGGAGGGTGAGGAAGGGACACCAACCACGGGGATAAGAAAGGGCAGATGGAGAGAGAAAGATGTACGGTGGCCTTTACTTAGGTAGGGGGCAGTTCTTCTGGTGCTCCGTGACCGTAGCCACAAAAGCAGTTCAAAGACTCTCCCCCTGCAGAGTACTGCGTCGCAGTACATACACAATATTGTGACCCTTAAAAGGTAAGGGTCAACAGCATTGCAATGGCTTGTGAGGCAGATGGAGGGATGCGCTCCCCCACAGGAGTGTCTCTTGTGGGGAGAGGATCGGACACGTAGGATGCTGTGGAGGAACTCAATCTACTACGTTTTTCACATGACACCACCTTGCGAATGTCCGCACTGTGGAACAACGTTAGGTGTCGCTTCATGGTTGTCGTACCAAAGCTGTACACACCAGGTCTCCCACGACTCAGCACCAACTTGCACTGGTTACACTTCACCAGGTTCGCAGGTGCTTTTGGTACGTTCCCAAAAAAACGCTAAACAACCGCCACACCCACGACTCACGGCGAGTGCTTGTAGTGTGGAGTTCCTCCACCTCATTCTATTCTTCCTCTTCTTCCTCGCTGTCTACATCCTCACTCATATTTCCCTCTGCAGGCCCTTGGGGAGGTGGTGGCGGTGGAGGGTTTGGGGGTGGTGCTGAGGCTAATGAAGCAACAGCAGCCATGGATGCCATAAGGATTATTCAGCTAATGTTTGCTACAGCAGTAAAGGCAGCACAACTCAATCTGCTATAGCCAGAAGCACAATGAAGATGAGCTCGGGGGTGTGGCCATTTATAGGGGTGGAGGGGTGCGGCTCATGACCATATCGATCACTCAAAAGCGTTGCAAAAATTCTAAACAATAATTTTAAAGGTTGAGCCATTGTATTGGACATGTGAAATGGTGATTTTATACTGTAAAATAATTTCCCATGATTGTATAAGTTCTTTTGAAATGTTGCGGAAGCAGAGAAACTGTGCAAATTAGTCCACACCCTCAGCGTGGGTGCGGTCACATGATGACGTCGTGAACACATCCGCCAAGGAAATGGCTTCCCTGTGGACACCAAATGTAGAGTAACAGACATGCGCATGCGCACGGGAGTTCTACGGACAGTGTTCGGGTCCTGAAAGTAATTAAAAGTGCGACACAAGTGACTTTTAGGGACAGGTGTGATGTGCGCAGTACTTATGGGTGTGGTGCGCATGTGCGTAAATGTTCTGCTGACTGCACGGCCAGGTGCAGTGTCGTTAGGACACATCCATTTTGTTTGACTACAGACATGCCAGACACCGTGCCTGTTCTACAGACATTTCCATCTTGGCTGTGGACTGTACGGATAGGTATACTTTCCTTAGGACACTCCCATTTTGTTCATTTACAGACATCCTGGACACCTGGTATGTTCGAAGAACATGTTTTATGTTGGTTGTGGCCAGTACGGAGAGGTCTAATGTCCTTAGGATGTCCCCATTGTGTCCAATTGCGGACAAATTGGACACCTGGGGCCAGATTACAGAAGGTTTGCACCGGTGCAAGTGCAAAGTTGCACGGTATTAGCATTAGGGCAAAATTTGCCCTATTTTTAAAAACAATGGGACACATTAGAATATGATTGCAGCATGACAAGCACAGTTTGGCATGGTATAAGCACCAGTTCAAAAAATGCCCTTGGGCAAAAAAAATACGTTTTCACTGCATTATTGGAACTGGGCAAAGTTTGCCCTAGTGCTAATACGGAATGGTATTAGCACTAGAGTAAACTTTGCCTTGGTGAAAAAAAGCATTGAAAATGTATCGTTTTTGCACTATGGCAATTTTGCACTGGTGCTTACACCATGCTAAACTGCACTTGTCATGGTGCAATAGTTTTCTAATATGTCCCAGTATTTTTAAAAATAGGGAAAACTTTGCCCTAGTGCTAATACCGTGCAAACTTTGCATTTGCACTGGTGCAAAGTTTCAGTAATCAGGCCCCTGGTGCGTTATAACATTAGGTCCAAATTGGTTGTGATTGCTACGGGTAAGTCTATTGCCCCTACAACATCCATACTATATTGATTACGGCCAGCCCGAACAGGCACGCTGTCCGCAGACATGTTAACTCTGTTTTAAAAAAAAATGTGCCTCAAACCATTTCACGGTAGTAAGGAAGAGAAGAGTCAAAAGCTACGCCTACTTAGCTGTTTCACTACAACTAACATAAAAAAATTCAATACAAACACACACATCAATCAAGAGAAATACAGGGGGAAGCAGATACTGAAACGAATATATAGGGGAATTAGGTTTTAACACAGGCTGGTTGTGAGGGGATGAATTGTGAGGGGATGAAGGGATGGATGTTTCATCAAAACGTTTATTTTCTTCTTGAAGGTTTGGGGATGGTTCACTGGGAAATGGAGAAGGGGGGCAGGTACAGGTGGGACAGTGATATTGTATTTTTCCTCTGACATATTCCTCCAAAAATTGCCTTAAACTGTTAAAATTGTCATTTAGTATGTCCATTTTCACTTCTATCCTTTTTAGACTGTCTTCCTCTGTGTCCTTTGTTGGCCTTTCTTCTTTTTTTACCTGATCTGTTAAAAATAAATATATATATATATATGTGAAATGCCCATAAAATACTGACCATTTATTTGCTTATGCATAGTAGTGTGTACCATTATTATTGCTATCTTCCGACATTTCCCCAATCGGAATATTCTCCTCCAGCCACTCCAAAGTACTGCACATTTCTGTGTCAAAACAACAGAAATACATTATTTTTTCTGCCCCTCATACAAAAAAAGTACACACACATATAAAACAAATGAGGTTCACTTACTATTTTGTTGTAATTTGTCTTTGTTGTACTGTGTGCGTCTACTGTTGCTCCCGGCTGCACAGTTTATGTGAGGTAATTACATTGAAGGCATGCCTTTTTCTGTTATGGTATAAAACATTTCATTCTACATGGTCATTAAATGCATGGATAATGTTTCAGACGTTTAGGTTCAATTGGTTATTTATTAGTACTTATAATGCCTTTATGTGTTCTAATTGAAAGTTGTGCATTTTTCATATAACAGAATAGTACAATTTCAGATACCCCCTAACTGTTTGGGTAGTGGTGATCTCGTCCCCGCCCATCCCCTGCCCATCCACAGACAGGTGCTCAGTCCGTGCCTTTCAAATATTATTAGCGAGGGGGTTCAGAATGTTTTATGTTACATGTATATAAAGTAAGGAAATTATAGTACATATGTCCCAAAATCACATGATGAAAGTGTATATTCAGTTACAAAAAACTTTGTTAACGGGATGTTATGACTATGTTCCTCTTCTAAAAACTTGTGAAATTCAGTAAAAAAAAAACTTTGTTGAAGGGACGTTATGGTTAAGTTGCCCTACTAAAAACCTGTGAAATTCACTAACAAAAACTTTACAAACGTGACATTATGGTTCAAAGTAAAACCGAAAACACCCTGAAATTCGCCAGTTATGGTAGGCTAAGCAACCATAACTGCCCGCACCACTGTGCACTGCTAACACTAACACCAAGGACATGAAAGATGGCATCACAAATGTCACTGATGACATCACTGCTGATATCACATGTGTAGCCTCTTTGTTTTTGTTCACTGCCATATATATATAACGTGAGCAACCGGCCAGTTGCCGCGAAACACGTCGTTTATCGTGTGTTTTCTTTTTCTGTCCTGGACATATGTCCAAATAAAGTATAATTTTGTGACTGAACTTAAATGGATTGCTGCCTCAGTGTTTTGCCGTAATTGTTACCAGCAGAACGCGCTTCCTGGAGTACAGGGTTGATTACATATATATATATATATATCTCAACAGAAATACTTTGCTTTCCTCCAATTGTACTCCGGAAAAAGACAAACAGAATGACGAAACAAGGCTAATTTTAACGTTTGGAACTCATGCCAATATGATTCGTCAAATCCTTCATCGACATTGGCATATTTTGCAATCTGATGAAATACTTTCTACCATCCTCAAAGATCGTATTAATATCACTTTCAGAAAATCTCCATCAATCAAAGACTCATTAGTCAGCAGTTTCTTGCCCCCCGTGGAGAAAATATCGAACAGTCTTGGCTAAATGCAAATCCAACTGGATTTTACTAATGTACCAAATGCAAAGCCTGCAAGCATGCCCTAAACAGAACAAACTATACGCATCCAGTTACAAGACAGGTAATCGAATTGCAAAATTACATCACATGTAATACGGAGTTTGTGGTCTATGGACTCTTATGCCCATGTAACCGTTCGTACATTGGAAGCACTATCGGCAAATTGAAGCTGAGAATTTTACAACACATGCGAGCCATAAAAAACTCAGACCCCTCCTATCCTATGGCTGTCCATTTCAAAGATGTTCATCAGGGCAAACTGGACGGTTTAAGTTTCCTTGGCCTACATCATATAAAAGCCAACCCACGGGAGGGAAATAGAGAACTTGATCTGCGGAAAAAAGAAACCAAATATATTTTAGACTTTGAATCCAAAAAACCCAAAGGACACAATCTAGACGAAGAGTTATATACTTACTTGGGAACCTAGAGCCACAGGACTGATATAGCTTATTTTTTGGATGTATTGACAAGTGCTAAGCTCTCCATATGAAGTCTGTTAGTCAACAAAAACATCTTTTTAAACTTGTGTTGTTATATTGTCAAAATATTTGTCAAAAAATGTTCACCTAGATGGTTCTTATTGCCAATTCTTCAATTTATGGTTGTCCAGTCAAACAGTTGAATTGAGAGGTTATTTTCTTAAACTTAGTTATGTCCCCCATATTGCACAATTGTTCTAAATCCTATTGTACTATAATGGTGTACATATTTTTATTGGTTTTATTGCTTTTGTACTGAGTGGTTTATTTTAAATATTCATGTTTGCAGACTTAATAGCAGAAATTGGTTTTAGCCATATTTTGCACTTTATGCATTAGCACTTTATCTTTGTTGCTTTATATAGCAACAGATGCACTTTAGCACATGACACTTTTGAGCACTTAGCACTTTACTATTCTGCTTAATTTCAATTAGCTGCAAACATTTATATCGAATCATAGCCTGTTAATAAAACTTCTCAGGCATGTGCACTGTGCAAGTAAAAGTAAAAGCAAAAATGAAAAACGAAGAATTTTAGGATTATATGTTTTCTATTTTACAATTAACAATTTCTTGACTAATGTGCAATTTTGAAAGGGACATTGTTTTTAATTCTGACAGATTTACAAAAGAGTTAAACCCACTTGGGTTATACTTGCCAGAAATAAACCTTTTGTCAACATAGTTTAGGCTATAAGACATCTATTATACAAGGCAAATTTGCCTCTTACAAAATGGCTGCCATGTTTTTTTTTCTCTATTCACTGAAGCTATATGTATAGCTGTGACTATGAAAGCGACAAAGGACAAATGGCACAAAGAACCATAGAGACTGGTTAATTGTTGTAAACCTATATCAACACAGTTGGTTATGGGTTTCACTTGTACGTGAACAAGCTGCGAGTAGGCGGCGAAACGCGTTGTACCGTGCACTTTTTAATCTGGCAGATGCCTAATAAAACTGGATAATGAACTTAACCCTACACTGCATTGGTTTTTGACTTGAGGAAGCAACTGACACCAGCGGTTTGTGTGTTGCCACGAGTGCCATCCCTCCCTGGGAGAACTGGAAATTCTTTTTCCTGGCTTTTGCAAATAGACGTCGCGCCTTGAGGCAGGCGCTGGATGTGCACCGCTCTTAATCTTGATGCAAAGGGAGTATCGAGTCTCTTTACGGACTTCCTCTACAACGCTCCAGACCCGGACGTCGCACAGCTGAATGCGGGATAGAGCGGGTGGAGCTGTTTGAGGTTGTCTGCAGCAGCGGAGGTTCCCGCGTATATGGGAGGATATACACGAATCCTGAAACTGCGGTAAGACTTTCTCTTCTGGCTCCCCGTCCATCCCTGTATCCCCGTCCGTATATGTGCCTGCAAGAGATCTACACTTCCAAGCAATGTGTATTTGGCAATACATAAAAAACGCCTGAATTTAACAAATTCATTCCTCCAGTATACCCAACTAACAATTGGACTTGTACTCATCAAAGCAGTTTATTCCAGTATATTACTGTAAATTATGGCATCACAGTCAGATAGAGAAAAGGCACGTCGTGAACAGGCCCAGACTTTATTTTGTGAGACCTTACAAGTTAATGCACCGGTTTCCAACACAGCTGAGAAAAGCATTGTGGATAAAAATGAAATCAGCCTACTTAAAACATTGGACAAATTGGAGAAAAAAGAAGTAAGCAAATGGTGGGAGGAACATTCCCTCCAAAATTACTTGGATGTTGGCAGAATCCCACGTGGTCTTAGAATTCCAATCTCACCTTCTTTTGAGGATCAAGATCCGGAAATGCTCAGAGAGTGGGGGGACTCTACCAATGGATGTTCAGGACAATTCCTGAATATCTTGATAAAATATGCACGTAAAGATAGAGAAAAAACCCTATCTCAAATGGAAGAAATTAATGAACAGCTATCCCAGTTACCAGTGAGTGAAGAGGGCAAAAAATTGAGAGGCAATATGGAAGCGAACCTCAAGACCTTTGAAGAAGAAATCAAACAACGCAAACAAAGAAAATTTCTTCGAGACAAAGACGATTATGAAAAGGGTAGAGTGTATACCTTTGCCCGGAGATTCGACCATTTAAGGAAAAATCTATCAAGTAAAAATAATCGCAGCAATGAAAGTATAGCCCCTTCATCTAGCGAGATAGTTACAACATCCGAATCTGAAACCTCCATTAGTGAAAACGAAAAGGAGAATGCTCCAAAAAAAAACAATTTTTTAGAGGAGATGAGAATGCTAGGACTAGACGGCCGCAGCAACTCAAAAAAATTTCCAGGCAAAGGTCGGGGAAAATCGTTAGGACCAGGTGGAAAAGGAAAACAAGGAGGGGACAAAGGAACAAGCAGCGCCGAGCCAGATGGGAATTCAAGAACACGCTCTGGTCAGAAAAAACAGCAATGAAGAATAGTACTAATACTGATAACAGTATCATAAATCTGTCGAGTTATTCCCTTAATATGGATCAAATTAAAGTTTTACAGTATGGATTTCATTTCTGTCCAACTTCTTCATACGACTATGCTGAAACTAGGATTGACTTTCATAAATACATGCAGAAAATTAGATTAAAGACATTCTTTATCTTGAATCCTCCGAAAAGCAAGCCTAAACAAGTTCTTCAAGGAAAAACAGCTATTTGTATAGAGGATCTTGATGCTTTACTTGATTTGGCAGAATTGGAATCAACAAACGATAACGAAGAGGCCTTATCAGCAATCTCATTAGAAATGTTGAACATAGAGACAGACTGGCCCATGAAAAGCAAATTGAAGGTTAAATCACGTTTCAATCCACTATTTCAACCTGGTGGCAAATTAGAAGCTTTTCAAGATTTGGTGATTCACGATCTTCAAAAAGCACGATTTAAAACAACTAAAGCTAAACCCAATTTTTACGCCAAAGAAAGACAAATCCTGAAAGAAATACAAGAAATCAGCAGTATCGTTATTAAAGCCTCTGATAAAGGTACTAATATTGTTATACAAAACAGAGTGGATTATATCAGAGAAGCTGAAAGACAATTACTAGATACCAGTTGTTATGGAAAACTCGAAGGAAATCCGACAGAAAGAATACAACTCAAGGTGGAGTGTCTTCTAAAGAAATGGTCCGATTTGGGCCTTCTGGATGAAGACGATTGCAGATTCCTGTATAACAAATTCCCCTGTATTCCAACCATCTATTTTCTCCCCAAGATCCACAAACATCCTACCAATCCTCCAGGCCGTCCCATCGTTACCCTGAATGGAGCTTCATTAGAAAACCTCTCTAAATATGTGGATCAGACTCTTCTTCCCCTCGTATTCACTTTAGCGTCATATTTACGAGACACGAAAGACTTCATCATAAGATCGAAGGAATAGCATGGGAAGAAAATTACATGTTTGCCACATTAGATGTTGTCTCATTGTACACCTCTATACAGCATGAGAACGGTAAAATGGCTTGCAAATATTTTTTAAACACAAGATCTCTCAACTATCTTTCACATGGTGAGATGATAGTTGAAATGATAGAGATGTGCCTCACCAACAACGTCTTTTTGTTTAATAATTAATTTTACAACCAAATCAGAGGAACTGCTAGGGTACGAGCTTTGCACCATCCTATGCAAATTTGACCATGGGATGGTGGGAGAAGTTTATAGTGTGGACTGAATGCAACATCAAATACACAAATCAAGTGGTCCTGTGGCTTAGGTTTATTGATGATCTCTTCATCCTTTGGAATGGAGATGAGAGTGATTGGCTGAAATTCGTCGAAATCTTGAATACGAATAACATCAATTCGAAATTCACAGAAACCCATAGTCGAGACCAGTTAGTCTTTTTGGATGTGTTAGTGAAAACGAATCAGAAGGAAGTTTTAACTGAATTGCATCGGAAACCGACAAGTTCCAATATGCCTCTTTTCGCAACCAGCAACCATCCGGTGTCTTTAAAGTGGAGTATTCCCTATGGCGAATTTGTCAGAATACGACGCAATTGCAGCACAATAGAAACATTTGATCAGGAGTGTCGGTTCACTGCTGCAAATTTCGCCAAACAGCGGTATCCAAAATCAATTTTGGAGAGAGCATATTTGAAAGCTCGTAATCTCAACAGAAATACTTTGCTTTCCTCCAATTGTACTCCGGAAAAAGACAAACAGAATGACGAAACGAGGCTAATTTTAACGTTTGGAATTCATGCCAATATGATTCGTCAAATCCTTCATCGACATTGGCATATTTTGCAATCTGATGAAATACTTTCTACCATCCTTAAAGATCGTATTAATATCACTTTCAGAAAATCTCCATCAATCAAAGACTCATTAGTCAGCAGTTTCTTGCCCCCCGTGGAGAAAATATCGAACAGTTCTTGGCTAAATGCAAATCCAACTGGATTTTACAAATGTACCAAATGCAAAGCCTGCAAGCATGCCCTAAATAGAACAAACTATACGCATCCAGTTACAAGACAGGTAATCGAATTGCAAAATTACATCACATGTAAAAAGGAGTTTGTGGTCTATGGACTCTTATGCCCATGTAACCGTTGGTACATTGGAAGCACTATCGGCAAATTGAAGCTGAGAATTTTACAACACATGCGAGCCATAAAAAACTCAGACCCCTCCTATCCTATGGCTGTCCATTTCAAAGATGTTCATCAGGGCAAACTGGACGGTTTAAGTTTCCTTGGCCTACATCATATAAAAGCCAACCCACGGGGGGGAAATAGAGAACTTGATCTGCGGAAAAAAGAAACCAAATATATTTTAGACTTTGAATCCAAAAAACCCAAAGGACACAATCTAGACGAAGAGTTATATACTTACTTGGGAACCTAGAGCCACAGGACCGATATAGCTTATTTTTTGGATGTATTGACAAGTGCTAAGCTCTCCATATGAAGTCTGTTTGTCAACAAAAACATCTTTTTAAACTTGTGTTGTGTTATATTGTCAAAAATGTTTCATCTAGATGGTTCTTATTGCCAATTCTTCAATTTATGGTTGTCCAGTCAAACAGTTGAATTGAGAGGTTATTTTCTTAAACATAGTTATGTCCCCCATATTGCACAATTGTTCTAAATCCTATTGTACTATAATGGTGTACATATTTTTATTGGTTTTTTTTGCTTTTGTACTGAGTGGTTTATTTTAAATATTCATGTTTGCAGACTTGATAGCAGAAATTGGTTTTAGCCATATTTTGCACTTTATGCATTAGCACTTTATCTTTGTTGCTTTATATAGCAACAGATGCACTTTAGCACATGACACTTTTGAGCACTTAGCACTTTACTATTCTGCTTAATTTCAATTAGCTGCAAACATTTATATCGAATCATAGCCTGTTAATAAAACTTCTCAGGCATGTGCACTGTGCAAGTAAAAGTAAAAGCAAAAATGAAAAACGAAGAATTTTAGGATTATATGTTTTCTATTTTAGAATTAACAATTTCTTGACTAATGTGCAATTTTTAAAGGGACATTGGTTTTAATTCTGGCAGATTTACAACAGAGTTAAACCCACTTGGGTTATACTTGCCAGAAATTAACCTTTTGTCAACATAGTTTAGGCTATAAAACATCTATAATACAAGGCAAATTTGCCTCTTACAAAATGGCCGCCATGTTTTTTTTTCTCTATTCACTGAAGCTATATGTATAGCTGGCACTATGAAAGCAACAAAGGACAAATGGCACAAAGAACCATAGAGACTGGTTAATTGTTTGTAAACCTATATCAACACAGTTGGTTATGGGTTTCACTTGTACGTGAACAAGCTGCGAGTAGGCGGCGAAACGCGTTGTACCGTGCACTTTTTAATCTGGCAGATGCCTAATAAAACTGGATAATGAACTTAACCCTACACTGCATTGGTTTTTGACTTGAGGAAGCAACTGACACCAGCGGTTTATGTGTTGCCACGGGTGCATCCCTCCCTGGGAGAACTGGAAATTCTTTTTCCCGGCTTTTGCAAATATATATATATATATATATATAAATATTCAGTAAAAAAAACTTTGTTAAAGGGACGTTATGGTTCAAAGTAAAACCGAAAAACCCTTGCCATTCGCTAATTATGGTAAACTAAGCAACCATAAATCGCGCTACCTATGTGCATTGCTAAGACTAACACCCAGGACATCAAAGATTAAATCACAAATGTCATTGATGACATCACTGCTGACATATCTGCAAAGTTTGGTCCAGGGGGGTCAAAGTTATAGGGGGGTCCCAAAATGTATTTTTTTCCCATAGACTGAATGGGGAAAAAAGATTGCGCACGCCTATAGCCCAAACCGCTGGACAGATTTTCACCAAATTTGTGGCAGGAGCTGCGGCAAAAAGTAGGTCACAAAAAATTAGTGATATCTATGTCGCTCTGCGGACACACTTCCCTGTTCACTCTGCGGGCAGGACACCGATTGGCTAATCTGCTTGCGTCATGTCCACCGACATGCGACGTGTCCCCTGATTGGATGGTGAAGAGCGTGAAGTGTGTCAGATTTTTGGAAACGACCGCCATCTTGGCTCCATGCTTGGAGTCCGCAGACAACACTGTATAAACATATTGAAAAACACAACATTACACTTGTCAAACTTATCAAATAATCTCTGGGGAGGTGAGGGGTGATGAAGATGGGATATGGCTGCAATAAGCAAAAAACTGCTGTTTTTTGTTGTTGCGAAAGTGAAAACTGTAAGTGGTTTCAACCCAGCACTCCACCTAAGTCAAAGCTTAGTATGGACGCCCAATGGAAACCTTTATTTATATATTTTTATGTCAAAAGTTCTTTTATTTCTGGATGATGTACCCTTATATAACGCCTCTCTCTTTGAATCCCCCCGGTCTCACTGAACCAAGAAGAAGGTTTGTTTTGCAAATTAAAAGATTTATTTGATGAATTGAACAATGTATATATCACACCTTTATGAATATGCACAATATCTGAATATCACACTTATGAATATTAATATAATGATCAGCAAATGGTAATATGACAATATCAACAATCTATTTAATCAATTAGGAGTAGGAATAGGAAGAATAATGTGTCAGAGAATAACTTTCTATAGGTTCAAGGAATTCAATGATAGGAAAGAATGCAACACCGAAATAAAACTTGATATGAATTCAATCAAAGACAATGTGATCAGTCTTTCCCCCTGTTACTACTCACTCCCCCCAATATGCAATATGAAGAGATGGAATGAGGGCACACAGATTTCAGGAATAACACTCAACAATTGCAGTTTCAATCCCGATTCCCCCCCCGCAAGCAGAGAGAAACAGTAATGCTTTTAAAACTGGTCAATTGCTTTTAAATGTGATTACAGCAAAACCTTGTTTGAAAGCTTAGAATGTTAGCTTCAAACTGACATTTAAATTTTGTTCCTAGCACGTACGGTTCAGACGTTACAGAGATTTTAGGAAAGGTAGATTTTTCTCAAAAGAATCAAGATTTCAAAATGAAAGATGTGCTGTTGAAGATTTGGAACAAAGACTTCTTAACACTAGGGAGTCTATGGAGCCACAAACTACATGGACAGCACAGCCACCTATCCATAGGCGCCTCCGCGTGGATTCTATCTGCCTGAGACGATTGCCTTTCTCCAGAAAATATATATTAGCGCCAAGATGATTATCATTACATTTATCACAGGATTATGTGGATAAGAGAAGAATTTAGGATAGACCAAAGAGATTCAATAATACAGTCTGGATATGTTGGAATGGGTTGGATTGGGTTACTTAATACTAAGAGATGCCTATGGACAGTTCTATGCTACATACCCACTACTATGGCTTTGGAATGGAATGTGCCCGTCAAAGATCTGGTCAAAGGTTTGGCTTGGACGTCACTCGCCACCAGACAGGATTCAGGGCACCTGAACTCTGCTCTCAACAAAGCACTCTCATCTGCACGGCCTCTTGGACTGGATCTGACGGCTTCTGGGTTACAGCTCTGCTGGACTGATCTGGATTCTGGGTTCTAGCAAGGGCTCTTTGCCAGAAGCAGCAAAACAGCTCAGCCAGGCTGTTGAATGGTTTAGGCCCTATGGAAGTTTAGGGGTTAAAATCAGGTTGCTAGATTTTTAAGGCCTGCTGAAAAGGGTTCAGCTTTTTGGATTAGGCCTCTGCTTCAGGGTTCTGGAGTCTGGTTCTGGAGTCTAGAGATGGGTTCTAGAGTCTGGATCTTCCTTCAGAGTGCTTCGCCAGTCGATCAGTGATGGGTCAATGTGTGTGTCTTTCATGGTCCTCAACAGTCCCTATTTATCCATCTTCCAAATGGGTGGGGAGGCTGATTATACTATGCCCAACCCTCTAAGGATTGGATAGGTCAAAGAATTCCCCCTCTCCTGATTTGAGAAGGGAACAGTGTGTCATGATGTGTCATCATGTGTCAGAGCGACACTGTGTTTAGGGTACAGAAAAAATCCCTCCCCTTTGGTCTTACCCAGAAAATCAATTTTTACCAAAAAACATATTTCCAAGATGCACAACTTGTTAATAATCCATAATTGCATGACAGATTGACTAAGGTACATTTCTGTCCAAGCCTCCTCTTCCTACAAGTTTTGGTTCACAAATGACAATTTTTGCGCTTTTGGGTGGTTACTCAGTGTCAGTTCTGTACCAATTTTTACACATGCATACACATACCATCTGGGCATATTCCTGGAAATGTTCATGTTCCTGACATAATCACAATTGCTAGAATATGAACTTTTTCGTGGTTCAGTCTCTGAAAGTCGCAAAATTTCCAGAGTAGTTTCTACTGGTGAGCAATATTTTCATGTTAATAATCTCTAAGTTCCATATTTTTACCAGTTCAGTACAATTTGCTATAAGTCTTTTCCACAAACAAACAGTTACTTCAGTTTCAAATCCACATTTTCAGTCTGGCCAATCTCCAAGGCTTGGCTGAGCTTGAGAGTCACATGGGCTTGTCTTCCTGAGCAGTTGGTGTCAGTCACACTCGAATTAGCATTTTCTTTCAGTTCAAGGAACCCATTGCCTCTTTACCAGAGCAGCAGAGGAAGTCTCCTCCCCTTCTCATTAGCACCCCCATGAGATATTCTCTCCTTTTGGTGGGAAAGAACAGGGTGGTGTGTTCTCAGTGGTGGGAAACCTCTGTGAAGTTTTAGCTGAATCAGGTTACCTTATAGTCAATTGTGACACTATTCCTTGTGAAAAATTACAGTTACAAATTTAAAATATGCAGACATATCTTCAATTTCAGTCTTTTCCAACATGAAAATCAATGTGTGGCACCCTATGTTGCATTTGATGGAAGTCCCTTCTTTGGCATATTTAGCTTTTGAGACACAAGTTTCACCTGACAGATTTAGAGATCGCCAGCGTCTGACAGAGGTGAGTAACGGTATTGCACCCATTTTGACATATTTGTTTCCAGCAAGTATCTTTAAAAGTGGATTTTGTTCTGATAAAATATACTTCTGCTGACATTATATTTATGTGGATTCTTGAAGTAGAATGATGTTCAACACCCCACAAGGAGTTTGGATCTTTTGGGTGGTTTGTGAGCCATGATTTTTGCAAAA
This sequence comes from Ambystoma mexicanum, assembly GCF_040938575.1. Classification (NCBI taxonomy): domain Eukaryota; kingdom Metazoa; phylum Chordata; class Amphibia; order Caudata; family Ambystomatidae; genus Ambystoma; species Ambystoma mexicanum. The sequence continues at coordinate 1,283,132,175 of NC_090929.1, read as the reverse complement.
TTTACAATCAAGAAAAACAGATTTCACACAGCTCTGTGTTTCTTTTGCAATCAGCCTTGCTTTTTGGGCAGCCAAATGATGGGTTTTGGCATTGCTCTTACCAGTGACATAGGCAAAAGTGGATGGCGGCCTATTTTTCAGATTTTTCCTGTGCACTTCTGGGTGATTTTAGTGAGCAGAATGCTTTCTGCGGTCATTTCTGATGTTTCTGAACCAAGCAATGCACAGTAATGTTGCAGGACCTGGACTAGTGGGGGAAAACATCCCACAAGCCTGCCCTCTTGCGATTTGGCATTGTTCATCCATCAACGGGAATTCGCAAGACTGGGATGTCAATTTCATCTCTTCTGATTCCACAATTGGCAAAGTTCATCGTCTTTTCCTCCATCAGGGGTGAATCGGTCAGTTCTCCTCACCAGTCCTGGTGTGAGTATTGAGCTATACTCCGGGCCCCTCGGATCTTTCCTCCTGGTCGCTGGGTAGTACTCCTTGGTTAGTCTCCATGGTTTCCAATCCTAGGATGACAAAACAAAAACATATTTGTTGACATTTCCCCACCACTATTAATGTAGTGGGGTGGACACATACATTTTGATAAATCAGGACACATTTTTATTATTGTATTTTATAGACTATATATGGAGTATTTTATAGTTGGAGTTTTATGAAGCTGGAGTGGCCCCCTCTGGGGTTCCAGAAGACTCCTCCAATTGCTGCAGAGTGTGCCTATGATGGCAACACTTTAGTTGGTTAATATGGACCCACTTATCTTCCCCTCTGCCAAACTGCCTTTGGGGATGTCGATTTTGTAGGCGACTGGTGAGATTTTGTCTACAATTTCAAAAGGACCCCTCCAGGTAGGCAAAAATGTGCTCTGTTTGGCCTGGTTCCTTTGGAAATTGTATAAGTAGACCCGGTCTCCTACATTGTATCCTTTTCTGGTAGTCTTCAAGTCATAGTGGGTCTTCATGCTGTCTGCTGATCTTTCTAGATTTCGCTGAGCATAGGCAGAAGTATGTTGAAGGTGTTTTCTTAGATTTTCAACATACTAATGAGTTGTGGAGGCATTGATCAATGTCTGCTCTTGGGTTCTGTAGAGCAGATGCTGGGGCAGCACCATCCTGCGTCCAGTCATCAGCTCAAATGGTGACATTTTAGTTGCAGATGAAGGGGTAGATCTGATGGCCATTAGGACAAGAGGTAATCGAATATCCCAACTTGGCCCAGATTCTGCCACAAAATGTTTTAATATGCTCATGATTGTTTTGTTGTATCTCTCTATTACACCACTAGAGGCTAGTCGGTAAGCAATGTGTAGCTTCCTTTTTACCCCAAGTATCTCCCACATCTTTGTCATTACTGCGCTGGTGAAAGGGCTCCCTCGGTCTGACTCAATCCTTTGGGGAAGTCCAAAACGCGAAAAGATGTGGTTGATCATCAGGGCAGCTGCTGTTTCTGCCTTGCAGTTTGGGGCTGGGAGACATTCCACCCATTTAGTAAACAAGCATGTCACGGTCAACATGTACTTGTTTCCCCTAGAGGAGCGAATCACGGGCCCAATGAAATCGACTTGCAAATCTGACCAAGGCAGTGCCATCCACCTCTTTTGGAGAGGTGCACAGTGTGTGAGGGATGTTGTCTGGAATTGCGCACACACAAGACACCCCTTCAAGTATGGGTCGAGGTGCTGCCCCATGTGTGGCCAGTATGCAACTTCTCTTAAGATTTCAAGTATTGTATGAAACCCCCTATAACCGAATGTGGCTTCATCATGGGCATGACTTAACATCAGGCTTCGGAATGAGGTAGAGACCACCCACTGATCATGGCCAGCTAGGGATCTCCTCACCAACAAACCGTCTTGGATTCAGAACATTTTTGGACATTTCATCAAAACTCTGAGGTCCTTTTTCCCAATGTAATCGGTTTCCATCAGGGGAAAGTTCTCAGGGTCCTCAATGTGCTGATAAAACTTACCAATTATTGGATCCCCCCTCTGAGCCATAATCAAATCAGCATCTGGGGTCTCTTTACTCTATTGTGCAGTTGAAAGATCATTGTGAGCATTTTTCTGGGACCTAGTGACAGCGGTGACCTGTATTTCCCCCAACAGGGACTCGATCTCTATTAGATCCCCTTGGATGGCCCGGTTTTGGCCAGCTGATCAGCTAGGTCATTTTAAGTTTTGTCTGGTCCCTCTACTTTAGAATAACCCTTGATCTTTTTCCAGTAGATGGTCATCCCATTCGAGGTGACAAGATCATCAATATTTTGAATTAATTTCCCATGTTTCAAGGGTTTGTTATTAGCACATAACATACCTCTGGTTTTCCAGGTAACCAGGTGCTCCACGAACCCGTTCCGTACATAATCCGAATCTGTGATTATGACCAGTTCGTGTGGTTGATGTTGGACAGCAGTGAGGATGGCTTGATGCACAGCCATCAACTCTGCCACTTGACTACTTCGGGGACCAATCTTGTACCCAACGGAGGGTTCTGAGGTCTCATTCACCCATGCATTCCCTACGCAGGCCACAAGTTCTTTTTCCCTGTGTTTGTCAACATGGTAAGAGCATCCATCCACATAGACAGTGGGCATTCCCTCACACATGTCTTCTTCAAAGACTTTGTGTGGGGAATTGAGGTATGCCTCCATGTTGTCCTTGATTTTTAGACTTTCATCCTCGAGAGAGTTTTCTCTGGCACAATCATGCAAGTCAGCCAGGCCTTGCGTGAGGGGACTCTTCTTGTTTTGGCCATATCTGACCTCCACAGGAAAGCCTTGCATTGACAGAATCCAGGAAGTAATTTGGGAATTACTCACATTTCCGGCCCGGATTCTGTCACTTTGGAGATATTGTAGAGGCTGGTGTGGAGTCTCCACTATGATGTGTTCCCCCTGGATAAATGGGCGGTAATTCTACAATGCCCACACCGTTGCCAGGAGTGCCTTCTCACAATCGTTGAATTTTTCCTCTACAAAGGATAAAATTTTACTCGCGATTACTTTATTGACCTTGTCATGCTTTTGTTATAATACTGCAGTCAAGCATGTAGTAGAGAACCCGGTCTCCAAGAAGAACTCCTTGTTTCTGACAGGGTAAGCTAGGCAAGGCGCTTGTGAGAGGCTTCTTTTGAGTTGTCTTACTGCCTCGGCTTGATCTGGACCCCACTCCCACTTGACCCCCACCCTTCAAAAGATGAATCAGGGGTCTTGTGATCTCTGCATAGCCCTCAATGAACTTTCTACTGTAATTAGTCAGTCCAGGGAGGCTCCTGAGTTCCCACAGGGTTGTAGGGTCTTTCAGTTTCTGGAGGGCTTCCACTTTCTTTTCCTTGGACAGAGACCCTAAGGAATAATCTCATGCCCCAATAAATTGACACGAGTTCTACACCATTGTGCCTTTTGAAAGGAATGTTTTGCTCCGGCAGTCCTCAACTGTGTCAGAACATAACAGATCTCCACTATGTGTTCCTCCACAGTTGCGCTTTTAATGAGGACATCATCTACATAAGCCAGGCTACCCCTTTCACACAGGTCGGGCATGGCCTTATGTAGAAAAATGTTGAATTCATTGCCGGAGTTGATGTATTTGAAGGGAGTCCGGGTCCATGTGTACTGCTGCCGCCCAAAGGTAAAAGCCAGCTTGTATTGGTCCTCCCTACTGACAGGTACAGTCCAGTATCCATTGGTCAGGTCTATTGCAGTGAATACCTGTGACCCATGGATCTGGGCCAGCCCTTGGACAATGTAGGGAAGAGGCCATCGGGAAGTATGGACCAGTTTGTTGAGCTCTCTAAGATCAGCACAGAGTCTCCACTGGCCGTTTGGCTTCAATATCCCCAGCACCAGATTATTGAAGGTGCTGTGGACTGGACGGCTCATCCCACGGGACTCAAGGTTCTTAATTATTTCAGTAAGGGACTCCATTGATGCGAGAGGCAAGCGATATTGCTTCACAAACACTGGAGTCATGCCATCGTCCATGGGAATTGTTGTTGTGTGGATGTTGGTGCGACCACAGTTATATGAGTCCACTGCAAAGAGATCTTGAAAATCCAACAAAACTTGTTTCAACTTTTACTTCTGCTCCAGAGTCTCACAGGCATCAGCTAGGTTGACTCTCTCTTCAACCATCTGCCTGAAGCCTAGGAAGACTTCTGGTTTTGCTATCTCAGCAGCCTCCTCCAGATGAGTGGAGAAGTCCCTGGTCAAAGTGCTGATTTGGACTGGTGGCTTCAGGTGGGGAAGGCAGTCCTCACAGACCTGGAAAATCACCTCATCCCTCCTGAAGTCACAAGTCACATCTTCTTTACCATAAGGGCAGGAAGTGTACACCAGGAAGTTCCCCCCATGCCGGGTAAAGATCCTGTCTGGTGTTGTGTTGTCATCACTGTCACTGTCAAAACATTCCTTGGGGATTGGTCCTAACAGTTCATTGCCTAAATCAATGGAAAAATGTTGGTCATCAACCGCCATTCCAATAATGGTGCCTGCGGCTAGAGTGATACTCTTTAAGTCGCTGTTATTCACCTCTATTGGAATGGTGTCATGTTCTATATTGACTAATGGTGTTGGGTTTACCCCCAACCCTTGCTGTTCGAGAGAAGCATTTAGATTAATATAGGCATCAGGGTTTTTCAATTTCTGTCCTCTTTTAACTTTCACTTCCAGGGAGAATTGTCAGGTCCTTTCTGGGATGGTGACTTCTTCTCCAATCTGAATTTCAACTGCATAAGGCAGCAGTTGAGCTGACCTAAATGCTTTCTCTGGATCATCAAAGCCCATGGGATTATCCGCTAATCGGGACCAAGCTTTGAAGTTTATTAGGTCAAAACTAATGGCAAAGCAATTGAGAATGTCACTGCCTAAGTAAAATATGGCAGTGACATCTCAGAATACCCAACAATTGTGTACTATGCTCTTGTTGCCTATGGAGATTTTGAGCATACGCCTGTTTGGCAGGAGATGTTTGGAATTGGGTGTTTCCAGATCCATTTCCCATTTGTCTATTAGTCTAAATGTGGGAATGGCTGGATCTTTTGGGAGTTGGCGGAACATGGCTTTGCTGATGAAGCTCTTACTGTTGTTCACACACACTCGGGCGAGAACAGAGTCCTTCCTTTCATTTACCTGAACAGGGATGAACAACTGCTGTCCAATTTGCTGAATATCAATCAGGCTCTGAGCTGATTTCACATCTTTCTGGACTATAGGAATGGGAATGTCTGATTGTGAATTGGTAAAGAATTTCAGAGTGTTTCCTTCCAGTGTGGAATACCACCTTAAACTGGAAGGAAGGTTGATTTTCAGAAATAGAGAGGATCCCCCATCACCAGTCTGTTGTCCTACTGCTATTACTGTCACGTCTGGGATTTGATTGTTCTGGAAGTGAAATTCTACTTGGTCAGATTTTTGTTCAACCATTTGGCAGGTGCCGTTTAAACTGACATGGTTGACACTCTGTTTTAAATTTATTTAACGGCTATTCTGGGTTCAGAGGACCTTGTTTACGCAATCTATTAGGGGTGACTACCTTCTCAGGATTTCATTCCCTAGTAAACAAGGGGTGCCCTCTGGAGTCCCAACTATGACCGGGTGCTTCACCTTGTGTCGCCCAATTTTCATGTCCAAATCCGCAGTCCCCTCAACGGGAATTTCCTTCCTGTCAAAGTTCTAAAGTTTTCCAGGAAGAGGGATGAGAGGAATTTGGAATTTCTCCCCCATTCCTGAATTCAGTTCATCAAACTCCTTTTTGGACAGAAAAACCAGTGCCAAAATTGTACCCTGCCCCTGTACTTGAACCGGGGCGTAGTATCTTCCCTCATTCTCCGCAAGGGGGCACAGATAATGCACATTTTGGGACAACTGGTGGGCTAATTTTCTAGTTTTGGACATTAAGAGAGAAAAGATTTGGGCAGAATTCTGTGGGGAGTCTCGGGAATCTGCAAAGAAAAGGTGGCAACTAGAGATGGGAGACATTTTGGGTTCCCCTGGTTCCGGTTCTAGGCCGCCCCCCCCTTTTTGGAGGCAGTCACCAGGATGGGTTTGAACCATCGGATTTTCATGTTGTTGGTTCTGGGGTTGGATGATGGGCGGCGCTAGATCAGTCCCCACATCTACCCAGTCTGGATTTAAATCCTTTGGGACCCCTTTTTCTTTGGGAGTAGTTCACCCATCTCTGAAGGAGAAGATCCTTTTCCCAGGATCCCTCTCCTTCAAATTGGAATATCTGTACCTTCTCCTACCCCCCCTCTGCTCCTTGGGTGGCAGACTTTCAGGGGCAGGAGATTTGGTTCCAGTTCCTGGGTTTCCAGGGGCTCTTTACAAGTGGGGAAAGAAGCATCCTCCAAGGCTTTACACCCCCCTTTCCCTTGAGCCTCCTCCCTGGGAACCGGTGGGTTGTCGGGGTGCTGTCCCCGTCATTGTTCTGGGGTGCCAGGTCCAGAGTTTGGGGCATTCTGCGCCGGCATGCTCATCTGAGGGTTCTGTTGAGCCCTCAGCATGTGACCCAGAACCTGTGCCATGTTTTGGACCTGGCGCTCTAGCTGTGAAACCCGCTTAGGCTGATACAGGGTTCTCATTTGTCCCCTGGCTGATCCTGGGAAGAGTAGCTTATCTCTTCTCTTGTAATACCCCAGGTTGGGAAGATTTGGGTACCCCTCCACCCTTGGCCTTCCCTCTAACGGATTAGGCTGTCTGGGCTCAGGGAATTGGGGAAAGAAGGACAAATTGTTCTGGGGTTGAAAATGTTGTGGATACCGGGGGAAAAAGTTATGCCCAGGATTTGGGGAATTTCTGCCCTCCTGCGGGCTGGAGGAGTCCACACATAACCCAGGATGGGTCTGTTCCCCTTGTAGCGGGGACTTATATAGTCAGGGGAGTGAGGGATCCCATTTGTGGGACTACCTCCTTGGCTCCCTGTCTGTGACTGGCCCGAGGGCCTTCTGAGCTTGGAATTATTCTGCTGTGCTGGCAAGTTTTTGGGCCCCTCATCTCCAAATCTAAAATGGGGGCAACCTTTACCTCTGCCACCTTTGCAGCATCAGGGGTGTTGGTTGGTTTGGGGCTTTTTTGAGCATTCTTGTTGTCTATGGACTTTTGCACCTGATAGATCCGGGTGGCCTGTTCAATGACCCAGTCTAGTGATCTTTTCTAATGAAAATCTCTCACTAGCTGGGTCATGATGTACTTTGGTAGAGCATGGAAAAAAGTATTAACAAATTCTTTGTTGTCCGTGCGCACCCTTCTGGTAGTCTGCGCACAGGCATGCTTTAATTCCTGCACAAATTCTTGTGGGGCCTGATCCTCCCTACATTGCAAGTTGGGGATTTCTGTGAACAGAAAAATGCTTCAAGATGGCCGCCCTATATGTGGACCATCTTGAATGATTTTGGTCCTCCAACCTTGCAAAGAAACTGGAGTATTCTGGTGAGAAGGTCCATTTCACATATTGAATGCAGCTACTGCTGTCTTTCAAATGGAAGGTTTCCATCATCTGCTCAAAGAGCTTTAAGTGCTCCCAAACAGAATACTTAGCGTTCTTATGATAAGGCGTGATGACGCTCCTTATTGCCTTGATTTGTTTTAAGGGGTCCTTAAGCAAGGCCCTTTTTGGCCTTCTTGGTTCGGGTCACCCTGGTCCAATCCTCCTCTGACTCAGAGGCACTGCTGCCAGCGGTTCCCGTCTGATCTTCTAGGTTCTCCCAGATTCTACGAGCCTGGGAAGGGCTGGCAGAATGTGGGGACCTAATCTCCGGTATCCTGGGGCGCTCAGAGGAGTCTTCTGATTCCTCCTTGCTGCCAGGATTTGATGGGTAACTCCCCCCCCTCAGTATCCTAGCTGGGAAGAGGTTTTTAAGATGCCCTTAGTGGGCCTACTTTCATGGGATTCCCCACTAAACTTCACAGTACTTGGGTACCCATACCCAGATGCCCGCCCATCCATTCCTGGGAGGTACTGGTCTATGAGCCCCGTACTTCTGACTGGATAGTAATCTGGCATCCCCGTGGCCCTGGGCTCATGTGCGCCAGACGACATGTGGGTGGCTGAGTCCAGGGACTGGGAGAGATGAAGGCCTCTGGTACTAGCGTTCCTGAGGTTATGCTCAGGGGTTTCCCTTTCCCAGCGAACCTCATCTCTATCAGCCCTGCTCCCTGTTGTCATGCAAGAACCTGAGCTTTCTGTTCCTCAATCAAGGCCTTACTAGTCTCTATCAGTCTCTCTTGCATGGCTACTTGCCAGTGGAGCATATCATTGTTCTGACAGAGACCCTTGTTTTCTCTCTGTGCTTCCTGGTTTGTCTTTGAGTACTTGGCCAGTCTTTGCTGCAGGAGAGGTACCTCCTGAGTCCTGTCCCTACTGGCCTGTTCCTTTCTTGCCAGAGCATCTTCCACCCTCCTGGTGTGCTCTAACAATCTATCATGCTCTTTTTGGAGGTCACCCAGTGTCTGGAGGGCCAGGTGATTTTCTAACAGTTTCCCTTTTAAGTGACAGACTTCCTGGCCTAAGGTGTCCCTTTCCTGAAAAAGAGCCAGCCTCTGTGCCGCCAGTTTGTCCCTCTGTCTTTGAAGGGCACCAGCTTTCTGGCACTCTTCATCAAACTCTGCTTGGGTGTCCAGGTCTTTCAGAATTAATTTGTTGCTCTCTGCCTTCTCTCTATCTAGGTGGCTTTGCAGGGTGACTATCTGCTCTGTGCATGCACTGGACAGGATTCAGGGCACCTGGACTCTGCTCTCAGCAAGACACTCTGGTCTGCACGGCCTCTTGGACTGGAGCTGACAGGTTCTGGGTTACAGCTCTGCTGGACTGATCTGGATCTTGGGTTCTAGTAAGGGTTCTTGGCCAGAAGCAGCAAAACAGCTCAGCCAGGCTGTTGAATGGTTTAGGCCCCGTGGAAGTTTAGGGATTCAAATCAGGTTGCTAGATTTTCAAGTGCTGCTGAAAAGGGTTCAGCTTTTTGGGTTAGGCCTCTGCTTCAGGGTTCTGGAGTCTGGTTCTGGAGTCTAGGGATGGGTTCTGGAGTCTGGATCTTCCTTCAGAGTGCTTCGCCAGTCGATCAGTGATGGGTGAATGTGTGTGTCTTTTTTGGTCCTCAACAGTCCCTATTTTTCCATCTTCCAAAGGGGTGGGGAGGATGATTATACTATGACCAACCCACTAAGGATCTGATAGGTCAAAGAATTCCCCCTCTCCTGATTTGAGAAGGGAACAGTGTGTCATGATGTGTCATCATGTGTCAGAGCGACACTGTGTTTAGGGTCCAGAAAAAAATCCCTCCCCTTTGTTCTTACCCAGAAAATCAATTTTTCCCAAAAAACATATTTCCAAGATGCACAACTTGTTAATAATACATAATTACATGACATATTAACTAAGGTACATTTCTGTCCAAGCCTCCTCTTCCTACGAGTTTTGGTTCACAAATGACAATTTTTGCGCTTTTGGGTGGTTACTCAGTGTCAGTTCTGTACCAATTTTTACACATGCATACACATACCATCTGGGCATATTCCTGGAAATGTTCATGTTCCTGACATAATCACAATTGCTAGAATATGAACTTTTTCGTGGTTCAGTCTCTGAAAGTCACAACATTTCCAGAGTAGTTTCTACTGGTGAGCACTATTTTCATTTTAATTATCTCTAAGTTCCATATTTTTACCAGTTCAGTACAATTTGCTATAAGTCTTTTCCACAAACAAACAGTTACTTCAGTTTCAAATCCACATTTTCAGTCTGGCGAATCTCCAAGGCTTGGCTGAGCTTGAGAGTCACATGGGCTTGTCTTCCTGAGCAGTTGGTGTCAGTCACACTCGAATTAGCATTTTCTTTCAGTTCAAGGAACCCATTGCCTCTTTACCAGAGCAGCAGAGGAAGTCTCCTCCCCTTCTCATTAGCACCCCCATGAGATATTCTCTCCTTTTGGTGGGAATGAACAGGGTGGTGTGTTCTCAGTGGTGGGAAACCTCTTTGAAGTTTTAGCTGAATCAGGTTACCTTATAGTCAATTGTGACATTGTTCCTTGTGAAAAATTACAGTTACAAATTTAAAATAAGCAAACTTATCTTCAATTCCAGACTTTTTCAACATGAAAATCAATGTGTGGCACCCTATATTGCATTTGATTGAGGTCCCTTCTTTGGCATATTTAGCTTTTGAGACACAAGTTTCACCTGACAGATTTAGAGATCGCCAGCATCTGACAGAGGCGAGTAACGGTATTGCACCCATTTTTGACATATTTCTTTCCAGCAAGTATCTTTAAAAGTGGATTTTGTTATGATAAAATATACTTCTGCAAACATTATATTTATGTGGATTCTTGAAGTAGAATTATGTTCAACACCCCACAAGGAGTTTGGATCTTTTGGGTGGTTTGTTTGCCATGATTTTTGCAAATTTGACAACCAAGAAAAACGGATTTTCACACAGCCCTGTGTTTGTTTTGCAATCAGCCTTGCTTTTTGGGCAGCCAAATGATGGGTTTTGGCAGTGGTCTCCTGTGTTACCACTGACATAGGCAAAAGTGGATGGCGGCCTATTTTTCAGATTTTTCCTGCGCACTTCTGGGTGATTTTAGCAAGCAGAATGCATTCCAGCAGCCATTTCTGATGTTTCTGATGCACGCAATGCACAGTAATGTTGCAGGGCCTGGACTAGTGGGGGAAAACATCCCACAGAACAGTTAGGATGTTCGTGAACTGTCCTGTGGAGGACCGGAAGAAGTGGTTGATTGAGTTACAATCTATGTTTACAAGTACACCATTTACGTTTCTGCCTCACCATCTGTGTTGTCACTGAAATAATGCAATGAACTTGAAAATTAGTGAAGGTTGCAGGCTAAAAGCACTGTGCAGAGAAGTGATACAGTACCAACTGCTAAGGGGTAAGTAAACTTTGCAATGACGCTTGATGTTTATAAATTGATGTTGTTGTGCTACACCCAGAGCGCAGCAAAGAAAGGGCTATTCATGTCTTTGTTAAAATGTTATTAAAGTAATAATGGAGTCAGACTGGCGCCCCCTACAGTCAGCACCTCAGACAGCCATCTGGACTGCCTGATACAAAGACCGCCCTACATGTGCATGAGAATTACAATTCTCATGGATGCGATGTGGCAAGTTGTTGCAAAGTAAGAATGTATTTTGATTCTGAGTGAAGGTCACCAGCTTTGAATTTTTGTTTGCGAGCTTAGGAAGGCCACGCATCAGACACACAGTATAAGGATCAATTGTTTTTTTGACCTTGAGAGAAAGGGACGATTCTGAAAAGGAATTGAATGACGGAGGGTTGTTATAATGTAAGATATGATAAGGTTATGCATTCAAAAAGTGGACTAAGGAACAGTTTATGAAAAATTGATGGTGCGAACGGAGTCCGCCTTATGGTCTGAGTTACGCCAAGAGAATGGAAATGGTGAATGTAATGGTGAATGTAAGTTTAATTTTGGATGATTTTATACTCGAACAAGCATCAATTTATCATTATCTGAGCATTATTTGTGGGTTACATTGTAGTCAATTGCTCTGTGTGGCATATTACAATGCAACGCAAGTATAACCTTTGTGTGTAATGTTCTTTTTACCGTCCAGATGGGCAGGCCAGCATTGATATGCATGTAGACCACTACTCAGTTCTCCCAGGTTCCACGCTAATATTTCATTAAAATGCCATGTATGAGCACATAGAATTGTATTGTCAGCTTTCATATCCCGTTTAGAGTTGATCATACTACATAGCAATGTTCTCGGAAGCAAATTGTAATAAAGATCGGCTAGTGAGACATATTTCTATTATGTTTCCGAAACAGATACATTTTGCCATTTTGCGATTGTCATTGATTCCAGATGCCTACTGACAGATTTTTTAATCGGCAGCTCCAGCTACTTGTGAACAACTGGATGTGTTTAACAGTTTTTTGGGACGATCGGCAAGGGCAGATATGCTCCTATGCTGATCTAGCGATTAGGAGCAACATAACATCCTTTATGGTGGTCTAGCCTCAAGTTGTTGCAAAAGCCCTGGAATTCACTGTGCAACCCAAGCGCTTTTTTTATCCAAAGCAAACACCTTGTGTACGCAAAAAGAACAACACGTGACTCATGATAAACATTTTGGATCGCGAGTGAAGAAAGAAATTTCAAATTTGTTTGAATATGGCAATAGTCGGATGTTGTCGGAGCGTTTATTGTGAAATAAAAGTACTTTACAAATTGTACAGTCTTGTTTCTTTTTAAAATATGGTTTAGTATTTCAAATTTTGCCGTGCTGTGTTGTGAGAAGTTGTGTGTTGATTTTCGGGCTCTGCGTCACGTCACGTAGGTAATGACTGGGCGTGTTTGGGTACGCTGCTCAGGAACGTCACTGAGAAAGGCGGACAATATCACTAGGTTTCGTGATGTGAGGCTCAGGGGTGGGGCATATGATTTAGTGCCATCAAGACAGTTCATCTTAGGCCAGTTGTCTTAAATTTTTTTTGCCTGGGGCCCCCCTGAGCAAAATTTGCGCTACGTCACCTGCTCCCATCACAGTCGCTGGGCTCCCTCATCCCACATTTGTGATGTCATCTTTGATGTCCTGGGTGTTAGTCTTAGCAGTGCACAAAGTTTTTTTATTGAATTTCATAGGTTTTAAGTAGCACAACTTAACCATAACGTCCCTTTAACTAAGTTTTTTTACTGAATATGTATATATTTAAATCTATATTCAGTTAAAAAATGTTGTTTTTCACCGACGCTATAATGCAGAACTATGTATAGATGGCCTCAAACTTTTCTCGAACATCCCAGCAATGTCCGTGGACTTTGGAAAAGAAAAACACCTGATTTTGGGATTTTTATGGTTATATCCCAGCCTCATCAACCCTCACCTCCCCAGAGATTGTTTAATTTGTTTTTACAAGTGTAATATTGTGTTTTTTAATATGTTTTTACTGCGATGTTCATGTATTTCGGGCCCAGTCTGCGAATCCAACAATGTGACCGTTTCAAACGTTTTGACACACCTCACATTTTTAATTGACAAATCATCAAGCATGTGCGATGTCTGCGAACGTCATGCTGCTCTCTGATTGCTCCAGATGTGTCCACAGGCATAGAATCAGGAAGTGAATCTGCGGACCAGACCCAGACATCAGTACTTTTTTTCTATATAATTCTTTGGCCATTTAAAAAAAAAAATTAACTTGGCGGATTTACACCAAATTTGCAAATACACATTTTCAGGACCAAGCCCCCGCTCCTAGAGCATGTTTGGTGCAAATCCATCCAGAGGTTTGATCTGTAGGCGTGAGCAAAATTTGGTTTTCACGATTATGTCTGTGAGGATATCAAAAGTTTTGTGACGCCCATTTAGCTTGTAAGTGATTTCAATCTGGCACACACCCAAGTCTTGTCTAGCATGTAGTACGCAAATGAAACCCTTATTTATTTGTATCTATAAGTTCAATATTTTGAATGATATACCACTCATATCAGACCCTTCTCCTGAGACCCCCCCGGTCGCACTGAACCAGAAATCAGGCTAATTTGCAAAGGTAAATATTTATTTTTGTATTTAGAATTTAAATCACAATGCATTTTAATAGGTAACAACAATCACCAATGGGATGACAGAACACTGACTAATAGCTTTAATGCACTATGAATCAAGAAATGAGCACAAAAACAAATGCAGCACAGAAAAAATACTTTTGGATTGGTTTAGAACATATAGCACTATGGTTAAGGGTTCCCCCTGCAACACCCCTCAACCCACCAAAAGGCAATTTAAATAGATGTGAGGAGAGAGCAGGTACTCAGGAATAACACAGATCAAACAGAATATCACTCCCACTCCCCCTTTAAACACAAGAGAAAAACAGAATTGACTTTTCAACTGTCAGAATGGTTTTGAAATAGGCTGAGCAAAAACAACAAATGTGGTCCAAAATGCTTACATTATTATACATTCCTATGGGAGCCGCTTTGGACAGATGCAAGCAAACACCAGCAATGATTTAATCAAAAGGAAACAGTTGGAATCTCAAAGTCAAAGCAGGAAATAATTTAAAGCTAATTCACACGTGTAAAACTTTTCAAAATGTCAATTCATGGCAAACTTTTCCTTAGGCGATTTTTAATATAACGGATCAATCGCACGTTTCTATCTTTAAAACCAAAGGAGTTATAGAGGTTTTCATGAGAGGTGTTTTTTTGCAAAATAGGCGTGGAAACGGAAAACAGAAATTCGGGTTTAAAAATGACGGATAGGTTTTCTTATACTATATTAAGGACTACGAAAAAGAGAATGCCACGCAGGAATCAGTAATTAACAGCTGATCATAACTCTTCATGCGTGATACTCTAGTTTCCGTTTGGTTTGGGAATTACTTTTCTTAATCAAATCAATAAGAAATTATGGTTTAGTAACACAGATGAGAGAAAAGTCAGCGCAAGGATAGTTCTAACAATACTATGGTTCTGAATTAAAGATGGGATGGGTTTGAGATTGGGATCATACAGTGCAGATATATTATGGGTTACTGTTCTCCCTATTAATACTTACAGAATAACTTATTTAATTGGACCGTCAGCTCTGGCCAATGAATTGGGTCTGGTCTACTGGCACAGCGCACTTCTGGAGGGATTTGGATCAGCAGCGTGGTTCTGGTCAATGTTGGACTGAATCTCAGACTGGATTTGGAAAGGCCCCTTCTGGTTACTGGACATGGTAGATAGCCGGATGCAAGTTTTCAGCAGGCAGGCCTTATGGTAGCCAGCCAAGCTGAATTAAGATTAAGTCCCTTCAAGTTTGGGATTTTTGCAATTGGTTCAGGCTAGTAATAATTTTGCAATGCTAGAATCTGGATTCTGCAAAGAAATCTGGATCTTTCAAAGAATTCTGGAGTCAGCTACCAGCTGAAAAGTTCTGCAATATGATGCTGCGCGGACATCTGGATGGGTTATGGAAGCAGGGTGTTCTGGAAGCAGTCTCTCTGGAAGCAGTGTGTGTATGTGTAGTCAAACTCCTATATTTATCCATTACAAATGTTATGGCATGGGCAGAACTTCAAAACACACCCTCATGTCTGTGAGTGGCTACAGGCGTGAGCTTTGTTTTGGTTGGCAGCCTAAACAGAGTTGTCATTTTATGACAGGCTTTAGGAACTCCAACCTGGATTTTTAACCAAAACATACTTTTGCACAAATGTACATTTCTACCATTATGTACCCTCATACAATTAGACACATATTTTTCACATTTGATTGTCTACATTTACATTACATTTTCATCTTTGTGAGAGCTGTATTGGTCATTCTATGAATTTGTATCAGTTTCACCCACAACACTTTGGATTAATCATATCTAATTTGACACATCTCTGGGCGCTGATCAATGGATCATGTACATTCAATTTTAAGCTTGCAACATTAATAGTTTTGCCACAATCAGTGTTTTAGTGTATCTTTGGTCTGTTATGTAATAAGAACTACTACCACATCTTCAACTGTCTAGCATGAGTTCAGATTTATAAGTTTGTATGTTTCACTTGTCTACTTATTTTGGCTGTCATGTTAATTGTCATAAAGTTCTGAGGCAAAACAAGTAATTTCCATTCAAAATCCAGTCTAGGTTTTTTTTCTTGCTTCCAAAGTGAGCAGATGGCCAGTCCTTTGAAGTTCACTAAGAAACCTCTCCCACATCCTGCTCTTCCTTGCAGAGGCCAATTCTCAGCATGTCCTTTGTACTTTGGTAAACCCGTAGACGAATGTCTAATGCGGCCCCATTGAGTGGCTTGCTGGGATTATGCGTGAGCTATTAACAGCCATTAGCCTTCCTGTTCTCAAGGGAGTGTCAATGGAGATGTCAGTTTTCCCAGGCTAGGCCCTGTCAGATCACAGTTTGAATGTGGATTGGCTTCAGACTGGATTCCTATACATTAAAATCTTTTCAGTTCACATATAAAATATAAGTACAGTGTATAAAGGATTTAAACATTTTAAAAGAATTAGCCCTTCACCAACATGCTTGAAATAGTGGATTTTGCAATTTTTCAGGACAGAGAAAATACATTTAAGCTAAGTTTTACAGCCAATTCCTTTAGGCAGATGTCAGGCTGTGATGCCTGGATTCCTCTGACTGCCTGAAGGATCCATGATTTCAGCACACTTGCTTTTCAAAGTTTCACTGGGGAAAATAACCAAATTTATTGCCAAAACAGCACTTTGAAGATTGCCATTGATTAGTGAACTGTATTTAGGGGGTTTTCAGATTTTAGCCATTCTGTGAGCTTGTTTCCAGTGACAGATGACAGAGGACAGCAGTGATGACAGATGATGGCAGTGATTCCTGCTTTTACACCACTGTGCTGCTGTATGTGGCAGGGCGTGTAGCTCTTTTTGATGGGTTATGAAATCTGCGCAATTTTGCAGACTTAGTGCACACAGGGGTTATTGCCTCCATTCTTGGCAATTTCCTTTCCCCATTGGCAAGGGAGTACAGTGTGACGCAGTGGCATGGATAAAATACTCCACAATCTTTCCCCCTTGACAAAACCTCACCAAACTTTCAGGCCCTCGGTAGCAACCCTGTAGTAATGGTTAAGTTGCTCAACCAATAGGAAGAGCAGATTTTGGGTGGCTTATAACTTTGGCGCCATTCGAGGAATCCTCACCAAACTTTTCAAAAAAGCATATGGCCAACTTAAATGATTTAGCAAAGTTTGGTGCGGTTTCATCAAGGGGGGGCAAAGTTTTAGCGGGATTCACAAAACTTTTGAAATGTGAATAGACATACATTGAAAAAATTTTGCTCACGGCTACAGCCCAAACCACTGGACAGATTTTCACCAAAATTGTGCGAGGAGCAGCAGCCCATTCCCAAAAGCATGAAAGCAAATTTGGTGTAAATACGTCCAGTAGATTTTTTTTAAATGGCCAAAAGGTAGGCACAAATAAATGAGTGCATTCGGTTCACAGACTCACTTCCTGGTTCGTTGTCTGCGGAGGCCTCTGGACCAATCAGGGATCCATGTGATGCCCACTGATTGATTATTGTAAAACATGAGCTGCGTCAAACTTTTTAAAACGGTCGCCATATTGGATCCGTGGAACACGACATTTGTTAATGGACAGCGTGACAGAACAAACCTCTGGAAACTCATTTGGGGTTATTTTGTGGATGCAAGGTTATCTGGGAAGCATGGGGGAGTAGAAAAAAGTTAAGGTTGACCCGAGGTTATTGGTGAAAAACAGCATTGTGGGTGTTGCTAAATCGCAGTAATTTTTACTATCCATGACCTCTGTGGACGTGAACAGTTCTATGCTGCTGCCATGTCTATGGACGACCAGAATGTTTGCGGACTGTATGTATGACGGTGACATGGGAGAGTTATGTTTCATGATGGTTTAATGTAAGTGGTTGGGACATGGTTGAACTATTCAAATACACTTAATAAAAATAAAATACTGCAAATGACTAAAATGGCAAAGAGAGGAACAATTTTCACCTTAGTGCAAATATAACATGCAATTTACAAGAGAAAAATGACATCCACTGTTTATTTAAAAAAAAAGCTTTATGCCTGTGCATGTGTGTGTCCAATATGCTATGCTTAAAGAGTTAAACCCATAATGTGTTAAGATATAACTTTTTAAATGCTATAACTGTTGCACCTCATAAATGTATTCTGGTAACTTGGCACAGATATGTGCATTTTTCCATGTCGAGGGCCCGATTCAGAGGTCTGTGTACAAATAGAATGTGTTATTCCAAGCAGGATCAACACATTTCTTAAATTAACCATATTCAGACAAAAAACGAATTTGGTGTAGGGACATGCAGGCCTCTACATTTGCATGTTCCAGATTTACGGCCTGAGAATGGCCCTGGCACCCATCAGGAATGCAAGGCAGTGACTGCAAGGGGATTCTCGTGTCAGAGCCCTTCTTTTGCATGTCAAAAAGCAGGAGTTAAAATGTGGCACCTGTTAGGTGTTGTTAACATCTACTACAGATGTTTCCCACATTGTCTAGGCATTTCCCAGACTGAAACAGCAATTTTCTAATTTAATGAAAGCTTAAGGGCACTTTCGTAATTAGAAAAGTCGACGTTTTTTTAAGAAATGGGACTAGAGGGACTAAACTTAAAGGGAAGAATGTCGGTTTCCTACACTGCTTTTAACCCGAATTCAAAATCGGCCCCTTAATCCACCATTTACGGTGCAATTCTGATCTTGGAATAAAATTTGTGTAGAAAGGCACATTTGCCACTCCAGTTTCCAGCACCAGCATCCTGAGGTGGGTGGATAGATAGGAGGATAGGTGTTATGCTTTCCAGCTGTAAGAGCTGATATAATCTGTCTTTATGGGGCCACCATGTGCATCAGTTACACTGCGAACATTTCTAAAAAAGACTGCACATTTCTTATTTACGAAAGTGTCCTAGAACTTTCTAAACACGAAGTGTTGCCGCACACTGAGAAATGCTCTCATTATAAAGTAAAATAATGCAGTATATGTTAATGACACCTCAGAAGTTCTGTACTTTGACTCCTTTTCTTGCAGACTTTTGAAAGAATTGCCTCACATTGCCTGGCTGCATTTCTGATGGTTGCTAGGCCTGTTGCCAAGCTGTAAATCAGGCACATACAAAATGAAGAGACTTTGATACCAGAGCACTACATTATTTTACATAATATGGTGCTTTGAAGGAAAGTGTTCTTCCTTCATGAAAGTACACTTTTCTATGTTTGTAAACTCCTCACAATCGTGCCCTTAGGATTAGTTGCATAATACATTCACTATTTCTGCAAATATATAAGGGTGAGAGAGGGATTGGTGAGTCCCAGGTAAGGTATGATTCGGTGGGTTTTCATCATTTTCATTTCCCTCCCCCAGCTTTTTACTGACACTTTCCTTCATCACCAAGTCATGCATCTGGTAGTAATTTGCTTTTGCATGGAGTACGAATGTCGTACATTAACACAGCTTTAGCAAATTGGGTGGAAAGCATGCACATGCACATTACCACGTGTTGTGGCGTAAGTCACACTTACATGTGAGAAATGCTTTGCGAAGCAGTTCAACAGACTCCTGAGGAGTGCCTCTGTATAAGACGTATTTTTCATTTACCCACTGACAGCGTCTCATTAAATAATAACAACCTTTTAAAAAAGTGGGATGATTTGTAAATTCAGTAAGTCAAATAAGTATTTTTATGAAATGCTAAAATGGCTCAAACTTAGAGAACTGTGTCAGCTTCTCTATATCCTTCAGCACGCTCTCTTTCGAGGACGGATAAAGAGCTGATAGAGTTATCATGGCAGACATCTTAGTCCGGATTGCCCTGCAGGCTGCTGCTTTTCGACCCAACCCTGAGCACTTCCTGTTGAGAAAATCTCATGTGAATAGAGAGAATGCGGCCTTTCTGCTGAGCTCCTGCGCGGCTTGTATCCTCGCTGATCCCTTTCACGCGGTGATGGGAGTTGTCGGATTGGATGCCAGGAGCAAGATGAAAGAGAGGAGCCGAGATATGGCGGGGAACAGTAAGTGGAAAGATAACCCTGGCTACATTATACTTCGCTTTGAACTGCACACTCACAGCTGTAACTATCAAGGGGCCTGATACGTGTGTATATGGTCTCAAAGAGGTCTCCCAACCCTTAATTTGAGAAATGTGTACCATGTTAGACAATATTTGATTCTGTAATTTAGAGGTAGTCTCTTTAAGAACTAATGCACGAGAAGATTGTAGGCTTGCTCTGTAAAAAGCCATATATACACACTAGACGTGCCTGCCTGGTATTATGGACACAATATGGAATATGTACAGGTGCACACTTAGGAGCAACACCCGTACATTTTAAACAGTGTCACCAAAGGATATGGGGTTTAGAAACATTAAAACAACTTTGCAAAGCTCTGTGTATGTCATCTGTGAAAATAGTCCATGTGCTGACGATCGATAAGAAGATTTATATAATGCGTCATATACAAACTATTTTATATTTTTGGTGAAAGTCAGCATTTAAAATAGAGTATGCATAAACAAACGATTAACGATCTAGCTGCAATACAACATTGTCTACCAAATTAAAAGCTGAAAAAAGCACGACGGTATGTTTTAAGCAGCCTGAAGTAGAATAAGCAGAAGACCAACTGACAAAAACATATAATATTATTGTATTAATTAACTGTCTGTAACTGTAACTGAAATCTAAGCCGTACCCTGCCCAACGCTTACGTGTCTTGTATGTTATGTTCAGTTCTTCTGTAAAGCGCTCACACATGACATATGGCTTCAGGGCGATGGAGTAGCCTGGGTTAATTGCTGATTGTGACAAAAAGATTTATTTCACTGATTTATGGAAGGGGAATAAACGCGATGGACTCTGTTCCTGATGGAAATAGGGAACGCATTACAGAATGAGTTTGCCAACGAACAGGCTCTGCCCCCGATCCTGCTGCATGGAACAGTCAGAGTAATTAAGAGCAAACTATTTCAGGAGCAGCGCCTCATGAAGCACTATTTCCTGAGACCATCTACTAGCTATTAAGGGCCCATCTCAAAAAGGCATAGCATACTAAGTAAAATAAAGACGCTTTGGAGCTCATTTTCCATGGGGCGTAATGTGAATGAAAGGCGTAAAAGCCTTGAGTAAGGCGTTAGCAGCATTCCATAACGTCACGCCCCATTTTCAAGCATTTGCATGGCAGAGCAGAGGGGGGGAATCCAAATTGCTTTTTCGCCACCTCCCTTCATCTCTGCCATACAAATGCTCCAGCATTTGCGCCAATATGCATTTTCATGCCAGCACAAATGCTGGAGATCCCTATGGGGTCCACCGGCTTTCTGCACCAGCAAAAAGCAGACGGAATCCATGGAATCCATAGGAATCTATTATAAACACTGACTGCCATTATTGCGTGGCAGTTAGCGTTGACAATTGAAATGAAATGCTGTTTGACATGCTCACATCTCAGACATCATTTAACTGCAATTGTGAAGGGTGGCAATAGAGAGCCCGAGCAAGATGGCTCTGACTATCTGAGATCCGTATAGCTGGCGAGGATCACCCTGAATATCCTGCAGCATATGGAACACGACCGGCACATCTGATTGGTGAATGAACGCTGCTTATTCAAAGCAGTTCAGTGAAACACCTGGTGCTGAGTGGCCTTGTGCAGCCACAGTTGACAGAGCCTGCACATTGACTTTGCAGAGCAAGCAGCAGGAGAAAGAGTTGACGTTGGCCTCCGGGGCTCAGGTGCTGCATCGGCTGGGCGGGGGGTCAAATTGAGAAGCAGAACTCCTAACACTAGGAGGGCGAGGACGGTGATGGATGGGCTCAGAGCCCAGAGCCTGACAGTGACGGTCCAGTGTGGCAGACTGTGGCTGCAGTCGGAGAGGAGTGCCCATGGCGGGATGGGTGATAAACGGTACTGTGGGCTGTGACAGGCCTGCAGTATGCAGTGCGTGCATTCTGGATACTTGAACTGGCTGGGCACTGCCATTGATTGAGAGGATGGGGCTTGCCAGCAGCCTGAAGTGAGGAGCTGGGAGGAAAGTTGCACAGTTGTATGGTTGTGCAGAGGCGGTGTCCATAGACATGAGGCTTTGACTGGTGGGCTGACCCTCCCTGCTGGCTGAATTGGGGTAATAGTGAACCTGCTGAGTGCACGATTGTCAGCACAGAGAAGTCAATCAAATTGGGGGTACCAGTCAGTTGGTACACAGAGTGACATAATGGGGGTTCTGTTGGGGGAGGACCAGAACTGATTGCTGCCCGAGGGGGACACGAGCTGGGCAGAAGCGGGCACACTACTGTCTGTCTGGAAGATGTTGAAGGGCCAGCAGAAGCTATAACAATGCTTGGAAGGCAGGAGTAAGTTGCCTAAACAGAGACCACAGATGGCTGAGGATGGTTTGCACCCGAGCCCTCCTGAAGACATGGTAAGAATTAAGCAACTTCTGGCAGTGAGTCAAGACTCAATGGATTTGCTTGAGGGTAAGGTCCAGACGGTGTCTGTTGCATTCTCTCTGGGATGGGCGGACCTTAGGAAAATGGAGGACTGTGTGTCTGGAGCAGAGAATAGGATTGGAGATGTAGAAGATGTGGTTACATGGATGGACACTCTCCCTGCTGCCACAGGACCAGTGGAGGTCAAAGTGGAAAACGCAGGGGGTCGCTCCCGTTGAGTAACACCAGAATCTTGGGGATCGCGAAGGGTAAGAGTCCCACAGAATGGGACTATATCTTGAGTGGCTCTTCACAGATGTCCTGAAGATTAGGGGGCTGTTGATGGGGTTTACATTTCAGAGAGTGCAAAGGGACCCGGGCAAAAGACTCCAGATCGGAGCTTCACGAGAGCCATTGTAGCGAAATTATTGAATTATAGGGATTGAGATGAAATATTGCAGGATGCAGGTAGATCAGCAGCCTACAAAGTGGGTGGCATGCATGTATTGGTGTTTCAAGACTTTACCCAAGAGGTACAGAAGCAACGCAAATCCTATGATGCAGTGAGGAGGAGGCTTCGAGACCTTGGTTGAAATAGATGATGTTCTTCGCTGCAAAGCTGAGAATACTAGTGGATGGGCACTCTCATTTTTTCCAACGCCTGAATGAGGTGTGTGACTGGTTGGACTCTGAATATGGGGACAAAGCTGCATCAGGGCATCTGAAGACTTGTGGATTAAGACCGGTGAGGCAGAGCATGACCCACCTTACAGGGATTCCAAAGGTGGACCTTGTGCTAGGAGGGTTAGCTTCAGCAAGGGCGGTACTCTGGAACTAAGAGATTAACCATCCCTTCGGAATCCTGGACATGTCCCTGAGCAGGAGGCAGCAATCGATGTGAGCTAGGGTTCTGAGGGTGCGGAGAACAATGTCTGAAGGTTGTGGATGTAGCTGTTGAACATGACTGCCTACATCGTTTATGTGTTCAATGACTATTTCTGAACCAAAAGGACAAATTGACGTTGCCTGGTCACATTGCCAGGCTGAGCGGGTTGTAATTTGTTAGGGTGGCTGAATATAGAAGGGGCACTGAAAGGTGCATTTGCATTGGGTGGTTCACATGGGCTGGGCAAAGTGGCCTGCCTACAGTGTTCTACCCTCACCCCTACTACTGGCCAGCTTGTCCGATGTGGAGGTGGGAGGCCTCAACCTGAGGTTGAGTTTTGCTGAAATGGGTATGGGGGTGATGGGGTTGGGTCCTACATTGGGGGTTATGGGCACAGGGTGGGGGGGATGTTTGTGATGTGGAGATGAAAACATTGTTGTTCGCTTGTCTGCTTTCTGAGGGTTGCGTATGGCTGTCAGGTCCGCACTGGCTGGGGATTATTGGCAGTGAATGACTCTAATGGCCGGCTGTAGAGGAGGAGCCAAGTACTCCTACCCCAACTGCCCTGATTCTATTACCTAAAGAGTAGGAACCGAAGTATGTGACGTATGCGGAACAGTTAACTCAACAAAGGACAGAGCGTAGACTCTGTGCAGTACCAATAAGAATACCAATACCTAAGTGAATCTGTGAGGCAAGGTACCCTTTGAGAAAACCTTATCTACATAGAAGACAATATGATGGCTATTTGAATGAGATTCCTGAAGAAGTAGAGCAGATAAAAGGTAAAGATGAATGGTGACATCACAACTGAGCTGAACTGACGCACATAGAAGAGATGCAGAGACCGGAGGATGCAGATATTCTATAAGGCATCAAGAAAGTACCAAGGTTAAGTGCCACCTTGGGATCAAGGTGAAGAAGCTTATGCAACAGAAATAGATGAAGATATTAAGCTAGTTTATACATGTACAGATGCAACAGAAATGCAAGCAGCAAAGTAATTGGACACAACTTGTGTGAAAGAACAGAGACTCCTGTTCAAAAGGCTTGAGCAAAACAAAAACGTCGGAGTACTATTAGAAAATAATATTAAATACACAAAAATGCTTGATTTCATGGTGTCCAGTCACATGGAAGAAGGAAGTTTGACGACCGAGGTGGTCACACCTACACACGAGGGCAGGCTTTGCCCGCACTCCTTAAAATTTCTCAGAGCCCAGTACAAACACAAGGCCATTCTTCAAAGCACTAATTGACAGTGGACCATTGAGGTGATTATGGATTAATGCATTAATTGGTGGGAAGCTAGTGTTAAGCCGAGCTCAATAGCACCTGGATGTTCAGTCTGCATGATGCTAGACGTAGGTGGAAAAGTAGTGACAGGGATTAGAAACCAACCAATTATAGAGGACTGAGTAATTAGGAGTCCTACAGTTTGTCTAGCCAATGGAACATCGTGTATTTAGTGACATTCATAGTGGGCATTTTAAGGGGAGGGCTTAGTTGCCCCACCAGATGTTAAGTACCCTATCACTTTCGTTCACTGTTATATACTGATATGGAACTTATACTAGATATTCACTTAGAGCCTATCACTCCCTCCAATAGGTTTTACAGTTTGCCACGTAGGATGACATGGGTAAGTGACACAGGTCAGCACGTCAATGATGATGATTTTGCATAATAAAACCTCAGGTTTTATTCAAGATTAATTGAGTAAGAGGATCGAGCGAATGCTGATGTTCGCTGTACTCCCTGTTTTAGATACTTGATATTAAAACAAACTCCCTTTTGCCAAACTACCTGAGTCACCTTGATTACTGATGTATGAATAAAATCTGCATCCCCATCCATCTCCAGGGTATTGCTACTCATCTTAAAGGGCTGGGCAAACCAGTTCACTTGGTAGCAGAGAGATGATGGTTTATTTAAAAAATCCATCGACCATCGACATAAGTAAACTTTAGAGTCTCTGCAATATCGCACAAACTTTGACATTCGGCTGACAGGACATGAAGCTCCCCGTAGATAGTGGTTAGTGTAATTGAAAAAATCCTTGCAAGGAGGGTGTGATGGGTCCCCTTAGTTTCCATAAGAATCACCTCCCACGTCTACAAGAAGAGGATCGGAAAGCAGTTTGAAGAGGCGGTAAACGGAGGCGTACAATCCAGAGGGTCCGAAGAAGAAAATATGCAAGTGGTGAGTAAAAACTGAGGAGTGTGGCAAATTTGCATGCATAGTAAAATAAAGAAGAGTAATGGAGGGAGGTGGGATAAACATAACGTAAGAGTAAGAATATATATATATATATATATATATATATATATATATATATATATATATATATATATATATATATATATATATATATATATATATGGGGAATGAGATATTGACTTGAGTGTGGGCGAGCAATATAAATAAGCAATATCATGTGAGAAGCCACGATAAAGAGGATACGCCCATACCTAGGTTTTAAAGAATGTTAGAAGAAATTTGAACCCAGAGTCCCATAAGTGGAACACGTAGAAAACGGATCTGATTAAAGGCGGATATGAGGGGGTAATTTCCACGTATGAATTATTTTAGAGGGCAAGGCGAGTCTTAAAGGGAAGATCGTAGGATATTTATGTGACTGGTCAAGTTTGTCTGCTTGTTTTATGTGGTTTTGAAAAAATGATGATGTCATAGCTAAAGAAAGATTTATGATAAATAGAGAAGCGTGAAGTTGAGAAAATTAATTGATTGTTTTTGAATTAAACTGATGGTTATTTTTCACCAAGATTAAAGTGAAACTGTGATCATTGAGATTGGAGCTTGCGCCGATTGGTGCTCGATCATATTGTGTTGTTTTCTTGAAACAAGTTTTTAAACCTGTGACTAAAGCAAGCGAGCGTGAAGGAGCAAGATGAGCTGTCTCCTATAGATTAGATCCTTAATAATTTAATATATGCAAAGAGGGTAGTGAAGAGCCCTCTAGGCACATGGAGAGACGCGATAAGGAGAGAAGCAATCGAGGAAGCACATCTCTATATATAGCAAGAGAAATAAAGAGATGGAAAGGTGAAAGAAATAAAACTTATGAGATAGCGCTCTTACAGAACGAATGGATGGGAGGTCAGATTTTGCTTAATCTCGATGGTAAAAGCATTGAGGATGTAAGACAAAGGGAAGATCAAGACGAGCAAGATAAAAAAGACAAAGAAAGGGAAGAATGATAGAAAGACTAAGGAGCGAAAAGAAAAAATAGAGACGAGAGCAGTTATATTAAGACGAGCAAGCGAAAAAACAAGAGAGAGCAGAAGAGTAAAGAAAACATGACAATAGACAAAGAAAAGCTGATGAACAAGATAGGCTAGAAAGAAAAAGAATAGAATAGGAAGAGCAGAAGTTAAGAGAAAAAATATCAGAGAGACAAGGGGGTGAGGAAATACGAAGGGCAAATGAAAGAAGAGATATAAAAAGAAAAGAGGAAGACATAGTGAGAGAGGAAGCGAGGAAGCAAAGAAAATTTGATGAAGATGTGGAACGCAAAAGAAGGCAGAGAGCAAGCAATCTCGATTACTTGAAAAGGAAGTCAAATCATGATCCAAAAGTAGCATGGGAGGATATAGAGGAATTTTCTCTAGAATACGAATCATTACCAGGCCCGTCTAAAGCAAATCTACAAGATGAGTTTGACTTGAGAAGCATTGGGGAAGCGATTAATAAAGCATACCATGAAATGAGAGCTCAGAAAGTATCAAAGGGGAAGGGAAAAAATGACTGTCTCGAGAGCACTCAGTTGTATGACACGGAGGAAGCCTCATGTGTGAGACATAAGGAGCTGTCTTTAGACAGACTGACTCTAAATAGAGATGACAAAGAGAGAAGTTGCATGAGTTGGGCAAAGGAAATGTCAGACGAGGAAAGGGAAACCTTCCATGGGGAAGAGAGAGATGATGCATGTGATCCTGAGGGATGCTTTTCTATGGTTAAGGAAGTAAGATGGTCGGATTTAAACGTACCTGTATCTAAGGCGTCAAAGCCACTGACACAGTTAGACCAAACTAGGGAGCACCACCATGGTGAGAGGGGGGTGTCACCACCTTATGTAAGCAGGTTAAGATCATTGCCAGGTAGACAGCGATGCAGGAATATTACCCCAGCGGTGGATAGACAAATGATGAGGGATGAGAATGAGTTTGGAGCTTCACAGTTTCCCTTGTTAGAGAAAGGAGGAATGAGAACATAGTTTATACCATGGCCTCAAATTGATAGAGATAATCTAAGGTATAAACTCCCGAGTTTAACTTCTGGGGCTGGGAAATGGATACATGAATTAGAGAAAATAACAGGAGGAAATATATTGGCTATAGGGGACATTAAGGGTCTTTTAATCGCCATACTTGGTGAGAGAGCTGGCGACGTGTGGACAAGGGCAGGGTACCCTGGTGTGACTACAGTAAACACTACTCTCGATGGAGCACCATTTAATAACTGTATGGTGACAGTTTGGAAAGCACTTTGAGTACTATATCCGGACACGCCCAATGTGTGAGCTATAATGACGTAAAATATGCAGGAAAGAGATGATCTGTTGGTTTACATTCAAAATTTCCAGGGGGCTTGGGGTTTGGAAACGCACAAATCTTTGGAAAATCTATGCCAGTATTCTATCATATATTATGCCAGGGGCTGCCAGAGCCAGTGCAGAAGCAGCTCAAGAAGTTAGTGGGTATAGAAACGAAACCGTGGTTGGAGAGTCAGCTGACCATTGCGCATGAACTGCAGACACCTGCAGGAAAAGAATCGCAAAAAGGACGATGCTCGTAAAGGCGAGGAGACAAAGTTAATGCAGAAAAAACTATCCAAATAAGCCATTGAAGGGGCAATGTTGACCAGCATAGACGGATCAAATTCACAGCAGATAGTGAACATACCGCAGGTGAATAATCAAAGGCAGTTCGATCAAAACAATAGTGGATATGCTCCATGAGGAAGAGGATTTTGAGGAAGGAGTTGGCAAGGTAATCAACGGAATTGGCAGAATAATCAGGGGAACTTTCTGAATAACTAAGGTGGGTTTCAAAATATGCAGAATGGTAATCAGAGTCTGCAAAATGGGCATGTTGGGAGACCACCACCTATACGTTGGACTTGTAGCTGTCAGGGCATGTGTAAAAGTCAAGGGATGGTACAAAATGGTCAGTTTTCAAAGGGGGGATTTCAAATCGACCTCCATATTCGCAGCAAAATGGAGATGGATTTGCGCAGGATCAAACAATGCAGCAGCTAGCACCGAGAGTGCAGCAAGGCCTGCAACCACAGCAAGTAGCAGTTAATCCGCCACAAGGACAGTCGTAGCAATCACCTATGCAGCTTCAGCAAAACACAAACACAGGTCAGTTAATGACTCCTGGGATAGGCGATGTCACTGCCAATGGAGAGAATCCTTTCACAAGTAATGGGATGAGGCTGTACCTGCACTAGGACAGCTCACCGGGAGACCTAATGTCTTCAATACTATCCGTGATGCCAAACCATCATGAGGAACCAAGGGTGGACGTCAGTACAGGGGGAAAAGGTTTTTTGTTTTTAGTAGACACAGGTGCAACACGCTTATGTATATGAGAGGGAAAGTTTTCAATGTCTGGCAATGCCATGAATACTCTGAGGTTCACAGAAGCTACAAGCAGAATTCCTTTCACTGAAGAATTACCAGTTTCTATAGGAGAATGTGACATGAATGTGCCACTGCTATATTCGAGGCAAACACCTGTCAATGTATTGGGATGAGATGTAATGACTAAATTGAATATGACAATCTTGTTCACTGATGAAGGTATGGCTTGTTCAACTCCAGGAATGCATTATTTAAACGTGTGCAAAAAGATTATGTATGGCATTCGCAGGACAACTAGCTATGAGAGCAATTCCAGTAGAACCAGCGGTTTTTCAGTATGGTGTATGCATTCTGTTGTCATGGCTACCAAGCCTAGCAGGCAGAAAAATGGGAACTCCAGATTCATTTTTGTTTAGACCTAGATTACCTATGCTCGAAGAAAAGGGACATGTTTTTCCCTTAGAAATAGAAGCAGCCATAGTGCGAGGGGAAATGGTTTTGCTTGATGGACATGATGATGAAGGAAAACAATGGCATGCAGTAATTGCCATCGGGAGGGTTACAGATTGACCAATGTCACTGATGAAGATCTGTATGGAGATCATCCATCTGATGACGAAGTAATATTTGAGATGTGCATTACTTATTCGGTAAGAATAATTAAAAGAGACTTTCCTCAGAAAAAGATGATAGCACAAAAACGTCCCGAGTATTTTGATGATGACATGGCGAAATTGCCAGTTTCATTATGGACCACCAGCCCCAACGACGTAGGCCTACTAAAGGGGGTTGGAGAAGTGAAGATTAAATTGAAGCCAGGAGCAATTTTACCCCGGGCACAACTATATCCTATGTCCCAAGAGGCAGATAAAGATATTTTTAAGATGATTTCCCGGCATGATGGATCAGGGCATCTTAGTGACTTCAGAGTCACAGTGTGATACATCGGTGTACCCTGTGAAAAACGTATTGGGGGGTCGTGGCATTTAGTGCAAGACCTTCACCCGATACCAGATTGTAGAGGCCGGGTTCCCTCTAGTTCCTATACCTTTTGAAGCACGATATTTCACAGATTTTTATTTGAAAAATGTATTTTTCTCAATCCCATTGCACAAAGACTCGTAGGATCTGACGTCATTTACTTTTAGGCAAACTTGCCTGAAAAGCACTCGTTTACCACAAGGGTATTGTGAGTCTTCATCGATTCTCAACAGAGTCCTTCAGATGAACCTGAGCAATATTACTTTATAAAGCATTGTGTTGCAAAATGTAGATGACATTTTAGTTTGCAGCACCTCAGAGCAAGAGTGCAGACCCAATTCTGTCCAGTGGATGATTATACTTGCTAACGAAGGATATAAAGTTGACAAAGAAAAGTTACACTATTGTCAACAGGAAGTGTTCTACAAAGGCCAATTGATTTCACATGAGGGAAAAAAGGTTAACCCTGAAAGAGCTGAGGGTATTTTAAAAACAGCTAAGCCACACACAATAAAACACACACACAGGTTTTTGACATTATGTAACCATGTCAGAGCATGGGTCTTTGACTACAGCTCATATACAAGGCCTTTATTACAGGCTCTTAAGAAAGCACAAGCAACGCAAGAAAAAATAGCGTGGACTGAGGAAATGGAAGACGGGTTTGACAAATTAAAAAAAGCAATTTGCACGGCTCCAGTTTTAGGGATTCCTAATTATGCTAAGTATTTTTTCTCATTTTCACACACAGATGGCATTGTTATGGCAGCAGCCCTTACACAGAGAACCACGTTGTGGTACAAGGCCTTTGCATATTACAGTGGCATCTTAGACCCCGTAATGAGAGGTAATTTTCCGTGCAAATGAAGTTCGCCATAGAGAAGGCTGCAAGCATAGTGATGGGATGCACCATGATGTTATTCGTTGAGCACATACTATTTGCCATTTTAGAAAAACCAAAAGGCACCTTGACTTCTCAAAGGGCTTCTGCCGATGAGGTAGTCATATCAAACCCAGCGATCAAAATAGTTTGATGTAAAATAGTGAATCCTGCCATGTCTGTGATGAACTTCCTAGAATAAAAGAGGATGCATTAGCAGGAGGAGAGATTGTTTTTATTGACGATTCTTCGAGGATTGATCAAAATGATAGACAGAGGTATACAGGTGCCGCTGTGGTAAAGCACACGGCTAATGGGAATTTTCAGGTGCTTATTAGTACTCGGTTGCCATCTCATTATTCAGCACAGGCTGCAGAATTATTGACTTTGATACTCGCGATTGAGAAACACGCAGACCAGGAAGTAACAATGTACAGTCACTCTGCCTATGTGACATCAACTGTGCACACAGGGTTAGCACGTTGGGAAAGGAGGGGCTACCTCCGAGCGGACGGCATGCCAGTTCAGCAGTCAACCTTATTGTAAAGACTTATTAAGGCACTACAACTACCAGTAGGCATAGCAGTTGTTAAATGCACAGCCCACACTAAAGGGGCAGATTTTATCTCACGTGGAAATCAAGCAGCAGATGATGAAGCCAAGTGTGTAGCAATTACAGATAAAGAGATGATGAATGTTGAGACTCTTGATGTGAATGAAAAAGTGATTGTTATGATGACTGTATCTGAAGGGTACAACCATTTGTCAAAAACGCAGTTTGTGGAGGTCCTGTGGGAAGCACCTCAAGAGGAAAAGAATTTGTGGACGCGAAGAGGGTGTTCTTTAAACCCCTGTGAAGCATTATGGTGACAGGACAGCACTGGTAAACTGTTGATGCCTATAGCCTTATTAAGGTTGGAGCTGGACCAGCTACACTGCGCACAAAACTAGGGAGAATCTCGACGCAACTATTGCTGAGAATTGGTTTGTGCCAAATTTAACAAAACATCTTTCATTCTTTGTAGTGAACTGTATTGTGTGTCAATAATTCACAGCTGGACATACACTGGGAATAGTTAGGGGAGTAATTCTGAGACCAAATGGCCCTTTTCAGCACTTGCATATCGACTATGTCGACATGATACAAAGATGTAATGGATATAGATACCTGATCGTAGTAATATGTCCATTTTCAAGGTGGATTGAAGTAGGTCCTGTACATCCAGATTCCACCTGTGCAGCAAACGTTTTAGTGCGGGAAGTGTTTCCCAGATAGGGAGTATGCAAAGTAATGAAGTCAGATAATGGCCCGCATTTTGTAAATCAGACATCTGAGCAGATCAGCTTGTTGCTTGGTATAAAGCACACGTTTTCTTCAGTTTATGATCCACAAGGAAATGGGACCTGTAAGAAACAATAGCCAAATTGAATCTTACCTTGAAGAAAGGGTGGTTGCATTGCCTACCACTGGTATTATATCCTTTAAGGAACCAACCAGGTTCTGACCACCATCTCACACCCCACGAAATAGTGTCCGGGAGACAAATGAGGACACCTCTAATGCCTTCATCCAGAATTAGAAGTGATGCTCAGCCAACTGCAGAATTATTAGGATTGGAATAACGTGACTATTTGAATTGTATGACTTCCACTATCTCTGTCATTTCTGGACAGCTGCAGCAACAAGGGTGTGGGGTAGTACAGAACACAGAAGGAGATGCTTCACCAAACAAATCTCAAGAATTATGTGTTCCCCAATTATTCCCCGGAGACGCGGTCCTAATCCGCAACCACATAAGGAAAAAGTGGGACGAACCCTGTTTTAAAGGTCCGTTCATTGTGGAAGACGTCACGCTGTCTACTGTCAAAGTGCAGGGCAGGTATGCTTGGAGTTTCCTTGGGGAGGTTAAGATTTATTCTGGAGAAACTCCTCTGCCCGCATCCCTACACAAAGCAAGTACAATCATCGGGAAAGAACCACAGCATGTGCAGACGAGATCTATGATGAGCAAGAAGGACGCAGAAGCTGACAAGTAGAAAGACAAAGAGTTCTTTGGACTGTGGCTTGGTTCGGCACACTTCTTTTAATCCATTTATAAAAGGGTTAAAGAAACCAGATTCAAACACTCTGCGCATATCAGTTGCAGGGTCAATGGAAGATCTGTATTCGTGAAGCCACAGTAGCTTAATTGACTTTGGACTGAGGCATGCTTAAGCCTTGATAAGAAGAGGATTATGCCAGATTCTGATCGTGGATACAGCAATTGGAATAGGGTACAGTACCCTGATTCATTCCACACTGAGTTCTTATTTGGATTTACCTATGGTGTTACCCAGTTATGACCTTTCTAGGCACGTTCTTACTTATTTCGAGCTGGTGATGCGCTCTTTCCCTTCATTGTTTGGGAGAACTACTCACATTCCAGCTTTTTTACAAAATCCTAAGAATGACGAAGTTATAAGAAGACTGCTTATAGTCTTCATTGTACAATTCTTGAAACTACCTGAGCACCGCAAGAAGAGTACAAATTCCCCTATCAACTGATGCAGCTCATAGACTAGTCAGTGTGGTGTTCTTTTGTCTGATTGAGGAGTACCAACATCTTGTTGGAAGGCACACTGATGTGCTCACCTTTCTAAGGGATCCGAGAAACACTGCAAATCTGAATGTGATCTTGGAAGGTATTATCATCCAAGTGAATATCTATTCTGAGCGAAATCATAGGTCGGTGTAGAAACTTTCCTTCAAGGGACAGATCAAAAGGTTGCTGACAAAGACAGAGCTCTTGATTCATGCTGAAAGAAATTCGACATGTCATCTGGACTGAAGCAGATTCGAGGCATAGATTGGGAGATGATCTATGTCATTGAGCTCATTTAGACTTCCTGAGGTTGTTTTCTTCATACTGTGTCATCTACACTTGCATTGTGTTCATAATCATACTGCTTTCATTGACTGTACGAATGGCATTCTATGTTGGTGCAAATGGAGCTGAGACTCCTGTGCATGCTCCTGAGCAGAAGGAAAACATATGTCTGGCAACTACTAGGCAGACTAGACCCTATGTAATCATTACTGTTCCAAAGAAAAATGGGAAATTGCCTGAGCTTGAGATGGATGTCACCAACAATCGTTGCCATGCAAAGAGTGTCTTAAAACTTATTTTTGGACACCAGAGACAGGCTTGGCAAGACAGGCATGACAAGGGATTGTTAGAGGGTGAGCCTACACAAGTAATACGTGCAAATACACCTGGTACAGTGACAATTGACCCAAAAGCAGTTCTGAAAAGAAGATCCTAGATGGAGATTATGCGAGACATTTTCATGCCTAAATGGGCTGCTGAGCAGATGAGACTTTCTGAACTTTCTCCGACTCAAGCAACACATGTAGGTGTACCTCGTTCACTGATAGATGTGCCTATGTCTAATCCAGAAAGAGGAAGTTATGCTGGTACATTTCATGATATGATTATGGAAGCTCACATGAAAAGAATGAGACCTAAAAGAAGCACCCGGGAAGATAATTATGAATTAAATGATCACCTGGACAGCACGGCACACTTGGGAAATAACATATGGTACCAACACATGAAGGAAGTTGGGAAAAGAACTTCAAAAGAGGAATGCTTTGTATTTGCACTCCTGCCATACAGCTTGAGAAAGTCGAAACTCTTCATAGATCTTGAAATAGATGTCCTGACTGTATATTGCATAGTGCATCTGGCATTCTGCCATACAAGAGGCCAGTTCATGGGCCAAACAGCCTCTTTTAAATGGGTAACTGAATGGACAGTTCCAGAGGAAGATGACTTTATTCAAGATATAAAGACAAGAAACAACACCAAGACGAGAAATCTTGTGATCAGATATGAGAAACCTGGAGATAAAGGAACTGGAATCCGACGGGAAGTGAATAAAACACTGAAAGTTCCAGGAGAGTCTGTAGATATTCCTTGATGGATGAACAGAGGCCAGATGCAGATTTGGGGAACTGTTCTATCACAAGATGGCTGGGAAGAAGGTATTGCGATCTGCAGAGACTGGGTAATAATGGGTCACTACCAGCCAATGATTGAGAATGCACAAATGGTATGTAAACCTCTATGGCTGAAACTTGCAAAGCTACTGACATGAATCGAAGACAGAGGAGGACCCTTGCAGATAGTGCCGTTAGAGAGTGCAAAGCTGTGTTTCAGAAATAATGGAACAAGAATAATGGGAGAGAACCAGAAATGTGGTTGAATATTTGAAGCACCGGGCATGAACATTGCAACAGCAGTAATCATGGATCATTATTGGGCTTGTGGATCCAAGACATACATAAGGCTACCTAAAGACTGGGGAGGAATATGCACATTGGTGAATGTCCATGTTCCAGCATTAGTGATTCCAAAAAGTGTTCTGAATCTCGACAGTTTTCCAAAAGCAGCTGCTCACCTGAGCAAGAATAGATCTGTGGAGCTGATAAAAAGGATGACGAGAGAGAACTATTTTTCAGCAAAGTCAATAGAAAACTTTGACACAATCCCATATGAACACAGACGATTCAGCCAGACTTCGTCCATGTTCACATTGAAATTCATGCCAAGAATCCAGGTTGGAGCAAATACCAAGTGGCTCCAGATAACCAGATGGGAATTGCTGCAGACAATGAACACTACCATAAAGGAATTCAATGCAATCAGAGAAGAAATGAGAGCCATAAAACTGATGACTCTCCAGAACAGATACGTCTTGGACATGATCAAAGCTATGGAAGGAGGTGTTGGTGCAAAAACTGGAGCATCATGTTGCACATTCATACTGTCTCATGATGACACGAATGGAACCTTGACAGAAGCCATAGACATGCTGACGAAACTCCATGGCCAGATGATAGACGAAGTAGAAGACACTGCTGGTGACAGTGTCATGATGCCTACCCCCGGAGCACCAGGCAAGGCCCAGCACCCCCGGAAGCAGGCATCATGCCCTCGGGTAAAATCCCAGCGGCCCCTTATAGGGGCTCTTTGAACTCAGTCCTGGCGCCTTTGGCGCCAGGCTCATGTTGGACATCAGTCCTGGCGCCATAGGTGCCAGGCTCATAAAGGGAGGTGTTTTGTGCACTTACCTGATGCAGACCATGCTGCACGCTTCAGGCCTCCCTGAGACCTGAAAGGGACTATTTTTTCATAGGGACTATTTTTTCACTCGGCCGTGGCCAGGGAAGGATACATACCTAGTTGGGGAAGGACACATACCTGGGACTTCTTTGGAGGCTATTTAAGCCACGCCCAGACAGCAGCTCATGCTTCGCGTTGTTCTGCTTCCTGCAGCTTAACGCGCACCGTGTCTGCTCCTGCTCCTGGACTCCAGCCACGCCCGCCTCGAACCTGGAAGACCTGCAAGTAAGGAAGAGAAGAGAAAGGTGAAAACCAAGGACTATTTCAAACTTCTTACCTGCATCCGGAATCTTCTTGCCAGCATCCCTGAGAAAGACTTCCATTTAAAAGCATCGCGTTGCTCGCTGCAGCGCCACGCTTCACTCACCTGTCCTCGAGACATCTCCCGGCTCCATCGCGGCTGTCAGCATCGGACGCCACATCTCTGCACCTAGGGGAGAGAGGAAGAAACAATAGGTGAGCAGAAGGAACACAGAAGGAAAGCCTGATGAACAGCCATAATACTTACCGGCTTTTCTTCCACATTTCGGGTCGGCGCCACCCCGTTGGCAGGTACCGTACCCCGGCCCCTATGGGGAAAGGACAAGAGACATTTCTGGGGAATGATAAGGACATTTGGAGGGATCGCCCTCATCACTACTCACCTCGGCAGTTTAACCCCTCGACGCATCGCCTTCATTCTGCACCTGAAATAAAGGACAGATCACAGGTTAGAAAGACAACATAAAGGGGGCCTCACTTGAACTTTGAACTTTCATACTTACGGCGCATCGCTCAGGAAAGTCAAGTGGATTTTGCCAGCGCCATTCTGAAAACCAGTGAAGTAACTGGACAAACGTGCGCCCCTGCACCAGAAGCAGGATGGAGAGTTCATCCTTCCAAACCATAAGGTGAGCTTAAACCGGGGTTTGGAGGAAGTTAGAGAGGAACGAAGGGGGAAAGGGGGGAGCTAGCACACTATTCTGCAGACTGTTAATCCCCTTTCTGATCTGCAGAAGGATATTCCTACGGGCCAGGCAAGCACGATTTGGAGGTCCTGTCCAATCGGTGTTCCGGGTCCTGCGCATCACGCTAGAAGAGGCCACAGCAATCCAGACTAGACCAGCGCCCCCGTGGGAACCAGGTGAGCATTACAGAATGCGAAGCCTTCCTACAAATTCCCACCCAGGCGCTATGGAAACTTCCGAAACTGACCAGTTGGCCCAATTACTGGGGGAATTAAGGGCCGAAGTACACGCGGCTCGTCAAGAGACTAGTGCCCTCAGGAGGGAAGAGATTGTAATAAAGGATAGAGCTGATGACCTGGCTAGACAGCTTTTGCAAGGTCAAGCCGGACAAACTCCTTTACCCGGTTCCGGGGGGAACCCCGCTCCTGTGGTTTCCAGTAACCCGGTGCAGATTAATCTACCTGGAAACATGCCGCTGGCCCCACCTGAACGCTTTGCTGGGGACCCCAAACGATTCGTCGTATTCATGAATCAGTGTCGTTTGCACTTCCTATGCAGACCTGGGGCCTTCCCTAATGATCAGACCAAGGTAGCCTTTGTGTTGTCATATCTCAGCGGCTGTGCTGCCGATTGGTCAGTCCCACTGGTAACTCAAGATGACCCGATTCTTCGTGATTTTCAAGGATTTCAAACAAGCATGGAAAGGTTATTTGCTCGACACTCCCAGGGACAGGCTCTGGATGACGAACTTCTATCTCTGCGACAGGGCAATCAAGACCTTCTATCCTACATTGCAACCTTCAATAGACTAATTGTGTAAACTGGTTGGCCAGAGGATAAAAGTATCACGTTATTCTATCAAGGTCTACGCGGAGAACTTAAAGATGTCCTGGCACAAGTTGTAAATCCGCCCCAAGAATGCAATGAATATATAGACTTAGTGGTCCAATTGGATCACAGGCTGCAAAACAGAAAAGCAGATCGGTCCAAGTTTGAAACCCGGGTGTTGGCCAAGACCCACGCTAACCTCAAGGGGGCTGATGGCTCGGAGCCTATGCAAATCGGAGGGGTTAAAGGACCCCTAACTCAAAAAGAACGGGAAAGAAGACGACAGATGCAATTATGCCTTTATTGTGGGTCCTCTGGACACTTTCTACGAGATTGCCCGGTTAAGCCGCCCAAGAAGGTGGTAGGAGCCACTGATAAAATCCATGGAAACTCTGTATCGGGAAACGACCACGCCCGGCAAGCATAGGGGTCCGCTTGCCGAGCTTGAAAACTAACTCTCAGACCTCGCATTTCATTGTGCCAATGGTCCTCGTAGATCCGGAACAGCCTAAACGGTTGCATTCTATAAAGGCATACATCGATAGCGGGGCTATAGGAAACTATGTGGATCGAGAATTGGTCTCTAGGATAAACCTCCCTCTGCATCCTAAAACCAACAAAGATGTCATCACCACAGTAGATGGAACCGAAATTGCCTCTGGACCGGTAACACATTCCACAGCTGAGGTGACACTTGTAGGTCCGGATGGCCATCGGGAGGCAGTTGTGTTTGATGTAATCAAGGCGCCACAGTTTCATCTTATTCTCGGAATCCCTTGGTTAGAGACACATAATCCTCGAATTGATTGGCGAGCGAAGAGAAAAACCTTCCCGGATTGTGCACAAACCTGCTACCCAGAAAATCCAAAGATTAATCTAGCATCAGTAACCTCTGTCCCCGTGCAACTACCTCCAGAGTACCAAGACTTTCAGGACGTCTTCCAAAAGGAACAGGCCAACACGTTACCTCCCCACAGATCGTACGATTGCCAAATCGATCTGGTGCCCGGTGCACAACCCCCTATAGCAGGATTTACGCCCTTACTGAACCAGAGAATCTGCATTTGAGACAATATTTAGATCAATACCTCGCCAATGGTTTCATTCGCACGTCAAAGTCCCCGGCATCCTCAGCTTTGTTCTTTGTGCCTAAAAAAGAAGGCGACCTTAGAACTTGTATCGATTACCGCGCATTGAACCAGATAACTGTTAAAAATCGTTACCCTCTGCCTCTGATCCCTGAACTCCTTGACCAGGTGAAGGACGCTTGCGTATACACCAAGTTAGATCTCCGGGGGGCTTATCATCTGGTACGAGTAAAAGAAGGCGACGAATGGAAAACGGCCTTCCGTACAAAATATGGACTATTCGAATACCAGGTGATGCCTTTCGGGTTGTGCAACGCGCCTGCAGCCTTCCAATTCTTCATGAACGATGTCCTTCGGGAACTCATCAATGTCTGTGTTGTCGTGTATGTCGATGACATTCTTGTGTACTCCTCTTCGGAATCTGATCACAGAAAGCATGTCAGGGCCGTCCTAGAGAAACTGCGCCAGCACAAACTGTTTGCCAAGCTGGAAAAATGTGTTTTCCATACCACCGAGGTTGAGTTTCTCGGATTCATCCTGAAACCTAAAGGGGTCCGAATGGATTCACGGAAAGTGGATGCCATCCTCAAATGGCCATCACCTAGTTCGGTGAAAGGTGTCCAAAGCATGCTTGGTTTTGCCAACTTTTATCGCAGGTTTATCCCGGAGTTTTCACGTGTGGTGCAACCCATCACTGCACTCTTGCGAAAAAATAAACGTTTTGAATGGACCGAGGAAGCCGAACAGGCCTTTCAGGAGTTGAAAGCTAAGTTCACGTCCGCACCTATTTTGAAGCACCCGCGTCCCGATCTCCCATATATAGTCGAAACCGACGCGTCCAGCTTAGCCATGGGAGCTGTCCTGTCTCAGAGAGACCCTGAAACCAACCAACTGCACCCCGTAGCATTTTGGTCCAGAAAGTTCTTGCCGCCAGAGATAAGTTATGCGATCACCGATAAGGAAATATTAGCCATTAAGTCCGCATTTAAGGCTTGGCGGCATTATCTCCTCGGCGCCCGGCATACCATCACCGTGATCACTGATCACCGAAATTTACAATATTTAAAAACTGCCAAGGCTCAATCGTCTCGACAGCTCCGATGGGCTTTGTTCTTTGCTGAGTTCGATTTTGTAATCACCTACCGCCCCGGCTATAAGAATGGTAAGGCGGACGCTCTATCCCGAATTGGAATGGAAGAAATAGATACAAACTCAGAACCTGTGCCGATAACCACTTTACAAACCCTTGAAGACATTCAAGCACGAGTGAAACAATTCCTGGACTCTTCAGCCTTGCAGGATTGGATCAAAAGGGGGTCTAACTTTTCAGTCAAGGATGGCTTACCTTACTTCCAAGGACGCTTATTTTTGCCAGAAAAGGAATTGCAAGAACTGGTTATTTCCCGTCATCATGATACCCTGATGGAAGGACATCCTGGCATTGCCAAAACAGAGGAAAAGGTTAAACGACAATTCTGGTGGCCTTCCTGGCGAAAGGATATTAAATCTTTCGTGATGTCCTGTGGAGTTGTGCCCAAAACAAAGGTCAAAAGACAAGACCCGCCGGTCTTCTTCAGCCCTTAGACATTCCACCAGCACCTTGGCACACCCTGTCACTAGATTTTATCACGGACCTGCCCTCTTGTAATGGTTACAATACTATTCTGGTTGTGGTGGATTTATTTTCCAAAATGGCCCACTTTATTCCATTGAAAGGATTACCTTCAGCCTTTGTTCTTGCCAAGGAATTCCTCGAAAATATCATCCGTTTGCATGGATTCCCGTCCATACTAGTCTCCGATCGGGGAAGCCAGTTTATTTCTCATTTTTGGAAAAAGTGTTGTCAACTGGCACAAATCGACGTAAGACTCTCGACCAGCCACCACCCACAGACCGATGGTCAGACGGAGAGAACGAACCAGACCCTTGAACAATATCTACGATGTATGTTGCACCAATCGGAGGGTAATTGGAAGGACATTTTATGGGTGGCTGAATATGCATACAATAACTCGATACACTCTGGAACTGGTCAGAGCCCCTTTTATACCCTATATGGACATCACCCTCGTACTTCAGACTTGGACTCACCTCTGAGCCTTGAAATGCCCGCAGTGGACCATTTGCATTCTACGATTACTCAAGCCTTCAAGGATGCAACTGCACATTTGCAACATGCGAAAGGGAAATACAAAAAGAATGCGGATCTGCATCGAAGAGAGGCGCCTCCATACCAAATAGGGGATCAAGTATGGTTGGCTACCAAACACCGATCACTCAAGGGGCCTCGAACTTTTAATCCAAGGTATTTAGGCCCTTACTCGATCAAAGCTATAATCAACCCAGTGGCAGTCAAGCTCGATCTACCAGCTAACATGCGGATTCACCCCGTTTTTCATGTGTCACTTTTGAAACCAGTGCACCCAGGAACCAGATTAACAAAGCCACCAGAACCGATTCAGATAGATGGGGAGCCTGAATTCGAGGTGAAGAACATTTTGGATTCTAAGATCTCAAAATCAAAACTTTACTATCTAATTGATTGGAAAGGGTACGGGCCTCAGGAAAGGTCTTGGGAACCCAGTGATCACGTACATGCACCTCGGCTGGTAAAAAGGTTCCATCGGAATTTCCCAAACAAACCGAAACCTCCAGAAGGAACGACCTTGGGAGGGGATTGGGGGGGGAGTGCTGTCATGATGCCTACCCCCGGAGCACCAGGCCAGGCCCAGCACCCCCGGAAGCAGGCATCATGCCCTCGGGTAAAAGCCCAGCGGCCCCTTATAGGGGCTCTTTGGACTCAGTCCTGGCGCCTTTGGCACCAGGCTCATGTTGGACATCAGTCCTGGCGCCATAGGCGCCAGGCTCATAAAGGGAGGTGTTTTGTGCACTTACCTGATGCAGACCATGCTGCACGCTTCCGGCCTCCCTGAGACCTGAAAGGGACTATTTTTTCATAGGGACTATTTTTTCACTCGGGCGTGGCCAGGGAAGGATACATACCTAGTTGGGGAAGGATACATACCTGGGACTTCTTTGGAGGCTATTTAAGCCACGCCCAGAAAGCAGCTCATGCTTCGCGTTGTTCTGCTTCCTGCAGCTTAACGCTCACCGTGTCTGCTCCTGCTCCTGGACTCCAGCCACACCCGCCTCGAACCTGGAAGACCTGCAAGGAAGGAAGAGAAGAGAAAGGTGAAAACCAAGGACTATTTCAAACTTCTTACCTGCATCCGGAATCTTCTCGCCAGCATCCCTGAAGAAAGACTTCCATTTAAAAGCATTGCGTTGCTCGCTGCAGCGCCACGCTTCACTCACCTGTCCTCGAGACATCTCCCGGCTCCATCGCGGCTGTCAGCATCAGACACCACATCTATGCACCTAGGGGAGAGAGGAAGAAACAAAAGGTGAGCAGAAGGAACACAGAAGGAAAGCCTGATGAACAGCCATAATACTTACCGGCTTTTCTTCCACATTTCGGGTCGGCGCCGCCCCGTTGGCAGGTACCGTACCCCGGCCCCTATGGGGAAAGGACAAGAGACATTTCTGGGGAATGATAAGGACATTTGGAGGGATCGTCCTCATCACTACTCACCTCGGCAGTTTAACCCCTCGACGCATCGCCTTCATTCTGCACCTGAAATAAAGGACAGATCACAGGTTAGAAAGACAACATAAAGGGGGCCTCACTTGAACTTTGAACTTTCATACTTACGGCGCATCGCTCAGGAAAGTCAAGTGGATTTTGCCAGCGCCATTCTGAAAACCAGTGAAGTAACTGGACGAACGTGCGCCCCTGCACCAGAAGCAAGATGGAGAGTTCATCCTTCCAAACCATAAGGTGAGCTTGAACCGGGGTTTGGAGGAAGTTAGAGAGGAACGAAGGGGGAAAGGGGGGAGCTAGCACACTATTCTGCAGACTGTTAATCCCCTTTCTGATCTGCAGAAGGATATTCCTACGGGCCAGGCAAGCACGATTTGGAGGTCCTGTCCAATCGGTGTTC
Source organism: Ambystoma mexicanum (assembly GCF_040938575.1). Lineage (NCBI taxonomy): Eukaryota > Metazoa > Chordata > Amphibia > Caudata > Ambystomatidae > Ambystoma > Ambystoma mexicanum. The sequence continues at coordinate 1,283,089,844 of NC_090929.1, read as the reverse complement.
CGGGTCCTGCGCATCACGCTAGAAGAGGCCACAGCAATCCAGACTAGACCAGCGCCCCCGTGGGAACCAGGTGAGTGTTACAGACAGCTGGTTTGGATCACTCGTCTCTTGGGTTCCACAATGGATGGCAGATATGTTTAAGTTCCGTGGAGCCCTGATAGTGTTGGTATTGCTTGGATTCTGTGTGATCAAGATAATAATCCTGTAGTGCAAGAATACAGCAAAGAAAGCCATAGGGATGAAGATTATGATTGATGTTGAACCAGGATAGAAGCCCAAAGACTTCAAGATGAAGAAATCAGACGCTTTGTGAAGGCCAGTATACATGCACCTGAGGGAACAAACTTCCTGTACCCAAATAACCATAAGAAATATGTGGGAAGATGGATCTATTGCTGTCCAAATGGACAGTGCTTGCTCATGACATGGAACAAGGATGAGCATGTGAAATCAGAAGGATGCTTAAAGGGAGTCATAAAGATATGGATCCCAAAGAAACATTTCTTCAGACAAAGATGTATAGAAGTGAATGATGATGAGAAAGTGGTTGATGAATCGCCCACGAGCGGAGTGTAGAGGAGGAGCCAAGTATCCCTACTCCAACTGCCCTGCCTCTATTACCTATAGAGTGGGAACCTAAGTATGTGACATATGCAGAACAGTTAAACCAACAAAGGGCAGAGCGTCGACTCTGTGCAGTAACAATAAGAATACCAATACTTAAGAGAATCTGGGAGGCAAGGTATCCATTGAGAAAACCATACCTACATACAAGACAATATAATGGCCATTTGGTTCAGATGCCTGAAGAGGCAGAGCAGATAAAAGGCAAAGATGAGTGGTGACTTCACAACTGAGCTGAACTAACGCACATAGAAGACATGAAGAGACCAGAGAATGCAGATATTCTGTAAGGGATCAAGAAAGTACCAAGTATTAGTGACATCTTAGGATCAAGGTGAAGAAGCTTATGCCACAGAAATAGATGAAGATATTAAGCTAGTTTATACATGTACAGATGCAACAGAAACGCATGCAGCAAAGTAATCTCATAAGCTAGCCTCAAGCTTTATAGTAAATAGATTGTCGTAAGCACCAATATATATAGATGCATATGAACAAGTAAAAGATGGATCTTTCCACTACGCATTATAAGCAGTGCTGAACATTAACAAGAAGGCCTCATTTCAGTGTGTCGCATTTACAAAGCAAATTGAATTATAAATTAATCTCAGCAGAAGGAGTTGGATGAGCCAAGAAGCCATGGTCTTATCAGAACTGGATATCGCTGACATTGGATACAAATCGTGTGAAAGAACAGAGACTCCTGTTCAAAAGGCTTTAGCAAAACAAAAGATGTCAGAGGACTATTAGAAAATAATATTACATACACGAAAAGGCTTGATTTCATTGTGTCCAGTCACATGGAAGAAGGAAGTTGGACAATCAAGGTGGTCACACATACGCACGAGGGCAGGCTGTGCCCGCACTCCTTAAAATTTCTCAGAGCACAGTACAAACTCAAGGCCAATCTTCAAAGCATTAATTGACACTGGACCATTGACGTGATGTTGGATTGATACATTAATTGGTGGGAAGCTAGGGTTAAGACAAGCTCACCAGCACCTGGATGTTCAGTCTGCATGCTGCTAGACGTAGGTGGAAAGGTACTGACGGGGTTAGAAGCCAACCAGTTATAAAGGACCACGTAATTAAGGGTCCTATAGTTTGTTTAGCAAATGGAACGTTGTGTATTTAGTGATGTTCATAGTGGCCATTGTAAGGGGAGGGATTAGTTGCCCCACCTGATGTTAAGTACCCTATCACTTTCCTTCACTGTTGTATACTGAAATGGAACTTATACTAGATATTCACTTAGAGCCTATCACTCCCTCCAATAGGTTTTGTAGTTTGCCACTCAGGATGACATGGGTAAGTGACGCAGGTGAGCACGTCACTGATGACGATTTTGCACAATAAAAGCTCAGTTTTTACTAAAGATAAGTTGAGTAAGAGGATCGAGCGAATGCTGATGTTCGGTGTACTCCCTGTTTTAGATACTTGATATTAGAACGGACTCCCTTTTGCCAAACTACCTGAGTCGTCTTGATTATTGATGTATGAATACAATATGCATCCCCATCCATCTCCAGGGCATTGTTACTCATCTTAAAGGGCTGGGCAACCCAGTTCAAGGCTGAGGTTGCGTAGCTGGAATGTGGGTGTGTTAAATAACATTTTCAAGAGAGGGATGGCCCGCGCGTACCTTAATAGACACAGAATTAACATGGCAATCCTGTAAGAGACTCACCTGGATTCACACGGTTTTCAATGAGTGCAGAAGCGGTGGAAAGGGGCAGTGATTGGTACAGCTTTCTCTACTTATACAAGGGAGGTGCTTGTGTCGATATCGAATACTGAACTGGTGAAGGTTTTTCAGACTTGGGTAAGGAAGGAAGATAAATGGGAATTGTGGGGGAGTTGCAGGGTATTCCAGTGTTTCTATTTAGAAACTATGCCCTCAATGTTGCTCATGTAGAGTTCTTTAATGAAATGCAGAAAGTAAAGGTGCATCATAGGAATGTCTGAACCCTGTGGGTCCGGGATTTTAATTGTGTGCTGGATGGCATGTTGGACGTGGCGAGAGCCATGGTTAGAGAGCTGGGTACAGTGACAATGTGACAATGTGACAATGTGCTTCCACGGGTGGTGGGGGATCTTTGTCTTAAGGTCGCCTGGAGGATAGATATTGGAATGAGTGCAGCTACTCCTATTTCTTTTTTTCTTGTGAACTTTATTTATCTTTTTCACAGATATTGAACAGAATTCAGTAACCGGTAACATTTTCTCCAAAAACCTAACATCAATAATAACATATACAATAGATTGATCTTTCAAGTAGTTTAATAATTCCTGAAAAAAAGTATACATATTAGAAAAGGTGTCCTCAGGAAGTCTATGGATAGTGTTGTGTCCAACCTGTCCAATACACCCCCCAAAAAAAACAAGAAATCTAGAACAATATCATAACATTTGAATTAATGTCCCCCCGCTCCTTCCCACACCCCCAACATACCTCATTGTCCAAAAGGTCAAGGCTATATATGCGTGCTGGCATCCAGTACAAGCAACCCAGGATTTTATAATGTGTAATTCTTACATTTAAATCTTATTTACTCCTATAACCTACCTGCTGTACCTTTCTCCACTTCTCCTCTGAAATAGCACATTCTAACTCAGTCTCCCATTTTTATTTTAAATTTATCCCAAGATTTAATAGAAGAATCATCTAAGAGCATTAAATTGACTTAAGTAGACAACATGCATGGTGAAGACCTACATATGACACATCCTGAGGGTTCGTTTTCTATTGGGCCTGATAACATTCTCAGCCTCTCCAGTTCTTTAAATGTACCTAAATCTCTCCCCGCTAGAACAAACTTCCTCTGCAGTTCCAAGAAAGAAACTATCTGTCCATCCCGCATGATGTCCCCTATCCTCAGAATAACTTTGTGGATCCAGCTGCACCAACAAAGAGATGTATTTGTCATTTGAAGGCCAGGATTCCCCCATAGCGATGCTTTGTAATGCATATAAATGTTCTCGTCCATATAAATTAGCCAAGCAATTAGAATTGCACGCGTTGCTTCTATAATCTGTAATTTATTTTGGATCATGGGAATTTTCCCCATTAAATAGATATTGGGCCTCATTACAACTCAGGCAGTAAGGGTTTTACGGCGCCGTAAACAGCGCCGACCCTTACCGCCTGAGTATGAGGTCCCTTAGCGCCATGGCGGATTTAACACCTGCTTTTAGCAGGTGTTAAAATCCATGGCGCTAAGGGACCATGGAGTTAATTACGCCACCGTAATTTACGGTGGCGTAATTAACGCCTTCCCCACTCCCATTATGCCCTATGGGGCAAAAATGGGAATGGGGAAGGGTAAATGGGGATTGGGGATTTACCGCCCCGCCAAGGTCGGAATGGGGCGGTAAGTCTGCCAAACATCGTTTACGCCATGGTGGTAAAGTCACGGCCCAGGCGGTAACTTACCGCCTGGGTCGTAATGAGGCCCATTATCTAATTCCAATGGGTAAAACACATCTCTTTCAATTGTCAGCCAAATCGGTTCTTGCGTCATTTAGTGGGCAGCCTTCTTCAATATAAAACCCCTGTGATACTTAATAAGGTCTGGATAGCCAAAACCACCTTCCTGTGTACTGCATATCATAATATATCTAGGGATTTTTGCTTTCTTCTTTTCACCCCACATAAAAATCTGAAATATACTATCAACATTTTGCATTTGTTTTTTGGTGAAAAGCAAGGGAAACGATTGAACATGGTATAGTACCTTTGGCAATGGGGTAGTTTTAATAACATTGACCGTGGCCCAAAATTCGTAGAGTTCAGCAATCCCAATTCCTGGTATACTTCATCAAGTCCCTAATCAAAGTTTCTACATTTAACTCAACAATTCTTTTCAGGTCCTTGATAATGTATATTCACAGATATTTAACTTGCAAACCTGACCATTTACAATTCCATTCTGCAAAGTAACTTCGTCTACACGTCTCTGAGAGCGGGAACACCTCTGATTTCTCCCAGTTAACTTTATGTCCTGAGAGTTTACGTACTCTTTCAAATTCACTTTTCAAAGCATTACTCCCCTCTCCCGGATTTGAGAGTATAAACACCATATCATCAGCATATGACAATACTTGAATTTCTGTATCCTTAAATTTAAGACCCCTGATCCCTTCTTCCCTATGTATGAATGCAATAAACGGTTCCAATGCAATGTTAAATAAAAACGGCGATACTAGGAACCCTTGCTTGGTGTCCCGTTCAAGTTTGAATGGGTCTAAAGCTTCATTGATCACCCATATCCTTGCTGTTGCATCATTATGTAGGCCCCTAATTGCCTGCAAGAACCAGTGCTCCAAACCCCATCCTCTGTATAGTAAACTACAAAAATGCCCAATGCACTCTGTCAAATGCCTTCTTGCCGTCTATAAAAACTAGTACTGTATCCAGAATTACAATTTTGCGAAGTCCTAATATGTCAATAACAGTCCTAATGTTGTCATAACCAAATATATCCCTCATAACACCATCTGAAGATTTATGAATTAGCTACCCAATATTTTTTTTTTCGAGAATATCTGAACATCTACGTTAAGCAACAAAATTGGTCTAAAATTACCACATTTCTTATGGTCTTTACCAGGTTTTCGGAATTAATGTTATCAAGGCCTCTCACATTGAATTACACAAGGTCCCTTTATATATAAAGTCATTAAATAGCTCACACAAAAATGGAGCTCGTGTAGTCCCAAATGACCTATAAAATTCTGTTGTCAAACCATCTAACCCTGGCGATTTTCCAATGTTTAGTTGCTCAATTGCCTGTAAAATCTCTTCTATCTCAAATTTGGCATCCAATGCAACACCTTTATGAACTATTAACCTGGGAATTTCTATGGCACTAAGCAAGTTCTCTAAGTCCGATACTAATGGGAAGGTATCCTCTGTACATATACTTTTATAGAAGGAGCAGAAACATTGGCAGATCTCTATGCTTTTAATAGCTATGCCACCTTTCGCATTCTCAATACCTTGTATATCTGATGTCTCCATCCTCCCTTTAACATACCAGTTAGTAATCTACCACTTTTGTCAGCATACTCCTAGTATTTTTGTTTCTTCATATCCTCCTGTGCCTGGGTCATCTTTATGCGTTCCCGAAATCTTTTTGTTCATGCATATTTTTGCTGTAGGGGCGGCAAGCCCTCCTTCTAGCTGGCGTAACTCCTTTAGTCCAGGCTTCCTAGAATAAGAATTCCTATTAATTAATTCACCTCTCACTGTAACCTTACCACTATCCAAGACCACTTGAATATCTGTTGAGCCCAGGGTTTCCTTAAAGAACATCTCAATAAATGTCAAAAAAATTGATTTTTCCCCTGCCCAATGTTAGTCATAAAATCTACCAAAGCATGATTTGACGTTTCTCCTTTCCTGATATTTGTACATAGTACCTTATATATCAGCCTAACTGAGATCAGAATGTAATCAATCCGGGAGAAATAGTCATGCATTGGTGAATAAAAGGAGTATTCTCTGTCCGAAGTATTTTTCTTCCTCCAAGCCTCTGCTAAGTAAAATGTTTTAATGAAAAGATTGAATTCTTTACTTATCCCGTGGTTCGTATACCTACATGACGCTGAACTGTCAATTGTATGATTAAGGACACAATTGAAGTCTACACCTATTGTAATTGTCTCTCCCTGCATATAATGCAGCAATTGAGTAACATTCCCAAAGAAAGACTTATTTGGTGGACATGGACTGTACACACATCCTACCATTATCGTTATCACCCTACCACCATAAAGCATGTCCACAAACATTAATCTGCCTTCACCATCCAGAGTTATCTTTTAAATTTTGAAGTTTAGGCCCTTTCTAAATAAAATACTAATTCCTCTTGATTTTGAAAAGTGACAATTTGACAATTCACGTGAGTATTTTGCATTGGTTAGATATTTTCTAGTCCCATCTGGCAAATGTGTTTCTTGCAAGACTACCAGGTCTGCCTTTGTTCTCCATAGGACGCAAAAGTTAAATCATTAATTTTACATCAAAGCAACTTATATATCACAGAGTCATTATAGGTATACCAAGCAACCATGTCTATACGCATTGTACATTTAACTCTCTGCTGTAAATTATGAGAGGGATATTTGCACCCATTGTAATCTCATTGTTCCTTCAGAAAGCATGCATCCATTCCACTGCATATAAACAACATAACAAACATATATAGAAAACACATAACAAAAACAAACAAAATGATGTGTAGCATATCAGCCACATGTCAGTCCAGTCAAGACTGAACCATATAAAAGTTACAATCCGAAATTATATAAATCCTATTTTGAACCATTACAAAGCTTAATAGCTTAATAGCTTTGTAATGGTTCAAAATAGGATTACATTTAACTCTCTTCTCCTATTGCGTCAGGTTATATTATCTTGTATTACTGACTGTTTCAAAATGTGCCTGTCTGCTATACACACAACTCTATTATTCATAACTCATTAAGCGAGCCTCCCTTTCTCATTTCAACTCCAGACATGTTTACATATTTTGAAAGTGAAAAACAGTAGCCACACAAATTACAGTATCATGCCTGCCCATTAGTCATGAATAAAACTGTCAAGAGTACAAAAGGGCAGCTGAGACGGCAGAAGTGGAGGTGCCTTGAGACGCACCTGAGAGTAAGAGCATAAGCACTTCAAAGCAGCCCTAAGGTTAGAGGTGGATAAAGTAAGCATACAAAATATGCGTTTGATGGTTAGTAAAAGTATGATATCCCTGTGTACTGAGTTTTGTTTAAAAACATTTCAGGGGATACAACAACATCATCCAAGTTGACCTTCCAGGTTCCCTCTACATACAGACATGCCGGGAGAGTCAGTGTCTTATAGACCTTTATTTAATGTAGTGGTTGGGTACCTCTTTACAGTTGCAAGACCCAGTTCTCAAGTTTAATCCAAAATTTGCCATGCCCGTTATGTCTCTGCATGTCCTCTTGCAGAAACAGGGTTACAAAAAAGACCCCCTGCTTCTGCTGTAGACCGAGTAGGCCAAAACCAACTCTGTAGCTGAACACCTCACTTACTCAGGCCTCCTCTCCTAAGAAATGATCTGGTGGATCATGTATTCCAATTGTCATTTAGAAGGGAACCATGAATTCCTTCTACGTGATCACAATATCGGAAGAAAGGAAAATAAAGCTCATTTGCATTGAGTGAAGGCCAAAGATTAAATACATTAATTAAATGAAAAAGCCAAAGTTATAAGCCCAAATCTTCTTATGGCAACGTTACACAATGTTTAGGTTTCAGGTGACACACTCTCCGGACTCCTCTTTAGTTTTGGGTGATTGTGAGGACAACAGGATCCGTGCAAGACATACAATACCATCCGTTTTTATATTGAACAGCAAATGTCCTTCCCAAACCCCCCAACAGCCCGCAGGAACAGGGACCAAGGCACAAACACCATCCAGGGGCCACCAGCAGCACCAGCTGCCACCCTGGGCACCCGACACAGCCCCCACAACTACGGCCAGAGGACCACAGGTTAAGAGGGCTATGACAAGAGGCTGAGTTTGCACCTCCCCCGCACTCCTGAAGTCAGAGCTGCAACGACAATGCCAAGGATAACACCGGAGCTGCCCGGAGCAGCAGCCGGAACCGCCGGCAACTCCCAAAGATACCTCTGCCTCAGTCCCCACCCCCCAGACCACTTGGAAATTTGGAACACAATAGTTCTCACTGATTGCTCATCTGATAACTACCCAGCAGCCTCCTAGTGGCCGCCAAAAGGCCACGGGAGGGACAACAGGTGCACCCGCTCCCATCCTTATCAAATCTGTAGAACACTGCTAACATGGTGCCTGTGGCAAGAGCCAGGCAGAATCAGTGCAGTCCGCACAGGAGATGTAAATATGGAAGGTTACATCACAGGTGACCTACTACCTTGGCCTCATCTTTCAACGACACACTCCCTTCCCTTCCAGCATCACAGTTTGCATGAATCATGCAGCATACTCTTCTGTAAATCCACAGAAACTGCCACCTGTTTATAAGTATAGTTCAGCCCAGTGCGCTGTCCATTTTAGTTATGCCCATTTAGCTCCAATCTCCCCTTTCAACATCATTCTACATATGACTCATTCCCTGCTAAAGCCGGGACACCTTCCCCCAACGAACCCAGTTTCTACTTTCCTGCTGCATATTGTCCTTTGTACTTTTGTTGTTTTCTTTCCCTATGACCATGCCGACCAAGGAAGACCCTGATCGTCAAGCTGGGAGGAATATGTACCTCCACTCAATCTATCAATTCAATCCAAATGTCACCTTAATAAAATGAACTGTGTAGACCAGTGGGCTGCTGCAAGGTCTGTTCCGGCATGCTCCGGTGAGCGCTACAAGGTGAGGTTGCCCAACATCCAGATCTGCTACCTCGACACCCACTGTGCCTCCCTCTACTCTTTTTCCATAATATCGTAGCGTAGTGTCGCAAGGCGAACCGTTATTAAGTTCTTCCTGTATTACGTGCACGCGCATCCTGCCATGAGAAGGTCCCTTTTTCCAAGTTGGCTCGCTCGCGACTGCTTCAAATAAAATCATGTCAGTATTCGATTTTTCAACGGTTTCAACCTTTGTTATCATATTATTGTCAAAGGTACATATTTGTAATAAAATCAAAATTAAATAGGAAGAAGTCAAAAATGAGAATAAGTATTACATTACCCATGCCAATGTGGCGCAGTGAAATAATAATAAGGATTGACCACAGTTTTATAAATAACTAAACATTTATCTTTTCTTTCTTTCCTGGGGCTACATTCCTTTGTAAACTTGTTGATTCCTCCATTGGTTCTAGATCCGAGTCTGATAGGAACGCCTCTGCCACCGGTGTTAATTGAAGGAGTGAGTTGGACCATTAATCTCCACTCAGAAGATTGCAGGATATTTCAGGTTCTTGCTCCTCGCTTTTTCTTTCGCTATATTAAATGCCATTCTCTTGTCAGGAACATTTCTTCTCAAGTCTCCAATAATCATAATTTTGTGCTCCCCAAGAGAGATCACCTAATTCCCATGCCCATCTTTTACAGGAAATCTCAGGAACTTCACTATGAAGTGGCGTGGTCTCTGTCCCATTGCTGGTTTTAGTCCCAGAGACCTATGTTCTCTCTCTATTTCAAAAGGTATTTTAGGATCCAGCTTACATAGTTTTATCGGGCATTTCTCCAGGAAATCCATGGGACAGTTATTCTCTACATTTTCTGGAAATCCTGCAATTCGAATATTATTCTTCCTAGAAAAATGTTCCTGTTCAGAAACCATAAGGGATAATTTCTCATTTCGTATTTTTAATTCCCTTATTTGTTCAGCCATTCTCCGTGTATCTTGATCCACTCTGTTCGGGTGACTTTCCACTGAGTCAACTTTGGTGGGTAGTTCAGTATATCTTTCCTCTGAAGCAAAAAATGTTGTCTTGATGTCTGAATGTCAGATGTCACTTTGGTTAAAAGCTCCAGAAGCTTGTCTTCTCTTTTTTCACCCTCAGTAGCATCTGTGTTCCCTCCTTTTTGCCTTTTAGCTGGTTGAGATGATGCAGTGGCAAGATCAGCCATTGTAGCAATAGGAGATAAGCTCAAGGTACAGGAGCTCAGCTTCAGCCAGGTTCTAGAATATAGATGTATTCGCGGATAGACTATGCATTCTTGGGAGAGTAGAAATTTGACTTGGTGTCAAGTGTGGAGTACCTGGATAGGTCATTATTGGACCACATGCCTGTGTTGGTGGATTTTGTTAAAAAAGATGTTTGTTCAATCATACCCAAGTGAAAGTTCGATAACCAGATGTTAGAGGATGTTGGGTTCAGGGCATCACTGGGAGACAGTATATGTCAGTTCCTTGAGGAAATTTGGGGCACCACAGCGCACAGGTCTATGGAATGGGAAGCATTGACCGTTTTTATGAGAGGGTCATGCATATTCACGAGTGTGGGGGTCTCTAGGGACCTCGGTGAGGAATTGATGAGCCTCAAACTGAAAGTTGCGCTGCTGGACCAGGAACTGGCAAGGGGGAGGATGCAGGCTGATGTGTTGACTGCTGTGAAAGGGGAGTTAAGCAAGCGAGGGAAAGTTTGGATACTCATGATTATGCTGGATATGTGACCCAACAGCACTCTGGGGGGAGATAAAGCAGGTACATTGTTGGCTCGGTTAGTCAGGCATCAAGGGTGGATGCAACGGTGTGAGGGTATTTGTGGACCGGCACGGGACAATCACTGCAGACAATGACGCGATTTGCGCTACGTTCCGAGTCATTTATGCCACGCTATATAGGGAGAAGGAAGGGTTTGATGTGTCGGGCATGGCAGTGGTTGGAGGAAGCTGAGATACCAATAATGATTGATTAACGGATAGAACAGTTGGGGGGGGGTGTTGAAGTGCAAGAGGTGGCAAGAGCAATTAGCAGGCTGCCCTGGGGTAAGATGCCGGTCAGATCTGATTCCAGTGGAATTTTATAGGAAATATGTTGATATCCTGGCCCCTAAGTTACTCAAGGTTTTTCTGGAGGCTAAATTAGAGGGGGGCTTTCTTGAATTCATGCTGGAAGGGAGGGACCAGGCCGAGTGTGCGTCATGTCGGCCGTTGTCTATGTGGGCGTTAAAATGATGTATAAGGTTATGGCAGACCATTTGCCTCAATTTATGCAGACCTTGGTTCATACCAACCAGACTGGATGTATTCCAAGCAGATCCACAATAAATAACGGCGGTAGCTTTTGATACAGGCTAAGTACAGACAAACTAGAGGCTAACAGTAATTAGTTTGGACTCATACAAGGCTTCAGACTCCATCTCCTGGGAATATCAATGGATGGACTTGGAGAGAATGGGCTTTGGGACCAGCTTTATTGCGTGGGTAAAGCTGCTATACACGGGATCTTCATCCAGTGTTCAGGTGAACAGTGTGATTTCTCCTGCATGAAGTGTGGGAAGGAGAACGCGACAGGCGTGCCCATTCTCCCCTCTGATATGTACATTGGTCATTGAACCTCTGGAGAGGATGTATAGAAAAAGGCATAAACACATGGGTCTGCTGCTAGGAGTGACCAGACACTGTAAATGCATGCATGCAGATGATGTGTTAATATATATCCAGAACCTGCAAGCAAACATCTTTAAGCTATGAACATAATTGAAGACTTTCTGTGATTTATCAGGCCTGGTTGTCAATAAGTTCAATTCAGCCATTTATGCGCTGCCTACCGAATCTAGCGGGGAGTTGGCACAATTTGGGATGGAGATGTTGATCACCTGATTGAAATATCTGGGGATAAGGATTAGTGTGGAATGGGAGCAGATGTTTAGCCAGAACGTAGGGAAATGAATTACGACATTTGAAAGACTCACAAGTTTTTGGATTAAGTTTCCCATTTCTTTGATGAGATCAATGGTCTTGGAGAAGATGATTATGTTGCCCAGGTTATTGTATGTTTTTCAGGTAATGCTGATGGTTCTGAGGGTGGCCTGTTTCTGATCACTGCACAGTACCCTTACTATTTTACTTTGGAAGGGGGAGACCCAGTGGATTGGTTTACCTAGATTAAAATTACCGGAAGGTAAAGGGGGGATTGGGGTGCCGGAATTTAGAGCATACTAGTGGGCATCAGTACTACAGCACATGGTGGACTGGTTTGCCCAGCCACACAAGAATCGTAAAATGATCTGGATAATGAAGGAGTCAGAACCTTACCGAATGCTGGAAATGCTCGGGGGCAGGAGAGGGAGCTCAGAAGGCTCCTTACCCATGTGCATACTGTTATTTGTGTGTGGTGGAAGGCAACGGTGCATGCGGTATCAGTTGGACCGGTAGTGCCCCTGAGTTGCAGAAGATTAAGACATGTAGTGGCCGGGAGCAAGGGGGAGGCAATTGGTAGGCTGGGGTGGGGTGGGATCATGTACGATTTGTATGTGGGGGACAGGGCAATAACATACACCAAATTCAAGATTGCACATACTTGGGTTCGACTGAATTTCTTGAGAGTTTGCCATGATAACTGGAGTAAGGGAGGACTGGTGTGGTTTCCCAGAGAAACCATGTATCCATGGGATGAATGAAACTCTCTTACAACTAGTGAAAGGGGGGGAAGAGCATCTTGGAATTGTGTGCGGCCAAAAGGGATGAATGTGTAAACTCAGCGGTAGAGCTAAGTCTAGAGTGGTTGAACACACAAAATGTGTATCCAGAAATGTCAAATTCAAATGGATACAGCACGAAGTAATGCAGAGGGCATACATTACTCTGGTGAGTGTAGCTAAAATGGAGGCTGGAGCGGAAATTACATGTTTGGGATGAAGGAAAGAGATTGGGACCTTCTTACACATGTGGTGTGGATTTGATCGGGTGTTGGGATTCTAGCAGGGCTCAAGTCGAGGGTACGCGCGGGGGTACGGAGTCCCCCCACTTTATTCAGAGGGTGGACTTAGTCCCCCCAGCTAAAAGAGAAACATGGATGTCCTATTTGAATTAATGAAGACCTCGGTGATAAAATCACAGTCGGCAGGTTTGTGGGCCGGACACTTCACCACTGCACTATATAACATGATAAAAAATAACAAACAACTAAAGGTGAAGTATCCCATTTCGGTATTGCAAGTCCCAGGGAAAACAGTTGTATTGGTTCTTGGAGCTTAAAATATGCACACATTTTAACGTTTTCAAAATCACTATTAGAAGAAAATATCCTGTCTTGGTTGTGTGTGTGTGTTCATTTTATGAAAGGCAAATGCCATTCGTCCTGTTCAATTTGGGTGGTTATGCAAAGCCAATTTAATGAAATGCACAAATTTCACCTTAACATGCTAATTTCTGAGGACGTCACATCTGATTGCGTTTGTTGATGAGTCCCCCCACTTTAATTTTTAGGACTTAACCCCTGGATTCTAGGATGCCATCTGTTCGGATTTGGTCGAATTATTCAAGGTGCAAATCTAATTCCTGTTGACGTTACCCAGTATCTGAAGTACAATTGTACAGACGCAGCACTTTGAGGTATGCTGCAATGTTAAATCTATTCACCATTTCCAAATTCCACATCGTAGTTGCATAAACTATTCAGCTGTCTCGCCACGTACCGTTCAGTTGTATCCATATGGGTCATTGTATAGATAGCCTCTGCAACAACCTTAACCCCAATCAGAGACTGCATGAGGGTGAGGGCTCAGTGGGATTTGAGTGAGAAAGTGCACCTAAAGGAAGGCACCAAATTGCGATACAGGGCGTGGCGTGAGAGCCGGGATAAAATGGAGTTAAACTAGGATCTACGACCACCATGAGGTGGTGAGCTTAACATGATATTGTTATTGTTCATCGGTTTTAGGGGAGGGGGCCAAAGAGAAGTTGACACTGATGATTGGACCAAATGACATCATATGATTGTTTTCTGTACCTGAATGTTTAATGTATGACAAGGGTTTGCTATGGAAACCAAAATAAAAGGTTTAAAGAAAAAGGAATGCACTTGTGAAGAATGCTTACCATGCTTGCATGGTAATCAGTCTCCACAATGCAAATTAAATGATATCCGACATGCGAGCATATCAGACAGCATTTAATTTCAATTGTGAGCGCCGCCTGCTATGCGAGCATGGCAGGCAGCACCCACAATTAAAAGTAAAAACTGGCTGGCTGGCAAGCTGTGGAATGCAAAAGTGCAGGGTAAAAGGTTGCGTACATGCGTGCACGATACCTTTTGCCCTGCACATTTGCACCCCATAGTGCAACAATGAAAATTTGTATGCAGGGAGCCACTGGCTCTCATTGTCAAATTATGTTAAGGAGCAAAATTAGCTCCTGTGTGTTAAAGTGAGTATCTAAAAGCTCCTAACTGCCTATCCAAGTTTCTTGTATTAGAAAAGTAAGTATGTTTTACTTTTTACTCATTACAATCACAATTCAAAATGTTGGCGTGTTAGTACATTGAGTATCCTCATAATTCTGTGTACTGTGCCTCATATCCTGTGTCAGTGTAATGGCTATGTGCATTAATGAGGCGTTCATCTGCCGTTCCAGGGGCTGGAATGGGGGATAACGGCCCTTTAGCCCAGGTTATCTGCCCAGTCGAAGTGAGGGCACGCAGCATTCCATTTTAGGAAGGAAAATACTTATCCAAGATGGGTGCTATGGAAAGGGAAGGTGGGGCTCTGTACGGAGCCCCTTTGCCCTTTCCATGGCGACCAGCGGGAGGTGAGGGAAGGAGCGGATGCTGGCGCCGCTTAAAAAAAATGTGAGTAGGGGGAAAATAGTGGCAGGGGGGAGCTGGCCATCATGCGGCTTGGAACGCGGGCTTGTACCAGCGGTTCAAGCCCGTGTTCCTAGCCATCTTATTGGCTGGCTCCTGCCACCTGTGTGCTAATGGACTTTCTTAATGTCTGCGAGATGCACTCGTGTGTAGGGAACTTCTTGTTTATTGTATAATTAGGTCATTGGTTGTATACCTTCACTCAGTTGATCTGCCCTCTAAACAATTTAGCAAAAAAGGAAGCCAACCCTTCCAAATGATATTGGATAGGCAGCGCTGCAGAACACAATCTATCAACAACACTGCACTCAAGCCTCCTGACTGGCTATTTTCCCATCGAACACGTTATTTAAGATGTGCCTGTTTTCAGTAGGGGGGCTCTAACATTTTTGGTTTACTGTGAAAGACTTTGGGTAATGGTAATCCAAATGTGGCTCCCTTGCAGTCTATGCTCAGGGAGACACAGCTTCTCATGAAAACATGGACCCCCTGCACTCTATGCCCAGAGAGACACAGCTTCTCCTCACCGATGATGCCTCACAAGGAAGAAACATATGTATAGGTTTGCTATTGGTACTCTTGCTCAGAGGACAATTGACTAGCATTTTTTGCGGGATGGTCCTTGTGGGCAATACCATACTGAAATGCAAATGGATATTTCTCCCGTAGAAATGTATAGTGGGCTAGAATGTGACTGTGGATGCCCCCAAGTGGGTACATTCCCATAGACTTTCCCAGGTGGGAATCTTCCTGTACAACAGGCTACTTATGCTGTGTTCGGTCTCAGCAGGCGATCTCTCACATTTTAGCTAACGTAAACATCATATGTATCTAACGGAGGCCAGTGGAGGGACATTCACCATCTTTCAAAAGCTTTGATATAGTTTGTTGGCTCGACATGATTTCATCCCCATAAATCACCACACAGTGGATTGTTACTGCATGTTAGATTGCATTCCCTCACACTCTGCTGATAAGATATTGCTGAAACAGTTGCTTAAACAGCTTTACAGGAAGGGGATGCAGTGGTGAGGGAAATCTATTTCTAGCTGTAATTCGGGAGTGTATTACCTCCGGTGACTGTAGCACAAATCATTTGAAAACGGGAGTTGCACAAGGTGTCAGAGGAGATCAAAGGTAATGTGAAATGTGATTCTGATCCTTGAGTCTAGATGTATCAGACATTTACTGATAAATGTTTTCAGTCAGATCATTGCAAAGTTGGTGATTAATTTCAGTTGTATCCCGTGGATGCTGTTTTATTTAAGTCTTTCATATTTGGAAATCATGTTCTTTTTCATATTGGGTGCATCAGCAATTTTCTGGGTGCAATGCATAGCCAGGATTGCCTAACAAATGGGGCCGGTAGCTAATGTAGTTGGGCCCACCACAGCGACATTGACGTCTGTAAATGCCCACACTGTGCTGCTGATTGGACATTTACAGATTTTGGGTGGGCCTAGCCCACTCAGGCTCTACCCTGTCGATGCCTCTGAAATTTGCTGCATTTCTTTATATGTCAGGTGTGAACAAAGCGCGTCAAGGTCCTCTGTCCAAAGAAAGGCAGACAATGTTTGCTCTATTGTGTGTGTTTTGCCTTTACCAGCAATTACATCTACTGTACACCAGGCATTATCTCTGCCAGTTTAGGATTTAGATTTCAATTCTTTCCAGGTCGAGATATGTAGCTGGTTCACTACCTTCCCGGTAAGATTGCATGAGAGCTGCCCAAGGTGATTGAGGTCATACCAGGTATTCATCAAGTGGATGTAGGCCAGTCCAAGGCAAACAGAGAGCAGTGGATTTTTCTTAAATGTCTTCTAAGGATTTTCTCCTGGACGGTATCCCTCTGAGTGGGCACATTTCTTCTTGGGGTGACTAATGGCCCTGTTAGGTGCTCATGCCATGCTAGGTGCAACAGTAGATACAGATTATTAAAGAGGTTATTTTGTTGCTGGCAATGATGAGCTTATGGCTCAGTTTGTGGAGCCCCCCAGTTCTACTCGTGTTAGGGGTGTCACAGCGTCCTTAAGGGTGTCAGCAAATTAAGGTTTATGTGATCTACTGTGTCAATATGTGCGTTAGCCTCAGGAATCCTGGAAGAATATCAGAGTCCTCCCTCCCTCCATCCAAACCCTGCATTAAGTGATCCCACTGATGAAAATATCCCAGCAATAAAGAAAGAACCTGCAATAAAGAAAGAACCTTCCTTCTGGCAAATGCACCTACATAAGAATGGAAATACGAAATTAGGAACAAAAGATAGTATTTCAGCAACATTATTCATAAGAATGGAATATTGGAGAAGGTGGTCAATGTACTGCATTTTTTGGCCACTGGCTCATTTCAGACAACTGCCATAGTGGGGGCGTCTCACAGCCCACACACTCACGCTGCCTACACCAGGTGTTGGAAATCATCACTGCGTGCGCTCCTCAGTCCGCAGGCACATATACATGCCCAGAACACCTGCAGAAAGGCAAGCCGTGGTCCTGCACTTCTACAGGGTGGCACACTTCCCCAAAGTGCTCGGTGCCATAGATTGCACCCATGTGGCCCTACGTCCACCTAGGGCCACTGAGCACATCTATCGAAACCGCAAGCACTGGCATTCCAACAACGTGCAGGTGGTATGCAATGCCAAAGGAATCATCACCTCTGTCTATGCAAAATATCCTGGGTCCATCCATGATAGTTTCATATTCAGAATGTCTGCCCTGGAAGCTGGGAAGCATGACGACACATGGCTCCTAGGTGAGTACAAATGCCTGTGCACATGCATGCATGTCACATACAGACAAATACACAAGCCCAACTAATGACAACCATTATCACCTTACCAGGAGACAGTGCCTACCCTCTGAACACCTACATGATGACGCCAATACGGAACCCCACCACACCACCCCATGTAAAAGCAAGAGAAAATATCGAGGCTGAGTACCCCAAAAGGAAATACACCAAACACGGTCTTATAAAAATTCAAAGATCTTTATTCTAAGACTGTACAGTTTACAAAGAAACAAAGCTATCTGGCCCTCAGTACATCATAGCGAATACCAGCCCTTTCGGTGTGAGAAGTGAGTGGTACTGGATGTCTAAACAGTTGCACATTTTATAAATTTCCAATCATACTGTCCAGCCCTTCTACAGGTTGATGTTACTCAGTCTAGGGTTCGTGCCGAGTTCACATCTAGTTTGTCCAACTATATGCATGTGGATCATCTTCAGTTTACATGTCAACAAGTCACAATGTCTTATACAATGCAATTCAGCCAGTTTCCATGTTCAGTATTGATACAGCATTGTAGTTGGTGTATGTCCGCAGATCGGACTTGTTGGCACAGTTAATCCTCTGTCTACAAGTCATACATGGGCCAAGGGGCCTCATTACACGGTAGGCGGTAGCCATGGCGCTATTAGCGCATGGCTACCCCCTACCGCCGTCGTCGTCCGGGTTCCCGGAATAGGGACTTACCAGTCTATTCCGACCTTTGCGGGACCGGTAAGTCCCCATTCCGGGAACCATTCCCCATTCCCTTACTGGTGCCGGTAATCCCTTACCGCATAACATGTAATGAGGCCCAAGGTCTCTTTACTCAACCCAAACATTCGGCCAACAGACAGTTTACACATTAACTAACGAACAAAGTGCAGGATGGCTCAGTTACAAGCGGGAAACACTGTCCACCATTTTAGAACACAGAATCACTTTAGCATGGAAATCAAAATGGCGGACGGACCTAAAATGGCGGCTAAGTCGATCTAAGATCGGAACTTTGCAACGTGGTTTTACTCGCAGAGCGACTGGGCTTAGGCCAATATATACAATAAAGGAGGCACAATATGATAGCCCGTTTAACAAACCCTCCTTTTGGCCTAAGCCAAGCTAAACTACTTCTAGTAACTTTACGAGTAACTCCACATCTCAATGTCCATACATACTGAATCACTATCAGAGATATCAATTGCCATGAGATCAGATACTGAGATTTCCGTCAGCACAAATTCATTAGATATTTTCTCTGGGGCGTACACCTTATGTCCTAATGTACCCATCGCTGTGCACAACATCCTCCTAACATCGAACACTTACCAGGAAGACATTGTATACAACAACAAAGAAACAACAGAATACCTAAAATAATCAGTAAGACCGAAAGTAGCTTCCATCCCCAAGATCACAAGAAGTCCCAGAACCAAGCGCTAAGATCCCAGTTTCCCTGGGGAACATGCACTTCTGAACTAAGACGTGCAGATTGTGTATTGCTCTGAAAATCGTTGGGGAGGAATCTGGCACGAAAACACAGCAAGCGGACCCCATTAATTTACATACCCCACCACGCTCAGCCAGGATGACATCTAATGCCATCTGGTTCTGAAGTGCCACTAACCTTTTTGCTTTTTGTTCTAAAGTCATGTTATAGAGTATGCCAGTGTTCCGGTTGATGGTCCTCTCCAGTACTCTCGCTAGTCTTCTGATATCCTCAGAGATCAGTATTTGCCCCTAAAATGTCACAAAGGATTTAGCTACATCACCCAGAACTTGTGCTGAAGTATTGCCATTCCCATCCCGCCGTGGACGAGCCTTTGAAACTTCTACAGTACTAGCAATAAATACCCTGGGTAACAGAATCCCTAAATAACAGGTTCCCTGCCAATCCCTGGGCAAACATGGAAATGCTACATTACCGCAAACAAAGTAGACAGGTTCGCCTACATACAAAGGTCTGTCCTCACTAGTCAAATTCACAACGTTGGCGCAACCCTTGAAATCACCCATTGACTGAGTACCATTCCTCTGTATGCAGAAAGAAACTGAATTGGGGCTGTGGTTAACAGTATAAGAAGGTGGCGTGGCATCCCTATTGCCTATAGGAGCCATCTTGAAAGAGATCAAAGATTGAAAAGGACGGGACAGTCTATCAGAAGGCCTAATAGAAGCAACATTAAGCTTGCTCCTATTCGCGAAGAGTGAGCATCCCAAGGGCGTTAGAACACGTTTCTCAAAATCGTTCTAGTTAGTTCCATCAAAGTTCCCCGAGATGCTATTGTTCCATCGGCCAAAGAATAGTGCCCTTAGAAAAGCATATCATGCAGTTGTCAAAGGTAAATGATGAATATACCAACCATGACCCTTATCCCCGTGTTGCGGTAAATGCGAGCAGACCCAACAATTAGACTTATTGAAAATGGCATGTGTAGCATTCATAATGAGTAATAGAGTATTGTTATGGTAACTCTGTCTGTGCTGAGAGTCTCTAGGAGATAGAGTGTGCAGATGCACAAAAGGCGTAGAAACAGTAGGTACATTTTCAGTAGGTAACACATTTTCAAGTGGATGTACTTCTTCCAGATACCAGAAAACTAAGGCAATGACTATTGTAAAATCAGTTAACATTATCACAAGACAACAATACGTTTTCGGGGCCCACGCATTCAATTGTTCATTTTCACGGCCGGTCGCACAGTCTCTTGTCTGTTCCGTACGAGTGGGAGCCGCTGCAGGCATTGTTTCTTCAAACGATTGCACTAAAGTTAATTTGCTGGCAATCTCCAGATCGAGTGTCTTCTTAGTCCTTTCACAAACCCTAGCCAACAGAATCCCCTTATGTACAAAAGAACGGGCCAAAGAGACAAGCCCTTTGATGTTTTCCTTGATGGCACAGCCGAACCGCACAGTAAGTCTACTTCCTCAGATGCAGATCATACCTTGTGATCCCTGGTACTGAATGATCTGTGAACAACGTGTCGTTACTTCCTGATGGAAGCGGCAAGCTCAAAGCAGGATCTGACACAAGATTCGAAACAACTTTTGAAAATGTAACTGTTGGAGAGTGTGGAGATGAAGTCTCTGTTTCCCCAGGCCCCACGGGCTCAGGGAGAGTCTCTGACACACTCTCAATGCTGTTTGATAACAAAAGATCGTTGGTTATGGTATTGGTGAGGGGTTCTGTGTATCCTGTAGCATGTGGCAAAGGGAAAGGTAACCTCTTGATGTGAGACGTGTGGATCCAATGCTTTCTGCCCACCACTCGCACTGCTGTCGTTGTGACCAGAGGAACTTGATGCAGGCCCCGCCAACGAGGTGCGAGGCAAGAAGATCGTTCAAACGACTTGGTCAGGACCCAGTCTCCCAGCCGTATGCTGTGACCTGGGCCCACGTATTTTACAGGTAAAGCCTCCCGCACCTGGTGATAAATCAAATACGGATTTTTAGTTAACTGTCCACAGTAGTCAGAAAGAAGTACATTTTCAACTTTGCGTAGAGAACGGGGCTTCGGTAAGTTCCAGATGTTGGCTGGCCTACCCATGACCACCTCAAATGGAGAGAGCCCAGTCTTAGTTTGAGGGGTCGTTCTCATAGACAATAACACGATCGGTAAGGCGTCCGGCCATTTTAGTTTCGGTGCCGGCACACGCCTTAGCGAGCTTGTTCTTGATGATGCCGTCATGTCTCTCTACTAAACCAGCACTCTGAGCGTGCCTAGCCGAATGGAACTGTTTAATCGATCAGCAGTGATAAAATGTGGACCATTGTCCGACCAGATGACTCTTGGCAAACCAAAACCTAGGAAAATATTCCTTCAGCATGGTCTTCGCCGTTGAAATAGCTGTGGCATCTTTGACAGGAAAGGCTTCAACCCATTTACTAAAAGCACAGATAACCACTAGTACGTATTTGTAGTTATTGCAATGCTCCATTTCAATAAAATCAAAGTGGATTACCTCAAAGGCGACAGAAGGTGGACCAAAACTACCCCTAGGAGTCGATGTGCCCTTCCCCACATTATGCTGCAGACAAATCATACACCCTTGGACAAAGCGCTGGGCTACTTTAGAGATTTTGTCATTTACCCACACACTTTGCAACATTTTGGTGACTTTACGTGCACAAATATGGGTGGGTCCATGAGCCATAACAACCATCATCATGACGTATGCACCAGGCAGTAACCATTTCCCCTCTACTTTGTCCACCCAACACCCATCTTCATCCAGTTTTGCCAAACCCTCAGCCCATTTCTTAGATTCCTCTAACGTGGCATCAGTTTGAATATTTTTCACAGATTCAATACCCTTATCCAAAGTACAGGCATTTGTGGCTTCCCTTGAAGTATACATTTCTAAAGAGAGATCAATGGCAGTCTGGTTGGCTATCTGGTCAGCAAAAGCGTTCCCTTTTCCTACATTATCTATAATCTTCTTATGTGCTGCGCATTTCATAATTGCTAGCTGAATAGGGAGTGCAAGCGCTGAGAGTAACCATACTATCAAGGAGCCATACTGGATTTTAGTGCCATGTGAGGTCAAGAAACCTTGTCCTGCCCAAAGGCTGCCCAAGTTGTGAACCACCCCAATGGCATACTGACAAATGTCGGAGGAACCTCTCTCATAGGCAACTGAGAAGTAGGCAATTCCGAACGCTTACTAAGCAACAGAGCCAGATTGAGCGCTAAAGCAGCTGAAGAAGTGTCAAACGAAAAAGCCCTCTCATAAATATTCAATAATTCTGCGGGACAACAAATCTTTTTCTTTATACATTCATCCTGCAGGTACTCTACCATTACCTGTATCACTTTCCTCTTCATTTCTGGCGTATACTGACTATATGTGTCATATATTTCAACGGGAGTTATCGAAATGTCTGAAATCCACCTAACCGCATCTTTCGTACAAATTCATGTTTCCTCATTTATAGATTTGCGACAAGGAAAAGACATGTCTGTACTGACATAGCGTCCAACCTATTACCATCTACATCTTCATTCCGTAACCTTTCCAACTCCCTTCTATATTCAAAAACCCTCTCGACGTGCTCATGTACTTTCTCTGCAGTATGTCTAGAAAATGCTAAAGTATTCAGATCCCTTTACCCTTGTGGGAGATCTATATCATTTAACCTGTTCCACATTATTCATAAATTAACTCCTAATCTTCAATAAAAAGGTTTTTCCCAGGAAAATTGTCTAAGTTATAGAGTGTGGCAAAAACATCAGCTTGTTCACTCTTATCCAGGCAATGTCTAGGCCATTCAGTCAATTCATGCTTTCTCTCTGGAGACACAGTATTACGAGTTACAATTCTTGATCCCGCTCCCCGATCAAATACAAGCGGTGCAGAACCACTTGGAAGAGGGAGAGTAGGCAAACCTTGTACATTCGGAAATAGAGGTGCTATCAATGGTGCAGCAGGCAGACCCACCGGACCCGTAACAGCAGGCAAAGGTGGAGGAGCAGGCGGGGGAGCAACTACAAGAGGAGGAACAACAGCCGGAGGAAGAAAAACATTAAGAGGAGCAATAGGAGGAGCAGGAGGAGCTACATGAGGAGGAATAACAGCAGGAAGAGGAACATACGGAGGTGGCGCAGTGGCACAAGGCCTTCGTTCATTTAAAAGTTTGTCGATCAGCTCATCAGATTCATGAAAGTCTTTAGAAGGATACATTTTCTGGATACCAAGTGAAAAAGCCCTATCCATACTCCTAAATGATTCAGACTGTTTATTTTTATCATATAACAATGCTTTTTCGGCGTTCGTCACATGACGGCGCACATGCTTTTCTCTAATCTTAAATTTCTGTAATACATCAAATGCTGCAGGTCTAGCCTTTTTCTTTAATAATATGGATTCTAAGTATACGAGGAATTTCAAAACTACCATTGATTGGCTACTGAAGTTCGGAAGCATGTCTAGTTTGTCTGTGCCAAATATCATTAAACACTATACTATCAATGCCGTACTTACAGTACATAGTACATGCCGGCGACCCCTCCATTGGCGCTGGTTGGCCAAATTCCAAAGATTGTCTCTCACTGTGGAATAACGCCCTGAAGCAGGCAGACAATTTCCCAGGCATATCAGAATACTGGTGTTACCTGTTCAATAATTGTACTCGCGAGTGCAATATGCCAAAACTAATTATCAGGATACTTAAGAATCACGTCACGACTCACCTGATCAAATCCTAAGGAGGTCCGATCGGATTTCAAAGAACTAACAAAGGTCCCACGTGGTGGGTGTTTTTGGCAAATCTGCCCCCCTCGATATATGGACGCTTGTCAAGATGCCGCCTCGGACCGCGGGCTCACCGTCCAGGGATCGGGTCGTGCAGCGCTGCTGAGGTGCCGCTTCTCATCCAAGAAAGGGTCCACCTTTGTCACCGTCCGATCCCGGTCCGATAGCCGCGTCAACCTTCAATGAGATGGCTTCAATCTTGAGGGTCCCTATTCGGGCGCCATATGTAAAAGCAAGAGGAAATATCGAGGCTGAGTACCCCAAAAGGAAACACACCAAACACGGGCTTATAAAGATTCACAGATCTTTATTCTAAGACTGTAGAATTTACAAAGAAACAAAGTATCAGATAGCTGTCTCGCCCTCAGTACATCACAGCGAATACCAGCCCTTTTGGTGTGAGAAGTGAGAGGTACTGGATGTCTAAACAGTTGCACATTTTATACATTTCCAATCATACTGTCCAGCCCCTCTACAGGTTAATGATACTCGGTCTAGGGTTCATGCCGAGTTCACATCTGGTTTGTCCAACTATATGCATGTGGATCATCTTCAGTTTACATGTCAACAAGTCACATTGGCAACAGTGTATTCTTGGATTTAACAATAAGCCTTAACAAATATTTTATACAATGCAATTCAGCCAGAGTCCACGTTCAGTATTGAAACAGCATTGTAGTTGATGTATGCCCGCGGATCGGACTTGTTGGCGCAGGTAATCCTCTGTCTACAAGTCAGACATGGGACAAGGTCTCTTTACTCAACCCAAACATTCGGCCAACGGACAGTTTACACATTAACTAACAAACAAAGTGCAGGACGGCTCAGTTACAAGCGGGAAACACTGTCCACCATTTTAGAAGACAGAATCACTTTAGAATAGAAATCAAAATGGCGGACAAACCTAAAATGGCGGCTAAGTCAATCTACGATCAGAACTTTGCAACGCGGTTTTCCTCGCAGAGCGACTGGGATTAGGCCAGTATATACAATAAAGGAGGCACAATATGATATCCAGTTTAACACCCAGGTAAGATACAACGCAGCCCATATTGCAACCAGGGCCATTGTGGAGCGCACATTCGGAGTGCTCAAGTCACGCTTCCGCTCCCTTGACCTCTCTGGCGGACAGCTACTATATGTACCCCCAGTAGTGTGCAGGATCATTGTGGCAGCATGTGTCCTGCACAACATTGCAACATGACATGGCGTACCGATGGACATGGTGGTGCCCCCACATCCCCAACCACACGCACGGTCCACACGCATCAGAGGTAAAAGGGCATGTGGCAAGGCAGCCCTTTACCAGCTTGTGGCCACATTTTTCACCTAAACTCCAAACCCTGCGGAGTGCACACAGGCCTGGCACATACCAGGTCACAATCGATGATGAGAAAGGGACAGCTAACTGTCACTACCTTACCATCCTGAGAATGTGTCCACGGAAGTGCAACATTGTGTGCATCCCTAGCTAATTATACACAACCAAGGAGAGTAACAAAACAAGTGATAAACTATGGTAGGTCGACAAAGAATCAAGATAGTGCTGGGGAGGGGGAGAAGAAACACAGAAGGGAATGTGGGAACAGCCGACTTGTAATCAGTGGTGGATGGACTAATGATAAAAGTAAGTGGTAAAATAATACTAAAAAAGGTGAAGGTCAGGGCGGATGGACAGAGGCAGAAGGGCAAATGTCTGCAAAGAACAAGCGGCTAAGTGTCCCAATTCAACATTGTCAGCACATGGACCCAGCCCACCATCAGTGTGACCAGCAGAACGTGTCATGTACAGATTACCCCACATCGACAACGGCAGATAGTGACATGTCACTGAATAATAGAAATTCATAATATGACCTACACACAAAGTTTGTAAAGCGCATCAACAGGGGAGGGAACAAGGGAGAATAACAGTACATTCCTACATGTTCTTCAAACAGTCCACAATGTGAAAATTAACTATCAAATCAAAGTAGATATTACAAGTACCTGGAAGAATAAGGGAGAGTCTAGGAAGGGAATGTTGGCTAACAAAACTAGCATCAACATTGCTATGCCTTACGGCAATAGTTGTAGTGCAGGAGTCACATAAGTAGGTGAGTGAGGGAAGAGGAGGGAAGAGGTGAGGAGAGTAACAAAACAAGTGACAAACTGTGGTAGGTCGACAAAGAATCAAGATAGTGCTGGGGAGGGGGAGAAGAAACACAGAAGGGAATGGGGGAACAGCCGACTTGTAATCAGTGGTCGAGGGACTAATGATAAAAGTAAGTGGTAAAATAATACTAAAAAAGGTGAAGGTCGGGGCGGATGGACAGAGGCAGAAGGGCAAATGTCTGCAAAGAACAAGCGGCTACGTATCACCATGGCTGATGGCAATTGGGGTAGTGGTGGAAAATGACAGACAGAGGACAAGGAGGAGGGTAAAGGGTGGTGGAGAGGGAGAGGGAGGAGAGAAGGGAGGAGGGGGCCAAGGTCAAAATACATAAAGGGGGAGATGGGGAAAGAAGCACACACAGGGGGCAGAGGGAAACCAGATGGTGCAGAAGTGTAGGGGATGTGATGATGAAGGGAGGAGACAGAGGGAGACTGGCAGGGGCAGGGAGCATCCTGGCTGGCCGAATTGTCACAAGGGCCAAGTGCAACCAATGGGAGGGGGGAGCAGGTCCAGGACACAAACATGACAATCAAATCAAGAGCAATGCGGTCATACCTCAAATGGCACATCAAAACACCAGCCAGGACTACAAGATGGCCATAGTGGTGCAAGCAAGGAATGGGTGGTCGTTGAAATGTGTGGTGACATGGGTAACTCAGCGGTCAGCCTCATGTGACATATCAGAATCACTGTGGGGAAAGTGTCCCAATTCAACATTGTAAGCACATGGGCCCCTCCCACCATCAGTGTGTCGTACACAGCCAAAGGGTGCATGGTACCACCAACAGCGAGAAGTGCATGAACATAGACAGTCAATACATAACAGCTATCATAAGCAACATGATGAAATGCACAATCAACATAATACTCACCAAAGTGAAGTGCAGACATGCATTGGAGAAACCATCCGGAATACCCACTAGGGGTGTACACACAAGTAGGACTGCAGGCTGGCCACAGATATGACGGAAGCCCAATGCCCATGTGTGATATGCTGTTACACCGAGCCATCCTTGCGAGCCCATGGAAAGGGGAAGCAGGAGTAGCAAATGTGTCAGGACCCCAAGCAAAACACATACACAAGACAAGCTGGAATGGGCCCAGCTGGAACACACAGTGGATGCCTTAAATCATTATTTGAAATAAAAAAATAAAATGAATAATTCAAAAAATACATTAAAAATATATAATTAATTGAAAAAAGTAATAAATAAAGTAATAAAAAAATGTATAGAAAAAAGAAAATAAAAGAAAAATACCAGAAACTATAAAAATTGGATGATTTTGTTTTGGTTTTTTGCAGAACAAAAAAACTGCTGTAAAAAAAATTGCAGGAAAAAACAAATGCCGTATATGAGCCGGGGTTTGGCACCCAGGAGGAGGGAGGTACAGGCTGCACCTCAACACCCACATGTGTAGATGTTGAGATAAAAAAAAAACTCACTGGGCTCAGCGCCTGCATGGCCCAACCTATGTGGGAGATAGGTTGTCATCGTCACCCTCTGGATGGAAATCAGAAGGTGGACGTGGCTCAATTGACTCACCACGCCTAGCCGTGCCTTTCCCCTCAATGGCAGAAAGCATGCGGGTCTGGTAAGCCAGGTCCTGGCTGGCAATGAGACTGGATGCATTACCTCACGTGTCACACGTGCTTCCTCCTGCAAGGACTGACATGTGAGACAGAGTTCTGCCTGCATGGCCTCACATGACAAACGGAGCAACTCCCGGCTTGCATGGAGTTCAGCTGAGATGGTTCTTTCAAGCTGCACCATCCTGTCTTCTGCCCGCCTACTCTCGTCCATCATGAGCGCAGCCAGAGTAGATCGGAGGGATTGGTGTTCCAACCTCAGGGCCTCACGTTGTGCCTCTGCTTGAGCATTAAATGCTTGACGCAGAGCCACCATTTCAGCCCTGTGCGACCTGTCAGACGCCGCCATGCCCAGCCTGAGTGAGCGGCACATGGACTGTGTAGCTGTTAGGGAGAATTCTCTGTTTAAGCTGAATTTCCTAACCTAGTGAGTGCCCCAGCAGCTTTGCTGGATTTCTGGAGTTTTTGTTTTCCATCCTGCCAAGAGTGAGACTCTTTTTCTCCCACTCTTGGACATGTATGTGTGTAATTCCTTTAAATGTCAATGTGTTCGATGGGCTATGGGGTCTTTTACTCCATAGGGTCTCATATGTTTTTCTATGTGTGTTACACAGCACCCTATGTGCCGTAGCACTGGGGCGTCCTAGCGGACCTCCACCATAGACTCCATACCCGGGGACTGACTACTGTCTCCCCGGGCATGTAAAGTCACCATTGGCTTTACTAGACCTAAATTTACTAACAGAACTAGTACAAATCATCTTATTGTGGACGTACTAGTAGGGGTAATTCGATTACTCCTGGATCTGTTATTCGAGGGGGCACTGTCCCGTCCCCCCTCGTCGAGTTTTGGCTTGTGGCAGTGGAAACTACTTGTTATGTTCGACCCCGAACATAACCCTATGGGACTCGTCCCATTGTTGGAGCTTGATACTTTTTCTCGTTAATCTCTAACGTACCACCGGTCTACTTATCTTAAATAAGTTTATCGGATGGTATTTTCTGCCAGAACTCGGTTTGTAAAATGGCGTCTGTGTTCGTCTCTGTGACTCCTAAACCAAAGGTTGAGCCCTTTGTTCCACTTTTGGCGGGCCTCTGTACAGAGACCCTCCAAAGTGGTGCCATTCTGTCTGGGTTACCACAGGAGTGTGAGAGGGGGGTTTAGGCACCCTGGACCGAGTTGCCTTGCCAACTCCGGTCGCACTCTGGAGCGATTAGCCCAAGTGATGAGCCTCCCCGCTCACTACTTAGCATGTGTTGATTGACAGCTAGGCTGAATGAATGGGGGTTTTCTGCATAAAAGCAGGGCTTTTGGGACTGGATCTTCAGAAGTCGCCACAGGACCTAAGAATCCGATGAGGGTAACGCTGAGCCGACCTGCACAATGACACCTCCGGTGGAGCCCTGCGGAACTGACTCACCACTTCCCGACGACAGAGGAGATCTCCCTGCCGGAGAGTCTCTTCCCCTGGCTGGTGGGAACAACCAGTCACCTTTGCTTTTTATTCGCCTCAGGACGCCGTGGTCGAATTGCCCGTGCAGAGCACCTCGGCAACCGGATAGCCACTACCCCTGTACCGCGACCAAAAAGGTGGTGCCTTGTGACGGAGCACTCCGCGGCTGGTCTCTTCCCTGGTGGTGCACCGGACTTCACTTTTCTTCGACGACGAGATCATCTCTACTCTTGGCAAAGACCCGACGTGCATCCACCACCAGGAACAACTGCCCCTGCCGGAGCTGTCTCTCCACAAACAAGGTACCGTGTCCGCCTGGCTTCCCTTCCGATCGGTTCGAGAGAGGTGTCTTAATCCTCTCCTTTCCGTTGGGTCGCCTCCAAGCTTTCTCACATATTGTTCTGAACTAGTTCAATCTGCCGATAACAATTTGCTACAAAGACTCGAACACATCTCCACTAGAGACTTTTGGGACATATCGCCTTCCCTCTCTCCGAGTGCGCCTGGCCTCTGAACTTTATGATCTATTGTGGTTCTTGCCTTCTTGCCTTGCATTTTTCCCATGAAGTATTGTGCTGTGTTGAATTCATAACCTGCTTCTTTTTCTCTCCCGTCCTAACTAATATTAGAGTGCCATCTAGGTTGAGGCATACACCTCTGTCTATAAATAAGTGGTGGCGGTAGAACCTAGACTTGTCGAAATATTGCTAGGGGGATTGATCATTTTCTTCTTCGTAGAGTAATTGTGTTTGATTTGTTTGCCGTGATAGTGCCATAGTGTTTTTGATAGATGTTTCGTTATAAATAAATACCTTAATATCTTTACACTGAGTCTCATTACGTGTTTGCTTGTCTTACTGTGAAGAATTGCCCTATCTTGTATACTCCACATACTGCTTAACTCTTCTTGAGGGAAGTCTGACTGCTCAGCCACAGCTACCAACAGTGAATCTGTGTGGAACAGACTGCTACCAAGTGGGTTTACTGCCAAACACCTGTAGTCCTAAATCTTTTGCAGTGGTCCCAGAGGGAACTGCACAGGTTTCCGCCTAACACTGGTGTACAACGGTGGGATTTGTATCGAGTATACAGTTTAGAGTGCTTTTCGACAATTTAGGATAACTAACCACACAACTTAGCACTAAAAAGCAACTTTCAAAAACATGTCTACGATGGAAACGTACAGTCAAGAATCCTTGTCAGGTGAAAATACTGAGAGTCTGCAAGCTCTCTGTAGGCAAGAGAATCTTTCTGTAAGAGGCAAGAAGTTATAATTAATAGAGAGATTGCTGGCGAACCAAAGTCTGGGTAGTGGTTCAGAGGAACCAATTTCTCCAGCAAATGTAGATAACAGTGATGGTGTTGACCTAAATTGTAATTCTGAGGATAGCGATGAAGAGGCTGACGAGGACGGAGAGGCTAACGAAACTGTCTCCCCTGCTCCTCTACCTGCCTTACCAGCTGTGCCTACGGGGCCCATACCAGGTCCCACAAGTAACCCTGCTTATTTTGAACTTGAAAAAATGAAGCTCGAATTAGAATACAAACGGTTCTTGGCTCAATCTGAACGAAACCAAGAATCAAGTTCAGACGGATGAATGCCCAGGCTGAGCAGAAGCAAGCTGAGTTAAGACTCAGGGAAATAGAACTTAATCACGAGTTAGAGATGAAAAAGTTGTCTATAGAAAATGCTTCTCTCTCCTCTGGTTCCTCTAGGAGCTCCAGTCCCAAAAGACCCCTGATGCCGAAGGAATTAGTGAGTATGTATGAACCGAGATTGGATGTGTTGGATTGGTTGAAACTGTTTGAGTACAATCATGGGCTCCAGGACATCACCGGGAATGATTTACTTCCCTGGTTGTTCTCTAGGCTCCCTCCTGTTGCGACTGATGAGGTAATGGAGTTGGGGGAGACGGATAAGACGGATTACGAAAGTGTGAAACTAGCTTTGATAGCTAGATTCGGGAAGACCCCTTCCCAGTATCTTAAGAGGTTTAGAACCCTCAAAAAGCATGATGGTATCCCTTGGGCTACCTGGGTGAGTGAAGGGTTGAAAAACTTAGAGGGATGGATTAAGGGTTACAAAGTGAACACTTATGAGGGTATGAGGAATCTTTTTATGTTGGAGTCTATTTATGATGCCTTTTCTCCTGAGCTCAGACAGCACTTGGCTGATTCGAAGGAATTGGATTCCCGGAAGCTGGCTAAGGCTGCTGATTTATGGGTTGCCAACAGGGCTGCTCATAAGGATTCTGGGGCAGCTCAGAAAAAGGATGAGGGGAAACAGCCTAAAAAAGACTCAAAAGAGAATTCTAATAACCCAAATTCCAAAGAGGGCCCCAAACAAAACCAGAAGGGTAAGCCACAAGGAAAACCACATCAGAATAGTGTGTCTTCTGGTGCCAAACCGGAAGGAGGTCAGAACAATCCACCATTGCAGAAAGCATTCAGTAAATGCTTTGTTTGTGGCTCGACTGACCATGTGAAAGGAGATCCCAGATGTAAGGGTAAACCTTCAGGGGTCCAGCTTGTCTCCTTAGCCTTCGCTCCAGAGGAGGAAGTCCAAAAGGCAAGTGGAAACTTTCTACTGCTAGCTGACAAACCCATTGGAGTCTCAGCCAGCGTTTCTTTAGTATCTCTGGGGTTGTGGGAACAACAGAATTTAGATGTTTATAATTCTATCCCCGATAATACTAAAGAGTATTATAAGGACAGTGTCCAGGTGAATGGTCAGGAGACCCCTGCCATTAGGGACACTGGGGCCAGCATAACTGTGGTGGATAAATCGTTTTTTCAGGCTGAGGATGTTGCTAAGGCACCCAAACGCCTCACCAAGTTAACTGGAGGGCCTGTGCAGATGCTTCCCCAATTACCAGTTCTCATCCAGTGTAACGACATGACTGTGAAGATACCTGTCAGCATACAGAGTGAGGTACCAGGACGTGTACTGTTGGGTAACGATTTGAAAACTCTCGGAGTTGTATCGCATACTCCCAGACCTCCTAGTAAACGGTTACAGGAGCTAACCAGACCCGCAAGAGAGAGGACCATGCGCGGTACTCTCCAGGAGATGATGAAGAAAGAAATCACTCCTGCTCCACTAGAATTGTCGGCCGCTGTCTCCAAGAAATCAGAAGCGAAAGGGCAACCTAAGACTTCTATCCCGAAACCAGCAGCCCGCATTCCAGTGCAGCCAACACGGACTTCCCCGCGGTTGTCTAAAGTTACACCCATAACTCCACCTCCAGCCGAGGCTGAGAGGGAGGTACAACTCTGTGTGGTAGAATTAGACTCTGAGGAAGAGCTAATGGAAGGCCAGGAACTCATTGGAGATCTGGATACTGTTGACCATCCTGAGCTGCAGTCTTTACTGGCAGAAGGTGGACCCAGCAGGGCAGAATTCAGTAGGGGACAGAGGGAATGTCCAACTCTGGAAGGTCTTCACCACCATTCAGAAGCTCAGGCTGAAGGGCAAGAGCCTGGGAAATGCAGGTTGCACTGGGAAGATGGCCTCTTCTACAGTGAACCGACCGAGTCTGCACCTGGAGACTACAAACGACTTGTAGTACCCCAAGAGAACAGACCACAGTTCTTGCAGTTAGCCCACGAGATTCCTTTGGCTGGTCACTTGAGTTTCAAGAAGACTAAGGAAAGGCTCTCGCTCTACTTCTATTGGCCGAAGATGGGGGCCGAAGTGGAAAAACACTGCAGGAGCTGCCACACCTGCCAGACCTCTGGTAAGGTTGCTCCAAGAATGTGGCACCTTTAGTGCCTCTCCCAGTTGTGGGAGTCCCATTTGAGAGAGTAGGGATTGACATTGTTGGTCCCCTTGATCCTCCAACCTCCTCAGGCAACAGATTTATACTTGTTGTAGTAGACCATGCTACTAGGTATCCTGAGGCAATTCCTATGAGGACTGTTACAGCTCCGGCTGTGGCTAAGGCCCTCCTTGGTATTTTTACTAGGGTCGGGTTTCCTAAGGAAGTAATCTCTGACAGGGGGTCAAACTTTATGTCCCACTACATGAAAGCCATGTGGAAAACCTGTGGAGTTACTTACAAGTTTTCAACAGCTTACCACCCACAAACCAATGGGTTGGTAGAACGGTTCAACCGAACCATGAAGAGCATGATAGGTGCTTTAGAAGAACCCCTTAAGCGTAAGTGGGACCTTCTACTGCCATGCCTTCTCTTTGCTTATAGAGAAGTCCCTCAGGACGGAGTAGGTTACTCTCCCTTCGAGCTTCTCTATGGTCATCCCGTCAGAGGTCCATTGGCCCTGATTAAGGAGGGGTTGGAGAGTGCTCCTTCCCCCAAGCCAGTCAGAGTGACTGACTATGTGATAGGTCTCCGGAGGAGAATGTCGCACATGATGACGGAAGCAAACGATAACTTGAAAGCTGGACAAGCATTGGTCAAGCACTGGCACGATCAAAAGGCTAACATGGTTGAGTTCGCTCAAGACCAGCTCGTTCTCGTTATGATCCCAACAAGGCAGAGGGCCTTGCAAGATAAGTGGATGGGACCCTTCAGAGTTGTGGGTATTCGGAGAGGTCAACTATCTGGTGGACTTGGCCAATCCCAAGGAGGCTCTGACAGTCTTCCACACCAACCGATTTAAAGCGTATGTCTCACGACCTGATGTAGGAGCGTTGCTTCTAGCATCATCCGAGGAAGAAGAAGAAAGTGAAGCTCTTCCGGATCTCCTCAGAGGCTTACCTTTAGATGAAAAAATTGAAGGAGTAAATCTCTCCTCCAATCTGACACCCGAACAACAAGAAGAGTGCAAATCTATGTTGAATCAGTTTGCCTCTCTGTTTTCGCTTTCACCAGGCTTGACCCCTTGGGGCTAGCACGACATACTCACTGGTGACTGTCTGCTGGTCAAAAGCAGAGGATATCGAATGTCAGAAAACGTACGAACCCACATCAAAGGTGAGGTCAGCAAGATGCTTGATCTCGGGGTAATAGAGCCTTCTACTAGTCCATCGTCTAGCCCAGTTGTGTTAGTACCAAAGGCCGGATCTAAAGAACTTAGATTCTGCATGGATTATAGAGCTCTTAATGCAGTCACCAAGACTGATGCCCACCCTTTGCAAAGAACAGATGAGTTGGTGGATAAACTTGGTGCCGCCAAGTTCCTCAGCACATTTGACTTGATGTCAGGCTATTGGCAAATAGCCCTGACAGACCATGCCAAGGAGATATTGGCAAATAGCCCTGACAGACCATGCCAAGGAGAAAACTGCATTTTCTACCCTGTTGGCTTATACCAGTTTAAGGTAATGCCTTTCGGATTGAAGAATGCACCTGCTACGTTTCAACGGATGGTAAACCAGGTTCTGAATGGGATGGAGGACTTCTGCATGGCATACTTTGATGACATCGCAGTGTTCAGCAATTCCTGGGAAGAACATGTAACCCACCTGAGAGATGTTTTGTAGGCTCTTGGACGAGCCAATCTGACTATAAAGGCGAGCAAATGACAAATTGGACAGAGTAAGGTAGTCTATCTTGGGCATGAGGTGGGAGGTGGAGAAATAAGGCCTTTGCTCAGTAAGATTGAAGCTATGCAAAATTGGACAACACCTACTACTCAATCCCATGTGAGAGCCTTTCTTAGGCCTCACTGGGTACTACAGGAATTTCATAGAGAACTATGGGACCATAGCTTCTCCACTGAATGTCATCTCCTCGCCCAAATTCCCTAAAAAGGTTAAATGGAACGAGGAGTGCAATCAGGCTTTTGAAAACCTGAAAAAGGCTCTTTGCCAAGCCCCAGTACTCAGAGCTCCTGATTACCGCCAACACTTCATTGTGCAGACAGATGCTTCAAATGTACGAATAGGTGCCGTACTCAGTCAACTGGTTGGGAAAGGTAGGGAGCACCCCGTTTGCTTCATCAGCCGCAAGCTGAAGGATCCTGAAACAAGGTGGGCAACAATTGAAAGAGAATGCTTTGCTATCGTGTGGGCTCTGAAGAAGTTTAGGCCGTACTTGTATGGTTCTACTTTTGTCATTCAGACTGACCACCAACCCTTGAGATGGTTAATGCAAATGAAAGGGGAAAACCCAAAACTATTGAGATGGTCGATCTGCCTGCAAGGGTTTGAATTCACCATTGTGCACAGGTCAGGGTGTCACCACCAAAATGCTGATGGTCTCTCTAGGATGTATGTCATCGACTAGAGGTGTGAGATTCATTGAGGAGTGGATTAAATCCTCCTGTCCCTTAGTCTGTTAGGGAGAATTCTCTGTTTAGGCTGAATTTCCTAACCTAGTGAGTCCCCCAGCAGCTTTGCTGGATTTCTGGAGTTTGTTTTTTTTCCATCCTGCCAAGAGTGAGACTCTTTTTCTCCCACTCTTGGACATGTATGTGTGTAATTCCTTTAAATGTCAATGTGTTCGATGGGCTATGGGGTCTTTTACTCCATAGGGTATCATATGTTTTTCTATGTGTGTTACACCGCACCCTACGTGCCGTAGCACTGGGGCGTCCTAGCGGACCTCCACCATAGACTCCATACCCGGGGACTGACTACTGTCTCCCCGGGCATGTAAAGTCACCATTGGCTTTACTAGACCTAAATTTACTAACAGAACTAGTACAAATCATCTTATTGTGGACGTACTAGTAGGGGTAATTTGATTACTCCTGGATCTGTTATTCGAGGGGGCACTGTCCCGTCCCCCCTCGTCAAGTTTTGGCTTGTGGCAGTGGAAACTACATGTTATGTTCGACCCCGAACATAACCCTATGGGACTCGTCCCATTGTTGGAGATTGATACTTTTTCGCGTTAATCTCTAACATACCACCGGTCTACTTATCTTAAATAAGTTTATCGGATGGTATTTTCTGCCAGAACTCGGTTTGTAAAATGGCGTCTGTGTTCGTCTCTGTGACTCCTAAACCAAAGGTTGAGCCCTTTGTTCCACTTTTGGTGGGCCTCTGTACAGAGACCCTCCAAAGTGGTGCCATTCTGTCTGGGTTACCACAGGGGTGTGGGAGGGGGGTTTAGGCACCCTGGACCGAGTTGCCTTGCCAACTCCGGTCGCACTCTGGAGCGATTGGCCCAAGTGGTGAGCCTCCCCGCTCACTACTTAGCATGTGTTGATTGAAAGCTAGGCTGAATGAATGGGGTTTTCTGCATAAAAGCAGGGCTTTTGGGACTGGATCTTGAGAAGTCGATACATATCTTTACACTGAGTCTTGTTGCGTGTTTGCTTGTCTTACTGTGAAGAATTGCCCTATCTTGTATACTCCACATACTGCTTAACTCTTCTTGAGGGAAGTCTGACTGCTCAGCCACAGCTACCAACAGTGAATCTGTGTGGTACAGACTGCTACCAAGTGGGTTTACTGACAAACACCTGTAGTCCTAAATCTTTTGCAGTGGTCCCAGAGGGAACTGCACAGGTTTCCGCCTAACAGTTTTCTACATGCATGGGTGTACTATTGATGGTTCCTCATCTGTCCTCCATCATGTCCACTTCTGTTAGGAAATTCAGCCTAAACAGAGAATTCTCCCTAACAAAGACAACACCAGTTGAAAAGAGTCAGTGGCCCTGTAACAGGGGGCGCCATGTGCATGATACAGATGTGGACAGCCTGAAGTTGTGCGTGATGACACACAGACCTACAGTGAGCATGACATGGCTGTCCAAATGGGATGACACTTGGATCATTCTGGACACATACTTCAATGAGCAGGAGGTCAAGGACACCTAGGAGTAACCATGGAATGCACATGGAACATGATTGTGCACACGTGCATGGGGACCCACTGCCATCAGCACAGCGAGAGTGAGACACACTGCACCAAGGACAAAGGATGTAAATTACATGATATGACATCTCATCAAGATTGCACTCGTACACAAGTGGCTCAGAGTGCAAACAAGCTAACGGAGTGGGAGAAGGGAGAAAAGGAATTCAAAACAACTATCATACTGGGTACAGTGACATTGAGAATACGCAACTGCATGGAGAAGGGATAAAGGGCTGAATACACTGGAAGGGGGAGAAGGGGAACATGCCAAACAGAGGAGACCAAAGAAGGACAATGTAGTACAATGATAGAATAGGCATTCAAATGGTGGCAGTGCAGCCAGCAAGCGGCATGTTGAAGACAATTTGTATAGGGCGCGGGAGGCAGGGTGACCAGGTACCTGGGCCCGAAGGACAGAGTGTGTGCAGGGGCAATGTGTCGACAGAGGAAACTGTTCAGCTGGGGTGAAGAGGGGCTAATGCAGGAGCAAATAGAAAGGTCTTGAGAAGCTACCGGAAGCAGAGATGTTTCTCCTCCAGTTTCAACATGCCCATTTGGCTGTTCCAAAGGGAGTACCCAGCCGTACACACAGATCTGCCCCCAGCTAATCTATTCAATTAACAACTGACCTGGAGGGAGTGTGAGGTGGAGGAGCAAAGGACTCAAGAGTGGAGGGATTTGCAGAGGGATTGTTGCAGCTATTACTCACCCAGTCCCAAGAAATCATTGTGCACAATGCAGAGGGTCTGAAGTATCATCCTGCATCCACTGATAAGCAATGAAGGGATTACAGAGCTGGAAAAGTAGGATCCAAGGGCATGAGGCCAAGGACAAGTTTCGCAGTCCTGTACTGGATTAGTGGTAGAGGGTGGATTGTGGAGGCTGGTGGAATATTTGAAGAGCCTGTCACAGTACTCCAAACTTGAGTAAAACCTACGATAGGAAAGGCACAGTACCCCAGAGGATGTGAAGAAGTTAATCGATCTCAAGATACGTCAGAAATGTGTGTGGAAAAGGAATGTGTTGAGTCAAAGCTGACCCTGAGGTTGTTGGCCTTGCAGGTAGAGGTAAGAGGAGGTCCAAGTGGGGCTGGCCAGAGAGTGAGGGGAAAGGATGGTGAAGGTGTCCCGATGAGGAGGATGTCAGTCTTGCTGGCATTTAGACAGAGATCATTTGCAGTACACTAATTGCAAATGGCAATGAGGCTATCAGAAAAAGGGAGGGAGAAGAGTTGCCCAAGGGCAGCCTAGCAATTAGTTGGTTGTCATAAGCATAGCACTGGAAGTGGTAGCAGAAAATGAAAATACAGTAGGCGAGAGCTGCCAGGTGCTGTTTGTATAGTCAGGCCGAGAGGTCAGACCCCTGGTGCACACTACAGGTAGAGAGGGAGATTGAAGAAAGGAAGGAGCCAAGTTGTAGCTGGAGGGACACACATGCCAAACACACATGTCCTTGAGTCACACGCATCAATACTCACCAGATGATGCATCATAATCCATCCTCTCTCCCACTCCATGGATTTGTTCTTCCGGAATGAACTGTGAAGCGATCTCCTCATGCTGAGTGAGTTCATCCTCCTCTGGTGGTGGCCCACCACCAGTCACCAGAGATATGGAATAATTGGAGGCACGCTTTTGTTTTGCACTGCGTCGGAGGTCATTCCAACGCTTGTAGCAGTCCTGAGCTGTGCACACCTGGAATCCCGTGGCTGTCACACCATCTGCAACATGCTGCCAGTGGACCCAACGCTGGTGATGCGTTGTATGGCACTGTGGGCCCACAAGCATATCGCGTTGGTGTTCCGACACGTAGTCCACAAGGAAGTTCAGTTCCTGCTTGCAGAAAGGCTTTTTCCTTGGTGTGTCTGGGGTCCCAGCCTCTTGTGCAGGAGCCCGCTTCCTCCTTTTGACCGGTGCTACTGACCCTGATTGGGCAATGTGGCCCTGATCAGTGGGGGCAGTGGCGCTGGTAGACTGGACCAAGGCAGTGGGTGTTGGTATGAGGACGGAAGGTCTGGCTTGGGCCTGACTCACTGCCAGGGTGTTGTTGGCAGCATTTACACATGCACTTACCACCACCCGGCTGCTTTGGGCGGCAGATGTCATAACTGCCCCAAATACGTGTGCCACAGTCACAGCTACAGTTGACACACATGACCCCAACCGCCGGACAAGATGGAAATCGTCCTGGGAGTCCTCGTCACTCAATGCAACATGTGCTGCCTGACCCAAAGCCCGGGTGGAGGTGCCTACAGCTGCACCTGCAGCTACCATCACCGGTGGGCCCGTGACAGCAGATGTAAATTGCTGCTCAGTGATATGGGTGCCAGGTTGTGATGCAACAGCTGCATCACCAGGAGCCACAGGGGGTGGTGGCATGTCTGCACCAGTACGTGGCTGGGCATCCAGCCCCAGAGAGGCATCCCTGCCTCTTCCCCCCTGTAGCCACCCTGGCTACCCTGGACTCCCGTCCTCCGTGGTCTCTGCGCCCACGTGCCCCACCATGCCCAGCCCTGGGAGGACGCCCAGCTTTGCCGTCCTTAGCCTTTGGTGGCCTCCCAACCATCGCACTGATGGAAAATAGGCTATGGGAGGTTCACTCAACAATTGTCCTAGGTAATTGGCTAGAAGGGGGCAGGTTACTTGAAGGATTAGGTACCCCCGTGCTCCTGCAAGGCTGTCTGTGACCCCTGGGGAAAAATTATGGGTCGCGCAATGCTCAGGCACCCCCAAAAAAATTGACAAAATATAAGAGCAAGAAATGTAAAATTAAAAAAGAAAATGTGCACGCAACCCCGGTAGCCCACGTACATGGATTTTACCTCCGGCAGCACGGTGTGGCACCCAGGGACACAAAAAACACATACGCGTGGAACACACGGGCTACTATGACCTCGAAAATGGTACGCATGCACAAGGGGAACCACAGTGGTAAAAATAGCGTACGCGACTCACCGCCTGCCTTGCGTGGAAAAAAAAATCAAAAACACATGCGCTTGTGCACGTAGGCAACACCCCGCCAAAAGAAGAGGTATGGACTTTAGACACTGTGAAGTAATCGCGTGTGATTCCAGCAGAGCAAACACATACCTTGGTCTCCATGAACAGCACGTACAGTGGTCTGCTGGCCCGTGCTGACCTTTAACCCGTGCTGAAAGCAACACCCGCATGCATAACGTCACTTACGCGCTAAGGCCCTTTCCTCGATTTACACGCATTCACATGCAGACGTGATTTTTTTGCACGTGCGGATGCACCCGTGCTGAGGGAAATGCCTGCGCGTGTTATGTCACATACGCGCTTACGCACTAAGGGCCTTTCTTCGAATTACATGCTGATTTTTCACGTGCCAAATCACTCTGTATCAAGCTGGCCACGCGACAACACACGTAAGACCACGCTCCTGCCCAGAAGGCCATTTTTCTGCCCCCCAGAGCCCTGAGCAGACTCCCACCAGCCATCAGTTGCTGCCTGCCTGCTGGCCACGTGCCCTGCTATTTGGTGCCTGCATGTCAGCCATCTGCAGGGGTCCAGTTGTTGTGACGACCCCTGCTGAAACAGAAGACTTCCGACTGAAGTTCCATCGCTCCACAGCCCAGCACCAGGACCCAGTTGCCCACCCACACCTGCCTCAGGGTTGCCATGTCGGGGGAAACACCATCAGACACCCCTTGCAACCCCCAGCCAGAGAAGCAGAGGGCTGCCAGCTTCACAGCAGGAAAGGTTGGCATCATGGTGGAACAAGTCCTGGTGCATTATGATGCCCTCTATGGAAGAAGACATGCTGAGAAGGATGGACGGGAGAAGATCTGGCTGGACATCGTGGTTGCCATAAACACGGCCAGGCTGGTGGAGGATACATCCCTGCCACAGTCGGGAGTCGGAGGTCCAGCAGGGAGTGGTCACCCCACCAACTGGACCCCAGCAAAAGGAGGACGTGCAGGCATCGACAAGCAGGGCACATGCACAGCAGCAGCAGGCTCAGGGTGGGAGCGATGATGGCTCGAGGCCATCAACATCACAGGGGCAGGCATCGGCCGGAGGGCAGGAGGACCCTGGACTGGGAGTGTCTTTTGTGTGGCAGCGGTTGGGACAGCAGATAGATGCGGAGATGCCACGGGCAGAGGAGGCACGGCTCACTATGGTCAGCGAGGAGAACTAAGGCGGGCTAAGTGCCTCGAGGCAACTCGCTGGGAGTTGGAGGAGGGCATGGCTGCATCGCTGTGAGACCACGAGGCCAGGGAAGAGGCCCACCTCTGGAACATCGACGTGGACTTTGATGATGCCCTGGCCCGGAACATCAACAAGTGAGCTGTAGGACTTGCCCGCCGCCTTTGTATATATTTCTTTAGGGTTAGGTTTCCTTTGTTTTTCTTTTTTTTTGGAGTTCATATGCATATAGTTTTATATTCATAGGACGTTTTTTGTAGGTTTCCTTTTGTTTGGGGATCATGGACCCTTTGGACTTGGATTGTATATAGTTGAAGACTTGTACATACTTTCTTTTTTTACAATTCCCATCGATCAATGGTTTTCTTTTTTTTATTATTTAATTCATATTGACATTGGCGATGGACCACTTTTCTTTTTTCATGCCGGGGATTTTTGTTTTTCATTGGCTTTTCTTTTTTTTTTTTGGTAATAGCTTTCATTATTTATTTATTTGCAAGTTTGATTTTAATTATGTTATTTCATTATGTTTTTTAATACATTTATTTTAACTTCATGATTGTTGTGTACTATCATTGGTTTTGTGCATGTCTCAGTGAACATTGCCTCAGTCATGTGTTGCCACAATGTGGCTCTGTTGTGCATTTATGCATGGCCATGGTGGTTCTTTTAAGACTCTCATGGCATGGGTAATTTGGGAGTGGGTGCAGTGCATGGTTGTGTGTTTGTACTGGGGGCAGGGGGGATTTGGGTTGGCATTAGGACCATGGGTCTGTTTTGTTAGGACATGTTGTTTGGTGGGCCATTTGTCGGGGCTTTCTGGCAGGTGCCCATCAATGGGGGGGTGGGATTACATGAGTCGGGGCCTGCTGGCAGGTGCCCGTCAATGGGGGTGGGAGGGACATGAGTCGAGGGGCCTGCTGGCATGTGCCAATCAATGGGGGTGGGGGACATGAGTCGGGGCCTGCTGGCAGGTGCCCGTCAATAGGGGTGAGGGTATGGGGGGACATGAGTCTGGGCCTAATGGCAGGTGCCTGTCAATGGGTGTGAGGTGGTGGGTGGGTTGCCATGAGTCGGGGCCTGCTGGCAGGTGCCCATCAATGGGGGTGGGTGGGGGACATGTGTCGGGGCTCCCGAGTGCATGGTGCCATGTGGCTTGCCTGCGGGGCATGGTATGGGGTGATGTGCTGCCTGCGGGCCATGGACTGGGGCGATGGGCTGCCTCTGGGGCATGCCCAGGGGTGATGGGCTGCCTGTGGGGCATCGGGAGGGGGGGCACACCCAGGAGGGCACACACTGCCAAATTGCGTGTGAAAGTCCACGCGCACTCCCGGAATAAGAGTATCATGCTCGCGGCAGGCCTATCGAGTGTAAAACTCCCCACTCACCCCTGAAATACACATACCCCGCTCGCACCAGCAAAATCGCATGTGAAAGTCCATGCGCACCCACGGAATACACGTACACTGCTCGCGCCAGGCCAATTGCGTGTGAAAGTCCACACGCACCCCTGGAATACACGCAGGCAGCCCATCCACCCTCCCCATGCCCCACAGGCAGCCCATCACCCCAGTCCATTAAAGGCAGGCAGCCCATCATCCCTGGGCATGCCCCGCAGGCAGCCCATCCACCCTCCCCATGCCCCGCATGCAGCCCTTCCCCCCAGTCCATTGCCCGCAAGCAGCCCATCACCCCTGGACATGCCCTGCAGGAAGCCCACCAACCCTCCCCATTCCCAGCAGGCAGCCCATCACGAATTTGCTAGCACGAGCGGGGTACGCATATTCAGAGGGGTGTGTGGGGAATTTTACACGTGATTTCGCGGGGTACGTGTATTCCGAGGGGTGCACAAGGAGTTTTACATGCAATTTCGCTGGCGCGAGCGGGGTACGTGTATTCCGAGGGGTGCGCAGGGAGTTTTACACGCGATATCGCTAGCACGAGCGGGGTACACATATTCGGAGGGGCGTGGGGAGCTTTACACACGATTTCCCTGGCGCGAGCGGGGTATGCGTATTCCGAGGGTTGCACGGGGAGTTTTCCAAGCGTTTTCGTGGTTGGGGGGCTGTATGCTGGTACACTGGCCTTTGCGCCATTTACTGGATTTGGGCGATGTTTTTGGCGCATGGGGCGGGGTTGGGGGTGTAACTGGTGATGCTGCACAGTCGCTGCACCACTCTGCGCCATGGCTGGTTATGGATGTAAGTATCCATGAATATGCTGTGCACTGAAATGGGTTTTGGCGCACGCGGCTGGTGCACAGAGGGAGCGTGCGCCACTCGTGCACTGATTTCTATGAATTACCCCCATAGTCTCTTAGTGCCTTTGGTTTCCTTACTTCTAAGATCTCCTTAGTGGGAAACAAGTTAAAGCACAGTCTTAGAAACTGGTGTCGTAAGATTGCCGAGGGGAACTTACTCAATTAGAGAGGCATAGTTCCTTGTTTGCTTGATGCTGTACAATGCTTCCCATATAATTTTGAAATAGATACCTGGTCTAACGTCTCTAGTCTGGATTTTCCATAAGCAATTTCTCTGTGGCGCCAATTGATTTTAATGATCCCTTGCATTTTCACTCCATTCTTCCAGTAGCTGCTCCCTTTTCATCTTAAGTGCTTGACTGAGTAGGGTGACGCCTCCTTCTGACGGTGGCAACAAGCACTTCAGATAGAAGGATAGCGTCTTCCAGAACGTAATTGTGAGTAGTGACGTGAGGCCTAGTTCTTTACGGATCACTGCCACTCACATGCAGTTAGGTACCCCAAGGACAGTTCTCCAAAATAGTCCCTCTAGAAATTGCCACACCTTCCAGCTCAACTGAAGCGCAGATTCAGCCCCATAAATCAGGATAGGAATTGTTTTCATACGATAGAAATGTATTAGTGGACGCGTGAGAATCTGCAGTATTTGGCTTTGATGAATTTTGCCTGTGCTGATAGCATCTTCACTTTCTGTCTCAGGGCAGCTTCTCTAGGAGCGTTGTTGCTACTCACATTTATAGATCTCACTAAATATGTCATATGAGTAGTCTCTTGAATTCTCTCTCCACATATATACCATCCCTTAAATGTAGCTGCTTTGCCCACTGGCTTGCCATAAACCAGTACAGCGGATTTAGATGTATTTATCCGAAG
This sequence comes from Ambystoma mexicanum, assembly GCF_040938575.1. NCBI lineage: Eukaryota > Metazoa > Chordata > Amphibia > Caudata > Ambystomatidae > Ambystoma > Ambystoma mexicanum. Next base: position 1,283,045,659 of record NC_090929.1, on the reverse strand, counting down.
TTCATTTGCTGTTAAATAGCAGGCCACAGCATCTAATTGGCGCTGAAGGTCAATAGGAGTTTCATCAAATAAATGATGTCATCAGCGTACAATAATCTGTTTACAGATGTACCAGAAATTGTAGGTGGAAATCACCTAATCCCGTTAAATATATCTCCCATGTCGAGGTATACAGATTGAAGAAAGCAGGAGCGAGGCGACAGCCTTGTTTAAGGCCAACTGCTGTCTTTATGGGGTTTGTCAAGTCCCCCCGTTTATCCAACTTTATTTGGATCGTTGTGCCGGTGTGTAATGCTTCAATTGCTTCTCGCAGATTGATAGGGCATTCCCAAGAATTTTTCTTGGACCATAAGGTCTGCGTATTTACTGAATCAAAAGCTTGTGACAAGTCCATTGAGGCTAGATATAATTTTTTGCTGTTCTTTTGTGTGGTTCTCAGTTTCAAATAATTGATTAGAAATAGGTTCAGTGTTGTACGAATGCATTTTCTAAATCCGACTGGTTTGATTCCCTGCTCCAATCCATAAGATATTTCAAGATCAGAGCTGCAAATAGTTTGACAATAATGTCCAAAAGGGTGATAGGCCTGTAGTTTGTGGGAAGAGACCTATCACACTTTTTGAAGATTAGGATGACAATCGAGGTAGTACATGAGGCCGGTCTTTTTTTCCTCGATTTCACCAATGCTAATAAATCGTTTACAAATGATTCCCAATCCTCTGGATTCTTCTTAAGTGTCAAGTTTGTCAGGCCATCTGGGACTGCAGCTCTGGAGTTACTGGAGTTTTTGATCAAGGCAAGGATGTCATCTCGTTCTGTTCCAAATAGCCAATTATGCAGAATCGTATCTGGTTCAACTCGTTGATGCTCTGTCATGTTGGAGAAAAGGGCTGTGAAGTATTCTGTCCACTCTCCCGCTGGAATTGAATTGGTTAGAGTGCACTGCTGCGGCGCATCCATTGAATTGAAAATTTGCCAAATCTCTCTGGAATTTTTAGATGCAACAAGCTTCAAAATGTGCTCAGCGTTGTTTTGCTGTAGGGTGAATCTATGCTGTTTCAGCCAATTGTTATAGATAGACCTACCCTTCTTAACTGCATTCAGAGATTCCAGTGAGGGATGTTTTTTATATGCTCTTATTAAGCAATTTAAGTCCTTTTTCCTTGAGCAAACTGCTTGATCGAATTTGTGTATGTGGCAAAAGTTTTTCTTCCTGCCAAAGGATGTTTTTTCTGTGTATAAGGACAGATATTTCATATAGTTTGGATCGGCTGATTTCCTGGCGTTGCTCTGAATTTTTGACAACTCAATAACATTATCACGGGACAACCTCAGGCTGAAGTTCTAGAATGTCCATTTCTAACTCTCAATCTTTCCTAGCCGCTAATGAGAGGCGTAGCTTCAAAATGTCATGGTTACTCTGGGCAGTATTAATGACCGTCATCTCGATTATCTTTGTATGTAAATTATCAGACAGAAAGAAGTAATCCAATATTTGGGTATGTGTCCCTTTCTTCCATGTATGATTGGGTGGTTTGTCCCCTGCTACAGCCCCATTTAATATTGAGATGTTTCTTGATGACAATTCTCTTCTCCACAACAGACCTCTTAGTTCAACTTCCTGTAGTGTGCTTAATGGGTGCTCTGAGGGTCTTGGCGTTATTGAAACAGTGAATATTTAGGTCGCCACATAATATGATGTACAAATTTGTCCCAGAAATGGTTGCATTGTTGATCTCTTCCATGACCTGTTAGCTGAATTGCTTTGATGTTGTTGTCCTGAAGTTCCAATACAGGTTACAGAGTAGGATCGACCCTGCAGTATTAGCTTTGGAACTGTCACATTCCAGTAAGATAACATGAATTAGGGGGAAGATATTGTTTGCCCATATGACTCTAATTTCACTGCTGTTTCACTGCTGTCACTGCTGTCTTTTAATAGGCCGGCCATGGGTCTTCCCATCAGTCCTTTTGTTGCTGGATTTAGAAAAGTGGCAAATCCCTCAAGGAGAGGCTTATCACGTAACTGTGTCTCCTGGAGACAAACCACGTCAAATTCTTCAAACTGCAGGCTTCCTTCCCCTAGCAGGTGCTTAAAGTCTTGTGTATTACAGCAGCCAAGAGTGACATAGGGCTACATGGCATTCCTGCCCAAGCTCCAGCATTATGACTTTGAGGCTAAAGCTCCCGCCAGCCAATTCCAGTTTTCGTCATCCTTCATTATCTGTTTGCTTTTTGTAGGGCAATATTTGTCACTGGTCGGGTTCACATTTTTTATCACAACTTGCTGTGGCCCAAATTCGCCCCATTTGTCACTTGTAGTTTGAATACGCTGGGTTGGTCTTGATGCTGTTGTGTTGGATTTACTGTGGATATATTTACAGAATGGTGCAGGAGTATGTACTGTTGTGTCATCTTCTCTGTTGCTTCCAAGGTTAGGATTAGTTACTGCTTTTAATGAAAACCCCATAGTTTTGAGTTGGCGGGTTTCCTGCACTAGCAGCTGTTTGATTTTGGTAGAAGTGATGTGAAGTACCACCATGTCTTTCCTTTGTTCCTCAGGAAAGATGACCAGGAGTCATTCCCTAGAATGAATGCTAGAGAGTGAACTGATACTGTGAAAGAGCCTTAGACTATTCGCCCTATTAAGGATGAAGTTGTCCTGAATATATAAGGTTCTCTCCAGTTGCATGAAAATTGCATCCTTTTTTCTTTCTTCTAGTGTTCTCTTCAATTGATTTGGTATATCTTGTCTGTGAGGTGTTGTTTCAAGATGTTTGTCAGACAAACTGGCCTGCTCACTTATGGCCCTACTTCTCTCTTCAAGTATCTTAAAGCTTCTTAATGGGTGATACAGTTTATCTTCCTGAGGAGACCTTCCCCTGTGAACCCGGGACACTGTGCTTGTCCTCACATGAAGAATTGGGGTCAAGGTCCGAGGTGGTGACCTTGCTTCTAGGTCCTCGTAATCCGACGGGCACTCAATGTCATCATCAATATCTTGGAAATCAATTTCATCTGATGTAGACCCAGGTAAGGCGTTATTAGCTCTGTTTGTCTTCAGAGCCTTCAAGCGATCTTCTAATGAGGCTTCAACCTGTAGGACTTTGTCTCAATCTTGAGAGTAGGTTGAAAGGTTCAACACATCCTCTGCATCGCTTGTAGAGTCTTTTGATCGAGTTTTGTTTTGTTGCCCTGTTTGGCAATTGACATCTGAGTTCGATAGGACAGTCTGTAAATCATTCTCTGAATCCACACTTATAGAAGAGTCGTCGACAGACCTTCTTGGTGCCTGAGGTGCCAGCATGTTGTCAGGCTTGTTTAAGGGATGTGGAATCAGTTCCCTGATGTTCTTTATTGTCATAACCTTTCGTCTTTGGTTCAATGGCACAGGCTTTGTGGCAACATGTACTTGTTTTGGTTGCTTTTTGTTCCCAAGTGCTATTGTCATCAATGGGGCTTCTTCCCTATCAGCTGTCTCCATAGCGGAGGCTTTGCCATTTGCAAAGATGTCATAGGTTTTTGCAGATGGTAATGTTAGTTGTGGAATCCCTGAAATAGCCAAGGTAGGCTGACATTTTTTTAATACATTTCTTAGTCCATCTTGCCCTAATGGGGTCCTCACATCTTGGTTACCTAATCCTTCGACGTTATAAATGAGAGGATTCTTGGTTGACCGGGGTGCCTGATGGTCCACCACCCTATTAGTATTCTGGGCTCTATGCTTGGAGAGTGTTGCATCCAGGGAGTCGTTGCTTCGTGGGCAAACTTTAGGTCTCCAGGTTGTGATGTTAACTTCTTGTAAACAGGTTGGCATTTCCAAATCTTACGGGATGTTGAAGTTCCTAGGGAAGTTCTCATTTGGTTTTGAGCATTCAGTGTGCTCTTTTGAGCTGGAACTCAGTGAAGGGCCATTCTGATGGTTATGTGACATAGATCATCTTCTTTTTTCTTTGTATTTTATTATTGGGTCCAAGATTGTCTTCAGAAATTTAGTTCTATTTTCTTCCTGCTTATCCGCATTTCCCTAAAGTGCCGAAATGCACCCTTCAACAAAGACCATTTTCGAATGCAGCGTTCCCAAAAGGGTTGATTGGTCTTTTAGTTGGTCTGCGATGTTCTCATATAGTTTCTTAAATGGAGTCATTTTGGAATTGTCCCCATCAACACCCTGCGCACCATACTATAAAGTGTAGTGAGCGGGGGTTGGACACCCCCACTGCACATCCGACATTTAAAAAAAAAGAAAACAGGGGCTGCGGGGTGTCCCCCGCAACACCCCGCTCACTATAATGTGTGGTATAGTGAGCTGGCTGTTGCAAGGGACAACCCTGCAGTACACCCAAGAAGAAAAAAAAAACAGGGGCTGCAGGGGTGTCCCTCGCAAACCCCGCTCACTATACTTTAAACTATAGTGTTCAAGGGTTGCGGGGGACACCCCTGCATTCCCTGTAATAAAAAAATAAATAAATAAATGAAAAGGACCCTGCGGCGCCGGTTCCCGATCATGGAAGTGAAAGGGAACTGGCGTTGCAGGGTGACAGCCTGAAGAAAAGTTGAGTAGGGTATGTTTATGTTGGGGGTTTGGGATGCGGTGTGTTGAGGGTGTGGGTGGGAGTGTGTTGTGGGTGTGGGTAATGTAGTGATTTGCAATGTTTGTCTGCATGGGAAATGTACGCCCCTTTGGTGGTGCGTACATTTCCCATGCAAACATTTCCATCACAGACTTTTCCGTGATGGAAGGATCACGCAGATCCATCACTGTCATTGAAAAAGCTGTAATCATATTGGCGTCTAGTTGAGAGCTAGGTGAGGATTTTTCCTGAAACCTGAGCCGCCACCATGTCTAATAGTAGATCTTCTTTTTAATTTTTTTATTTTAAATGTTTTATTGGCTTTAAAAAAACATTAAAATAGTAGTTCTCCATCAGATAGCGCTGGATTGGCCATCATTTCTTTGTCTTCTTGTGAGGACAATCTACGGCGTTTGCGAGAAAATCCTGGCCGTGCTACAGGATCCAGTTGATGCATTGAGGGTCGTGGAGAAGCCATAGGCATGCGAGTAGTGGTTCTAGCATAAGTCTCTATGTTGTTTGGACAAATACCCTCTACTTCTCTGTTGTCAAAGGCCTGAGAAGCCCCTAGGGTAGGCCAAAGGCGGCACTTTTACCATCAGCCCTCATGTTATTAACGTTCAGCACTCCCTTTGCCCCGATGTTGTCTTGTTTGGGACTTCTTAGTTTAGTCTTTTAGCTATTAAGCACTGCATGGTGAAGAATCGTGGTTTGTCTTGAGCGAGCAGGACAAGCCACTTGCGTTGGTGGCCGAAATGAAGTGTTTGGAAGAGCCTTATCTCTGCATTAAAAGTTTTATTCCAACATTACAGAATACAAACAACATAAATGAACAACAAGTTTCTTATGCAAATACAAATAATGAATAATAAATACAAAATCAATTCAGCAAATGAGAAAAGTAGACTAACCAAGTGAAAAAGAAATCAGCAATCGAGAAAAGTAGACTGACCAGGTTAAAAAGAAAGAAAGCTTTATCTTGTTGATTCTGTTTGCTACCGCTTACTTGAAGGCTGTTATCCAGGGTGGCTGATTGAAGGCTCATTAATGGACAAGAGGTTGTGCACTATAAGTAGGGCGTTGCTTACCCTGAAGAGGGCTAAAGCTGAGACCTCTTGGCTTCCAAGGTAAACTACTTGGGGCCATACTGTACAGAGTGTTGCAAGCAGTCGGAATAGAGGTTCCACAATTATAGGGCTGCAAAGGGGACATCGAGGTACCTGTGCCATTTTGGCATATAGTGTTGGTGGTCACAGTTGCTTCCCAATTACCAGCATTAGGGGGTTCAATAGATTTTGGTGGAATATTTGGGGCCTCCAATGTGGGAACAGGAGCCACTAGTATGTTGACGTTCCTTCAATGTACTTACTGCTGCTGTGCTTGCTATATCAAGAGGGGAGTCATTTACCTGCTGGTTCTCCAAGGTGTTTATGAATTAAACGTTTTTCTGGCCAATTTCAACACTCATGTCAATTGGGCAGTAAGAGGCGGTCTCTTCTAGAGGTGGGTCACTAAATCCACGCTGCCCAGTAGTTATATCCATGGTTGACGAGGCCATGTGGCGTGGCAGTTAGAAAATAATTTACTGCAAGACTAATCACAAAGAGTTCCAATGTGCGCAGAGCGGATCAAGGGCTTAGCCCCGCAGTCTCTGCTGTGTGCTTTGTTGTAGAGCAGTTGCTCCGGATTGACCTATTACAACTGCACGCAGGTCAGCTGGAGATCTTCCTGCAGTCTTAGCTCGTGCTGTGGTTTCCAGGGGTTATAACAGCTCAATGTCACGTCCCAATGAGTAGAGCTTCCTAGCACTCTGTCACTATGCTGTCACTGTGCTGCTTGTTTTTCAGAGACTGCACGGATCAAAGTCGAGAGGAGCAGTCTCCATGCGCACGCTGCTGGCCAGGGGCATGATAGACGGCTACAGTGAGTGCAGGAAATGTAGTAAAAAGTGTGTTAGAGAGTTGCGAGGGAGAGTTACAAGGGTGAGCGGATGGCTCAGTACAGTCAAATAAATCGAATGAGTAGACGGACGCTTACCGTTGTTTCCCACAGCCAGCAGTCAGCAGTCTGGTCCTACAGTCAGCCAGCACCCTCCCCCACTCTCGACGCTCCCGGAGCCCACAGACGCACGGCAACACTATCCGGTCACTCCGCGTCGCTCCGCTTGGGAAAGGTTTTTTTAGCAAAGTTGATCAGTCTCCAGACAATGGAAAGCGAGGATAGACTTGCAAAAGCGGAGCTCCCGCATGGCAACACACTCCAGGTCTCTCTGCGTTGTTCTGCTTGGGAAAGGGTTTTTTTGCAAAGTTGATCTGCCTCCAGGCAATGAAAAGCGAGGATAGATTTTGAAAAGCAGAGCTCCCACATGGCAACACACTCCAGGTCACTTATATGTATCTTATTAGTGCATTTGGTTAAAAATAAAAACTTTTTGCACTATACAAAAAAATGCCATTTATCATAACATCAGAGACAAGTAAAAAGGGTTATTAAACATTTCGTACCAGCTATGTAGACCAATATATATTTCAATGTTATTACCCACACTAAAAATAGACAATACATGCATTCATTTTGAAAGAAGAACAAGATCAACCAAGTCATCATGTCCTAAAGTGCAGAATAAAATAATACCAAGGCTTCTCTCCATACATAGTAGGCTGCAGCCACAATCACCAGTGGTTCTGCTCCAAAGATTGCTCTCCAGAATTGATCAGATTGTATACTTCCTCACTACTTAAACACTGCAGATAGCACATAATCTTTCATTATATTTCGTACCATTCCAGGCCCCGAGTACACGTTTGTTTGGAGAATGTTAATATGAAGATAGATAATAAATCTCTGTATCTTAGCGGAGCACAGTTTCAGGTAGGAACGAGGAATGCCACTTGCAAATCCCTGAATGAAATACTCTGCATTCATCTTCCTACGTTGAAGAGTGGCCAGACTTACAGAGAGGACCCAATCCCCTGTTTGTTTTTTATTACAATGTGCACATTTGGGAGAGAAAGGGCGCTGCCCAGGTGTAAAACAATCTCATTTAAATGGACAAGGGCAGAGTTGTGCAAATCTCAGACAAAGCGATTCTGTGCAAATCAGCAAGATGCAGGGCCAATCAAACCTAACAAGCTGTCACTCTAGTTCCTGATTGGCAGAGCTTCAGGTAAAATTGTATGCACTGGAGAGACCAGACGGATCTGCTGGATTGTAACCTAAGCTTAAGTCGTGGTGCTGCCACAGGCACAGTTTTGGGCACACCGAGTGTAGGGTGCAACCATTTACCCTTGACTATGTACAACCAGGTAGCGTGCGAGGTGATTAACGCCTCAAGTCCAAATAATAAACCAGCTATAATGCTTTTACTATATATGGTGTGGATACTTTGAATATTGAAACCTCCCTTACTGGCAATACATGTTTTAATCATTATCTATGTCGTCATACCTCGTGGCATGAAATACTCACCATAATATGGGAGAGCCGGGTGAAATTTTATTGGATAAACAAGGTAGATGTAACTACCTAGTATGTCCAATGTAACATTAGCCAATTTCCAATGGAAGGAGGTTCAGAATTTTGGAATTTGCAGCATTTCTTTTCATATTATTGCAAAGTCATTAAGGGCATTAATTGGGGGTTAGGTCAAGGAGCACCATGTCGTCAGCATGTCAGATTATTTCGACAACAACGGAGTGCTCCTCATCCATATCAGAGTCATAGATGTTAATCAGCAGAGGTACCAACACATACCCCGGCTTAAAACCTTGATTTGTTTTAATGTGTCGGGTAATGCCTTGTCTTGGCTCGTCCTAACTGTCACTGTCATCTCAGTGTGGAGTAACGTAAAAAGATGGAGCAGTCAAAAATCCAGGCACCAGCTTTCCAGTTTACTCCACAGGATAGGCCTGGAGACACAGTTGAAAGCCTTGGAGTGATCTATGAAACATAGATATAATGTACAATTGGGCTGTCAAGATATTTCCTCAGCTACACAGTGTAAATCACATAAGTTATGTGCCATGCCATGTCCGCCCCTGAATCCTGTTTGGTATTTCTTCAGCAACCTTTTCTCCGTCACCCATCGGTTACATTTTTTTAATAAGAGTGAGGAGAATGTGTTGCCACTGTAATCCAACATCGCCAATAGGCGATAGTTGAAGGGATTCATCCTGTGCCCTTTTTTAAATGCGGGAACCAGAATCGATTCCCTCCAACTATTAGGTACAAGCCATACTTTGCGGCGTTGCCCCGGTCTATAGCTGACATGCATGTGGGGGTTTGCTATAGCCGTGTGTTTGTTATATTGTGTCCCAACTGCCTATTTTTGAAAAATCGCAAAATCGGCAATCTCCCGGAATCGCCTATTCTAATTGCACAAGGCCGGACCACGCTCCACCCCTGTGAAGTGCAAATAGGTGGGGTTGGTTAAATGTCCATGTTGCCAGTACACCCCAGACTGGTATACCTACCTGGCAATTGCAAAATTAGCAACCTCCCGAAACAGCCTATACTGATAGCACAAGGCCAGACCTGGCCCTGTGCAGGGTGAATAGGTGTGGTTGGACAAATGTCACTATCACCAGTACACCCCAGACTGGTATGCCGACCGTGGGACAACATTTTAACCCACCAACTGTTTTGGTGCTGGAGCCAACCCCGAACATACAAACACACTTTCACAAATATATATATAGATGAGTCCTAACATAAATATCCTGTCAAAGAGTTCCTTCAAAATGACAGCCCAAATGTGAAGATTAGCTTTGGTCACGACGTTGGCTATCACGGCAGGGCCTGCTGCATGTGAGGCCTTTATTTTAGCAATAACCTCTACAATATCTTCAATCTCAAAACCCTCCATGGATGTATCAGATACCTGGATATTTACAGGGCTAGATGTATCTATGTCATGGTCAAAGTAGAGCTAGATGATGTGGGCAACATACCAGGCCGATTCGGGGATCTGGTTACATTCTAATACCTTTAGACTTCCTGGACGGGTTTGGATGAAATGTTTGAAAAACAGTGTCAGACACGTTCCCCTCCAAACAGGGAATTTTTGAAAAAAAATGTGCTTAACGGTTCAAAAGTAACACATTTCACAACTGCTAAATCACTGCAGAATTGGCCATTTTAAAAATAATGCAAAATCAGACATTTTTGGAAATCTGACAATTTTACACAAAATCTGCATTTGTTATAAAAATAAAGCCACACAATGGGGGGTCATTACGAGGTTGAAGGTAATGGAAAAACAATGCCGGTAAGGGATTACCGGCACTGCATACCGCTCCGGGCTATTCCGACTCAACAAGCCAGTATTAGCGCCGCCGCTGATAGCATGCTCCCCCGTTCTGGAATGCGCGCAAGCACGCAGCCTTTGGTCCCGCAAATAGCGAGATTACGCTAATAGGAGGACATCACAAGTCAGGCGGACATGCAAATACCAGCATCATGAAGGCGGTAATGAGCCCTATTAGGATGCCGGCAATACCGGCATCATGTACCATCCGCAAACAGCTATGTGCAGTGTTCCCAACTGCCACATGTTCACACAATCAGCACAGGTGTTTGCAATGGAGTCTGGCCCAGCACAAAAAGAGCACACCTACACACCACAACCCTCACCACACCAAAATGATTCCACTTGTAGTAGCAATAGTAGGGCTGGAGGACATGCTTGCATTGCTACACCACCACCAACAACAGACGCCACAGAGGAGACGCAGGAGGAGAAGGAGGGTGAGACAGGCCCAGCAAGCCCCACCAGTGCAGCCAGTGGTACCACGCAGGCAGCCCCCAATCCTTCGCATCAGAGCCATTCCATTCAACCTAACCCCTGGGAAGATCCACACTCTGTACAGTCTGGACCGGGACACCATCACCACCATTGTGGACATGATACATGACGACATGTCAGCCTGATTGAAATACACACCGCCATTCCCCCTCTACTGAAGGTAGTGTCTGTGCTCCACTTCCTGTCCACAGGCACCTACCAGCACACAGTGGGGCAATGCATGGCATTTCACAACTCTTATTTTCTTACATGCTGAACCAAGTGTTGGATGCCCTCCTCAAGCAGACAAGGGACTACATATCTCTACCACGGACTGCCCAGGAGATCTTTGACACTAAAGTTGTCTTCCATGCACTGGTAGGCATGCCAAACTGTATTGGTGCACTTGACTGCACCCATGTGGAATTGGTGGTCCCGCATGCAATGGAGGTGGCCTAGTGCAACCGTAAACTATATCACTCAATCAATGTACAGATGGTATGTGACTCCAGCAAGATCATCACACATTGTTGTGCCCGATTTCCCGGATCAACTCATGACTCAATGGTCCTGCGGAAATCCACGCTACCACGCTACATGGAGCGACATGCAGGACAACGTGCCTGGCTGCTTCGTAAGTTTCATGACAGGCACATGGCAGTGAAATGGGGGGAGAGATGCACACACCACCATGGTGTCATTGTTGTGGTGACAGCACAATGTCCACATCCCAAAACGCTGTGCCCCAAAGCATCACAAACCGAACATGACCATCAAATCCCATAGCAATGAAGTAAGCTGCACACCTATCACAGCATGGCAAACATTAAACCACCCCACATCCCACAACACGTGCCCCACCCATCATCGGACCTCACCCTCTATAACACAATCCAGCAACATGCTGTGAGTATTCACAATGTAAATGTCTGCAGCAATCACCACACCGGACAAGCATCCATGAGAGTGCACAAAACAAAACCACCAAGGGACTCCGCTGCTTGTCACAGGGTCAACACCTCATTAGTGCAGCATTTCACAATGGTGATAATCCACACAGAATGCAAAATTATGCAGAGACTAATGCCAACATTGTCAGTAAAAAAATCATACATAACACTACACATCACATATATATCACAAACACAGCGGTATGTGTCCACAATGCATGAGCAACATCAAGGCAGTGTACCCCGTGTATCATCTTGAAGATGCAATCCACACCATAAGACCATGGGACAGCACACATTGAGGCAAGAAAAAATGTGTGCATACAACCAGGGACATGTGCATGTGGCCAACAAATATCTGCAGGCATGTGTGATAAGTAGAGCTGTGCATCATGAATCAGCTAACACATACCTAATTATGCTCCCATTCAGGTGACAGTGGCTATTCCTTGAAGCCGTGGCTCCTCACCCCTGTCCGAAACCCACAGAACAGGCATGAGGAGGACTACAATCATTCCCATACCCGTACTCGTGTGGTCATCAGGCAGGCCTTTGACCTGTTGAAGGCACGTTTTCGCTGCCTTAGCCGGTCGGGTGGGGCACTCCTCTACAGCCATGAGAAGGTGGCCAAGATCATCATGGCATGTGTCATGCCGCACAACATGTGTATCTGACGGAACGTGACCCTGCCCCAGACAATGAACAGCAACCACCAGGTGATGAAGAAGGGGATGAAGAAGATGTGGGCGCACATCATCGTGCTGCAGATGCAAAGGAGGGACGTGCTGTGCGCCACTCTGTGATTGCACAATATTTCTGATGCACAAGGGTGCAGAGGATGCCATTAAAGTGGGACAGAGGGCACTGGGTGTGTGAGTACATGTTCACTATGCACTGTAGACCAATAAATGACACATATGCAATGAGGAATGTCCACTCAAGTATTTTTCTGCTATACAAAACTGTACAAAGTGCTCATACCCTCCACCTCAAACACACCCTCTCCCCCCTCCCCCACAACTGCCCCACACACCCTCTCCCCCTCCATCTACCCACACAACTCCCCCACACATGGTGTCCAAGCTAATGCAGCAGGTTACTGCGTCAATTGCCTTTATCAGGCTGCCCCATCTACTTCTGTCCACTTCCAGCACCTGGTTGCGGCATGTCCGATCGACGTAAGGTGCATGCAGACCTGCGAAGGGGGCTGGTCTGAGTGAGCTACATGATGAAGCTGTGCCTGCTTGCTCCTGTCTCGGTGCCGGAGGCTCTGCCTCCATGGCATCCGCTATGTGACAAAGGACCTGCCTCAGAGCAGACACCTCCTCGCAGATGCGCGTAGTACTGGCCTCAATTGCCTGTCTCATGGACGCAGTGTTGTCCCACCCCTCCTACCTTGCCTGAGCACCATCAGACACAAACTGCCTGACTAGGGCCGTCAGCTCCTCCTGGCGATGCACTGTATGTTCCATTTGCTGCACCCCATCCCGGACACCAGTGGAGGTAGATGCTGCATGTGTGAAATTTGCACATTCGTGTGGGTGCTCTGTGGGGCTCATGCTCCCTTAACCTGGCTCCCCTCCAGACTGGTCCTGTGGGCTGTCATAGGTGGAGTACAATGGTGTGACCTGGAGTGATGCTGGGGGACTGTGTGTGGCAGGTATGTCTGATGTAGAGAGTGGGGAGTGGGAGGCACAACCAAATGTCTAAGATGTAGAAGTTGGTAATTTTAGATATGATTGTAAATAGTGTATCGAATGGGGTTAGTGATACTTCAGGTGCAGCTGGGAAGACCTCGAGGCCACTCGGGGTCCAAAGCAAAGAACATAGAACAAACACTGGACATTGCCGACCAGAAGCCCAAAGCTGCACTCCCAGTGGGATAGAATCCCTGGTGTAACTTTACAACGAGGAGAGGGTATACAGGCTCCTCTTTGGAGTCAATCCGTCCTGGTGGTTGATGTAGTTAGAGGGTCTCAACTTAAACTTTCATAATATTCATAGGTCATAGCTAATAACACATATCCATGTTTACAAATGTTCAACCTCCTGCTAGACTATAGTAAGGAAAGAAATCCAAACTAACTCGAGGCAGGTTTAAAACAAGTAAAGAATAATTTATTTATATGGCACAATCAATTGAATTCCCACTGTTAAAAACACAGTGTGGGTATAAATTGTAAGTAACAATGTTGCAAACAGCAGTAGTACAGATGAGCTGCCACAAACGCTGAAATAAACCTAAATGAATGTGCGGCAGTTTCACAATTCCATCATTGATCATAATTCTCATGAATGTTTAGAGCGTTAGAATACATTTGTGCTCAGTAAGTCTTCAGCTTAATAAAACACTCCTAGATGGTGGTTGGTGCCAACGCGTTTCGGATTATATCAATCCATCTTCAGGGCAGGATGTGTTAAATTTTCACACTGCGTTCTTGATAGATTTTCATGGTTAGTCCTAAGAATACATTAGAATAAACTGATTAAGTGTCTGAAGGTGTGTTGAAAAGTAGTTAAATTTAGAATTTTTTAAAAGTGGAAAACCACTAACCTTAGTGGTGGAGAAAGCAGGACTCTTTGGTATTAATCCGGTTGGGAGACTGTCTCCTGTTGGCCGGAAAAAACTGGAGGTATGGCGGGTGATGATTCCCCTAAAGGTATCTGGAAAGAGAGGTAATCTTAGGTCAGGGCGGGTTTCAAGATAACAGACTATACAAGTCCACAGAATCAGGGCTAATACTCAAGCATATATCAGTGCTTACACTAATGCAAATTTTCATAAAAGGGTGAAAATGAGTAACCTACCTATAGTTGTCTAGACTGCCATTGTTAGTATATTTGTTGAAAAAAATACTTAAATCGGTGGCAAAGTGACCCACGATGCGACCAAATGGCTGTGATCGCTAGTATTCCTGATATTGCAGTAGCGCTAGGTTTACGTAAACTTCATCTCACTTACTAAATCACTTCGATCCGGAGCAGAGGCAGAGGTCGAGCAGCCCGTCACTAAGACGGTTCGCTCTCGTCTGCCCTGTATTGATGGTCGCCAGGGGCGCCGTGCATGCGCGTGTGTACTGAGGAGGCCATTTTTGTATGGGCATGACGCGGCTCGGTTGAAAGAGTCACCACGTCATCACAACAGAATACAGCCAAATGTGCTGTTTAATGGATATTTGTAGGTAATGTCTAATTCAACTGGTTCTTGTGTATATGGTCAGGTAGAGAGCTACAAACCCACTACAGAGATGGCTCTCGGAGACTATGAACATGCGTCTCAGGTTGTCATGGTGATCACGCTTGAGCACGATCACACAGTGGTATGGGCATGTAGGCTCCGAGGGAGAGAGAGAGGTGAGTCTCTGCACCCTAGTCCCCAAGGTGAACAATTGTAACCTGCATGAATGCGGGTCGAGCTAAAACAATACATTTCTTAACAAGGATTTTTTTTTAAATAACTCAAGAATATGTGCCGTCTCATCACATTGAGATGCATATTGCATGGATATCAGTTCAAGAGGAAGAAAGTGGGGCAAGAGGGGGCCACCTTAGGTCAAACAGAACTATTGGGTGCCCCTCCTCACAAGGTAAATAAGACCCAACAATGGTGAACGAGGAATGACCTCATAACCGTCTGCATCTGGGTCACGGGGTAAGGGGTATAATGAGGAAACCATTATGTAACTCGGACAGATAATGAATGTAAGGTCATTCCAACATTAAAGAATTTTTTGACTCTCTGGAAGAAGAAGAAAACATCAAAGAACCCTCTGGATTTTTGGAACTGGCACCCAAAAGTGGATTTAATCCCCCTGTCAACAACCATGTTCTGGCAGTCTTTGAAAGAACCGTACTCGACCAATTAAAAAAACTCTCCTTCAAGTCCAAGGGTAGAGGAAACTTCATGAGAGGTGAACGCCAGACCCTCAAAAGATTGCTGGATAACAACAAGATCATATTCAAACCGGCCGATGGACAAGAGCAAGTACATAGCTGAAGTTTAGCGCCAATTAGCTGATTCTGAGACCAATCAACAAATTGTCTACAATCCCACAGAACAAGTGAGAACCCTCATCAAAGACGTTTTGGAGGAGGCTGAAAATTAAGAAGTAATCACAGAGAAAACACAGAGATTCTTGGAGAAGACTCATCCTATCACACCTGTCATTTACATTCTTCCAAAGATCCATAAGAGATTAATTGATCCACCAGGACGACCGATTATAGCGGCAACCGATAGCCTGCTGGAACCCGTTGCCAAATATTTGGACCAAATCCTACAACCACTCATACAAGAAACCGAGACGTACATCATAGATACCACACATTTTCTAAATAAATTAAAGGAAACTCACTTTGTCAAACAAAGGGACACCCTCTTCACCATGGATGTGACATCCCTGTACACCAATATTACACACGAGTCCGGGCTCGTGGCTGTGGAATGGCTTCTTCTGAGGTCAGACAATTGCCAAGGCGATAAACTTTTTGTGCTGAGATTATTCAACGTGGTACTGATGAATAACTTCTTAAGATTCCAGGATAACCTCTATTTACAAATTTCAGGGTCCAGTATGGGTGCCGCTATGGCACCAGCTTATGCCTTTACATATATGTATTACCTTGAATCAGAACACGTCCTATCATCTCCGAGATGGTCCCCTCATCTGACTTTCGTTTGTCAGATACATTGAAGACATTTTTGGCATCTGGTCCGGCCCGGATGATGAACTGAATGACTTCTTCTGCATGAAGAATAGCATGCAGTCGTGCATCAAGTTCACCACACTTACAAGTAAATCGAGGATCAATTTCCTAGATGTTGAGGTCTACGTTAAAGGTGAAAATCTGGAGACCAGGATTTTTACGAAAGAAACGGATAGCAATAGCCTTCTACTTTTCACAAGTTTTCATCCCCACAGGACAATAGACAGTGTACCACTGAGTCAATTCTTGTACTACCGGAGTAATATCTCGGTGGACACTGAGTATGTGAAACAAGCTGCTACCCTACACCAAAAATTCATGGATAGAGGATATAATCCAGCCACAATTACTGGAATTGAACACAAGGTATCCACCACAGAGAGAGACACTTTGCTGACCTTGAAAAACCGACCAAAAGATGAGTCCTTGGTTTACATTACAACATACTCTGCTCAAAGCAAAGAAATCAGAAATATTATCCAATAAAATTGGCCAATGCTGCAAATGGATCCTCAAACACAACCACTCTTTCAACAATTACCAACTTTTGCCTACAGAAACAGCAAGGCCCTAAAAAATAGTCTCATCTGAGCTGAAACTCAAAAGGAGCAACTGAAGCCCAAAACATTCAAAGGGACACAACCATGCTTTAATTGCCAGCATTGGAGTAACATTTTGTCTGGCAACACCATCTCAAATCACTCAAACATTCTTGTACCTGTGATTCCACCAATGTTCTATATGCTTTAAAATGCCCATGCGGTTTTTACTATGTGGGAATCACCATGAGGAAGGTCAAATTGCGATGGACAGAGCATAAATCCAATATAAGGACAAAAAATCTCAGGTCGCCAGTAGCAATGCACTTTATTGAGTCCAGGCACTCGATTGCTCAATTGAAATGTTTGATATTAGAACAAGTGAAGGTTGGACTAAGAGGTGGTGATATTCACAAGACGTTGCTACAAAGAGAAATGATGTGGATTGATTTGTTGGATTGCCTCAGGCCTAGGGGCATGAACTGTGAGTTTGATCTTATGTGCTTTTTATGATATGCGTGGCCCCCATACAGACTTCTGATGATCACTGAAAAAGTTGTAATTTGCATTTATTGATGCTTTAAAACAGAAATAGGGCAGATTGTCCAGAATGTAAAAGGCTCTCAAGCCGGCACCTGGGTGCAGCTGTTTCAAAAATGCCTTGATTTCAGTATGATCTACACAAAGTAATGTTGGAATGAGCAGTAGTTTGTTGGAATGACCTTAGATTCATTATCTGTCCGAGTTACATAATGGTTTCCTGAGTATACCCCTTACCTCATGACCCAGATGCAGACGGGTATGAGGTCATCCCTCGTTCACCATTGTTGGGTCTTATTTACCTTGCGAGAGGGGGGTACCCGATAGTTCCGTTTGAACTAAGGTGCCCCCCTCTCGCCCCACTTTCTTCCTTTTGAACTGATATCCATGGAATCTGCGTCTCAATGTGATGAGACGGCACGTATTCTTGAGTTATTTAAAAAAAAAGCCCTGTTAAGAAATGTATAGTTGTTGCTCGACCCGCATTCATGCAGGTTACAATTTTTCACCTTGGGGACTAGGGAGCAGAGACTCACCTATCTCTCTCCCTCAGAGCCTATGTGCCCATACCACTGTGTGATCGTGCTCAAGCGTGATCACCATGACAACCTGAGGCGCATGTTCATAGTCTCCGAGAGCCATCTCTGTAGTGGGTTTGTAGCTCTCTACCTGACCATATACACAAGAACCAGTTGTTTTAGACATTACCTACAAATATCCAATAAACAGCACATTTGGCTGTATTCTGTTGTGATGACGCGGCGACTCTTTCAACCGAGCCGCATCGCTCCCATACAAAGATGGCGTCCTTGGTACGCACGCACATGCGCGGCGTCCCTGGCGACCATCAATACAGGGAAGACGAGAGCGAACCGTCTTAGTGACGGGCTGCTCAACCTCTGCCTCTGCTCCGGATCGAAGCGATTTAGTAAGTGAGATGAAGCTTTCCGTAAACCTAGCGATACTGCAGTGTCAGGAATACTAGCGATCACAGCCATTCGGTCGCATTGTGGGTCACTTTGCCACCACTCTAAGTATTTTTTTCAAAAAATATACTAACAATGCCGGTCTAGACAACTATATGTAGATTACTCATTTTCACCCTTTTATGAAAATTTGCATTAATGTAAGCACTGATATATGCTTGAGTATTAGCCTTGATACTGTGGACTTGTATAGTCGGTTATCTTGCAACCCGCCCTGACCTAGGATTACCTCTCTTTCCAGATATTCTTAGGGGAATCATCACCCACCATACCTCCACTATCATCCGGCCAACAGGAGACAGTCTCCCAACTGGATTAATAGCAAAGATTCCTGCTTTCTCCACCACTAAGGTTAGTGGTTTTCCACTTTTAATAAATTCTAAATTGAACTACTTTTCAACACACCTTCAGACACTTAATCAGTTTATTCTAATTTATTCTTAGGACTAACCATGAAAATCTATCATGAACACAGTGTGAAAATTTAACACATCCTGCCCTGAAGATGGATTGATATAATCCAAAATGCGTTGGCACCAACCACCATCTAGGAGTATTTTATTAAGCTGAAGACTTACTGAGCACGAATATATTCTAACGCTCTAAACATTCATGAGAATTATGATCAATGATGGAATTGTGAAACTGCTGCACATTCATTTAGGTTTATTTGAGCGTTTGTGGCAGCACATTTGTACTACTGCAGTTTGCAACATTGTTACTTACAATTTATACCCCACACTGTGTGTTTAACAGTGGGAATTCAATTGATTGTGGCATATAAACAATTGTTCTTTACTTGTTTTAAACCTGCCTCGAGTTAGTTTAGTTTTCTTTCCTTACTATAGTCTAGCAGGAGGACGAACATTTGTAAAAATGGATATGTGTTATTAACTATGACCTATGAATATTATGAAAGTTTAAGTTGAGACCCTCTAACTACATCAACCACCAGGATGGATTGACTACAAGGAGGAGCCTGTCTACCCCCTCCTGGTTGTAAAGTTACACTGGGGATTCTATCCCACTGGGAGTGCAGCTTTGGGCTTCTGGTCGGCAACGTCCATTGTTTGTTCTAGGTATGTCTGATGTGTCATCTTCCACAGCGACACACACCTAGCCTTGGCTCTGAGCATCCTCGTCCGTCTCAGGTGCCGTGGCTGCCACCTCCACAACTGAGCTGTTCGCCACCGAGAGGGACCCATCGGCTACTGACTCCTGTGCAGGCGACACAGATGGTGTGGGGACTGTGGCTGTGGTGGTGGCCCTTAGACGCACCAGTGATGTGGCCTCCTCTGGTGCCTTCCTCTTCTGTGCCAGTCGTGGCTTGCCTGGGCCTTTTGATGTTGAAGGCCTCTTGCCTTCCTCCTCTTCCGGGGTGTTGTTGCCTTGTGTTTTTCAAGATGGCCGCTGTGCCATTTCCCGCTCCGGCGCGATGACGCTACTTCCTGTTCCTCTTATTAGCGGGCACCCGCTAATGCCGTTTCTATTGATGCCGGTCCCAATATTTAGGGGTAGATGGCGGCGGTAGTGCTATCAGCACTTTACATGATACCGCTAAGGGGCATTTTTGAGACTTTTGCGGCATGCCGGTACTGTCGATACCAGCATGGCGCAATGCTCGTGCCCGCATACTCGTAATAGCCCACTGTTAGTGGTCCCTTTGCTACACAGACACAGTATTTGCTTCATGCCGGTAAATATTGTTTTTTACCTCCAACCTCGTATTGACCCCCTATGACTGGAAAGAAGGGGACAGTGGAGTGGTGGCCAAGAAAGCAGAGAGCAAGAAGTGGTCTATAGAGCAAGCTGTGGCACAGAAGGTGAACGACTGGGGAGAAAGAGGGAGTGTTTTTGGGGCAGATGGCAGCTGGGGCAAGAGAGAGAGATTTGGGAGGGAGATGAAATGATTTTGAAGGAGAACGAGGGAGCGACTAGGGGGGGAGTGAATTGAAGAGAAGAGTGAGCGACTTTGGCGGCAAAGAGGAAGTGACTCAGGGAAAAGAGGGAGCAACTGGAGGGAAAGAGGTAGTGACTGGAGGCAAAGTTCGAGTGGCTGGAGAGGAAGAGGGAGTAACAGGAAGGACACAGGAGTTACTGAAGGGAAGAAGGAGTAACTCAAGGGAGAACAAACCAGAAGCAGATTGGGAGAAAGGATGGGGGATGAATATGATAGACTGTGAAAAAGAACCTGGGATGCAGGAGTGAGAAATTGGTGAAGATCAATGGTTAAAAGAGATACTGAGAAGGAATGAGGCACTGGACACTGCTAAGGAAACTGGAAAGCATAAGGTTTTGGGAGCCTGGTTGGGAATCTGGCAGGGACTGGGCAGGGTGACTTGTGATTTGCCATGTGATGGAGCTACTGAGTATGCACATGACTAGCAGAGTGAGAGGTGTGTGAGTTTAAGATTTGATGGAGAATTGGTGAGAGGGAGGGGTGTAGGTGCTTCAGGGGATTGGGGAATGTAGCAGGGGATTGTGTGCACCATTACAAGGGATATCGATCAATAAAGTTAATAATACAAAATAGGCACATGCCTCAAAACAAAAATGTAGGGCAAAACAAATACTGTCCTCTCAGGACTTGGACATATACGACTCTTTCAATTAAGTTAATATCAGAAACAACATGCATAATATCAAAGACAACATTCTAAGCGTGAAAAATATTGAAACCCTGGCTCTCTAACACACTCCAGTTAATAAAGATGTGCTGCAACATGTTGAAATAAATGCAGATTTGTGTGGCAACATTTGATATTTTATACTACAATGTCATGCTGCAATATCCTGGAGGGTCAGAAACGTTATTAAGAAAAAAAAAATGTATTTATTTTCCCATAGAGGAAAAAAGTGCTTCCGTTGAACACCCGTAGTGTGGAAACTGCGGTGTTGATTTGCATCAAAGTACAAATGAGTTGGGCACCATGTGTCATAGATTTTTTTGGTTTGGTATAAGTCCGTCCAGTA
The DNA here is from genome assembly GCF_040938575.1 of Ambystoma mexicanum. Taxonomy (NCBI): domain Eukaryota; kingdom Metazoa; phylum Chordata; class Amphibia; order Caudata; family Ambystomatidae; genus Ambystoma; species Ambystoma mexicanum. Next base: position 1,283,024,608 of record NC_090929.1, on the reverse strand, counting down.
GTTTAACAAGGCTCGACAGAGGAGAGGGTCCCCCCACTCCCAAAAAATGTGTATATTTCTCCAATGGTGCATTGCATCAGTGAGGCTTTTCTGGAATGAAAAAAACATTTTTTTCCCTCAATGTCAGCGGTCAGTAATGCTGTTGCAAACCGAAAAAGCAAAGGAGTCAAAACTAGATTTTAATCGGGGAAAAAGATGGTTTTGCTTCAAGCTAGAGATGGGGATGTAGAAAGTAGATCACATATGTGCTGGCAGAGTTAGGGGTTGGGCTGTAGAGCCTGCTTTGTGACAGGATATTTACATCCTAACCAAGAGAATTCCAGCACAAATGTCGTAAGAGGCGTTTGGAAGAAAAATGTGTCACGCACAGCAGAGAGTGAAAAGAGAGTAATATGAGAGGATAAGGGAGGATTTCCTCAAGAGGAGGAGATTGGGGTGGGGCTAGAAAGGAGGAGGAGTCCACATGGAGAGTGGCAGTGACGATGAAGCGTTTTACATTTTGGAGCAGGTTCCCTTAAATGCGAGAATCAGGGAAGCATGCATTATAGCGGGAGTGGTTACCAGTAATGGTTACAGTGGTAATACAATGCAGCATTGAATTGACTGTGGTATATTTCCATTGCAAGTTCCCAGTTACTGGGGGGACATTAAGCAGAAATGCAAGGAGTGAGAAAATATGTATATTGCTATGCGTCATCTATAATGTAAAGCCCCCTCATTCCTCGGGAATATTTGTTAGCGTTTACCCAAGCAGAGATTGTCACAGTTGTGTTTTTGTGACAACTTTCTTTTTGTTAAATAATGCCTGTAAGGCTAGGGGATCTTTCTTGTATTGGCAGATGTCTATAGCATTAATTACCATGTAGTATTGTCAAGGCTTTGGCGAGTAATAATGAAACCGGATTGATCAGTTTTGATCAGTATTGGTAAATGGGAGCTAAACGATTGGTTAGGGTTAAAAAGGCATGTCAGTCGGTCAGGTTGCTTGGCAGACAACATTTTGTAAACATTCTATAGAGAAGGCTCCTGGGTACTTGCCAGATGGGAGCGATTTGATAGCTTGGGGCAACTCATCTACCTCAATGGGACATTCCAGTTGAAGATGATCGAACTCTCTGAGGATTCAGTGTTGTGTCTAATCAAGCGAGGTCTGCTGTCATTCCATATTCAAATTTTCAGTTTTAAACAAGTAAGCATTGTGGTCTGAAAACGTTCTTAATTTTGAGGATAGACCTGTCATGATCTTTTAGTCACTGTATATGGTTCCTCATTGGGAGCCGATGTAGTTTATAAATAAGTATACTGTTTGCCTTTTTGCTCTAGGTACTAAAACTGTTCAGTGTGCAATAGTGTTTCGGTTGCTTCATCAGTTAGCAATGTCTCCACCACACCCCTCAAGCAGTCCTCAACCACCCATAGATTTTGCTCATGGCTGTTATTTCATGGCCTAGAATGCTTGTGTTGGTTCTGCACTACTGTGGTTCCTGTATAGATAGTTTTGCACTTCCATCCCTCATAATGGTGTCAGCAAGTACAAAGCGTTCTTCCACAATTTTGCATGAGAGAATAATATCCATTTACCAAATTAAGAGCAGAGTATACATTACAACTATGGATCTGTGCAAGTGCCTGGTCAACGTAAGGAATAAGACACTTTTATTTGTTTTATTTATTTAATTATTTTATTTATACACTTTGACATGTGTATCTTCTTGTTCAGTTCCCTTAGGTCAGCACAGAGTCTCCATTGTCCTTTGCACTTTAATAGTCTTAGAAATGGGTTATTAAAGGTACTTTGAATTGGACAACTTATTCCACTGGACTCCACATTTTTTGGAATCTCCATGAGTGATTCAATGGACATAAGAGGCAACCTGTGTGTTTGTTTACAAATACCGGTCACATATCAGGGTCCATAGGAATTGTTGTGTTATGTCAATATGTATTGTTATTGTTATTGTTATTTTGCATTTATATAGCGCCTTATATACCATTGGTATGGTCTGCTCACGGGCATAGGAAATGAATGAGAACATTGTTTGGTAGTCCAGAAAGTCATCAGCCAGACTGAAACCTGGTATTATTTCTGGAGTGGCAATTCCTGAAGTATCTTCAAGTTCAATTTTGAGATCACTATTTATGGCATCTACCTGGATGGATGATTCCTTAATATTAAGGTAGATACTGGTAACTCACATTACACTATTTCATCTTCTAGAGTATAAAATCCTCTAACCCATAAATACACACATAGTATGCCTAAAACTGCCCCCTTATTGAATATAGAGTCTGTGGTGTGATACCAGGCGAGGCGTTATAACAATCTTCAGGCATTTAACTAATGTTTGCAGCCTACAGACAAGGGGTGTATCGGCACTTTATATTTTTTAAAATCAGATTTTATTAACATTTTAGTTATAACAACACAGAACAACAATATTGCATTTCTTGGTAACCCCAACCCTAAAATAACCTTCCCCCACCCCCATCCACCCTTTCTATGGGTTCTCACACTAAACTCCAGCAAAAAGTTGGAAAGCTAATAACATCTCTTCTACGAGTCTGGGTACTTCCACTTTTACTCCCTAAAAATATCAAATACTGCCAAAATATAAAAATAGGGAATAAAGACTCCCAATAAAAAATTGGAAAAACACATGTAGAATCCTGCGCCCCTGCTTTCACCCTCACAGCTCCATAATAGGTTTGGAACAGTAGTGCACATAGTCCCACAGGAAGAAGCTATTTTACCTGCCTGATTGCAAAAAGTAAGATCTTTTAATGTGCATGAATAAATAGGTGCAACGAAAAACATATTACAAAAAAATCTGTCAGTTATAACATGTTTACTCACTTATAAAATACTCTCTTTTGGAATTAGACTTGCATTTGTACTCCCTAAAAATGATGTAACCCCCAACTTTAAAGTATAGACAGTAAAATACTCCCACTTTCAAATATCATCTGGAGCACTGAATGGTGGGACTTGTTAACTCAATGGTCCTCATTACACATTAGGCGGTAGGGGATTAACGGGGCTGGTAGAGCTGTCGGGACAGTTAAACCCCTACCGCCTCATTACAAGGTCTCCAGACGTCCTTAGTGGGTCCCGCGAGCAGACCAGGATGCAAACAACGGGCCCGTCAGTAATGGGGCCGTTGTTTGCATCCTCCCCATTCCCATTGGGGGCTCAAATGGGAATGGGGATGTACCGGGTCTGGGTTCCCTGAATGGGGAAATACCGGGACCTCCAAGGTCGGAATGGCCTGGTATTTTCCCATTCAGGGAACCCAGACCTGGTACCCGGAATGGGGGTAGCCATGCCGCAAAAAGCGGCATGGTTACCTCCAGGGTTGTAATGAGGCCCAATTTACATTTTGGGGGAATTGACCACCATTAGGTGATGTGAGAATATATGATGCTCAGGGGATCATTATTCTCAACCAATATTGAAATGGTATCTTCTTTGAAATCTAATAATGGAGTTGAATGTAAAGAAAACCCTTGGTGTTGCTGAATATTGCTTAACTTAATAAACATCTGCATTTAACATTTAACAAGGTTTGTCCTTTTCTGATATTTAACAACAAAGTATATGTTGGGGTATTTCCACTACTTTAACGCCCTCCCCATTTACATATCATCATCATTAAATATGTTATTCAGATTTCATGCGAATTAAACTTGCAACAAAGCACTGCAATTAAACAAATAAGGTTACATGAAAATACCAAGATAAACTACTTTACTTTTTCTGCAGGCCTTTCTCATTCTCGAAGTTGCCCTTAAGTAAGATTGCAGAGTACATGCCACTAAGGGGGTTTCTGCCATTATAATATAGTACATTGAAGGTCTGCACTGTCTTTAGCAGTGGAATCAATGCATGTTTGCGAACATTAGCATAAACTGGGCAAAAAACAAGAAATGTAATAAGTTTTAACATGGAGCATTGCAGACTGCGCACTTTAGATTGCAAGTTGGTGAAGCTGACCGTTTGGCTTTTATTGCTTTGAGGGGCAGAACATGAAACCAAGCTCTTGTGATTAAAGAACATTCATTTACATAAGAACTTTCCCAGTCATGACAACTGTAGGATGGTGTCATATGTGCACTTACAGGGTGTTATCTCTTTTTCCCATTATTCTGGATTATGGGCCCTGGCTCCTTTCTGAGTTTCTGATGCGTTGGATATTAATGTGTTTCTCTTTATTGTTGTTCAAAATCAGTGCTTCTCCGTGTACCTGAGGGTTCTGGGTGTTTTAGAATGCCATTTTTTGGGTTGCCTTCCTTGTTTCAGATGGGCTTTCTGTTGGACCATATGTTGTCATTCCTGTTTATTTTCTTAATTCATTTTGATGCATTTCTTGTCTGGTTTCCTGTTTGGGAGTACTGACATGACCTCACCTGTCCACTCCTGACATACAAAGTGGGCCATTCCCCCCTTTGCTGACACAAAGGTATAGCTATTCCTCTATGACTGACAGGGAAGTCACCTCTTGTTATCTTTCTGGGTGTGTTTTTGAAGAAGAAACAGTGTATCTGGTGCCCCCTATGTCTTAGCTAGGACCAGATGTACAAGATGTACTAGTATTTCTCAGGGATGTTCTGGGTGGTATAGAAGTAGTGACTGGGATAGCGGGGTATCTTGCCTCATCCATGAAACGTATTTGTTTCTGAACTTTAGCTTCTGGTTCAGAAACCAACTTGTTTTCGTGAATTTCTTGTCTTAATCTGACATGATTAACAATTTCACTTATCATTTGTTGTTTAGATTTTACTAGCTATTCCTTACAAACAATAAGACTGGTATTTCTAGACTCAAACAATTTAGTCCAGGAGACTAAGAATGCCTGTGTATTTTATCATGCCCTTTGTAAGAAATATTTGTTTACTGACAATCACACAATTCATTCACTGTCTCTTGGTTTATATACTGTAAGGTAGCTAACTGTTGCTTTAACCGTTATATTTACAACATTACATCAGATCTCCCATTACTCATTCTGATTAAACTCTCAATGTCACATTATTTTCAATTGTTATCACCAGCATTTGTGAAGACACCTTATCCTGATCATGTTGTGCCTGTGTCCATTGTAATGTTGCTTGTTGTATTTCTTGGATTGCATCATCTTTTTCTTGGGTTAGTTTCTTTCTCTTCTATTTCTCTTCTATTTGATTATTTTGACATTTTTTTGTACATGATCACTTGTGAATCCACATTTTTTATGATAGTTTTGCAGATGTCTCTTGACTTTATTTGAGTTCAGTTGTTAAGGTCATAAGCTATTGTAAGCTATTGGTATAAGCGGTATGAACACATAATGTATTCTTTAATTTGGTATGGGTGTATAAACACTGATTATGAAAATCATTAACAGTCAAAATGTATTTCTGCAGAACCAGTGTGACATGTATTGACCACATGGTGTCAGCAGAGGGTGTCAGCGCTGATCCTTCCAAAAATAAAGCAGCCGTATTTGGTGAAGACCTCCGAATCTGAGACAGATGCAGGGCTTCTTAGGTTTCTACAATTATTATAGCAGGTTTGTGCCTGGTTCATCACTATATCCAGCCACTGACTGAACTCACCAAAGGTAACACTGCACCGCAAAAGAAGGGACATTCACTGAAGACCAATGTGAGGCCTTTTACTACTCACAAGATCATTTGGGCAGCAATGGAACACCCAGTGTGACAAAGCATTTGCCCGCTTGAAGAAGACACCTGCTGAGGCTCCGGTACAGGCCTGCTCCATCAATGGACCGTTTGGGTGTAGTACTGCACCAGGAAAGTCAAGGTGTCACTCAACTTGTTGTTTTAACCAGCCGCCAGCTCAATGTATCTGACTGAAGTAACCGGCACACAAACTGGAATTTCCAGCTCTCAAGTGGGAAGTGTCAGAAAAGCTCCATGACTATCTCTACGGGCCAGATTTACAGCACAGACCAACAACAATTTTCTAACCTCCAGCATAAAGTCTGAGAAGCTAGATGCCATGGGCCATTGCTGGCTTGCTGCCCAGTCAGTGGAAAATTTCCAGCTAGATTATCACCTAAGAGTCAGCAATAGTGATGCTAATGCGCTGTCTAAAAGGCCTTATGCCACTGAGGCAAAGGACTCCAAATACAGAGAAGATATTCCCTTGGCAGCAGAATAAGAACTCTGTGCTGTCAAAGAACACAGATATCCAGGCCGAGCTCGACTGATAGAGTTCTTGGGGGGGAATGCTGCTGGAGTTCCCTCAGGATACTGTAATGTCACTACCCTTATCATCTCTGAGCTCCCTCAACTGCAACAATCTATGTTGTGGGAAGCGCAAATGGCTGACTCCAAAGTTAAGGCTGAAGGATCTGTGATCTTTGGCAACAGCACAAACTAGCTTGCATACATAAAATGATGGAAATCATTGGTGATAAAAGGATGCATCCTGTACAAGGAAATCAAGACTCAAGACCAGCTACTTCATCCCCTGGTGCTCCCTGGCCAGCTTCACCAAGCAGTACTCCATACACTTCATGAGCAAATCGCCAACTGGAAATGGTTAGCACTATAGATCTGATCTGGAGCAGCTCCACTGGCACAGTCTGATCCCAGATGTTGACAACTATTGCAAAATGTGTGCCTGATAAATGGCCAAGAAGTGCCTTGGTGTCTGGCAACAGCAATACTACACCTGCAGAGCTCTGGACTGGTGGACTGTGTTGACTTCCTGAGCCAAGAATGGAACAGCAGCAGGATACAGAACATCTTGGTCATAAGCTACCACTTCGCAAGATATGCATAGGCCTACCCCATCAATCAGTGTGATAAAAGGTGTGAAAAAGACCAAATCCTCCCCATACCACCTAAGAGGATGCTCAAGCAACGTGATTTCATTGCACGCTTCTGGACATGTTTGGTACTCTAACTGCTAGAGAAAAATCACGATGGAATCAACATATAGCCACCTTGATCCGTACTTATGATTGTACAAAAAATGACTCACCGGACACAGACCATACAAGCTCATGTTCGGATGCAATGCTTGACTACGCATAGACCTGTGGTTTGGTATCTCTTTGGACAATGCTAGTGCTGAAAGTTACAACAAATATCAACAACAACACTTTAGTTGGATATACATATCCATAAAAATGGCAACATCACAAGTTAAAAACATACATGTATATGTTTATTTCCCCTCCTGGGGTACAGAAAGAGTTATACATCTTAAACAATCATCATCGCATAAATACAAAAATACAGAAATACAAAAATACAAAAATCCATAAAATACAAAAATACTCTGCTTTACAAGTCTTTGCTAGGTAACAAGGATATGCGCCTGCACATTAGAATATGGCTATCCCCTACCATGAAGCAATTGGAGTTGTCTGTTTCAGACGACTATGCACCCCTACTTTGGAGGCATTGGTTATAATATTTACAAATGTTAAAAAAGGAGGGAGTAAACACAAAGCAGGAATATGATCTCTAGTCTGTGCCATACCTTATGACGATGCACTTAAAAAATCACCATATCCTCCAAACTGATATAATAACTAAATAAACAATATTCCATTCCAAAGTTAAAAATATATAAAATAGACAACCTAAATGTCATCCTGTTCATTCAATGTCCTCTGTCAAGCTTGCATGGCTCTGTGTATAAAAAGTGACAACGGCCAGTCTATAAAAGGCACATTCACACTCAACAAGAATTACAATTCTCGGCGGTATTGCATAAAAATGTTCTCTTTGAATACTGGCATCAAAAGTCGCTTTGCAATATTTAGTATGTGAGGCAGAAAAAGAGTGAATGCACAAGATCCTCCCTGCCTGCTCCACATGTGGGGCACCGTGCTTGGAACCAAAGAGAGAATTGTCCCTCTGCGCCAGTCCTTACACAGGCCTCATTATTAGTATGTAATGATATGAGAATGTCCAAAACTCCAAGTGGAAAATTATAGTACTTAGGCACCTGCCATAACTTCCTTCTATTTACTTTATCGAAGGTGATACTTAGGTCCATGAATGCTAGGTACACAGGCTCCTTTTTTATGTAGAGGGCATGTGCAATTATCATGTGCAAATTCAGTCCATGCTCCATAGTACCCAATAATGGGCAGAAACCTGGTTGAATTGCGAGAGTATTGCCTGTGAGGATGACCAATTTTATACAATATTCAAAAGGCATCTCCCAAATATTTAGCAGCTTGTGTTTAAGTGGTAAATAGGTCTATATGCCTAGGGAATGTCTGCAACCCTTTTTAAATATAGGAACAATAATTGCCCTCGTCGACCCTTCTGAGATTAGATCAGTCACTAATATTGCAGAGCATCGTTATGAGGGGACCCCAGTCTTTTATATAATTCTGGTAATAGCTGGAATCCCATTGCTTCCTGCTGTTCTATTTTGTTTAGACAGCTTGATGGCCTTTACCACCTCCATGTAAGTAAATTGCAGTAGGCCATTACAATCTGTTCTGCAACCATTAGTAGAAGGAACCCCACCTTTCAAATCTATTTGCTCACTGTTGCCTTCCTTCTTATCTGTGCCATTATATAGTTTAGAGAAATGTGCCCCCAAACAGGGCTGTCTAATTGTATTTTCCGGCTCATGAAATTTTCTTTTATAATATGCTCTCACAGATATAATTTCACTCCTGGATGTGTCCTCTTTTTATTACAGAAGCGCCCCTTGTGCTGATCTACAGTGATCATTGAGCCAGCCTTTATCTTTCCTTTTCCTGCTGTTGGTTGTCTTCTTAATTACATAAGACTTCATAATCTCCCTAGTGAGTTTTGCGTAAATTAATACCATTGTAACTGCGTTCTCTGCTTTGTTCAAGAGGAGAAGGGAATCTGGTAAATTTTGCTTCAGTATTTGCTCTCCTATTAATTATTTATTTGTTGTTTGCCATTTTAGACTTCTGGCAGGGGGACCCTTACAAGTGATCTCCATCAGATGTTCAATGTTATTGCTGATTAATGGACCGAGGTACAGGTTGATGGACAGAACCAGGCCAAAGTGATTGCTAAAAAGGCCTGCGTGTATGAGAAATTGTTCGAACTTTAACCACAAGTTAATTGTCAACAAAAAATAGTGAATTGTAGAGCTACCGGTAGGACTCCTGAAAGATACTGAGCTCAGGATGTCAACCGCCATTCTACCATTGGTTGATCTCATCTCCATTTTTGTGATCCTGTGCCAGAGTTTCATATCCTCCAGACAAATTCTTGGATCTGACATACGAGCTGGTCTAATGCACAAAATGGTCAAGGTCTACCAAGAGATCCTCAGGAGATCCCTGCCTTTCTCCCATTCCTTGCTTGATACTACAAGCCGGAAGGTTGGTAAAATTATACATTATAATATTAAAAATCATCAGAATTGTTTTAAAACTGCTTGCCCAGAATGGGCATTGGTTTCTGTGTGCCCCATTGGGCACCCTACTGCCTCATTTGTTGTATGTTCCAGCCCAGGTCTCAAAGCTGGCTCACTAATAATATGTATTTCCCTGTCAGCATCAGTAAGATCTTGATCTACTGTAGCAGTGTTTGTTTTCTGGAGGCAGTCTTCATCATAAAAATGAGTGGTTGAATGTTCTAGAGCCTCCAAAATCGATGTAGCCAAAGGGCCAGTAGGGAGACCATTGCCAATACTAGTGGACACTGGCTCCAAATCTGCCAAAACGATTGTTGGTTTGAACCACAAATGTGAGGGTGCTTTTGATCTTGAGCTTGCCTTTGGGCTTGGCTCTACCAAAGAAGGTGCTGGCCAATCCTGCAGCAGTCTCTACCTCTCCTGTTCCCTCCCATGCCCTCTGCATTTCACTGCTTAACCATAGACATCCTGTCCATCCTCTCTTCCTATACCTCCTCTTCCTCCTCCTCTCCCACTCCTGGCCTTTCTGAGGCCGTATAGCCTCCTGCTTTCTCCTCCTTTCCCATGTTCACTCCTGACGATGTTTCTAGACAAGTTTGATCTATGAAAGTCTCCTCAAAGCAGGTTCTCCCCTGCCCAAGAACAATCAAGAACCACATTGACACACTTGCTCCAGCCTTGACTGATTTCTGCAATCACTCCTTTGCCACTGAAACATTCCACTCCCCCTTAAGCACTCTCTTGTACACCCCATTGAATGATCCTTCCTCTCCAGCTAACTATTGCCCAATCTCCATCACTCCTTTCCTGGGCAAACTCTTGTAAAAGCTGCCCATCTCCCAGCTTAATCTACATACTGAATCTGTTGGTTGTCTCCATGACCACCAGTCTGACTTCAGAGCTGCCAGAAGCATGGACACTGCTTTCCTAAACACCTGTGAAGACTTGCTCTCCATGCTTGACTCTAATCCCCTTCTGTTCTCATTCTCCTTGATCTTTCCTCTGCTTTTGACATGGACAACCATGCCATCCTGCTCAATCATCTATGGGACAACATTGGTATTACTGATCAGGCCCTGAACTGGTTCACCTCCTTTCTCTCCGACCGACCCTCTCAGGTCCAACTGGGGTCTTTCCTCTCTTCTATCTCTCTCTCTACTTGTGGTGTTCCCCAGGGGTCTAACTTCTCTCCCTGGCTCTTCAACCACTACCTGGCACCTCTTGCCCACCGCATTGCAACTTTCTGTTGCAATTTACAATGTTATGCAGATGACACTCAACTCTCTTTCAGGCTCCCCTCATCCACCTCTGCTTCTTCTCTCATACCAGACTGTCTGGACGCAATTCTGGAAAGGTGTGCCACCATTGATCTCTGCCTTAATGCCAGTAAGACTGAGATCCTCCTCATTGGGACATCCACTCCCTCCTTTCCTATCGCTCCCTGTCTGGCTGCCCACTCTGGGCCCTCTTCCTGCTCCTTCCTGTGAGGCTACAAAACTTGGTGTCATCTTTGACCCCACCCTCTTCTTCTCTCCTCACATTTCTGACGTCTCTAAGAAGTTAAACTATCACCTGCACCTCCTCAGAGGTATTCTTCCTTTTCTCACTTTCCCCCAGAAGCTCATTGTCTCCAGAGCTCTGGACCTCGCTAGGCTAGACTGTTGCAACAGCCTCTTTCTAAATCTTCCTGCCTCTACTCTTCGACCTCTACAACTTATCCAGAACAGGACTGTGAGACTTGTCCATGGCCTAAAGCCCAGGGATCATATCTATCCAGCTTTAATCGCTTCACTGGCTCCCTGTGGCTGCAAGGATCAACTTCAAAAGCCTTTGCTTTGTCCACAAGGCTTTCTGGGGCCTGGGACCACTCTACCTCCAAATTTCTCTTCCAAAATATCTTCCTGCTCGAGGTCTCCGCTCATCCATCTCCAACTCTCTGAGGGTCATACACTTCTCCAAGCAAAGAGCTGGTGCAGATCTATCTTCTTGGCTGTGACCTCCCTCTGGAACAGCCTCCCTGTCTCTATAAAACTTGAGCAGAACCACCTCCAGTTCCGGAAGCAACTCAAGACCTTCCTTTTCGCTTCTGCTTTCTCTCTTCTACTCCCCTGCTGATGCACCTGACTGCTCCATTTACTGGTCACCTGGTCACCCTCCAAACTCGGGCCCAGGCTCCTGCATGTCCAACGGCCCTTGCACTGCCTCTGGCCTCCCCAGCACTTAAGGGTCTGTATCTGCAACCCTACAGTCCCTTCTCTCTGCACCTATGAGGCACCCGCTGGCTGCACTTGTGAGTTAACTGGTACTGCTCCCCTTCCCTCTTCCACGCACTTGTGCGATCTGATTGACACAACGCCTAGAAAGATCATTATATTTTCATCCCTTGTTTCCCCCTCCTTGTCTTGTCGCGCCTAGAAACACTGTGGATAGGCGCGTTATAGATGCCATATCATTTCATACCATATCATGCCACCCAATTAATCGTTGACTGCTTTGACAGCTTTGAGACCTCAAGAGGCCCTACAGGTCTCATGCTTGGGTGTCTGCCGGCTGCCCCCCCCCCCTTTTGGAGGCAACTTGCACAGCCTTCCTTGGCCGAAGTTTGACCACCATCACACACTAGCTTCTGTGAGCCACCAGGAAGCTAAGAGGCTAGGCTAGCCTGTCACAGTCTGTGAACCACTCAGCTACAAGGGTCCTAGTGGGCCCCCCTCACCCACTGAGAATACTCACACAAGCATGAATAAAAGCACAGCCTGGATATAAAAAGAAGTATGTAAAGCCTACAAAGACTGGGCATGCAGCACATGGAAAACAAGTTAGGCAAGACCCAACAAAATACAAGCCGATGTTGGGATGAACGTTCAGAGCTTAGCCCCTCCCAAATGACTCAGATTGTGTAAAGTGTACTAATATGCGGGAAATGCACATAAGTGGGTACGGGGGGCAGGGGGAAACATTGTAGGTTGAGGTGAATGGCACGGGGCAAGCTAATTGTAGAGACATATAGATGTATGGAAAACTAACAACAAACGTTATAGAATGCTAGGCAGAAGATACTCTATATGCAAAACAAACATTGTATGAATCAACACTGCATTCGAAGGTAGGCCTGAATCCTTGCAGGCCATGTTGGAAACACAGAACAATGAGGCCTTATATTTGAATATGTTTTCCCCACCCCCAGGCAAAGCAGGGAACACGCACACACACATATACACAAATATGTCCTGCTAGAACCTTTTTAGGCTGGAATGTGAATGGACAAATACAAGTGGGGTGTGGCTGGTCTTCAAGGACAAACCCATGGGAGCCAGGGCAGAGGTCTTGAGCTGTGAACACACAAGTTGAGATTCAACACACCAGCACCCCCAGGATAATGGTCATTCCATTTGAACTACCAGCTGCCCATGTGCAAAACTCCTAAATCCTTCACAACTTAGACTGATTATTTGGACCATCAGGAAATTCAGACTTGCCCCTCGGGAGTAATAGCTGCTAAGAAGGGAACAGAGGACAACAAGGCACCTGATTTGTAATAGGGAGAGCAAAGTGTGATGCCAATTCTTATAGGAGTGTCTGCATTGAGAAAAGAGATGCTTTATTTGCAAGGACCAAGCAGACCTCGAAGTTATATACTGAGCTCATTTTGATGGGCAGATGCACATCACATGGTTAGGTCTTACTTAGGGCAGGGCAATGCTGTCAGAAAATTAACTCATAATTTTACAGTAACCCAAGGGGAAGAGATTGTCACCCACGTGTGAAGAAGTTGGAGTCAGGGAAGACGTGACCAATGAAATGGAGGTCTATATGTGATCAGTAGTGTGTAAATAGGCAGCAGCCAAAGAGGGTCAGGGATAAATATTGTATATTGTGTGTGTCATAGATGATGATGTTTGTAGTTATAATGTACTGTTGTCTTTGAAGAAGAGAGAGAACTCTGCAGCAGTGGACTCATAATACCCTGTCGCCATTTCCTTTTTGTGTACAAAAAAAGCTTTTGTACTTCTCCCAAAAGGGTGCACCAAGCTGTTTTCCTTAGAGGGTTGTCATTTCTTGGTCTCGTGGTTGGAAGGTAACCCTACAAAATTCGTGACCCTGACATGATACCAGACTCCCCCGTGAGGACGGAGGATTCCTGGGTGCACATTTAGTGGTGCCTCGCCCACCTGCGGCGACCTGTCACTTTGTGCGCATCTTGGAGAGATTTACAGGAGCCGTGTTATCAGAATTCCTGTCTGCTCTTCGGAGCGGGGTGCTGGCCCCAGATTGTGCAGGCCGTTTATGGGACCAAGTGATGGAGGATTTTGGGAGAGCACATGGATGTAAGTGCACCTTTTGCAGAGAAACATAAGCGGGTTAAGAGAGGGGAGTGTAAATGTTTGAGGGTGTGAGTGCGGTGAGCGTGGAATAAGTGGAAGGTGTGGAATACCAAATGGCATGGTATATGGGTTGCCTTCATTAAAATATATAGGATTGTGGTGTAACGGGACCCTTTCCTTTTTTGCTAGGGAAGAAGACAGAGCTGTGCAACCGAGAAAAAAGGAACGGATAGAGGCTTTGCATATTTAGTGTGCCTGGGATCTCTCTGACCAGTGTAAGGAGGGCATGAGAGTGAGAAATAGTTGTAGTAGAGGACCCTCATCGACCTGGGATCTCCTTACCTGATGTATTGGGTGTGTTGGAATGAAAAAGTAGTTTTTTTGTGATTATATTGTTGTTTGCTATATTGTTTAGTTTAATTTATTTTAGTTTATTTATTTCTATAGCGCAGCCAAACCCTAGGGTAACTGGGCGCATAAAACTTGTAAAGCAACATAGGTTACAGAAGGTTACACATGTGATGGATAACAGAGGGCAACACAATAAATATCATGAGGGACAGGGTAACAGGATGGGCCTGACAGTAGAAAGCAAAAATCGTTACAGAGTGGACCGGGTTACAGAGTGGTCCGTAGCTATAGATAACCCAGAATTTCAAGGTGCGAGAGTTCGCTGGAGGCAGGGTTACAGAATAGTCTGCAACTGTAGATAACAGTGTTGCAGGGTGAGAGAGTTTGCTGAGGACAGATAACCAGTTATTGCTGAGTTGTGAATAACTCCTTCACCTTGGCTCTGAATGACCAAATCGAGGTGTCAGCTCTAATTACCATCAGAAGTGCATTCCAGCATTTAGCTACTAGCACAGGGAAGCTTGTTCCCCCTGCTGTTTTCAGGTTAAACTTTGGAATGTTAAGTTGGTGCAGATATGGAGATCTTGTTGGTCTGGATGAGCTTTGGCTGGTGAATTTGGCTGATAAGTAGCGTGGGGTAGAGGCATTTGTGTGTGATGACGAGCAAGCGTAGCTTGATTCAGTCTCGGATAGGGAGCCAATGAACTTCCATTCTGAAGGTGGTGATGTGGGCCTTACGGGGAAGATTAAGGGCGCATCTGAGTGTGTTTTTCTTTAGAACCTGTAGTCTGTTCAGGTTTTGATTGGTAGAGCCAAGGAAGAGTCTGTTGCAGTAATCCAGTCTGGACAATATCAGGGCCCTAGCCAATGTGAGGCAGCTGTTGGTTGATAAGAATGGTTTACAGGCATTAATATGTTTATTGGTGTAGGCAGTGGATGAAATGGTGGCATTTATTTGTTTTTTGAGTGAGAGTGTGGAGTCAAGATACACACCCAATGTTTTGACTTCTTTTGAAACTTTTATGATGTTACCATCAATGGTGAAGGACTGGTACCTGGGGTCGAGTATGTTAAGACGGGCCTGGGAGCCGACGATAAGCAGTTACGTCTTGTCATCATTTGAACAGAGGCTATGAGTGGTCATCCATGCTTGGATTTCGAGGTAGATTTCATTAAGTTTTGCAAAATCCTCTCATAGCTTCCAGTGAGTGTGATGAGGACCTGGGTGTCGTCTGCATATTTAGTATATGTGACACCCAGGTCGTCAAGGTGGTCAAAGAGGAGCTTGGTAAAGATGTTGCAAAGCATAGGGGAGATGCAAGATCCTTGGGGGACACCACATTTGATTGGGACGGGGTCGGCCACCGCAGAAGGGGCGAAGACCCTGGTCGTTCTGGCGACAGGAAGGACCGAATCCAGTTGGTGGCACTCTGGGAGAATGCAGCAGCCGAGGAGAGGTGTTTGGTCAGAAATAGATGGTCGACCACGTCGAAGGCTGCAGACACAGCCAACAAGAGCAAGATGGCCAGATTACCCTTGTCTTTAGCTTCAGCCATTTGGATTTTTTTAGATCCAGGAGGGCTGTTTCGGTCCCATGCCTGGGTCTAAAGCCAGATTGTCGCAGGCCCAAGAGGTTGTTGTCTTCAAAATGTCATTGTATTTGGAGGTATGCCACTCTGTCTATTTTTTCAAAAGGAAAGGGACAGTAATGATGGGTCTGTAGTTAGTCAGTATATTAGGGTCTAGGT